>NC_057803.1:210755532-211405989 GCF_018294505.1 Triticum aestivum | reverse complement strand
CGGCCGCGGAGAGAGGAGGCGGTCGGGCGGCGAGGAGAACGGGCCGCGCGGGGGCCCGGTTCGGGCTCGCCCGGGCCGCGGCGGCTGAGGCGATGTGGGCGCAGGGACCGACCAATGACGAGGCGACACGTGGCGGCGGAGCTGAATTCGGACGTGTCCGTCGGTGCAGATCTTGTCCGGCGGCGTGCGAGGGGATTTTTAGGGTTTCGGAGGTAGGAGGAGATCCGAAAATCGGGGGGTGTTTAAATAGGCATAGAGGGAGCTAGGAGAGTCCAAATGAGGTGCGGTTTTTGGCCACGCGATCGTGATTGAACGATCTAGATGATGGAGCAGAGTTTGCTGGGTTTTGGGCCAAATTGGAGGGGTGTTGGGCTGCAACACACACGAGGCCTTTTCGGTCCCTCGGTTAACCGTTGGAGTATCAAACGAAGTCCAAATGATACGAAACTTGACAGGCGGTCTACCGGTAGTAAACCAAGGCCGCTTGGCAAGTCTCGGTACAATCCGGAAATATTTAATCCCCCCACACGAAAGAAAGCTAGAAACAACCACCGGAGGAGAACGAAGCGCCGGAATGCAAAACGGACAACGGGGAAAATGCTCGAATGCATGAGACGAACACGTATGAAAATGCAATGCACATGATGACATGATATGAGATGCATGACAACGACAACAACACACGGATACAAAACCCGAACCCGAGGAAATAAATATAACTTAACACCGGAAACGGCAAGAGTTGGAATACAAATTGGAAAAGTTACATCCGGGGTGTTACACTTCCTTCTCTTGACCCCTGGCGGGTTTTCCTTGGTTCCGATAGGTCTTGCTGGGGCAATTTGCTTCACCCCCTCAGCCCTTTCCGCCAGCGGCATTCTGACCTTTTTCCTTATCACGCTTGTTATATTCTGCCCTCTATTTCTTGACAAGCTGCTCAACTTGGTAACATTCCTGAAGATCATGGCCCTTGGTCCGGTGGATCTTGTAGTACGGGCCATCACCTTTCACAGCTTTCTCAGCGGCCGCGGCTTTTTGGAAGGCTATGCAAGTGGCAACTTTCTTGCCGGGGGCCTTAGCCTTAGCCTTCTTGCTGGTACTAGGTGTGCCCGAACCTTCTACAGTCATCACTGCTTTATCCCTTGGCTTCTTATTGTGCTTCTTCACCTTTCTCTGGCTAGTTGATTCATCTTCATCCTCCGAATCAATGTTGATGCAATCCTCCTCTTCGGGAAACTTCCTTCCTTCCTCCATCCGAGCACACTTATCCACCAGCGTATATAGCTCGTTCACAGTCTTGGGCAACCGCACATTCATCTTATAACGAATGCGACGGTTGCGCACATTGGACTGGAAGGCTACTATAACGGCTCCCGGATGGATATTCGGAATATTCCTATGAACTTTAGTGAATCTATGTAAATACTTACAGAGAGTTTCTCCTTCTTTCTATTGGAGAAGTTGCAGGTCGCTGGGTCTGCCGGGCTCTTGGTGGCCACCGGTGAAGGCACCGATGAACTCGTGGCACAGGCCCGCCCAAGATGAAATGGAGTTCTCCGGCAGGTGCATCAACCAAGACCTCATGTTGGACTTGAGGGCCAATGGGAAGTAGTTGGCGAACACCTTCTTATATCTTCCCATGGCATCTTGAACAATGATGGTGTAGATGCTTAGGAACTCTGCCCGGTTCAGCCTTTCGTTGTACTTGTTAGGTATCTCTAGCTTGAACATGCGAACGGACAACTATGGACTTGCTGCAGCTCTCGTGTAAAGGCAGGGAAGCCAACCTCGAAAGGTAGGCACCCGCCAACACCGAGCGCAGGTTCGTCGATGTCGAGGCCGTCGCACCCGTCGGTCTGGCGGAGGTCATCGCGGCGTTGATTTATGTCGACGCACACATCTCCCCGTCACCTATCCTTCAGGGCTCAATGTTGGCCTGGACGTGCTCGAGGGTCGGAAGAGGCCATCGAGACGTCGTCAGGGTCTTGATTCAGTCGCGCCTGTGTTGGCTGCCATGGTGGGGAACACACCGTGGGGACAACCCCCTCCATTCACCCAGCAGTACGGGCGGTTGCCGTTGCTTGGGGAGGTCGCGGCGGGCCGGCTTGTTGTGAACCCCCAGCTTCGGGAAAACCGAGCAGGCTCTGGATGGTGGCATGCCATTCATCCATCTGCATGGCTGCGGGTGGAAACCTTCGCAGCAACTGAGCTCGCGCCATAGCCTCCATGGTGGTGCTTGGCATGGATGTCGATGACGTTGGTCGCACCGTTGCTTGGTTCCTGATGGCGCCAACAACGGCGATGAGGGGAGTGTCGCGTCCACGCAGTTGTGAGGCGACCATCTGGGCAGCGGGGTCATGCGGCGGTGGTGCTCAAGCGTCAGCAGCTCCACCGGGCGCAGAGATTTGGTTGACTCATCCGGGAGGAGACACATGGCCGCGGTCGCTCCCGTAGTGGGGGCGGCTGGAGGGTGATGGTTCACCCCGAACCAAGCATCGTTACTGCGGCTGTGCCCGTTAGTGGGAGGAGAGGACTCAGATGGAGCGACCCCCTCGCCCACACCTTGCAAAGCGCGACTGCCGAGGCATTGATGATGCAGTTCTCCTCTGACATCTCCAACCCCCGTGTTGGCTCCAAGGGGAGTGGCGTTGGCGCCACCTGCTCCAACCATGCCCCCACTAGCGTTCACGTCTTTGCTTGCCTCCACATCCTCTAAAGCGCCCGAGGATGCGGGCGGCGGAGCCTTCGAGGAGGAGGGATGGGCCGAAGGGCCGGACTTCTTCTTAGGCGCCATGGTCGAGGGTGCCGTCGAAGATGGAGATGGTGGTGAAGATGATGTGTTGCGAAGACTTTCAAGTTCGTGCAAGCGATCCCCCTACCTAGCGCGCCATAGATGTCGCGGGATATCCACGACCACCTATGGTCCCTTGCTGGTTCGGCAGGGGGACGTCGCATTGCACAAAGAGCAGACCAGCGCGCTGCAGCACGACGGAGAGCACACAAGCAATTTACCCAGGTTCGGGCCGCCGTGAGGCGTAAAATCATACTCCTGCTTTGGTCGATTGATGGTGGAATGTGGATAATGAAATGGAGTACACTTGCCCGGTAGGGGTCGCCGTATGGCAACACCAAGTATGCGTGTATGGTGGGCGGGTTCCTCAACTTTCCAACCCCTCCTACGGGTGCCATGGGCCTCCTTTTATAGATTAAGGGGTCACCACAATGGCAAAGTGGTCATTATCCACAGATATGATAGAAAATTGTGCTATCATACCTAACTCTGCGGGCTAACAGGGTGCATTAAATGCACCGCTTAGTGTCACATCACTGGTTGCTCGGCAAGGCTTGTCGGGCTATCTCGCCAGCTTCGCGATTGTTCTGTTGACATGTCGTAGGACGGGTGTCATCTGTATGTTCCTTCTATAGGAAACGGCCGTGAAAGTGCATTATATCGACTAGAGGGGGGGTGAATAGGCGACTTTTATGAAAGTCTTCAAAACGTGGAAGTTATGAAGACAAACGATAGAAATAAACCTATTACCATGCAGCGGAAGGTAGACTACACTAGGCAAACTATAGTCAAGTATTCAATGGAGTGAAAGCACAATGACTAATAGCAGCAATGTAGTAAGGATCAGGTAGGAAGATATTATGAAGCCAAACAGAACACACAATCACTCAGTGAAGATAAAACATAGTGCAATCATACAATGACTTCAAAAGGACCAACAGTAAGTAAAGGGAAGGAAAGGATGAAATCAGTCACACGTTGAAGACAATGATTTGTTGGACCAGTTCCAATTGTTGTGACAACTGTACGTCTGGTTAGGGCGGCTAGGTATTTAAACCTGAGGACACACAGTCCCGGACACCCAGTCCTGAACACGCAGCTCAGGACACCCAGTCCTCACCGTATTCCCCTTGAGCTAAGGTCACACATACCTCGCCCAATCACTCTGGTAAGTCTTCAAGGTAGACTCCCAAACCTTCACAGACTTTGTTCACCGGCGATCCACAATGTCTCTTGGATGCTCAGAACGCGACGCCTAACCGGCTGGAGGATTCACAGTCCTCAAGTGTAATAAGTCTTCAGATCACACAGACAAGAAGACTTAAGTGATGCCTAATTCTCTTTGGCTCTGGGTGGTTAGGGCTTTATCCTCGCAAGGAATTCTCTCTCAAAGGCTTCGAGGTGGGTTGCTCTCAAACGACAAAAGCCGTACACTAACTCTGAGCAGCCAACCGTTTATGGTTGTAGGGGGTGAGCTATTTATAGCCACTAGGCAACCCGACCTGATTTGTCCGAAATGACCCTGGGTCACTAAGGAACTGACACGTGTTCCAACGGTCAGATTTCAAACTCACATGGCAACTTTACTTGGGCTACAAGCAAAGCTGACTTGTCCGACTCTGGACAAGATTCGCTCTCATAGTCTTCACTCGAAGACACAAGTTTTGGTTAAGCATCACTTCAGTCATTCTGACTGGTTCTCTTGGACCCCACTTAACAGTACGGTGGTTCCTATGACTCAATAAAGAAGAAAAAGAACCACGAAAGATCTAAGTCTTTGAGCTCCATAGGCTTCATGCGATGTCTTCTCTTGTCATAGTCTTCAATGTGAATATCTTCATATACCACCTTTGACATCAATGTCTTCATACATTTTTAGGGGTCATCTCTGGTAGGAAAACCGAATCAATGAGGGACTTCTACCTGTGTTATCCTGCAATTCTCACAAACACATTAGTCCCTCAACTAGGTTTGTCGTCAATACTCCAAAACCAACTAGGGGTGGCACTAGATGCACTTACAGGCCGCCATGTGGCGAATGGCTTCTACTAAATCACCTTGCGGCTTGACACCGCACTGATTGATGACATGGGTCGTGCTTGAGTGGTTGGTGGGGCGATTTTGCCTTTGCAAGCCCTACTGGGGTGCCCTGGTTGCTTGCTTCTGGCGGTGGACATGCCCCTTGCTGGGCTCGCCTGCTCGGCATGGGAGCCCTTATCTTGCCAATATACTGCTCCACTGGCTTGATCTTGATCCCTATGGGCTGCATGTTGGTTCTTCAAATCTCTTGGTCCTTTGATATCTAGCTCCACCAGATGCTTCATTTTTGCTCTTGTGCCTGTGCACATTATGGGAAATGGACCCAGGGTCTGTTGCACCGACACTATTCCTTTTTATTTTTCTCCTTTGGCAAGCATCATGTGATGAGGAAAGATCTAGGCACATATGTCCAGTTGAATATGGGTAGCATGAGTTATTATTGTTGACATCACCCTTTAAGTGAATACGTTGGGAGGCGAAACTGTAAGCCCCTATCTTCCTATGTGTCTGGTTGAAACGTTTTCTCATGTGTATGCGGTGAGTGTCAGCAATAATGGAAGACTATATGATGGTTGAGTATGTGGACTTGCCTAAAGGCTTTGATACGTGACCCTTCCTGAAAAGATGATGAATTGTAGTTGCAAAGTTGACTGAGAACATAGTTTGTTGGTTTCTAATAGAGTTTATGCTTTATACTTTGATAGTGTGTTGAATTGTTACTTATTCATGAGAAGTTTATGATAAAAGTTCTATGATAAAGGTTTTATATTGAAGTTTGTTGCAGTTATAATAATTCACATGATGCTTCTATGTTTGTATTTTGTCTTTATCAACACCTCTCTCTCTCTCTAAGCATGTGGAAATGTTTTTCGATTTCAGTTTTCGCTTGAGGACATGCGAGATCTAAGATTGGGGGAGTTGATACGTCCATTTTGCATCATGTTCACCTACTATTATTTATAATGTTTTTACTCATAATAATGCTTTTTGGAGTAATTCTAATGCCTTTTCTCTCATAATATGCAAGGTACACACAAAAGAGGGAGAATTCCGGTAGCTGGAAATCTGGACCTAAAAAAGCTATGCCAGGCTACCTATTCTCCACAACTCCAAATGAGATGAAACTTCACGTGGGTTTTTATGAAATACATAAGAAATACTAGAGCAAATAACCACCAAAGGGGGGCCACCTTGTGAGCAGAAGACACCAGGGCGCGCCAGGCCCCCAAGGCGCGCCCTGGTGGGTTTTGCTTAGCCCGGCCCACCTCCAGTGCCCATTTTATGGTATATAAGTCATTTTGACCTAGAAAAAATAAGGAGAGGACTTTTAGGATGGAGCGCCGCCGTATCGAGGCCGAACTTGGGCAGGAGCACTTTTGCCCTCCAGCGAAGCGATTTCACCGAGGGAACTTCTCTTCCGGAGTGGGAAATCATCATCATCATCATCATCACCAACAACTCTTCCATCTTGGGGAGGGAAATCTCCATCAACATCTTCAACAACACCATCTCCTCTCAAACCCTTGTTCATCTCTTGTGTTCAATCTTTGTACCGGAACTATAGATTGGTGCTTGTGGGTGACTAGTAGTATTGGTTACATCT
This sequence comes from Triticum aestivum, assembly GCF_018294505.1. Taxonomy (NCBI): domain Eukaryota; kingdom Viridiplantae; phylum Streptophyta; class Magnoliopsida; order Poales; family Poaceae; genus Triticum; species Triticum aestivum. Next base: position 211,399,555 of record NC_057803.1, on the reverse strand, counting down.
TGTAGTTGATTACTATATGGTTTATTTGGTGGAAGATTATATGTTCATATCCATTATGCTATTTAATACCCCTCTGATCTTGAGCATGTTTATAACTTGTGAGTAGTTACTTTTGTTCTTGAGGTCACGGGAGAAATCATGTTGCAAGTAATCATGTGCACTTGATATGTGTTCGATATTTTGATAGTATGTATGTTGTGATTCCCTTAGTGGTGTCATGTGAATGTCGGCTAGATGACACTTCAACATATTTGGGCCCAAGGGAATGCATTGTGGAGTAGTTATTAGATGATGGGTTGCGAGAGTGACAAAAGCTTAAACCCTAGTTTATGCGCTATTCCGCAAGGGACTGATTGGATCCAAAAGTTTAATGCTATGGTTAGAATTTATTCTTAATACTTTTCTCGTCGTTGCGGATGCTTGTGAGGGGGTTAATTATAAGTAGCAGGTTTGTTCAAGTAATAAGAACACCTAAGCACCGGTCCACCCACATATCAAATTATCAAAGTAGCAACCACGAATCAAATCAACATGATGAAAGTGAAAGTGCATTATATCGACTAGAGGGGGGTGAATGGGCAATTTTTATGAAATTCTTCACTGAGGAATTTGCCGGTGAGGAAATTCCTTAGCGAAGAACTACTAGCAGCGGAATAAGTACTCAAAAGTAAACATAATAGAATACAAGCATGGTCATCATGATGAAATGAAGACAGGCACAGAGTACAGGAAGCGTAATCACAGGATACCACAGGATGAAGACAAACAGACTGAAGAAACTGAACTGAGGAAATTGAGAAAGTCTTCAGTCAAAGTATTCAAACACAGATATGAACAAACACACAGCACAGTTATGAGGAAATGAAAGAGTTGAGGAAATAGAACCAGTAAGCTTGGTGAAGACAATGATTTGGTAGACCAGTTCCAATTGTTGTCTCAGTTGTACGTCTGGTTGGAGCGGCTGAGTATTTAAACTCGAGGACACACAGTCCCGGACACCCAGTCCTCACCGTATTCTCCTTGAACTAAGGTCACACATACCTCATCCAATCACTCGTGGTAAGTCTTCAGGCGACTTCCAAACCTTCACAAACTTGGTCACTCAGCGATCCACAATTCCTCTTGGATGCTCTAGACCATGACGCCTAACCGTCTGGAAGAAGCACAGTCTTCAAAGGTAACAAGCGTCGGATCCACTCAGGATCAATCTCTTTAGTGATGCTCAATCACTTGGGGGTTGTAGGTGTTTGGGTTTTGGGTTTTTGGTTTTTCCTCACTTGATGATTTTCGCTCAAAGTCCTCAAAGGATGGGTTGCTCTCAAATGACAAGTGTCAGTTTCTCTCGGAGCAGCCAACCAGCTAGTGGTTGTAGGGGGCGGCTATTTATAGCCTAGGGAGAAGCCCGACATGATAAGACATAAATGCCCTTCAATGATATGACCGTTAGGTGGATAGATATTTTGGGACAGCTGGCGCATAGCACAGCAACGGTCGGAATTTTGAGTAGCAAAGTCCTCAGGGCTATCATGTTCCTCACTGTGTAGGCAATCCGCACTGGCGAATTCCTAACTCCTCAGTCAGGACAAATTCCTCAGAGACCAGAAGAACTTCATCTCTGTCACTGAAGAAATTCACTGAACTGTATGAGATTTCCAATGGCTTCACTCGAAGGGATTGGTAGGTGTAGGATTTTGAGTTGAGCATCACATGGAAATTTTTCCTTAGTATTTCCTCGACCCCCTTTAACAGTACGGTGTTTCCTATGACTCAAGAAAGAGAAAAACAAAACTATGAAAACGAAAGTCTTCAAGCTTCATATTCCTAGTGTGAATATCAAGTCTTCACGGACACACCAATTTCTTCACTTTGAAAGTCTTCATGAAAGTCTTCAGAAATACCAAAATCTTCAGTCGAAGATATTCATTTTTAGGGGTCGACTTTTACTGTAAATATCAAACTCCTCATAGACTTATAGACCTGTGTACACTCACAAATGCATTAGTTCCTTAACCTATAAGTCTTCAATACACCAAAATCACTAAGAGACACTAGATGCACTTACAATCTCCCCCTTTTTGGTGATTGATGACAATATAGGTTAAGTTTTCAACGGGGATAAGCATATGAAGTGTAACTACTGATATTGAGGAATTTGATTGCAAGATATAGAAGAACTCCCCCTGAAGATGTGCATAGTGAGGAATTTGCCTTTGAAGCAATGCACACTTGAAGAGTTGAATCACGGGGATCTCCCCCTATATATTGTAATTCATACACGCATTTAACATATAATATGAAGAATTTGAAATGCATGATGAAATATGGTGTCTGGTGAAATTCAGCATGCGTGCAATAATATTAACAAGGAATAGGCATGCAGAATAGTGCATCAAAAGTATCAGAGCACAGTGCATCAAAAGTATCAGAGCATAGTGCAACAAAAGTATCAGAGCACCATCGAGTTTAAGATTACAACTCGATCCAATAAAGTTTCAGAAGAATGAGAGTTGTAACTTTGCAAATAAAAACGCCCATATAGTAGATCTGCTTGAAGACTAACTCATATTTCTCCCCCTTTGTCATCGAATGACCAAAAGGATCGAAAATGAGGACTAACGCCCCTGAAGATAATCATGTTGAAGGAGCGCTAGCGTTGTTGGGGTCATTTGTTGATGTAGGGCCTGCCGCAGTGTTGTCCAAGTCTTCATGTTCATCAGTGTCGCGCGATGAAGAAAATGAGCTGGCCACCAGAGAAGGAACTTGGACCTTCTTGAATTTCTTTGGTGGAGGTGCAGACCAGTCAAAATCTTCTTTGAGACCCATGTTCTTCAGATCTTGTTCACCATCTAGATGTGACAGGATTGCCCAGGTGCGACCGAAGACTTGATGGAGGTAGTAGTGGTTTTTCTTCACTACATTGTGTGTGGCAGTCATGTTGTGAAGAAGTGAACCAAACTGACGCTTAACCCATTTTTGATTTCGATCCACCTTCTAGTGAAGACTAAGCAGAAGTTCACGGTCAGTCATCACGCGCGGAGCAGTGGCTTGAGGAGTGGACTTAGGTGCATTGGCAGAGTCATGTGTGGCAGAGTCATCATTGGTGGAATAAGATGTAGCTTTGCGAAACTGACCATCCAATGGACGAATGCCGTCATCAATTACAGCTGGTGCCTTTCCCTTTCCATCAACTGAGAAATATGTATGCTTGAGGACTTCAATTGGGGGCAAGCAGCTGAGGTGATTCTGGAAATCAGCTTTGTAGTTGAGTGAAGACCTTGTCCTGAGGAATCTCATAATCCAAGGTGCATAAGGCTTCAGCTCAAACAGAGACAGTGTAACATTGGTCATAGTCCTCATGAAGAAATCGTGATAATTGACAGGAATGCCATGAACGATGTTGAATACCAGACTCTTCATGATGCCAACAATTTCCTCATCAGATGAGTCGTGGCCTTTGATGGGACTGATTGTCCTCGTAAGAATACGATAGACAGTTCTGGGCACGTACAGCAATTCCTTCACAAGGAATTTGGTTCGTGGTGCCTAACCTGGTTTCAAAGGCTTCATCAGCACCTGCATGTAATGATGTGTGAGCTCAGGTTCACTGTAGATGCAGCGAGCTTCTTCAAGGGGATGACTGAGTGGTAGAGCATGAAGTAATTCAGAGGCTGGTGCAGTGTAGTGAGTGTTTTCAGACATCTAGTCCAACACCCATGAATTCACATCTTCAGCATCTCCGGTGACGTGAAGCGTTGCATAAAATTGAAGAATCAGTTCTTCATTCCAATCGCAGATGTCAGAGCAAAAGTTGAGCAGTCCAGCATCGTGAAGAACACTGAGGACTGGTGCGAAGCACGGCAGAGATTCCATATCCACGTGAGGAATATGCTCATGGTAGAAGATTTTCTCCTTGTTGAACAGCACTGAGGAATAGAAATTTGCTTGACTGGCAGTCCAGAAGCGCCTCTTCCTAATGTGAGCAGAGTCATATTGTAACGCCCTCGATGCGGCTATATCTCCTACGTGTCGAAGCACGACTTAGAGGCATAACCGCATTGAAAGCAATGTCGCAAGTAAGGTAATCTTCACAACAACCCATGTAAATAGATAATAAAGGGAAAGGTACATAGTTGGCTTACACTCGCCACGTCCCACAAAGTACATAAATAGCATTACAACATCCAATAAACTCATGGTCCGACTACGGTACCAAAATAAAAGATCAACCCAACATGCGACATGGTCCCGATCGCCCCAACTGGGCACCACTACTGATCATCAGGGAAAGACACATAGTAACGGCGTGAGTCTTTGTCGAACTCCCACTTGAGCTCAAGCGCATCATCTAGAACGGAATCATCGGGCCCTGCATCTGGTTTGGAAGTAATCTGTGAGCCATGGGGACTCAGCAATCTCGCACCCTCGCGATCAAGACTATTTAAGCTTATAGGTAAGGCAAGGTAATATGTGGAGCTGCAGCAAGCGACTAGCATAAATGGTGGCTAACCTGTTCGCAAAAGAGAGCGAGAAGAGAAGGCAAAGCTCAAACGAAGAACTAGAGAACAACCTACGGCAAACATTACTCCAACACCGTGTTCACTTCCTGGACTCCGCCGAGAAGAGACCATCACGGTAACACACACAGTTGATTCATTTTAATTAAGTTACGGTTCAAGTTATCTACAACCGGACATTAACAAAATCCCATCTGCCCATAACCGCGGGCACGGCTTTCGAAAGTTCAAATCCCTGCAGGGGAGTCCCAACTTAGCCCATGACAAGCTCTCACGGTCAACGAAGGATATACCTTCTCCCGAGACATTTCGATCAGACTCGGCATCCCGGTTCTACAAGACAACTTCGACAAGTTAAAACAAATCCAGCAACACCGCCCGAATGTGCCGACAAATCCCGATAGGAGCTGCACATATCTCGTTCTCAGGGCACACTCAGATGAGCGCTCCATCCAACTAAAACCAAACCTCGAGTTTCCCCGAGGGGGCGCTGCACAGGACTCTAGTTTGGACCAACACTCAGAGGAGCACTGGCCCGGGGGGGATTTAAATAAGGTGACCCTTGGGCTCCAGAAACCCAAGGGAAAAAGATGCTAGGTGGCAAATGGTAAAACCAAGGTTGGGCATTGCTGGAAGAGTTTTATTCAAGGCGATTTGTCAAGGGGTTCTCATTATTACCCAACCGCGTAAGGAACGCAAAATCCGGGAACATAGCACCGATATGACGGAAATTAGGGTGGCAAGAGTGGAACAAAACAATAGGCAAAAAGGCCGAGCCTTCCACACTTTACCAAGTATATAGATGCATTAAGATAACAAGATAATATAATGATATCCCAATAATAAACAATGTTCCAACAAGGAACGATCTCCAAACTTCACCTGCAACTAGCAACGCTATAAGAGGGGCTGAGCAAAGCGGTAACATAGCCAACCAACGGTTTGCTAGGACATCGTGGGTTAGAGGTTTGACATGGCAATTTGGGAGGCATGATAAGCAAGTGGTAGGCATCGTAGCATAGGCATAGCAAAAGAGCGAGCATCTAGCAAAGCAAAGATAGAAGTAATTTCGAGGGTATGATCATCTTGCCTGCAAAGTTGTCAGAGTTGAGTGGATCCTCGAAAGCAAACTGAACGGGCTCCTCGTTAGCGAACTCGTCTCCCGGCTCTACCCAAACAAGACAAACAAGCAAAAGGAACACAATCAACCACGTGCAAATGCTCGAACAACATGATGCAAACATGGTATGCTATGCGGGATGCGATATGTGATGCATATGCAAGATTTGACAAGGAATGATTGAACCTGGCCTCAACATGGAAATCCAAGTGTGCCACTGGAAAGTTGAGGTGATTTCGGTTGAAATCGATATAAAGAACACCGGAATTGGATGCACGGTTTGGAAATGGCAAGCAAAACAAATATGGCACCGGTCTGCGATAAACAGCAAGTAGCCACCTAAATGCATCAAGATAATTATGCTACAGCACTCAAACATGGCAACAAAATACATGGCAGGGATCCCCTCATAATGCTTGACGAAAGATGAACACTGAGCTATGGACAATTCATCCATTAACAGGTTCAAACAAGCATGGCAAAAATGCAAATGATAAACAGGTTTCAGACTTAGTGAAATTAACACTAGTCTGGAATTTCAGATCAGGTAGCACACTTTGGAGCTTGAAAACTATATGCTACAGGAACTTAACATGGCAAAGCAAGGCATGGCTTGGAGCTACTCAAAGAGCTTAACAAAAGTCCCTTAGTGACCTTGAGCCTAAAGGGATCAGAAAATACAATTGCAAGCATGTGAACATGGCAAAAACATAAACAGATTACAGACTTGGTGAAAAACTGGAGCATGCAAATATGATAGCAAGTAGGCATGTTCACGAGCTCGATGCACTCACTACAGAGCATGGCATGACAATCTAAGCATACACCCATAAATAATACACATTATATAAGCTAGAGATGGCAAGAACAACAACATAGCATGCACGGATCAACAACAACATCCTCGGCAAAATCGCTAACAAGTAGACAATCTGCCAGGAATTACGAAATAGCAAAAGTAGAGCTCGATTCACTCAAGCTAGGGTGCTCTACAAATGCAAACAAAGACATGTATGGATAGAGCACCACAAGATTAACAAAGCATCCTTAGTGATCATCCTCAAAAGAGGCACAGATCACTAGGAAACAACATGAACATATGGCATATTGATAAAAACAGATCAAGGACTTAGAAAAATTCTATGTCCCTGAAATCAGCATTAACGAATGCACCACTTTGCAAGCTTGTGCTAGTCACCACACATATCACAAAAATACATGGATAGCACCTATGTAAAGATGGCAAAACATATAACAGAACTCATGTAGAGCTCAGGAGCATATCATGCACACATTAATCATGGCAAAAATGACAAATAGCTATTTGGTGCAGCAGATCTGACAAATAACTCAAATAGCTCTCTTCCAACAACATTTCGGGCATCAAGATGAACTCAAATGAAAATGATGCAATGATATGAAATGATGTACTCTCTGAGACGAACATGTATGCAAATGCAATGCACATGATGACATGATATGAGATGCATGACAACGACAACAACACACGCAGACAAAAACTCGAACCCGAGGAAATAAAATAACTTAGCACCAGAAACGGCAAGAGTTGGAGTACATATTAGGTAAATTACATCCGGGGTTTTACAACACTCCACCACTACGAAAGGATCTCGTCCCGAGATCTAGGTCTGGAAGAACGCCGAGTACTTAGAACGGAGGTGATCCTCGCGTTCCCAGGTGGCTTCACGGTCGGAATGGTGTGACCACTTGACTTTGAGGAATTTGATTGACTTACTGCGAGTCTTGCGTTCAGTCTCTTCAAGAATAGCCATGGGGTGCTCACGATAAGAGAGATCTTCTTGGAGATCAATGTCTTCGAAGTTGACGGTGCGGTCAGGAGTCTTGAAGCACTTGAGGAGCTGAGACACATGGAACACGTTGTGCACATTTGCAAAGTTTGAAGGAAGTTCAAGTTGATAGGTGAGATCACCTCTCTTGCTGACGATCTTGAAAGGACCCACGTATCTAGGGGCAAGCTTCCCTTTGATACCGAAGCGACGAGTACCTTTCATTGGAGAGACGCGGAGGTAAACATGATCTCCGATCTCGAAAGTCAAATCACGATGCTTACTATCATAGTAGCTCTTCTGGCGCAATTGTGCTGCTTTGAGGTTATCACGAATGACTTTGCACATTTCCTCTGCCTCTGTGATCAAGTCATTTCCATGAAGTTGACATTCACCGGTTTCTGACCAGTTGAGAGGAGTACGGCACTTCCTGCAATACAGAATTTCGAATGGGGCCTTGCCCGAACTTGCTTGAAAACTATTGTTGTAGGAGAATTCGGCGTATGGAAGGCAATCCTCCCACTTCATACCGAAGGAGATCACACAAGCCCTGAGCATATCTTCAAGAATCTGATTGACACGCTCGACTTGACCGCTAGTTTGAGGATGGAAAGTTGTGCTGAAGCGGATGTTGGTGCCCATGGCCTTCTGAAAAGACTCCCCAAACCTGGAGGTAAAGATGATGCCACGGTCTGAAGAGATCACTTGTGGAATACCGTGCAGGGAGACAATCCAAGAGGTATACAGCTCCGCCAATTGAGCTGTAGTGATTGACTCTTTGATAGGCAGAAAGTGAGCCACTTTAGTGAGTTTGTCGATGACAACGAATATAGCATCATTGCCACGCTTGGACTTTGGAAACCCAGTCATGAAGTCCATCTCAATGTGGTCAAACTTCCATTCTGGAATGGCAAGAGGTTGGAGGAGACCAGCTGGCCTTTGGTGTTCTGCCTTCACTCTTCTGCAGACATCACACTCATCCACGAACTGAGCAATCTCGCGCTTCATTCGAGTCCACCAATAAACCTGTTTGAGGTCCTGATACATCTTTGTACTCCCAGGGTGGATGGAGAGGAGTGAATTGTGAGCCTCATTCATGATCACTTTACGAAGGTCACCTTTGGGCACAACAATACGATCCTCTAAGAAGAGAGTATCCTTGTCATCAAGGCGGTAGCACTTGTACTTGGGTTGACTCTTGGCAATCCCAATCTTCACCTTCTTCACCATAGCATCAAGAAGTTGAGCCTCGCGAATTTGATCTTACAAAGTAGGAGAGACTTGAAGGTTGGCGAGGAAACCTTGAGGAACAACTTGCAGATTGAGTTTGCGGAAAGCTTCACAAAGCTCGGGTTGATAAGGCTCGAGAATCAGACTGTTGCAGTACGCCTTCCTGTTCAAAGCGTCAGCAATCACATTGGCCTTGCCTGGAGTATACTCGATACTCAGATTATACTCTTGAATCATTTCGACCCAACGAGTCTGCCTGAGGTTGAGATTAGGCTGAGTGAAGATGTACTTGAGACTCTTGTGGTTAGTGAAGATGTCCACTTTTCTTCCCAATAAGAGATGTCTCCAAGTCAAAAGAGCATGCACAACTGCCGCCAACTCGAGGTCATGAGTGGGGTAGTTCTTCTCGTTGGGCTTCAACTGGCGAGAGGTATAAGCCACAACTTTCTTCTCTTGCATCAACACTGCACCAAGACCTTGAAGAGAGGCATCGCAGAAGACCTCGAACGGTTTGGATTCATCAGGAGGAGTCAGAACTGGAGCAGTGACCAATTTCTCTTTCAAAGTGTTGAAAGCGATGTCACATTCCGGAGACCAAACGTACTTGACGTGCTTCTGGAGAAGGTTTGAAAGAGGCTTAGCGATCTTTGAAAAGTTCTCAACGAACCTTCGACAGTAGCTTGCGAGACCAAGGAAGCTATGAAGTTGCTTCATGTTCTGAGGTGGTTCCCAATTCACAATTGCAGACACCTTCTCAGGATTCACCGCTATGCCCTTGGCAGAGATGATATGCCCAAGATAGAGAACCTCATCGAGCCAAAACTCGCACTTTGAGAACTTGGCGTAGAACTAATGTTCCCTGAGCTTATCGAGCACCAAACGCAAGTGCTTGGCATGATCTTCCTTGTTCTTCGAAAAGACCAGAATGTCGTCGAGATAGACCAAAACAAAGTCATTTGTGTAGGCGTTGAATATGAAGTTCATCATGCGAGAGAAAGTCGGAGGAGCGTTGACGAGGCCAAAAGACATGACAGTGTATTCATATGAACCATAGCTTGTTCTGAAAGCCGTCTTGGGAATATCTTGCTCACGGATTCGAATCTAGTGATAACCCATATGGAGATCAAGCTTGGAGAATACTTGGGCACCTTTGAGTTGTTCGAACAGCTCATTGATGTTGGGAAGTGGGTGTTTGTTCTTGATAGTCTTCTTGTTCAATGGGCGGTAGTCAACACAAAGTCGGTCGGTTCCATCCTTCTTCTTCACAAAAAGTATTCCACAACCCCACGGAGAAGAACTAGGTCGGATGAGACCCATTCGCTCTTGAATATCGAGTTGCTTCTTCAGCTCCTTCAACTCTTCAGGTCCGAGCTTGTAAGGACGTTTGCAAACTGGTTCCGTGCCAGGCTCAAGATCGATGACGAATTCAACTGGCCGGTGTGGAGGCATTCCTGGAAGCTCTTCTGGAAAGACGTCTTGATATTTGCAAACGACTAGAATTTGAAAGATGGCATCCAGTTCACCCTTCTCATTGAGAGAAAACAGGCAGATGGTATCATCCCGAGCGGCAAAGACAATTACATCCTCAGACAAATAAGTCAATTGAATCTGCCTAGCGGCACAATCAAGATGCGCCTTATGCTTAGAAAGCCAATCCATTCCGAGAATAAGATCAATATCTGAGTCACCCAGAACAATAGGAGAAGCTAGAAATTTGTAGTCGCCCAACGTGATAGTAACATCCGGGACGCAGGTATTAGCTGTCATTTGCTTACCCGGTGACACGATTTGCAAGGAACTTTGCAGATACCAATAATCGCACTCATACTTTGATGCAAAAGGTTTGGAAATGAAACAATGCGATGCACCAGTGTCAAAAAGAACTCTTGCAGGAATATCGTTAACAGAAAGGTTACCTATGATGACATCTGACGAGTCCTCTGCCTGAGCTGCATTCACCATGTTGACCTTGGCATACTTGGGGTTATGCTTGACCACAGCTGTACTTGCCGATCTCACAGGAGGAGGAGGAGGGAGATGCCTCTGATTGAAGCATTTGTTGGCATAGTGACCCTTCTGTTGGCACTTGTTGCACGTGACCTCTGAAAGCGGACGGTGATACGGAGCACTTGATCTTGGAGCTTGAGATGAATTCTTGTTCTGGAAGCCAGGGTTGGGTGGGTGGGAATATCCACTGCCACCTTTGCTCTTCTGTTGATACGGCTGACGGAACGGAGGAGGAGGAAGCCAATACTTCTGCTGCTTAGCCACTTGAGTAGAGGAAGAAGGAGTAGCGTCTCTGACTTGCTTCTTGGAAGCATCACACTTCAGTTGAGCAGCCTCTTGCTTCAATGCCATGTTGTAGAACTCATCGTACCTCAAGGGCTCAAAGAGAACAAGAGCTAGCTGGATTTCTTCTCTGAGACCACCCCTGAACTGATATATCATGATCTTCTCATCAGGGACGTCCTGCTTAGCAAAGTGGGCGAGCTTCTGAAACAACTTGTTGTAGTCATAGACAGACATAGAGCCTTGCTTCAGGTTGCGGAATTCCTCACGCTTGCTTTCAACCACGCTCTGAGGAATATGATGAGCTTTGAAGTCTTGACGGAATTCATCCCAGGTAATCACACGGCCTCCTCTGGAATCTTTGTACTGCTGAAACCATTCTTCGGCTTGGTCTTTGAGTTGGAAGGAAGCGAACTTGACAAAGTCCTCAGGCCTGATGTTACTGCACTCGAAATGCTTGCATAAGTCCACAAGCCAATCGTCAGCATCAGTTGCCTCAACACAATTGCTGAAGGTCTTTGGCTGGTTAGCAAGGAACTGGTTGAGTGTAGCAAAGTGATTCTGATTGTTGCCTTGGTTTCCTTGGTTCGCTTGGTTGCGCTCTTGAAGAATTTGCATGATCAACTGGGTGTTTGCATTGGTAGCGGCCATCACAGCTTGCCATGCCTCCGGAGGTGGAGGTGGTGGTGGCGGATCAGGATTCGGAGTCGTGTGCGTTGGAGGAGCCATCCTGAACAGGTTGACATCCATTAGCACATTGATTGACAAATATTGAAGCTGAATCCAACAGGATGAAATTGCAACATATAGTCTTCACATCCGAACAAAATGAACGAATGCATTCCAATTCAAATGGTTACATATCCATAAATTGAGAAGCCACTTAGAATTTAGGTAGAGGAATAAATCAACAAGGTATGGGGCAAGAACAAATACTCGGTAAGGATCACCCGATCTCAAACCAAATATCCGTGGAAGAAGAACTAGAGCGACAAGAATTCCCACCTATGAAACTTCCGAACCTTTCCGGTTATGCAATCGGGTGTTGGGGATACAGGGGAAGAATAATATCTCACCCAAACCTAGCAAATCCTACATCCAGCTGTATCCATCCTTCAACACATAACCGAGAAAACTTCGGAAATCGTCTACCTCAACCTTTGAAAAGCATCTGTTATACAAGTTATTGCAATACTCCCGAACTCCCGCCCCAGTACTGGGTGGCATCGAGGTTATCTCACCAACAACTGCATAAAAGAGATTTTCGATGTCGGCGAACTAAACTCAGGTATTCCAGAACAGCAACGATAAAATTGTGACGACAACACCTCGGAGCTCAACTCCCCGGGACACTGCCACAACCCCTAAATGACAGGAGGCACCAAGAACAATGTTCTCGTCACAAAACAATCGAAACGATTCCAAGATACCCGCGTGATCCTAAAAAAATTAGTGAAATTAGAGAAGAGAAGAGTCAAAACTCTACGTCAGGATGCCTTACCAGAGCGATGAAGGGACTACGGAGTAAAAAGAATTCCTAAACTCTCTGATATATAATTCCTAAAAGACTCAAAACATTTTTCTAGACTCAACAACGACAACTAAATCGATCAAGCAGTGGGGCTCCTAAGGTCGGGGAAGGCTCTGATTACCAACTTGTAACGCCCTCGATGCGGCTATATCTCCTACGTGTCGAAGCATGACTTAGAGGCATAACCGCATTGAAAGCAATGTCGCAAGTAAGGTAATCTTCACAACAACCCATGTAAATAGATAATAAAGCGAAAGGTACATAGTTGGCTTACACTCGCCATGTCACACAAAGTACATAAATAGCATTACAACATCCAATACACTCATGGTCCGACTACGGTACCAAAATAAAAGATCAACCCAACATGCGACACGGTCCCGATCGCCCCAACTGGGCACCACTACTGATCATGAGGGAAAGACACATAGTAATGGTGTGAGTCTTTGTCGAACTCCCACTTGAGCTCAAGCGCATCATCTGGAACGGAATCATCGGGCCCTGCATCTGGTTTGGAAGTAATCTGTGAGCCACGGGGACTCAGCAATCTTGCACCCTCGCGATCAAGACTATTTAAGCTTATACGTAAGGCAAGGTAATATGTGGAGCTGCAGCAAGCGACTAGCATAAATGGTGGCTAACCTGTTCGCAAAAGAGAGCGAGAGGAGAAGGCAAAGCTCGAACGAAGAACTAGAGAACAACCTATGGCAAACATTACTCCAACAGCGTGTTCACTTCCCGGACTCCGCCGAGAAGAGACCATCACGGTAACACACACAGTTGATTCATTTTAATTAAGTTACGGATCAAGTTATCTACAACCAGACATTAACAAATTCCCATCTGCCCATAACCGTGGGCACGGCTTTCGAAAGTTCAAATCCCTGTAGGGGAGTCCCAACTTAGCCCATGACAAGCTCTCACAGTCAACGAAGGATATACCTTCTCCCGAGACATTTCGATCAGACTCGGCATCCCGGTTCTACAAGACAACTTCGACAAGTTAAAACAAATCCAGCAACACCGCCCGAATGTGCCGACAAATCTCGATAGGAGCTGCACATATCTCGTTCTCAGGGCACACTCAGATGAGCGCTCCATACAACTAAAACCAAACCTCGAGTTTCCCCGAGGGGGCGCTGCACAGGACTCTAGTTTGGACCAACACTCAGAGGAGCACTGGCCCGGGGGGGTTTAAATAAGATGACCCTTGGGCTCCGGAAACCCAAGGGAAAAAGAAGGCTAGGTGGCAAATGGTAAAACCAAGGTTGGGCATTGCTGGAAAAGTTTTATTCAAGGCGATTTGTCAAGGGGTTCCCATTATTACCCAACCGCGTAAGGAACGCAAAATCCGGGAACATAAGACCGATATGACGGAAACTAGGGTGGCAAGAGTGGAACAAAACACTAGGCAAAAAGGCCGAGCCTTCCACACTTTACCAAGTATATAGATGCATTAAGATAACAAGATAATATAATGATATCCCAATAATAAACAATGTTCCAACAAGGAATGATCTCCAAACTTCACCTGCAACTAGCAACGCTATAAGAGGGGCTGAGCAAAGCGGTAACATAGCCAACCAACGGTTTGCTAGGACATCGTGGGTTAGAGGTTTGACATGGCAATTTGGGAGGCATGATAAGCAAGTGGTAGGCATCGTAGCATAGGCATAGCAAAAGAGCGAGCATCTAGCAAAGCAAAGATAGAAGTGATTTCGAGGGTATGATCATCTTGCCTGCAAAGTTGTCAGATTTGACTGGATCCTTGAAAGCAAACTGAACGGGCTCCTCGTTAGCGAACTCGTCTCCCAGCTCTACCCAAACAAGACAAACAAGCAAAAGGAACACAATCAACCATGTGCAAATGCTCGAACAACGTGATGCAAACATGGTATGCTATGCGGGATGCGATATGTGATGCATATGCAAGATTTGACAAGGAATGATTGAACCTGGCCTCAACATGGAAATCCAAGTGTGCCACTGGAAAGGTGAGGTGATTTCGGTTGAAATCGATATAAAGAACACCGGAATCGGATGCACGGTTTGGAAATGGCAAGCAAAACAAATATGGCACCGGTCTGCGATAAACAGCAAGTAGCCATCTAAATGCATCAAGATAATTATGCTACATCACTCAAACATGGCAACAAAATACATGGCAGGGATCCACTCATAATGCTGGACAAAAGATGAACACTGAGCTACGGCCAATTAATCCATTAACAGGTTCAAACAAGCATGGCAAAAATGCAAATGATAAACAGGTTTCAGACTTAGTGAAATTAACACTAGTCTGGAATTTCAGATGAGGTAGCACACTTTGGAGCTTGAAAACTATATGCTACAGGAACTTAACATGGCAAATCAAGGCATGGCTTGGAGCTACTCAAAGAGCTTAACAAAAGTCCCTTAGTGACCTTGAGCCTAAAGGGATCAGAAAATACAATTGCAAGCATGTGAACATGGCAAAAACATAAACAGATTACAGACTTGGTGAAAAACTGGAGCATGCAAATATGATAGCAAGTAGGCATGTTCACGAGCTCGATGCACTCACTACAGAGCACGGCATGACAATCTAAGCATACACCCATCAATAATACACATTATATAAGCTAGACATGGCAAGAACAACAACATAGCATGCACGGATCAACAACAACATCCTCGGCAAAATCGCTAACAAGTAGACGATCTGCCAGGAATTACGAAATAGCAAAAGTAGAGCTCGATTCACTCAAGCTAGGGTGCTCCAAAAATGCAAACAAAGACATGGATGGATAGAGCACCACAAGATTAACAAAGCATCCTTAGTGATCATCCTCAAAAGACGCACGGATCACTAGGAAACAACATGAACATATGGCATATTGATAAAAACAGATCAAGGACTTAGAGAAATTCTAAGTCCCTAAAATCAGCATTAACGAATGCACCACTTTGCAAGCTTGTGCTAGTCACCACACATATCACAAAAATACAAGGATAGCACCTATGTAAAGATGGCAAAACATATAACAAAACTCATGTAGAGCTCAGGAGCATATCATGCACACATTAATCATGGCAAAAATGACAAATAGCTATTTGGGGCAGCCGATCTGATAAATAACTCAAATAGCTCTCTTCCAACAACATTTTGGGAATCAAGATGAACTCAAATGAAAATGATGCAATGAGATGAAATGATGTACTCTCTGAGACGAACATGTATGCAAATGCAATGCACATGATGACATGATATGAGATGCATGACAACGACAACAACACACGGATACAAAAACCCGAACCCGAGGAAATAAAATAACTTAGCGCCGGAAACGAAAGAGTTGGAGTACATATTAGATAAATTACATCCGGGGTGTTACACATATGGGTTGTAATCTTCGAAGAATACGTGCTTGCCGAAGAAATCATCAGCCTTGAACTTTTTCTTCCGTGTGAAAGGATCCTTTGGCTTCGGCAGAGGAGTGCCAGTGAGTTGCATCACGACCTCAGGAATCTCAATCGTAGGTTCTTCAGGCTGAGGAATTTCTGGTTCCTCCTCAGTGGCAGTCTGCGTCGTTGGTTGTTCAGCAGCAGCAGTTTCTTCAGCGCTAGTGGCTGGAATTTCCTCATGGACAGATGCAGTGGGATGAGTTTCTTCAGAGCCCATGTGAACAGTTTGTGTGGGGGACTGAGGAATTTGCTGTAGAGGGGTGAATATTGGAGAGTTTGGATGCTGACTTTCCCAGAATTCATCACTGATTACAGGTGTGGAGCAGCCAATGTCCACATCTTCATCTTCCATTTCTTCAACGCCAGCCTCTTCAGCTGTGAACTGAGGCATAGGCGAGGAGATGATAGGTGTTGAAGGGATTGCATCCACTTCAATTTCTTCATCCAACGGTTCAGACGAAGCAGCAGAAGGAGTTTCTTCATCCGATCCGCTAGGTATCACATATTCTTCATCAAAAGGAACAAGGTCCTTTGATGGCCTGGTTGAGATGGGAACAGCATCAATCGGATTTGCAAACGAACTTGTCATAGGCTTCATTTTCTTTGGAGCTGAAGAATCTGAAGCAGCTGATGCTTTTCTTTTCTTCACTGCAGCATGCTCTGCAGCCTTGGTCTTCTTCACATCTAATGCAGATGGAAGGATTGGAGTTGAAGTTGGTGCAGGAGCAGCTGAGGAATCTGGTTGACTTTCTTCAGGCACAACTGATGCAATTGCCCTGAGTTCTTCAGTTTCTTCAGGCACACCACTAGTGGGTGCCCTGGCAATTTCTTTAGCGGCTGGAATGCAGTCATCAGCCCTAGAACTCACATTATCTTCAGCAGCCTGATTATCATTAGCGGTGCTGGCATTTTCTTCAGTAGGCTGAGCAGATGCTTCAGCCTGGGAATTTCCTGTTGCGTTGGGGCTGCAACATTGGAAGTGAAGTTATTCGCAAGTTTCACAAAATGAACCTTGGCTCCAAGCCAATCAGAGCGATATGCGTCAAAGTTATCACTGAGTTTCTTAATCTCAGTCTGAATAGTGACAAGTTCTTCAGTTGTCATAGAGACAACGTTTTTCTTCATATAGCGCTCTTTCTTGATTTGCCTGGCCTTCTCAAATTTCCACTTTTCTTCTTGAATGAAGTGGGTCAGCATGTGACTCTGGCCAGGAGTCAGCTTGAAGTCAGGCAAGGGAGTGTTGGGGTCCTTGTGCCAATTATCAATGTAGTCGAGTATCAGCTTGGGATCGAAAAGCAGTGGCACTTTTGATCCTTTGGCTCTAGCGGCCCTGACTTGCCTGTCTCTGATGATTTTTGCAAGTTCATCATCATCAGCTTCGTCTTCATCAGACGGCACTTGGAAAGCGACTTGATTCTTTTGAGGACTTGGGCGAGGACCTCGTCCAGCAGTGGCCTTTGTCTTCAGCAGTGAGGGGCCAGCTGAGGAACTTGGTGCAGCTGAGGAACTAGCTGAGACACCTGAGGCAATGGAGATGTCGGCAGTCCTTTGGCATGAAGCGATATGCACATGTGCTGAGGATTTGGTCGGAACAGCTGAAGGCTTTGGCGGAGGAGCTGAGGACTTTGGAGGAACAGGAGCAGCATGAGGAATTGGCCGTGAGGGCTTTGATGATTCTGGCCGTGAGGGCATTGCTGAGGAACTTGGCCTGCGTGCAGGCTTCTTAGACATAGCCTTCTTTGGCTTGACAACAGAGGCCTCAGCAGAGGCAGCAGCAGCGGCAGAGTCTTCATTGAATTTCCTCACTGCTTCTCTGGCTTGCTTAGCCAACTTGGTTTGTCGCTTGGCCCATTCATTAGGATAGTCCTCACCGCGCTTGAGGCTGGTGGGATCTGCTATTTGGCCAGGTGCCAATGGATCTCTTGGGCATGGAAGATTGAGTGTGAATTTCTTCATGTACTTAGGAGTGACATATCTGTATTTCCTCCATTCTCTTACCCATCTCCTCTCTATCCTCTGTTTGTGCACTTTGCGCTCATTCTTGGTTTCTTCAGTAGGTGTGCAGTACCCAGCATATATGTCATCAGGGATTTCAAATGATGTATTTACCTCAGGCCTCTTTCCTCCCTTCTATGGCATTTTACCATCAGCCATTTTCTTCAGTTGAGGAATTTGAACAATTGAATTCTCTGAAGAAGTATGCAACTTTTCTTTGAGGAACGCTGCAAATAAGTTAAGTTGATGAGAACCTAGTGATTCAGCAGCTGACATGTGTACCTGTGAATAGAGTATAGTTGCGAGGAATTTGGAGAGGTCATATGTGTTCTTAGAAGGTTTTTCAAAAAGAACAAGTTTGAGGAATTTGACCAGATGAGTCTTGAAGATTTTCACTAAGCGTTCTTTGTCTTAGGTTCCAGAGTTGTATAGATCGAAGATCCACACAATTGAGGAATCTTGAAGAAAAATGATGCTTAGAGAAACGAATCAAGAACAGATGACTTGTGAGGTGTTCAGTGTGTGAAGATATGAAGAAAAACACTTTTGAAGATTTTGTAGATAATCATTCGAATCAATGAGGGTAGTAAAAGTAACTTTTAATTACCATGGATGAAGAACACGATGAACAGTGAAGTGAAGAGGTGAAGTTCGTCTGTGCAGAGCTTCCATGCCCTAACTTGGCGGAGGAAGACGGCTACGGCAGCGGTGGAGTGAAGATTTCCACGGTCGGCGCGAGTACGTCGGCGACGAGGTCGAGGCAGTGAAGCTCTTCCTCACCGACGGCGATGAAGTAGTGGCGGCGCTAGGGTTTCAGAAGCTCGAGCTGGAGAGAGAGGTCGCACAGAGTAAAAGAAGTAAGGAAGGGAAGGAGGGGTATTTATAGTCACGGTGAAAAACTGCTCGCCCGAAGAAATTGGATGAACGTGCCCCTGACCCTTCTCATTCGCATGACATGTGTCACCCACGTAGTGAGAGGTGGAGATCATGTTAGATCGTGCGTGAGTGGATAAGTGTATCGTGGGATGCAGAACGGTTTGAGCGGCAAAGCCGAAAATTTAGATAAGATAGGTTTTAAAGTTCCGTTCGCAATTTCTTCAGCTGACAAGGACACAGTGAAGATTTTGAACGAGTTTCAAATAGAACGCACATGAAGAATTTGTGAACAGATTGGGTTGAGTAAAGCATAGAGGGGAAGGGTCCGATCACATTCACTTCGCAGAAAACCAACTTGAAGAAATTGCAATAAGTGAATGCTGTAGAGGACATAAACTCATATATATATATATATATATATATATATATATATATATAGCCAATGAAGAAAAATGACGGAACCAGTGAAGACTATGCAAAGTTGAAGAAAATGAATAATTGAGGAATTTCAACTTTTGGTGGTGGCGTGACCCACCATATAAGAATGATGATTTCAGGCACCACGTACAATTATCGTAGGGTTCTGAGAATCAAATTCTTCGTTAATTTCTTCACACTAAGAGTGTTATTCTTCATTGATTGAAGAAAAACGTTTCTTCATGTGTTGCACATCTAAGTCATCAATTTTGCATAAGTGTTAGGATGAGTGTCCTTTTCAAAGAACATTCGAAGATTCTAGGATATTTAGCTCACACCACAACTTGCTAAATCTCTTCTCATCCAAGGGCTTTATGAAGATATCGGCTAGCTATTCTTCAGTCTTCACATGCTCAATAGAAATGTCGCCATTCAACACATGATCACGAAGAAAATGATGACGAATCTGAATGTGCTTTGTCTTCGAGTGTTGAACTGGGTTGTGAGCAATCTTGATGGCACTCTCATTGTCACAGAAGAGAGGCACATTCTTCATGTTGACGCAGTAGTCCTTGAGAGTTTGCTTCATCCATAGCAATTGGGCACGGCAAGAACCAGCGGCAATGTACTCAGCTTCAGCAGTAGATAGTGATACGCAGTTCTGTTTCTTCGAGGACCAACAGACCAAAGATCGTCCAAGGAAATGACATGTACCAGATGTTGACTTGCGATCCACACGATCACCAGCATAGTCAGAGTCAGAATATCCAACAAGATCAAAAACCGAGCCCTTGGGGTACCATAATCCAAGTGTTGGTGTGTGAGCTAGATATCGAAGAATATGCTTCACAGCCTTATGGTGTGATTCCTTTGGTGTAGCTTGAAATCGGGCACACATGCAAACACTAAGCATTATATCTAGCCTAGATGCACATAAGTACAATAAGGAACCTATCATGGAGCGGTATACCTTATGATCGAAGTCAATACCATTTTCATCAGTGCACAGATGGCCATTTGTGGGCATAGGAATTTTGACGCCTTTGCAATCTTGCATGCTGAATTTCCTCAGTACATCCTTGAGGTATTTCTCCTGAGATATGAATATGCCATTGTGTTGTTGACGAATTTGAAGACCTAAGAAGAATTTCAACTCTCCCATCCTAGACATTTGATATTCTTCACTCATCATATAGGCAAATTCATCACTATAACGTTGGTTAGTACAGCCAAAGATAATATCATCAACATATATTTGGCACACAAACAATTCACCATCATAAGATTTAGTGAAAAGAGTAGGGTCGAGTGAACCGGGTTTGAAGCCTTTCTTCATGAGGAGTTCCTTCAAGGTATCATACCAAGCCCGTGGGGCCTGCTTGAGGCCATAGAGGGCCTTGTTGAGTCTGAAGACTTTGTCAGGATTCTTTGGATCTTCAAAACCTAGGGGTTGAGCAACATATACTTCTTCCTCAAGCTTACCATTGAGGAATGCACTTTTCACATCCATTTGATATAAAGTGATATCATGATGGTTAGCATAAGCAAGTAATATGCGAATAGCCTCAAGTCTAGCAACAGGTGCAAAAGTTTCATCGAAATCAATTCCTTCAACCTGTGTGTAGCCTTGAGCTACAAGCCGTGCCTTATTCCTCACCACAAGGCCATTTTCATCTTGCTTGTTGCGGTAGATCCACTTTGTGCCGATGATATTGTGCTTGCGAGGATCTGGACGTTTGACTAGTTCCCAGACATTGTTGAGCTCGAACTGGTGTAATTCTTCTTGCATGGCCTGAATCCACTCAGGCTCCAGAAATGCTTCATCTACCTTAGTGGGCTCTGTAATAGAGACAAAAGCATACTGCCCACAAAAGTTAGACAAATGTGAAGCTTTTGAGCGTGTGAGAGGACCTGGCGCTTTGATGTCATTGATGATCTTTTCAACTTGCACTTCTTTTGCAATGCGAGGATGAGTTGGTTGTCGTTGAAGAGTTTGATCAGCGTTTTCTTGAGCACCATTTTCTTCAGCATTTTCTTTAGGTGCATTAGCTCGACGCTCTTCATGTTCTAGAATGAATTCTTCAGCAGATTCTTCAGTAGGAATGACATCCTCAGTAGCCTTGAACTTGATAGTTTCCTCAGGTGCTGGTTCATCTATCACAGTAGGTAGGTGCTCTCTTTGCAAGCCATTAGTTTCATCGAACCACACATCTACAGTTTCAACAACTTTGTGAAGAACGTTGTTGAAGACTCTGTAGGTGTGCGAGTCCTTTCCGTAACCAAGCATAAAACCTTCATGTGCTTTCGGTGCAAATTTTGAGTTGTGTTGAGGATCTCTAATCCAACATTTAGCACCGAAGACTTTCAAATAACTTACATTGGGTTTCTTATCAGTGAGGAGTTCATAGGCAGTCTTTTTGAAGAATTTGTGAAGATATACTCTATTGATGATGTGGCACGCAGTATCAATTGCCTCAGTCCAGAAACGATGATGCGTTTTGTATTCATCAAGCATAGTGCGAGCCATCTCAGCAAGAGTCATGTTCTTGCGCTCCACGATGCCATTCTCCTGAGGAGTGTAGGGAGCAGATAACTCATGAGTAATACCAAGTTCATCAAGATAGTCATCGAGACCAGAATTCTTGAACTCACTGCCATTGTCACTTCTGATGTGCTTGATCTTCACACCAAAGTTGGTTGAAGCCCTCGAGGAAAATCGTTTGAAGACTTCCTACACTTCATGTTTGTAAGTAATAAGGTGTACCCATGTATAGCGAGAATAATCATCAACAATAACAAAGCCATATTGAGATGCTTCATTTGAAATAGCAGAATAATGATTAGGACTAAAGAGTTCCATGTGAAGCAATTAAAACGGGCGAGTGGTGGTCATGATAGTCTTCGCTGGATGCTTGGCCTTGGTCATCTTCCCAGCTTCACAGGCTCCGCATAGGTGATCCTTGAGGAATTTGACATTCTCGATGCCAATGACATGCTTCTTCTTCGCAAGCATGTGCAAATTCCTCATGCCTGCATGACCAAGTCGTCGATGCCAGAGCCAGCCTTCTGAAGCTTCTGTAAGTAGGCACACGGCTGGTTGTGGTCCTGTAGAGAAATCAACAATATACATGTCTCCTCTCCTAAAGCCTTCGAAGACTTTGGAATTGTCAGCTTCCATAACCACAACACAACGGTACTTGCCAAAGACAACAACCATATCAAGATCACAAAGCATTGAGACAGACATAAGGTTGTATCCTAAGGACTCAACATGCATGACTTTATCCATGTGTCGATCCTTTGTAATCGCAACCTTACCTAGACCCAATACCTGACTTTTGCCTTTGTCAGCAAAAATGATATGCTTCAGATGCGACGGAGATAATGGAGCATCCATCAATAGATTCTTGTCACCAGTCATGTGGTTTATACATCCACTATCGAGGACCCACTCAGTGGCTTTGGGTTGATCATCCTGCAGACGAATTAGTGCAGCTTACAAACTCATATACTTCATCAGTGAAGAATATAACATCAATTCATCAAATCAATTTTATCAAGTAAAAGAACTGATAAAGCAATATGAGGACGTGAGAAATGAAAGTTCATTTCTTCATGATTAGCCTGCGTCCTATCAGGCATGCTCAGGTCTCCAGCAAATTCTTCAGACGGTTACGTACGTCTAGAGACCTGACCCTGCAGAAGAGATTAGTTCTTTTTCTTCACCACCCACATCTGAAGGGGTGGCAAAGAGTTCATCATTCTGCGAGCTCCATACGAAAAGGATGGCATAGAAGCCAGTCCATTTCGTCTCACATACGAGGGGTTAGAGTAAGCATAAGAGTATGCAGAGAAATTCTTTGAGGACTTATGGACATAATGATTTGAAGAATAATGCGCATATCCATAATCATTAGATCTTCCCTGCGAAACAGACGGGTTAGCACGATGATGTTCATATGAGGACTTTGATCCATATGAGGAATTTGATCTGGAGTTACTATTCTTCATAGGTGGCATCATGATGACATTCACCTGAAGATTTTCAAGGCATCTTTTGGGAACCCAGATTTTCTTCATAGGGGAGCCGTTCCTGCAGTTAGTGCCAACATATCTAGCAAATACTTCACCATTCTGATTTTTGAATAGCTTATAGTTGGAGTAAATTGACTCATCATCAGAATGAGGAGATTCACATGCAAATCCAGATAAGTTAGATGGATCAACTGGAGGTCCCTTTGTAGCAACCCATGTAGTTTTGGGGTACTGCTCAGGCTTCCAATATGTACCATCAGCATTGAGTTTCCTCTCAAAGGCGATACCCTCTTTCCTAGGGTTCCTGTTGAGGATCTTCTTTTTAAGCACATCACAAAGAGCCTGATGCCCTTTGAGGCTTTTGTACATGCTTGTCGTGTACAATTCCTTCAGCCCTGCATCATCAGTGATACTAGGAATGTCCTAAGATGAGGAATTAGTGATAGCAGAGGCATGTGAAGAATTTGAAACATTAGCAGCATTTGAACATTCAGGTGAAGAATTAGCAGATTCACGTTCAATGCACTTCAAGCATGGAGGAACAAATTCTTCCTGAGAAGCGCTGATTTGTTGAGCAAGTAATGAATCGCGCTCCTTCTGAAGATATTCATAACTCACTCTTAGCTTCTCAAGGTCTTGCTTTCTTTGAAGAAATTCATAAGAAAGCTTCTCATGATCCGATAAGAGAGTGTTATGATGACTTTGAAGTTTGTCAAGCTTGGACTAAAGTCTCTGAAGATTTTCAGTCAAAGTTTCAGTGCGATCCATTTCTTCACCCAACATATCATGACTTTTATTTAGCATATTTTGAACCTTTTCTAAAGCCCTTTGTTGTTTTATAGCAATCTTAGCAAGTTTAGAATAGCTGGGCTTAAGGTTTTCATCAGATTCATTCTCACTTGATTCAGAGGAGGTATATTTGAGTACCTTGGCACCCTTTGCCATGAAGCAATAGGTGGGAGCGTAGTCATTATCGCTTTCATCAGCCTTGTTGGTGAGGTCATTTTCTTCAGTGTTGAAGATAGACTTGCTGACGAATGCAGTAGCGAGAGCTAGGCTTGCCACTCCGGATTCGGACTCCTCAGATGACTCCTCTTCCTCATTTTCTTCAAATTCAGCCTCAAAGTCCATTTCCTTGCCAATGAATGCCCTAGCCTTCTTGGAGCTTCTCTTCTTGTGATATGAAGACTTTGAGGATTTTGATGATGAAGATTTTGTGGATTTCTTCTTTTTCTTCGCATCATCAGAACTGTAATCCTTGTATTTCTTCTTCTTTGATTCCTTTTCCCACTGAGGACAATCTTGAATGAAATGTCCAGGTTTCTTGCACTTGTGACAGAGCCTCTTCTTATAGTCACTGGGTGAGGAATCATTGCTCCTTGAGGATCTTCCAAGGCGACCATGTCTTGAGAACTTTTGAAACTTCTTCACGAGCAGAGCCAGATCATGGCTCAGTTCTTCAGGATCACCAAGGCTGCTATGAGAGTATTCATCTTCGGACTCAGATACTGCCTTGGCCTTCAGTGCACGTGTTCTGCCATAGCTTGAACCATAGAGATCTCTCTTTTCAGCAACATGGAACTCATGAGTATTTAGCCTCTCGAGAATATCAGCCGGATCAAGTGACTTGTAATCAGCACGTTCTTGTATCATCAATGTCAGAGTGTCAATGAGTAATCAAGCGATCTCAGCAATTTCTTCACCACCTCATGGTCGGTGATGTCAGTGGCACCAAGTGCTTGAAGCTCATTTGAGATGTCAGTGAGGCGATCGAAGGTTTGTTGAACATTTTCATTGTCGAGTCTTTTGAAGCGGTTGAAGAGATTGCGAAGAACATCAACTCGAGAGTTACGCTGAGTTGAGACTCCTTCATTCACTTTGGACAACCTGTCCCAGATAAGCTTCGCTATTTCCAAAGCACTCACTCTGCCATACTATCCTTTGCTCAGATGGCCACATATGATATTCTTCGCTTGAGAGTCGAGTTGCTTGAATCTCTTCACATCGGCAACATTCAGAGAAGGTGTGACTGAGGGAACACCATTTTCCACAACATACCAGAGATCGTTATCAATTGCTTCAAGATGCATTCGCATCTTATTCTTCCAGTAGGGGTAGTCCGTCCCATCGAAGGTAGGACACCCAGCAGAGACCTTGATCATACCTGTAGTCAACATAACTAAAACTCCAGGCGGTTAAACCAAAATCACACAGAACAAGGGAGTACCTTGCTCTGATACCAATTGAAAGTGCGTTATATCGACTAGAGGGGGGTGAATAGGCGATTTTTATGAAATTCTTCGCTGAGGAATTTGCCGGTGAGGAAATTCCTTAGCGAAGAACTACTAGCAGCGGAATAAGTACTCAAAAGTAAACATAACAGAATACAAGCATAGTCATCATGATGAAATGAAGACAGGCACAGAGTACAAGAAGAGTAATCACAGGATAACACAGGATGAAGACAAATAGACTGAAGAAATTGAACTGAGGAAATTGAGAAAGTCTTCAGTCAAAGTCTTCAAACACAGATATGAACAAACACACAGCACAGTTATGAGGAAATGAAAGAGTTGAGGAAATAGAACCAGTAAGCTTGGTGAAGACAATGATTTGCTAGACCAGTTCCAACTGTTGTCTCAGTTGTATGTCTGGTTGGAGCGGCTGAGTATTTAAACTCGAGGACACACAGTCTCGGACACCCAGTCTAGAACACGCAGCTCAGGACACCCAGTCCTCACCATATTCTCCTTGAACTAAGGTCACACAGACCTCGTCCAATCACTCATGGTAAGTCTTCAGGCGACTTCCAAACCTTCACAAACTTGGTCACTCGGTGATCCACAATTCCTCTTGGATCCTCTAGACCATGACGCCTAACCGTTTGGAAGAAGCACAGTCTTCAAAGGTAACAAGCGTCGGATCCACTCAGGATCAATACCTTTAGTGATGCTCAATCACATGGGGTTTGTAGGTGTTTGGGTTTTGGGTTTTTGGTTTTTCCTCACTTGATGATTTTCGCTCAAAGTCCTCAAAGGATGGGTTGCTCTCAAATGGCAAGTGTCAGCTTCTCTCGGAGCATCCAACCAGCTAGTGGTTGTAGGGGGGGCTATTTATAGCCTAGGGAGCAGCCCGACATGATAAGACATAAATGCCCTTCAATGATATGACCGTTAGGTGGATAGATATTTTGGGACAGTTGGCGCATAGCACAGCAACGGTCGGAATTTTGAGTAGCAAAATCCTCAGGGCTATCATGTTCCTCACTGTGTAGGCAATCCGCACTGGCGAATTCCTAACTCCTCAGTCAGGACAAATTCCTCAGAGACCAGAAGAACTTCATCTCTGTCACTGAAGAAATTGACTGAACTGTATGAGATTTCCAATGGCTTCACTCGAAGGGATTGGTAGGTGTAGGATTTTGAGTTGAGCATCACATGGAAATTTTTCCTTAGTATTTCCTCGACCCCCTTTAACAGTACGGTGTTTCCTATGACTCAAGAAAGAGAAAAACAAAACTATGAAAACAAAAGTCTTCAAGCTTCATATTCCTCACGTGAATGTCAAGTCTTCATGGACACACCAATTTCTTCACTTTCAAAGTCTTCATGAAAGTCTTCAGAAATACCAAAATCTTCAGTCGAAGATATTCATTTTTAGGGGTTGACTTTTCCTATAAATATCAAACTCCTCATAGACTTATAGACATGTGTACACTCACAAACGCATTAGTCCCTTAACCTATAAGTCTTCAATACACCAAAATCACTAAGAGGCACTAGATGCACTTAAAGAAAGTGACTAAATGAAATTCATGTGTACCCTCAAAAACGCTTTGCTTATTACAAGAGACCGTTTTGGCCTGTCCTTTGCCTCAAAAGGATTGGGCTACCTTGCTGCACTTTTGTTACTACTATCATTACTTGCTCGTTACAAATTATCTTGCTATCAAACAACTCTGTTACTTACAATTTCAGCGCTTACAGACATTACCTGGCTGAAAACCACTTGTCATTTCCTTCTACTCCTCGTTGGGTTCGACACTCTTACTTATCAAAAAGGCTACAATTGATCCCATACACTTGTGGGTCATCACTCTCCACTCCAGCCGGATGTCTAGCTTGTATTGCTTCCTATTTGGTTAAATTGCATCTCCTTAGCTTACACATTATACCTTTGAATATGAAATGCCTTCCTATTTTTGGTACATACTAGTACATCTGTCTATTAACCATGTTCTTATATCAAACTAATGTTCTTGTGTATCCCTCATCAATCACTTATGATGACGCAGTCACGCGAGGGGGTTATTGTGAGGAAAATACGCTCTTTTCAAGAATGCAGCGTCAACCTCCCCACATGATTCTCAAGAAACAACAAGGCTAGATGAAGATAGTGAACATAGCTCTATAGTTGATGACGAATTTCCCCTGCACCAGCATCACAGGTGCTTGCTCTAACTTGGCAGCGTGATATGTGGTTGCATGTTGCATATGGTGTCTAGATTGTAATTCTTCCAATCTTGTTAAATTTCATGTGTTATTCTGCTTAGCTTATACATTATACATGTTAATGTGACATGCCTTCCTGCTTTTAGTACATAGTACATCTGTCTATTAAGCATGTCCTTGCATAAAACTGTTGTTTTTTTGTATCCCGCATCAATCAATATGACGAGACAACTTTGGTATATGCAATGTGATATTACTTGCATCTTTCATATGATTTATAGCATGAGCTGCTTCTAAGTTGTTGAAACGCCATTTATGATGGGACGCTTTTAACTTGGCAGAGTCATATTGGTCGCATCTTTCATGTGGTGTCTAGCTTGCATTGCTTCTTATTTGTTGAAATGGCTTCTGCTTAGTTTACACAAATAGTTGTGAATATGCCATGTTGTCCTATTTTTCATACATATTCCATCCTGGTATCATGTGTTCACCTTACATCAAAGTAGCGATTGTTAGTATCATGCACGAATGAGTTCTGAAGAGTGAATTTGATTTCTTTTTCTTGTTGGTTTTACTTGACAATTCAAAATCAATAAACCAGAAGGAAATTAGCAAGGCAGTGGATAAAGGTGCTCCTTCCAAATGGAGGGCCTCTACAGATTCTACTCCACCTCCCCCCAAGAAGATTTGCAAGACAACACATGCATAGACACTCAACGTAGCTGTGTTGATGATGAGCATGTCTCCCCTAGTGCACCATCATAGGTGCTCCATCTAACTTGGCACTGTTATATGTGGTTGCATGTTATGTATGATGTCTAGTTTGTAGTGCTTCTAATTTTGTTGAATTCCATCTACTTACTTTACACATTATACTTGTGAATAAGATATGTGTTCCTGTTTCTAGAACATTCAATAACTGTCTATCACACCATGTTCTTACATCAAAGTACTACTATTGTGTAACCAGCGACAATCACTTATCATAAGACACATTTGACTTGGGAGTGTGATATAGGTTACATCTCGCATTCTTTTCTAGCTTGTACTACTTCTAATTTGTT
This sequence comes from Triticum aestivum, assembly GCF_018294505.1. NCBI lineage: Eukaryota > Viridiplantae > Streptophyta > Magnoliopsida > Poales > Poaceae > Triticum > Triticum aestivum. Next base: position 211,370,781 of record NC_057803.1, on the reverse strand, counting down.
GAAATGGCACTTATGACGAGATAGTTTCAACTTGGTAGAGTGATATTCGTTGCATCTTTCATATGGTGTCTAGCTATCATTGCTTCTAATTTTTTGAAATGCCTTCTGACTTGTTTACACATCATATCTGTGAACATGCAATGTTGTCCTTTTTTCTTACACATTCAATCGTCCTATCATGCGGTCGCCTTACATTAAAGTGGTGCTCTTCAGCATCCTGCATCAATGAGTTCAGAAAAGCAATTTTTATTCATTTTTATTATGGGTTTGACTTGACAGGGCAATACAATTAAGAAATAGGAAGGAAAAAACAAGGCAGGGACTGCTGGCGGTCTTCCGATGAAACCGACATCCCAGGTGCTTTCTCTAGCTTGGCAGTGTGATATTGTCTTGCATGTTTCATACGGTGTCTCACTTGTATTGCTTGTAATTTGATTAAATTTCTCTGCTTCGTTTACACAAATAGTTGTGAGTATGCCATGCCGTCCTATTTTTCGTACATATTCCATCCTCGTATCATGTGTTTGCCTTACATCAAGGTAGCGATTGTTAGTGTCATGCATGAATGAGTTCTGAAGAGTGAATTGCTTTTTCTTGTCGGTTTTACTTGACAATGCAAAAGCAATAAAGTAGAAGGAAATTAGCAAGGCAGTGGATAAATGTGCTTCTTCCAAACAGAGGGCCTCCCCACATTCTACTTGGCCATCGCCCCAACAAGATTTGGAAGACAACACATGCATAGACACTCAAAGTAGCTGTGTTGATGATGAGCATGTCCCCCCTTGTCCACCATCACAGGTGCTCCCTCTAACATGTCACTGTTATATATGGTTGCATGTTATGTATGATGCCTAGCTTGTATTGCTTCTAATTTTGTTGAATTCCATATTCTTACTTTACACATTATACTTGTGAATAAGACACGTGTTCTTGTTTCTAGAACATACAATATCTGTCTATCAAACGATGTTCTTACATCAAAGTACTACAGTTGTGTAACCTACAGCAATCACTTTTCACAAGACACATTTAACTTGGGAGTCTGATATAGTTTATATCTCACATCATTTTCTAGCTTGTACTACTAATTTGTTGAAATGGTAGTAATGACGAGACAATTTTAACTTGGTAGAGTGATATTCGTTGCATCTTACATATGGGTGTCTAGCTTTCATTGCTTCTAATTTGTTGAAATGCCTTCTGATTAGTTTACACATCATAAGCTATGAATATGCAATGGCACTAATGACGCAAGAACTTTAACTTGGTAGTGTGATGTTGTTTGCATCTTGCATATGATTTATTTCTTGGACTGCTTCCCATTTGTTTAAACGCCAGTTATGATGAGACACTGTTAACTTGGCAGAGCGATATTTGTAGCATCTTTTATATGGTGTCTACCTTCCATTGCATTGCTTCTAATTTATCGAAATGCCTTCTGCTTGGTTTACACATCATAGTTCTGACTATCTCATGCCGTCCTGTTTTTCGTACATATTACATCCTCCTATCATGTGGTTGTCTAACATCAAAGTTCAGTTCATCTATATCACGCATCAATTTGTTCTGAAGAACTAAATTTTTATTCCTTTTTGTTGGCGGCTTGACTTAACATGGCACATAGAAAGAGGAAGGAACACAAAATGACAGGGGATGGTGTTAGTACTAAGGACACACGAAAACTGAAGTGGACAAATTATGCAGATTCTGCTGGTACTGATGGTGCAATAGAAGGTCAAAGTCTAGAGGAAAATTGTACAAATGTGGTATCCCCTGCTACATGAGCTACCAAGAAAGCCAAACAGAAACAAATAGCTGCCACCAAACAAGCAGAGACAAACCTAGTTGTTGCAACACCTACCACAGTACCACCAGCTGCACGAGTTACTCATTTGTCAACTCAGCTAGCAGCATGTTCCCAAGCTCCCTTGCCACCTGACACTACTTCCGAAGCACTCTTGACACAAGATGAGTTGGCAAGATCAGATGAACCTTGTGAGCTTTAACAACAAGAAGGTAGTTGCTCGAGTCAAGTTATAGTTGCATGCTTGTTTATATGTAGTCTCATAGTTTGATGTACACTAACGCTTCCTATGTTCGTTGTTGGACTAGCACCTAGGCGCAAGAGGAAACAAACATCAGGGATAATGCTCGATAGGTTAACTAAATCTAGAGGAGGAAGAATGGAGATCCATTTTGAGGCATGTTTAAAAAGGCCACGTGATGCTACAGAGTCGGCCAAGTTAGTATCAGAGGCAGCGGTTGTCGTTAGGTGTCATGCACGTATCCTCCCAACATGGATTGATTACAGGAATGACAAAGATGAAACCCAGTTCAACACCTTCCTCGACCATTTATCTGTAAGTATGGTTATGTATGGAAACTAGTAATATCGTCTTGCTCTATCCCATACTTTGTAGGTTGCTGATAATGAGACTCACGTAATTTTCAACAGATGATGTTCAAGTTGTATAGCGAAGATGATGCAACCAGACAAGCTTGCACCCATGTTTTCAAGTCTGCTCTGTGACATTATCGGTATAACTTGACGAAAACTCACTTTGAAGGCAAGGCTAACAGTGAACTTTCCCAAACATCTCAAGTGGAAAATATATTGGATGACGACTAGAGAGGCCTCGTTAAACACTGGTCTGATCCAAAGTATCAAGTATGTTATATGTATGTGATCAGATCACATGTTCAACTCCTATTTACGCATGTGCCTCACAAATCTATCTTCTTGTAGGTGAAATGTTCAAAGAACAAGGCCAACCGTACGAAAGTGAAATTCCAATAGACGACAGGATCTCGTAGCTATATTGCACACTGCGAGGCTCTTGTAATTAGCTGCTATTTCACTCTTTTCATTGTGCCATATTATCAGATGTATATAGACTTGTTCCAAATGCATAGGAAAGCCCGCAAGGACCAAGAAGTACCTGAACCAAATGCAATGGAAATCTTCAAGGAGTGTCACCCCACAAGATGAAGGGCATGACTACACCAGTCAAAGTCATTGTTGTAAGTCCTTAATCTTCATGCCTTTTAACTACTACTTACTCTGACTCGTGCATTGACTACATGGTCTACAACCAATGTCTATTACTCTTTTCAATTTTATACACAATTGTCTTGGCTTATCATGGCTCCTTACAAGGTTTCAAAGAGAGGAGTGATGTTCCCTTGATCTTGATATGTAATCTAGTTCCGTGCTCGACTTGTCCACACAATGTTACAATTGCATGTTTGTCTGTTCTCAGTTGGTTTGTGATATAAATGATGTCATACTATGCTTACCATATTAAAAACTTTCTCTCATTATCCTTAGCTATCAATACAATGTGAAGAAATAGACAATACATTAGCCATGGTACATGGTCATATGTTTGGAACCTGGTTTTATTATGTACTTTGTAGTAAAATACAACTAATATTTTACACGAATTCACTAGAATAAATTATGTATATAGACCAAAGCTATTTTGTTTTGTTTTGTTGTCTCCTTAATATCTTCTGTTCTAGTACTACTAATGTAAAAACTCAACTTTTCAGCAAGTTATGGAAAAAATGGTGGAACCGCCACCTTCTGAAGGTGACGAGGCAACTATAACCGCAATGTCACCTCTTGCTGCAGTGGGTCAGTACCTGTCCACTAATAGTGCCGAAAGCACGTTCATATGTAATACTGGGTTGGTTGTTAAGGCAATCTCCTGCAGACTACCTAATGATCCGGATATGCAAGCACAAAACAATTTTATATCTATGTTGCAGACACAAGTCCATTCCCTAAGAGAGACCCTTTGTGAAACAAGGACATCCATTGTTCGATGTCGTCAAGATATGCATGGTTTTGAAACCAGACTATCAGACATTTGCTATATTGTTTAGGAGCCTAGGAGAATTGAAGGCAAAGGTTATGGTGCTCCATCTGACAGTACAATATGAAAACGTAACAGTCAGGTTAAATGAACTGAGCTTTTGAACTCCTGGTGTTGCATTTATCTGCCAGACTATTAACTTTTATGCCAACCTTCCTTTTGTTTTATAGTTGAAATTTGTTTTCTTGTGATACAAAGTTGGTTCTTAACATGCACCCACCGGCTCAAGAAAACAGCAAGCCATTTTTGTATAGTGTAGGGTGTTCCCTATATTTGCACTAGTGGCGAACTTGGATGCCCAGTGGATGTAATCTATGCAATTGCCTTAATAGCCTAGCGCTAGTTTCTGGCTTATTTGTTTCCTACTCTTCCTTTTCCTTGGTTTGCTAGTGACCGCAACAACCATGGGCCATATACGGACCATGGTAACCTTGAGCCTGCTACAGGCCGTACGATCCATGGGCCTCCTACGAGCCGTCGGATAAATGGGACCACTTAGGCCGTAAACGGGCGTAATTGGTATCGGGCTAGTACGGTAACGGGACTTTAACAAGCCGTAAGACAGCAACGGCTTAATTCTATCACAGGCATAACGGATCGTTAATGGGCCAGAATATAGTACGGGCTGGAAACGGCGCAATGGGTTAACAGGCCACAAACAGGACAATTCTAAACACGGGCCGAATTTGCCCCATTAGGGGAACGGGCCAGTAACAGGCCGAAAGTAATCGAGGGCCGGAAAGGAGCCCAAGAACATATGGGCCGTCAGTAGGACGAAAGCCAACATAGGCTGGAAATAGCCCATGTGAATCATGGTCCGTTAATGGGTACAAAGAAATTTACTGTTCATTACGAGCCAGAGTCATCGTGGGCTACTAAAGGGCCTAAAGATACAAAAGGCCTCATATGGGCCAAAACACGCCATGGGCCATCATGGGCTGAGAGTGAAACGGGCTGGTGTTATATTCGACGGCCCACATGACGTTGCTGGGAAGATTTCAGGAAGGCCCTAACGGGTCGTGAGTTACCGGGCCGTAAAATGGGCTATATGCAAACAGATCGTTGACAGGATTTTCATGGGCTGGCCCGCTAACTTTTGAGCAAGTCAAACGGGCCAGCCTTTGGAAGCTAAATGGGCCAGTGTTGGGCCGTCGCACGTGTTGACATCTCATGGGCGCCTATCTTACCCAATGACGAGCTGACACGTGTTTCCTTCGGCCAATGAGAATTTTACATGTGGAAAATCCCCATTGGTCCGGGCTGTTAACTAGTTATTGGATCAAAAACCGGACCCGATAGCTAAACGGCGACCCGTTATGGTGGATGCCACGTGTTAGTTACCCTTGACGAAAGCACTTCCATGATGCGTCATTTATCGTCATGGAAGTGAATACTTCCGTGATGATAATTTTGGTATTGTCATGGAACACTTATGCGACAGCACATGTATGACTATCTTGATTCTATCATAAAATCATCATGGATGTATATACATGACAGAAAATGTGACCTACTGTGACAAATACGTATCATCACAGAAGTGTACTTTTTTGTAGTGATCGTCCGGTCACTGGAGCTAGAATCGTTCATATTGACTAAGCTGACAAAGCCCTCCGCCTGCATCAACTTAGTAGGCCCACAAGTTAGCCTCCAACTATGGTGGGTCCCAGATAGCAGGGGGTACTCATTTTTTGTGCGTAATAAGGAGGAACTTCCTTGCGTGCGAAGATATAGCTGGTGGGTCGAGCTGTCAGCGGTAGGAACATTTTTTCATGAAATATAGAGACACTTCACGTGGGTCCCTGCTGTCAGGGGGAGGAATCATTATTTTGCGTGTAATAATGAGGCACTTCCTTACGTGCGGTCGTGGACCCAGTTGACAGCCTCTCCACATATAGTCCTCTTCCGATGGATGTCGTTCGTTGACCATGTTGAGCATGTCGTGCCGAGAGCAACAAGTCGGTGGACGACGGCAAGGCCTAGCAAGGAAACGACCCAAAGTCGGGGAAGACTCGATAGTTGTTGCCCACGCGGTGGGGGGTACGAGGGTTTACTAGTTCGGCTACCGTCGCCAAAAAATAACAGGAGGTGTGGGTGAGTAGAGGAATGGCCTGGCCAGTGATGGAGTAGGGTGGGGCAGTGCGGCCTGTGTGGCAGCACAGCCAACCATGGGAGGCAGGAGCAGGCAGTCCCACCGCCGCTGGTTTGGGTGGCTGGAGCAAGAAGATCAGATATTGAAGAAGCAACACGACATTTGGATTAATATCCAACGGTCACGGCTGCTAGAATCATTTGTGGACTAAGTTGACAAAGCCTTTCGTACACGTCAACCATGTAGACCCACAAGTCAGCTTCCAAATCTGTCCCAAACAGCATATGTCGTGGTTCTAAGTCTGACAGTAAAGTAGGGGGGTAAGAATGTAGAGGCAAGATCCTAGCTACGTGGAGATTGTGCATGCAAGATGTACGAGTTCAGACCCTTCGCGATGGAACTAACAGCCCTACGTCTCGGTGCCTGGAGGCTCGGTCGATTGGAATATGCGTGAAGTTACAGGGGGTGCGAACCCCTGTGCCGGAGGAGGGGGTGGCTTATATAGAGTGTGTCGGACCCCTCCAGTCCTCAATTACACATGGTTTAAGGTACATAAAGATGGACCTTACTCATAACGTCAGCAATAAAGATACATGAATGACTATTAAGTCTATAAGGTAACACCGGACCGTTGCCATACAGAGTGACCTTGGACCTTCTAGCTATCGAGTGACTCTTGTCGCGGTAGAGTGTTCACTCCTTTATCGAGTGAACTTGAGTCTTTCGAGTGGAGTGTTTACGGTTGAGTGAATGATGGTATCCCTCGAATGCTTACGACTTTAGGCCAGTGTCCTTGGGGAGGGTGTCTAGGTCAGGCCTATGACCCTACCCTAGGTATATGTCTTCGTCATTAGCCTCCGAATGGTTCAGGGTTCGAGTGGAAAAAGGAGTGGAAGTTGATCCTGACTCTGTTACATGCTGCGGAAGTATTTTCCTTAGACTGATGAGTTATGCGACAACTTTGACTTCATTTTCAGTCGCCTTGATCCATTCTAAAACAGTCGAGTGAACTTTTGTTGATAAGCTTCGAGTGTTGATATGAAAGAAATCTTCAGTCTGACAGGTTGCTCTGCAATTTCTGGATCTTGCGGGATTCGAAATTTTGGGAAGCGCGTGGGACGGAGGAGGCCGCAGTAATCGGGATGGACGAGGCAGGAGCGCCTTGATCACCGCGCCACCTTTTTCGCCACGTACCGAGCAAGCAACAGTTGCGGGATTTGACATGATTGCCCGGGCCCAGTCGCCAGACACTCGGAAATGACTCCATATAAGGCGTTGGGTTGGGGAATTTTGCACAGTGCGCCTCAATTTCTCATTCTTCCTCCTCTACTTCTCCACTGTTGCTGCTTCCGCCCTCGACGCCGCCTCCCGTCCATGTGCCCCCTTGCTGTGATGGCGAAGGACAAGATGGCGGCGCTGGAGCGCGCTACGAAGGGAGCAGTGAATGTGAAGGGCACGAAGACCGGCAGGAGTGGGTCGTCGTCGAGATCTGGTTTGCCTTGCGGTTGGGTTTAGGACGACTGGATCCGATCCACAATCGTGCTGGATGATTTGCAAGACCTGGCTGAGAGCGGGCTGATTGAGCATGATTCCTGAAGGCTCCCGGGGGATGAAACTGAGCCGCAGCCTCTGGAGGGTGAGTGTGTCTTACTGGCCACTCACGTCGACCGCGGTTTTTCTTTGCCCCCACATCCCTTTTTCCATGCATTCCTGAACTTCTTCGGAGCCCAACTCCACCATTTCCCTCCCAACACAATCATGTACCTTGCGGCCTATGTCTCCTTGTGTGAGAATTTTCTGGGCTGCCGACCGCACTAGGGTCTGTTTAAGCACATCTTGACATGCCGCTCGCAGACTGTGAAAAAGGCCAAGAAAACCCAGGTGATCCAGATGTGTGGGGGCTTAGGTATCCAGATGAGGGGGGAGAGTGCTTTTCCTGCGATGACTCTCTCTGACTCGGTTAGAGGGTGGCAGTCAACTTGGTTTTATTGCAAAGACAAGTCGACCCCTGGTCATTCGACAGGTCTCCCCCCTTTTCCTTGGCGCGAGTTCATAAAGCTACTTCCTTGAGAGTGACTCCAATAGAGAAGGTGGAGGTGTCCATGTTGATGGAGCGAGTAGTTCAGCTGATCCATGAGGGAGTGACTGGTATGGATCTGCTCGAGGTATTCCTCAGTTGGCGTATTCAACCCCTCCAGGCTCGTGACCACTCCATGTGGATGTACTTGGGGATTAAAGATTGCACTCGGATCCACCCGGAGGATGTTGATGAGAAGACGGTGGCACAGTGGGTGCAAAGCATGACAGGGAACAAGGATAACCCCAGGGGGTCCCGAAGAGTTTTACCATTCGACACCAACAACCAACCAGACAAGGTATGTCTCTTATCTCCGAGTGTTTTTCATTCTGACTTGCAGTTGTTTACTAAATCGACTACCCTTTGGTCACCTCTTTTGCTTTGCAGGTTTATACGGAGACGTACTCGATGCCGAACGGGGAGCAAGAGCAGTACCAGGAAGGAGAAGAAAGCGGAGGAGAAAGCATGGATTGGCAGTCTGATGGAGGAGAAGAGGAGGAGGAAAGCGAGGAGTTGAGCAGTGGTGAAGAAGTCGAGTCACCACCTCACAACAAAAAGCGTTCCAAACATAAGCACGACCCAACAAGTATCTGCGGCAAAGTAGCTAAGCCGACCGGACTGACTTCCAAGCGCACTCGGACCTCTTCCCCTATGCTGACTGAGAAGGTTCCAAAGCAGCCAAAAGTTGGAGAACCAAAGCCTTGGAAGACCCTGCCCAAGATCAAGATTAACGTCCCCGTCGCTTCTACGTAAGTGTCTTGTCCCCACTTTTCGATCAAGGACTTATGTTGTTGACTCTCTTTCTCATTTGTCCGAGTGAATCTTGAAACTTGCAAAGCTGCTACTTCTGGGACTTCTGCTTACAGGGATGATGGCGAGGATCTGGAAGACACGGTCACTTCTAACCTGGGTATGACTTTTGCAAACTTGTCTTTGCTCTCTCAGCCATTTTGTTGATCGACTGAATTCTGACGATTAATTCTTTTTTGCATCTCCTCCCCATGTTATTGATCTTCCAGATGACGACGAGGATGTGCCGCTGAGGCCCAGGAGGAGTAAGAAGGCATCAACTAGCAAGGTGCCCCAGTCGACACTAGTGACAGAGCCGGTGATCTAGGAGACCGGCGATGCTAACCGAACTTCTGTGACTCTTGCCATACCATTGCCGCAGAATCTTTTCAACATGCCAGGTGCAGGAGCTGGTAACCAACCCACGCTAAACCAGGCGGGGGCGCCGGGAGCAGGAGCGCTGGTTCAGCCGCGCACGACGGACCTGCCTCGCCAGAACAATATTGTACCATCGATGCCGCCCGGGCATTATTCCAACCCGTTGGACAACATTGTGGACGCCGCTTCACGCCTGGCGGCCCTCCCAATCGACGGCGAGTCACCAGTTGCAGTGGAAGCGCGTCGGGCCAGGGATCTCCTTCAGACAGCACTAAATCAATAGCAAGCATATTCACACAGCCGTGAGAGGATTCATTCCACTCCCCGTCCAAGCTGGAGTTATAGCAGACACGTGGAGGACGAACTGGCCGTGTCCAGTAGTGCACGTCGCCGAAATTCGCCACGAGGGAACAACCCGGCTAGGGGAGGTGCTAATGCGCAAGATGTTGTGGACCATGGCCGTGCACGTCTAGAGGCCGAGTTGACAGCTCGACACGCAGCACGACAGCATACTCCGGTTCACCCCACTGCCTCCGTTGAGCCAGGGGCGATGTTCAGTTCCTTAGGGGTACCGTGTTTAACTCCCGCTTTGTGTAATGTGCGACTACCCAAGGATTTCAAGGGACCTCGTAAGGTACCAAATTACACCGCCGATTTGCAGCCAGAGGCGTGGGTGGAGAGCTATGAGATGGCAATGCAGATGTTAGATGTGGATGAGGCGGTGTGTGCTAAATATTTCACCATGATGTTGGAAGGAACAGTTTGCACTTAGTTGAAGAGCTTGCCGACCAACTCTGTTGGATCATGGGCCGAACTGAAGCACCGGTTTATCCAGAACTTCAAGGATACGTGTAAGCAGCCAATGTCAATTGTAGATCTGGCTGCTTGTGTCCAAGAGGAAGGGGAGTCCACGACCCATTGGGTCAAATGGGTCTCGGCAATTTTGCATTCATCAGATCGTATCAATGCAGACACCACAGTGTTAACGTTAGAGGGCAATTGCCATTTCAAACCGTTGAAACGGAAGTTGGGAAGGCTCAAACGTCACTGCAACGACATGTCAACACTCATGGCCGCTTTGGTTAAATATGTCGATTCAGATAATACCAAGGATCCGGATTTAGAGGAGGACAAACCGGAGAAGGGTAAGAAGAACGGCAATGCCAAAGGCCAACAACATAATTTGGCAGGCCATGGAAACGCTGGTAAGCGCAAGGCCGACAGTAGTTTGGACTTTGTCGCAAATACCAACGCGCAGGAGAATGGCCAGCGCCGTGAAGGCAAGCAGCCCCAGAGGGGTGGAGGTCCAGGCAACAATTTGGAGCGTTTGTTAAATCAGCCCTGTCCAAAGCATGGATCAAAGGAGAAACCGGCATCACATCTCTGGAAAGATTGTTATATCATGCGGGATTTCAAGAATTCTAATATCTTCCAATATGACAGCGGCACGCCCGGCGGTTCAGGAGGAGGTTTCCACGGGCCGGGTTACGGAGGTGGTGGTTCCGGTTCAGGGTTTCCAGGAAATCAAACCAGACACGTCAATCAAGGACACCAAGGCAACCAGGGAGGTTACAACCATCAGGGGAGTCAGCAGCAGCAGCAGTCGGGTTATCAGAGCAATCCCAAACAGCTGAAAAGCGGGCAATATCATGTCTTCACTACTAATTTGTGCAAACGTGATCAGAAGCTTCACAAAAGGGCAGTCAACTCTGTTGAGCCGGCAGTACCTCAGTATTTACGCTAGTTGGAGAAACCTATTTTGTGGAGTAGAGAGGATCACCCGCCCCGGGTTGATAATCCAGGTCATTTGGCCTTGGTGGTAGCCCCTCAAGTTGGGGGATACAAGTTCACTAAAGTGCTCATGGATGGGGGAAGTAGTATCAATATTTTGTATTATGATACATTCCGTCGTATGGGGTTGACAGATAAGGATCTTAAACAATCGAATACGGTATTTCATGGTGTGGTGCCTGGTAAGTCTGCATATCCTGTTGGTAAGATAGCTTTGGAGGTAGCTTTTGGAGATGACTACGATTCAAGGTCAGGAACATTGACATTTGAGGTGGTGAAGATCAAAAGTCCGTACCACGCCTTGTTTGGGCGGCCGGTTTATGCTAAGTTTATGGCAAGGCCATGTTATGTTTACCTATAGCTTAAAATGCCAGGTCATAAGGGGACTATCACAGTACATGGAAGTAGAAAGATTGCTTTGGAGTGTGAAGAAGGCGATGCGGCTTATGCTGAGTCGGTTTGTGCCACGGAGGAGTTAAAATTCTATAAGGAGCAAGTTGATCCGGCAGACATGGCCTCCTTAAAAAAGCCAACTACGGAACATGATCCAGCATTGAAGTTCAAATCAACTACAGACACTAAGATGGTTGACTTTGTCCCTGGCGATTCATCCAAACAGTTCAGCATCAGCGCTAACCTGGATCCCAAATAGGAAAGCGCGCTCATCGAGTTCATCCGTGAGAATCGGGACATCTTTGCATGGAAACCTTCTGACATGCCAGGTGTACCGAGAGAACTCGCTGAGCACACACTCAACATTGATCCTAAGTTCAAACCGGTCCGACAGTTCCTCCACTGTTTCAATGAGGAAAGACGCAAGGCTATAGGTGAAGAGGTAGCCCGTCGGTTGGTTGCTGGGTTTATTGTCGAAGTTTTTCATCCAGAGTGGTTAGCCAATCCGGTGCTGGTTCTTAAGAAAAACGGCACTTGGCGCATGTGTGTGGACTACACAGATTTAAACAAGGCTTGCGCTGCAGACCCCTTTGCTCTCCCTCGCATTGATCAGATAATTGATGCTACGGCGGGTTGTGACCGTTTGTGTTTTTTGGATGCTTACTCTGGTTATCATCAGATCAAAATGGCAGTTAAGGACCAGGAGAAGACAGCCTTTATAACTCCCTTTGGAGCCTTCTGCTATGTTTCCATGCCCTTTGGACTCAAGAGTGCCCAGGCAACTTACCAGCGATGTGTTCAGAATTGCCTTCATAAGCAAATTGGGCGCAATGTTCATGCGTATGTGGATGATATTGTGGTCAAATCCAGAAAGGAGGGGACATTGATAGATGATCTACGGGAAACCTTTGACAATCTCCGGGTTTACAAGATGATGCTCAATCCGGAGAAGTGTGTTTTCGGTGTCCCGGCAGGCAAGCTCTTAGGCTTTCTGGTTTCAAACAGAGGCATTGAGGCTAATCCGGAAAAGATTGCAGCAATTACATCCTTGGCTAAACCGGCGTGTATTAACGATGTTCAACGTCTGGCCGGCCGGATTACAGCCTTGAGCCGGTTTATCAGCCGCCTTGGAGAGAAGGCCATCCCCTTATATCAGATGCTCAAGAAAACAGATAACTTTGTCTGGAGTGAGGCAGCTGATAAGGCGTTTGAAGATCTGAAGAGGCAGCTAGTGGAACCGCCCGTGCTGGCAGCACCGATCGATAAAGAGCCATTATTATTATATGTGGCTGCTAATGCCCGGGCTGTCAGTGTAGCCATTGTGGTAGAGCGCAAGGAGCCTGGCAAAGAGTATCCGGTTCAACGGCCGGTTTATTATATCAGTGAGGTGCTCATTGAGTCAAAGCAGAGGTATCCACATTGGCAGAAACTGGTGTATGGGGTGTTTATGGCAAGCCGGAAGCTCAAACACTATTTTCAGGGCCATCCTATCACAGTGGTCAGTTCAGCTCCTCTGGGCGACATCATTCAAAACAGAGAGGCAACTGGACGGATTGCCAAGTGGGCCATTGAGCTTGGACCTCACGGGCTCAAATATATACCCCGCACGGCGATCAAGTCCCAGGCACTCGTGGATTTCATCAACGATTGGACGGAGTTACAGGCACCTGAGGAGAAACCAGATAATACATATTGGACTATTCATTTTGATGGGTCCAGACAGTTAGAGGGTTCGGGGGCTGGAGTCGTATTAACTTCCCCACGAGGTGACAAGTTTTGTTATGTCCTCCGTTTAATGTTCCCTTGTACTAACAATGCAGCTGAATATGAGGCTTTACTCCACGGTCTTCGGATGGCTAAAGAGATGAATTTGAGCCGGGTTAAGTGCTTCGGCGATTCAGATCTAGTGGCTCAGCAAGTGTCTGGCACTTGGGATTCTAAGGACCCACTCATGGCTGCATATCGGTGAGAGGTGGACGCAGTGGCTAGTCACTTTAAAGGTTATCAGGTGGACCATATAGACCGGCGGAAGAATGAAGCGGCGGACGCTTTAAGTCGTCTTGGTTCCCAACGTAAACCGGTTCCGCCCAATGTCTTTCTTGATGTATTGCACAATCCGTCAGTCAAAATACCAACCGAAGAAGATTTGGCTATTCCTGATCCGGAGGCTCAGTTGGTGGCAGCTCTGCATGCCATACCGGATTGGACGATCCCATATCTGGATTACATGAACCGGGGCGAGTTACCAGCTGAGGAAACGTTGGCTTGACAGATAATCCGGCGTTCCAAGTCCATGACCATACTCAACGGGGAGTTACATCGTTACAGTGTTTCAGGAGCAATTCAGCGATGCGTTTCTCCTCAAGAAGGTTGTGAGATTTTGCGAGAAATTCATTAAGGGGATTGCGGTCACCACGCCGGTTCAAAGTCGTTGGTTGCCAAAGCTTTTCGCCACGGTTTTTACTGGTTGACGGTGCATGCTGATGCGGAGGATTTAGTCAAAAGATGTGATGGATGTCAAAAGTTTGCCCGCCGTGCGCACGTTCCGGCTCAAGAGTTGCGGATGATTCCAATTACGTGGCCGTTTGCAACTTGGGGGCTGGATATGGTTGGACCCTTCAAGCGCTCCAAGGACAAGAAGACCCACCTGTTAGTAGCAGTTGATAAATTCACTAAATGGGTAGAGGCAGAGCCAGTCAGCAAGTGTGATGCAGCCATGGCGGTTCAATTCATCAAAAAGGTGATATTCCAGTTTGGCTTTCCACATAGCATTATAACAGATAATGGTACTAACTTATCAAAAGGAGAGATGGAAGAATTCTGTCAACGTGAGCACATCCGGCTTGATCTAGCATCAGTGGCTCACCCCCAATCTAATGGTCAAGCGGAAAGGGCAAATCAAGAAATTCTACGGGGTATCAAACCAAGGCTTATGGTTCCCTTAAAGCGGACGCCGGGTTGTTGGGTCGAGGAGCTACCTTCTGTGTTATGGAGCATCAACACCACACCCAATAGGTCTACGGGTTACACGCCTTTCTTCATGGTTTATGGAGCGGAGGCGGTTCTTCCTAGTGACATCCGTCATGATTCGCCCCGTGTGGCAGCTTATGTTGAAGCTGATAATGAGAAGGCACGTCAGGATTCTCTGGACCTGTTGGATGAAGAGCGGGATCTTGCAGCAGCACGTTCGGCGATTTATCAACAAGATCTTCGACGTTATCACAGCCGCCGGGTTAAAACTAGAACCTTTCAAGAAGGTGATTTGGTGCTCCGGCTCATCCAGGATCAGACTGATATGCACAAGTTATCCCCCCTTGGGAAGGACCCTTTGTGGTCAGCAAAAATCTGCACAACGGATCCTACTACCTCATTGATGTTCGAGAGCATGAAGACTCACGTCAATCGGAGGAGGAGACAAAGCGGCCATGGAACATAGCTCTCCTTCGGCCTTACTATACTTGAAGCCATAGGCTCTTCACCTGTACATATTTATGACAGTGTATATACCATATAATAAACCGGAGCCTCCGTTATAAGCGGGGTATCTGTTCTTTCTTATATCATATGTGTGCTTTTACAAGTTAACGGTCAAAGCGGAGTCTTTGTTAAACCGGCTTTAGCAGCTGCATAAAGATAAAGAAAATCACTAGGGGGCTTGGTCATGTTTGAACCACAGCTACACCTCTTGATAGGCATTTCAGCCACACAAGGAAAAATTTGTGGAGCCAAAGAGAGTATTGTACACAGTACAAACTCAAACATAGGCACACGCTGAGCATCGCTCACAAAGTTACTTGGGGGCTCTTTTTTGCAAAGCAACAAAGAGTTTGAAAGGACCCTCGTAATTGGCTATCAAGCCACGGCTTGGAAGCCTGGTGTATTCACCTAAAACCCCGGGTTAACCTGCCTTCATCAAGTAAGCCACTCCTATCCAGGTAATCCTGGCATGACCCATCGAACGTTTGACAAGTCAATCTTTTACAGACCCTGAACTTGTCACAGTTAAAACGATGATTGGTTAATTGGAGGCCCATCTTAAAAGGCTTTGTTAAATGGTTTAACTCAGAGGCCTGGCAGCCCATGAAAAGCCTCGATTTGGAGCCTGGCAGCTCGTAAAAAGCCTCGCATATTTTCCTATTTGAATTTTGTTTGTTGACAATCATAAGTATTTTTTGATAAACCGGCGTCCTTGACCCGGCTTGCTTTCCAACCACCAGTTGTTGGCACATGATCAATTATAAATCGGTGGTCATTGACCCGGTCTGGTTTGACTAAATCACCAGTGTTATAAAGAAAATCTGGTAGTTATACCGGTCCGGTTTAATAGATAGACCAGCTTTATGAAGATGAAATTATCAAACGTCTCGGGTTGGTGTTAAACACCTTTGCTGTATACACGTTTGGTCAATCAATGAGGTATGTTCTGTACATTATTTTTTGTACAAACACTTGATTATTCAGCTAAAGTACTATATACTTCTTGGATATTATGACATGTTTAGCGGTAAACCGCTAGACACTTTTAAGTTTTTTGGACCCAGGAAGGCAAGTCATCATAGGCTATGCAAAAAATATATCCTGAAGGGCGGCACAGATTGTCACAAAGCGTTATGAAACATGCTCGATGGCATGGCAGATAAACAAAGTTTCAGCTATCCTATTACATGAAGATTCAAAGCGGCTCAAACAGTGCCATTGTTTTTCACAGTAGCCATATAAACCGGCGACCGGATTAGGACTCTTCATCACGACGGTTTGATGGTTGCGGGTCAGTTCGTGTAGGCACTTCTTCATCCCTCCCCAGCCGCTGGAAATCAGCCGTTGACCAATCGATTCCGGTTAAAGCTTGGAACACTGCTTCCTCATGGATAAGATCAGAAGGGTTAATATCAGGGGCATAAGTGTGCTTACGAATCGGAGGCACAAGTTCTTCGACTTCATGGATATCGGCCGACTGTCTTTTCCCTCCTGCATCATAAAACGGTTGAAAATGAGACAAATCGGTGTCCTCAGCCAATTTGCTGGCTGCTGGCCGCATCTGTTTGGTCAGCCGCCGAAGATCATCATTGTCAAAGTTTGAACCGTCTTCTTTAACGCCTGG
This sequence comes from Triticum aestivum, assembly GCF_018294505.1. NCBI lineage: Eukaryota > Viridiplantae > Streptophyta > Magnoliopsida > Poales > Poaceae > Triticum > Triticum aestivum. The sequence goes on along the minus strand of NC_057803.1, from coordinate 211,354,282 downwards.
ATATCCTTTAATAATATCCTCCGCTTCAAGGTCTGGAATCCAGGCCTTGGCTCGAATAAGGGCGGTTAATGCTCCTGCTCTCGCAGCGGCTCTCTTCAACTCGACAATACGCGCCGGTAACATGCCCAGCTTCTCAAGGGTCTCCTTAATCAATGTTGGAGCCGGTTTGTTATAAGCCGTCGTACTAATGGATTGCTGAGACCCAGAGTATAGCCGCTCAACCAATGTATATGCCACTTTGAGCTTCATCCGCATATCTGCACCAAGATGACTGATCCGAGTTCCTGCCAAAGATTTTATCAACATTTTGGTCAGTTTTAAGATTCATTGACTGGTGCAACATACATAAGCAGACACTTACCAAAGATAGCAGAGGTCATAGCATTGATTTGGCGCTTCAAACCGGCTAGTTCTTCAACCACCGGTTTCAGGGCTTCCTCGGCATCTACAGCTCTTTTGGTCAAACCGGCTTTTTCGGTTTCCCATTCAGCACGATCTTGGTTGAAGGATTCTTTCAATTTTCCATTCCGGCCAGGGCCTGCGTCAGCTCCTCTTTGGCTTTTGCAGCTTCGGCTTGTTGAGACTTCACATTTTCTTGCAAGTCAGAGTTTTGGGCATCTTTGCTTCTCAGTTCAGCCTGCAACATTGAAGGTATATTCAACAAAACAACATATTTATGCACTAAGTATAAAGCATATAACAAGTTATCCACTTCATACTTGGGGGATAATGCCTATTTGCTCTCAAATACTACCCTCTATACAAGTCTCCAGAACAATGCAAGCATTATCCTTGACACTTGGGGGCTAATGTACGTTTGTTCTAAACCGGCGGTGTGGATTAAAAACCGGATTAACTTGCCAAGTTAAACCGGCCTTTGGGGGCTATGCTGCAGAACGTTATCTAATTTTTTCAAACATGAGTCTTATCTATGATTGAGGACACGCCTTTGCAAGGATCAATGATGGGATGCTTGAAGTGTTACAAAGACCCGGTTTATGATTAACAATCATAAAACGGTTCTTGGAGGCTACTTGGAATAGTATTTCAGCTATAAATCAATGTACAAGGGAGAAGCATTTACCTCATATCGTTCTTTCATCAAATTCACCAAACCGGCTTCATAATCCCGGTTTGAGTGCAGACGGTTCAAGAAGCCGGAATGAAGCTCATCAGCGTTAAGATGAGCATAGTTTGATAAGTCGCTGCTCCATTTACCTTTATCCCTGGCAATTTGCTCTTCTTTGGCACTATGCTGAGCCAAAATGACGGGATGACCAGGAGAGCTGTGGCCTATTCCAGTAATAATAACGTCATCACCTTGGCCTTCAGGATTTTTGGTGGATGATGATGGAATTTCAGTGTCTTTCATTGGATTAGCCCGGTTTGGTTCTGCCGGTTCAGTATCAGGGGCGGCAGGCTCAGCATCTGTTGGTTCGTCAGTATGTTGGCCGTCAAGGGGCGGATCATCAAAAGTTGTTTCAGGATGGAGGCCTTCCGGTTCACCAGTCTGCTCCGGTTCACCTCTTGGTTCTTCTTCTTCGGCAACAGGGTCTTCTGGCGGATTGGTGACCCGAGCTTTCTTGCTGGGTCTGGCTTTGGCCCTGCAAACAGAATAAAAAAGGATTAACATCCTGTTCAAAAGATGTAGGGCGCATTGAAAGGAAAGGTTTTTCATAACTCACCCGGCCACAGTTTTCAAAGGGGGGAGTTGAGTTGCTGTCGATTCACCAGAAGAGGAAGGAGGTGTCACCTGATAATTTGAATCGGACGGATTAAGAGGCTGTCTGAAATAACCTGCCTTGGGGTAAGAATGGTCAGAAGTAGGAGAGACCTCAGACCGGCGCTTCCGAACCGGAGTATCAGGTAAACCGGTAGAGGTGACCTGTTGGCCACTGTGCCGGGTTGTCCGGCGAGCTTCATGCTGTTGAGTCTTCAAAATAAATGTTGGATCCAAGTGAGCAAGAGGATGAGAAAAGCTTACTTTCCGGATTGCTTGGCGAGTTTTTTGTGTTGGCATAGAGTCTGAACCGGAGGAAAGGGTAATTACCTCTACGTCATCAGCCTGACTAGCTTCTGCCTCCTCCTGAGGAAGATCATTGTTAACAAGATGCATAAAAAGAGAGCCAAGTGAGTCAAGTTCTACCTCAACTTCTGGGTCATCAGTATCATCATCAAGTTCCATATTAATCCGGTCAGCCGTTTTCCGCTTTGACGTCCGTTTTACGGCTTTGGTCTTCGGGCGGGTTGGTTTGACCACTTTGTCTCCAGTTGGCTTTGCCGCTTTCTCTATGGATTTCCGTTTCCAGAAAGGGTCATCACCCTATATATATATAAAGAAGAAGGGTTACAGCTTGTATAAGTTAAAGATATTAGAGATGAAGAGGAAGTGTAATGCTTACAGCAGGCGGTTTGTTCTTGGTATAGAAGGGACTCAGACCGGTTTGACTACAGACCAGTTCCGATTCATTCAGAATTTTCTTTACACCTTCAGTAACTTCTTCCTCAGATAATTGGATGTTGCAGTGGCGTTGAGGATCGTCAACTTCACCGGTATATTCGCACATTAAACCGGGACGACGGCTTAGCGGCAAGATACTCCAGGATATCCAACAGCGCACAAAATCCACACCTGTTAAACCGTTTGCCATAAAGGCCCGGAGCTTGGCGATTTGAGGAGCGTATTTTGCCCTTTCTGAAGAGCTCAGGCGTTGTGGCATTGGGTGAGTATTGGATAATCTATGATCACGGAAGCCGGGGAGGGGATTTTCATCCTCAGGCGAAGTGTCTCTGCAATAGAACCATGTTTGGTTCCATTCCTTTGGGTGGCTATGGTGTTTGGCATGAGGAAATTCCACTTCTTTCCGCTTTTGAATCGAGACACCACCAAGCTCTGTGTTCGGGCCATTCACAAACTCTGTGCGCCGGTTTAAGTGAAAGAAATCCCGGAACAGTTCTGCAGTTGGTTCTTCTTGTAAATAGACTTCACAGAAGACTTGGAAATTGCATAAGTTGGAGACTGAGTTGGGACCAATATCTTGTGGATGCAGTTGGAAGCTGGCAAGCACATCTCGATAAAATTTTGACCCTGGCGGTTTGAAACCACGGCCTATATGGTCAACAAAGATTACCACCTCGCCTTGTCTTGGGGTTGGAGGATTCTCTGTTCCTGGAACTCGCCATTTGATCTCAGTTTTCTTAGGCAGAGAGCCGATGCTAACCATCTCATTCAATTGAGCCTCAGTAACCCGGGAACGAGCCCAGTTGCAGGCAGTGAATTGTTTGGCCATTGCAAAGCGAACAAACTGAAAATGAAAGGCCGGTTTATAAATTACGCATGATTATACACAAGAGACAAGGGAGTAAGAAACATACTGATATGATAAATGGTACAACCCGGAGACTAGTATAATGAGAGAGAAAGGTAATGCTAGCACAGGATTGATCAGACACTATTAAACCGGAGCATAATTATGAAGGTAACATGCTCTTCCGGTTTATCAGAGGGCTAATGGCATAGACTATTTATACAATGTTAAACCGCTTATATTGGTGCGAGGAGAAACGGATCTCACAGGAACATAGAAACAGATCTCACAGTGATGTATAAAACTTTCGGATCTAAAGATAAGACAGAAAAGCAAAAATAATTGGATCTTGAAGGGGTGCAGAACTGAAGCAATTTTTGACAGACTAGATCAGTTCTTTGCGCATAAGGATTTGTGATGACCATGGTAGGTAAGCTACGGCAAGAGATGCATCAAGCATGAAGTGTCCATCTATTAAAGGAAGAACAGGGAAGAATAGCACTGATGAACTTCGGAAGAACTGCGAAGAATGTCGAAACCCTAGAACAGATCTATGGTGAAAAAAGCAGAGAACTTACCGGAGCTGGTGAGGAAGCGGAAGGGCGCCGCAGTATTCTGGTGCGTTCAGGGTGATGCAGCGGCCAAGGTCGGAGCAGAGGCGACGGTCGACGGTGGCGGCGGAGCTCCAGAGGCTGAGCGGCGCGAGGAAGACGACGCGAAGAGGCACGGGGGGAAACGGTGAAAATGACCCCTCGGTCCTATTTATAAGGCGAAGTGATAAAATGGCAAGTACGGGAATCGAGGAGCCCAAAAAATGGATAAGTTAATAAAGGTGTCGCCTCGATGACTGGATATATATTAAATGAAGGAAATCTCCGACATCAACGGATGGATGACGTCAGGGCGGTTTATCGTAATTTTGAAGTATGACATCACGGCGGTTTACAAGATCAAAAATGAAGATAAGAGAGAAGATTTTTTCTAAAGTGTGGAAGATTGACATGAACAAGTTCAAACCAATCTGGGGCCTAATGTTGGGGATATTACTACTGGAGGTAAACCGGCCTTATGTAGCCGGGTTGACTCTTTGAAGATTAGAAGCCCATGAAGATGTAAAGATGATGGCGCTTTACGGAGGGCCCAAAGGCGGGTTACAGTCTGTAAATGTAAACCGGCCTAGTCATGTAACTTGTATAATAAGATAGAAAGAGAGAGGCCGAACCGGATACGTTTATGATCCGGCTTCGGGACTCTGTAGCTCGGCGGGCGTCAGCCTATGTATATAAAGGGATGACCCGACCGCGGTTTAGGGATAGACAACAACAACCCGAGAGCCAAACAAAGCGGATTCGCTCCCTGGCCTTCGAAATGCTAGCAATACCAATCACAACTAGACGTAGGCTTTTACCTTCATCGAAGGGGCCAAACTAGTATAAACTCATGTGTCCCCTTGTCCGGTTTAACCCCTTTAAGCTAACCCATTGCGATGGCTCCACGACTAAGTCCTTTCACGAGGACATCTGCCGTGACAAACCCACGACAGCCCCCGAGTGGGAGGGTTGCTCACCACTCGGTAGGATTTTTTAAACTTAGGCGAGTACTGGACTATAGCTAAGCCCCCGAGTGGGAGGGTTGCTCACCACTCGGTAGGATTTTTTAAACTTAGGCGAGTACTGGACTGCAGCTAAGCCCCCGAGTGGGAGTGTTGCTCACCACTCGGTAGGGATTTTTTATACTTAGGCGAGTACTGGACTGCAGCGAAGCGCCCGTGTGGGAGGGTTGCTCACCACTCGGTAGGATTTTTTAAACTTAGGCGAGTACTGGACTACAACTAAGCCCCCGAGTGGGAGTGTTGCTCACCACTCGGTAGGATTTTTTATACTTAGCGAGTACTGGACTGCAGCTAAGCCCCCAAATGGGAGGGTTGCTCACCACTCGGTAGGATTTTTTAAACTTAGGCAAGTACTGGACTGCAGCTAAGCCCCCGAGTGGGAGTGTTGCTCACCACTCGGTAGGAGTTTTTTATACTTAGTCGAGTACTGGACTGCAGCTAAGCCCCCGAGTGGGAGGTTTGCTCACCACTCAGTAGGATTTTTTAAACTTAGGCGAGTACTGGACTGCAGCTAAGCCCCCGAGTGGGAGTGTTGCTCACCACTCGGTAGGATTTTTTAAACTTAGGGGAGTACTGGACTGCAGCTAAGCCCCCGAGTGGGAAGGTTGCTCACCACTCGGTAGGATTTTTTATACTTAGGCGAGTACTGGACTGCAGCTAAGCCCTCGAGTGGGAGGGTTTCTCGCCACTCGGTAGGATTTTTAAACTTAGGAGAATCGGGTTCGCAGCTAAACCCCCGAATGGGAGACATGCTCTCCACTCGGTGGGATTTTAATTTTTGGAATAGAGGCGAATCAAGTTCGTAGCTAAGCCACCCACTTGGGGAGTTTTGACACATGCATAAGAAACAACAATCATATAGGAGACTGCAAAGCCTTGTCTTTGATAAACAAACTGAAAGGTACTTCTTATTACATCTCGACAATCTAAATGATTAACTGTTAAAGTGGCGGAGAAGCTCCGCATTCCAGGCGTGTGGCTCGTCTTTCTTGTGCTCCACATCGTACAGGTGATATGCACCGTTGTGAAGAACTTTGGTGATGATGAAAGGGCCTTCCTGAAATGCTCGACCCCTGACGTTTCTGGCATGAAAACGCCGCAGATCTTGCTGATAGATGGTCGACCGGATTAGCGCCATCTCTCTTTCCTCTTCCAGAAGGTCAATAGCATCTTGATGGGCTTGTTCTGCTGCGTCTTCTGAGAAGAGTTCCACTCGCGGGGCATTATGAAGCAAATCAGTCGATAGTACGACTTCGGCTCCGTAGACCAGGAAGAAGGGAGTCCGACCAGTCGACCAATTTGGCATTGTCCTTAGGCCCCACAGTACTGATGGTAACTCATCTACCAAAGCGCCAGCCGCATGCTTGAGATCTCGCATCAGTCTGGGCTTCAATCCTTGGAGGATCAAACCATTTGCTCTTTCTGCTTGTCTGTTCGACTGCGGGTGAGCAACTAAAGCATAATCGACCCGAGTGCCTTAGGAAGCATAGAAAGCTTTGAATTCATCTGAATCAAAGTTTGATCCATTGTCCATGATGATGCTGTGCGGGACTCCGAACCTGAATGTTAGCCCCCTGACGAAACTGATGGAAGTGCTCGAATCGAGTCTTTTGATGGGCTTGGCTTCAATCCATTTAGTGAACTTGTCGACTACAACAAGTAGGTGAGTGAAACCACTTCTGCCAGTCCTCAAGGGTCCAACCATATCCATCCCCCCAACAGCAAATGGCCAGATGAGTGGAATGGTTTTCAGGGCTGAGGCGGGTTTGTGAGACATGTTGGAATAGAAATGGCAACCTTCACATTTGTCGACTATTCCCTTTGCAATTTCATTTGCTCACGTCCAGTAAAAACCTACTCGGTATGCTTTGGCCACGATTGTCTGTGAGGACGCATGGTGACCACAGGTCCCTGAGTGGATATCATTGAGGATCATTCGACCTTCTTCTGGCATAATGCATCGCTGAGCAACTCCAGTCACACTTTCCCTATACAGTCGACCGCTTATCACGGTGAAGACTTTGGATCGACAGATGATCTGTCGCGCTTCATCTTCGTCTTCTGGCAGCTCTTTCCTGAGAATATATGCAATGTACAGGACAGTCCAATCAGGAATGATGACCAAAACTTCCATGACTAGGTCGACCATAGCTGGGACTTCAACTTCAGTCAAAGCAGTGGAACTCCTAGGTTGAGGGGGCTCTTCCATGAAGGGGTCTTCCTGGAATGATGGTGTGTGAAGATGCTCTAAGAACACATTGCTGGAAATGGACCCTCGCTTAGAACCTATCTTAGCCAAGTCATCTATTGCTTGGTTCTTCAATCGGGGAATATGGTGGAGCTCTAAACCTTCGAACTTATTTTCCAACTTTCTAATTGCATTGCAATAGCCAGTCATAGTCGGGCTACTGACCTCCCACTCTTTCATTACATGATTAACCACCAAATCCGAGTGAAATGGCCATTCGCAACCCATACAAAAGAGCTTCGTACTCAGCCTCATTGTTGGAGGAATCAAAGTGAATCTGAAGGGCATAGCTAAGTTTGTCGCCTCACGGGGACACCAGAACAACTCCAGCACCAGAGCCGCTCAACATTTTGGACCCATCAAAGAACATAGTCCAATGTTCCGACTGGACTTGAGTCGGTTGTTGCTATTCAATCCACTCGACAAGGAAATCTGCTATTGCCTGGGATTTGATTGCTTTCTTTGCCTCAAACTTGATATCCAACAGAAGGAGTTCAATCGCCCACTTTGCCACTCGACCAGTTGCATCTCTATTGTTCATAATTTCTGACAATGGAGCGTCGCTGACGACTGTGATGGAGTGATCTGAGAAATAATGTGCCACCTTCTTTGAAGTCAAGTAAATTCCATAGACCAACTTTTGGTAATGTGGATACCTCTGCTTGGATGGAGTTAAGACTTCAGAAATATAGTACACTGGGCGCTGAACTTTATGGGTTTTACCTGCTTCTTCCCGCTCGGCCGTGAATACTGTACTGACAACTTGTCCAGTGGCTGCAATATAAAGCAACAAAAGCTCCTTGCTAACACGAGCAACGAGCACCGGTTGGGTGGAAAGCGGGATTTTGAGCTCTGCAAACGCTGCGTCAGCTTCAGGAGTCCACTCGAACTTATCAGATTTCTTCATCAATCGGTAAAGAGGTAATGCCTTTTCACTGAGACGAGAGATGAACCGACTCAAGGCGGCCAAACAACCAATAAGCTTCTGAACATGGTGTATGCGCACGGGGTGCTTCATTCGGAGTATTGCGCCGACTTTCTCTGGGTTCACGTCGATTCCTCGTTCGGAAACAAGGAAACCAAGTAACTTTCCACCTGGAACTCCAAATGTACACTTTGATGGGTTAAGCTTGATATCATATCTTCTCAGATTGGCAAAGGTTTCAGCAAGGTCAGTCAGTAGGTCGAAACCTTTACGTGACTTAACCACGATGTCATCCATGTATGCCTCCACATTCTGACTGCTTTGAGTGAGCAGGCACTTCTGTATCATGCGCATGAATGTGGCGCCGGCATTCTTGAGATCAAAGGTCATGGTAACATAGCAAAAGCACCCGAACGGGGTGATGAAGGCTGTCTTTATTTCATCGGGCCCATACAGTCGGATCTGATGATACCCGGAATATGCGTCCGGAAAGGACAGTCGCTCACATCCCGCAGTCGAGTCAACTATTTGATCGATGCGGGGTAGAGGAAAATGATCCTTCGGGCAGTCCCGATTGATGTTCTTGAAGTCAATGCACATACGGAGTGAATCATCTTTCTTGGGAACCATGACGACATTGGCGAGCCACTCGGAGTGGTAAATCTCTCGGATGAACTCGGCTGCCAGAAGCCGAGCCACTTCTTCGCCAATTGCCTTTCACTTTCCCACGGCGGACCGACGGAGATACTCTTTCATAGGTTTAACTTTTGGGTCGACTTGCAAACAGTGCTCAGCCAGATCCCTGGGTACACCTGGCATGTCAGAAGGTTTCCATGCAAAGATGTCCCAGTTCTCACGGAGGAACTGGATGAGCGCTTCTTCCTATTTGCTATCGAGTGTTGTTGATATATGAGTCAGAGCAGCACTGGAATCAGTCGGGTGAATATGAACTGACTTTGTTTCACCAGTTAACTTAAATGCAGACTCTGAAGCAGGCTTCTTAGCTCTCAACAAATCACTCAGATCTGCCATCTTCTTGTATTCCTCCATTTCAATTGTTGCCATCTGTTCATCGGCAATCTTTGAGCCCTTCTGGAAGCACTCTTCTGCTTGCTGCCGATAACCAGTGACTGTAATCACGCCTCTAGGGCCAGGCATCTTGAGCTTGAGATACACATAACATGGCCGATCCATGAAATGGGCATACACAGTCCTGCCCAAGATAGCATGATAGGCACTGTGAAAATCCACGACTTCAAACGTCAACTTCTCCTTCCGGTAATTCTTTGAATCACCGAAAGCCACGTCAAGGGTGATCTAGCCGAGTGAATCCACATTCTTCCCTGGTATAACTCCGTGAAACCGCATGTTACTCTCACTAAGCTTGGACATCGGAATGCCCAACCCACGGAGGGTCTCAGCATACAAGATATTCAATCCGCTGCCACCATCCATCGAAACTTTGGTCAATCGGGTGCCTCCAACGACCGGGTCGACCACCAACGCTTGCCTCCCAGGGGTGGCAACGTGCGGCGGGTGATCCGACTGGCCGAATGTAATGGGGGTCTTTGACCACTTCAGATACGTCGATGTTACCGGAGCGACCATGTTCACTTCTCTGTTGATGATTTTCAGTCGACTTTTTCTTTCAAAATCAGCAAAAATCACTAAAGTAGAGTTAATATTGGGAAAACCATCATCTTCTTCTTCTTTGTCCTCATCTTTATCCGACTCCTTTTCCTTCTCACTGGGTTGCTTTTCCCTGAACTGCTGTATAAGGACTCAGCACTACCGAGTGGTATGCTTAGGATAGTTGAGATTTCCCTCTTCATCCTTCTTGATGTGAATGTGACATGGTAAATCCAACACATCGTTACCGCCTGAATCTTTCAACTTCTTAGGAGTCCAGGGCCCTTTAGGCTTTCCTTTATCCTTTCCTTGGGTTTCCACTTCAACCTCTCTAGGTGCTGCTGGCTCTGCTTTGCGCTTCTGCTTCTGATTGGAATTTCCTCCTTCGGTGTCCTGGTCGACCGGTTTACTCTTTCCACTGTGGAGTCGGTCTTCTTCTTCGCCGTTGGCGTACCGAGTGGTTATCTCCATCATTCGAGTCAGAGACATGTCTCCTGTCCGGCCGAATTTCAGGTTGAGCTCCCTGCACCGAACGCCCTCCTTGAAGGCACACTGCTTGATGATGAGACACATTCTCCACAGTGTGGTGTAGAGTGGTCCATCTCTGGATGTAATCCCTCAAAGTTTCATTCGGCTTTTGCACGCAGTGCTGCAATTCAGTCAATCCTGTTGGCCATTTGCACGTGCCCTCAAACGTTCTAACAAACACTCGGGCCAAATCTTCCCAGCTGAAAATACTGCCTGGTGCTAACTGATTCAACTAGGCTCTAGCTGACCCTTCGAGCATCAAGGGAAGATGCTTCATGGCAACTTCATCATTTCCTCCGCCGATCTGCACAGCCACTCGGTAATCTTCATGCCAAGTGTCAGGCTTTGATTCTCCAGTGAACTTACTGACCCCAGTCGCCAACCTGAAGTTGGGAGGGATCTCCGCAGCTCTCATGGCTCTGCTAAAACACTCGGGACCAGAAATGTGGACCCTGTTTAAAGGCGAGCGATCTCTTGCCTGCCCTTCTCTCTGTGCTCGGTTCCTGTCCACTAGACCTTGCAGCAAAATTGACCTTGCATCAAACCCTAGCTCTCTTGGGTCGACCTGCCTTCTCTGCTCTTTGTTGTACGGGCGCCTATCATCATAATGCCAGGGCGCGTATGATTCGCCCCTCGGAGGGGGTGTAGGCACTCGATGGCGGTCATCACGGTCAAGCCGATGATCTTGTTGCTCATGATTCCGACCCAAATACTGCCCTTGACGATGCCCGCGTCCCTCGTGCCGCGGAGGCAATCTTGGGCTATGGGACGACTGGACAGTATCAGCCACCACAGACCTGCTATGGATCCTTTTGCGCGACTAGAAAACTGCTGTGTTCTGCTCTTCTGCTGCTCGGAGCAGCGCTCTGATCTGCTTCTGACTGGGACGGCTGAATGATTCTGCTATACGAGCCGCAACAGTAAGATTCTGAATCAGAGTGCGGTATACCTGTGGTTTGATACGTCTCCAATGTATCTATAATTTTTGATTGTTCCATGCTATTATATTATCCATCTAGGATGTTTTATATGCATTTATATGCTATTTTATATGATTTTTGGGACTAACCTATTAATCGGAGGCCCAGCCCAAATTGTTGTTTTCCTGCCTCTCAGTGTTTCGAAGAAAAGGAATATCAAATGGAGTCCAAACATAATGAAACCTTCAGGAGAGTTATTTTTGGAACGGAAGCAATCTAGGAGACTTGGAGTAGACGTTAGGTAAGCTTCGAGAAAGCCACAAGGCAGGGAGGCGGCAGGCGGGCCCTACCCCCTGGGCACGCCCCCACCCTCATGGGCCCCTCGTGGCTCCCCTGACCGACTTCATCATCCCGGTGCTCTCTGATGTCTACTACACAACCTTCTTCTTGTAGACGTTGTTGGGCCTCCAAGTGCAGAGGTTTGTAGGACAGTAGCAAATTTCCCTCAAGTGGATGACCTAAGGTTTATCAATCCGTAGGAGGCGTAGGATGAAGATGGTCTCTCTCAAACAACCCTGCAACCAAATAACAAAGAGTCTCTTGTGTCCCCAACACACCCAATACAAGGGTAAATTGTATAGGTTCACTAGTTCGGCGAAGAGATGGTGATACAAGTGGTATATGGATAGTAGATAATGGTTTTTGTAATCTGAAAATATAAAAACAGCAAGGTAACTAATGATAAAAGTGAGCGTAAATGGTATTGCAATGCGTTGAATCAAGGCCTAGGGTTCATACTTTCACTAGTGCAAGTTCCCCCAATGATGATAACATAATTGGATCACATAACTATCCCTCAACATGCAACAAAGAGTCACTCCAAAGTCACTAATAGTGGAGAACAAACGAAGAGATTATGGTAGGGTACGAAACCACCTCAAAGTTATTCTTTCCAATCAATCCGTTGGGCTATTCCTATAAGTGTCACAAACAGCCCTAGAGTTCGTACTAGAATAACACCTTAAGACACAAATCAACCAAAACCCTGATGTCACCTAGATACTCCAATGTCACCTCAAGTATCCGTGGGTATGATTATATGATATGCATCACACAATCTCAGATTCATCTATTCAACCAACACAAAGGACCTCAAAGAGTGCCCCAAAGTTCTACCGGAGAATCACGATGAAAATGTGTGCCAACCCCTATGCATAGGTTCATGGGCGAAACCCGCAAGCTGATCACCAAAACATATATCAAGTGAATCACGTGGTATCCCATTGTCACCACAGATACGCACAGCAAGACATAGATCAAATGTTCTCAAATCTTTAAAGACTCAATCCGATAAGATTACTTCAAGGGGAAAACTCAATTCATTACAAGAGAGTAGAGGGGGAGGAGAAACATAAGATCCAACTATAATAGCAAAGCTCGCAATACATCAAGATCGTGCCAAATCAAGAACACGAGAGAGTGAGAGAGAGAGAGAGAGAGAGAGAGAGAGAGAGATCAAACACATAGCTACTGGTACATACCCTCAGCCCCGAGGGAGAACTACTCCCTCCTCGTCATGGAGAGCACCGGGATGATGAAGATGGCCACCGGAGAGGGATTGCCCCCTCTGGCAGGGTGCCGGAACGGGTCTAGATTGGTTTTCGGTGGCTATGAAGGCTTCTAGCGGCGGAACTCCCGATCTATTGTCCTCCCGGATGTTTTTAGGGTATATGGAGATATATAGGAGGAAGAAGTACGTCAGGGGGGCCACGAGGGTGGAGGGCGCGCCCTAGGGGGGTCGGCGCGCCCCCCTACCTCGTGGCCTCCTCGAAGCTTCCCTTACGTGCACTTCAAGTCTTCTGGGCTTCTTTCCTTCCAAAAATGAGTTCCGTGAAGTTTCAGGTCAATTGGACTCCGTTTGATTTTCCCTTTCTTCGAAACCCTAAAATAAGGTAAAAATAGAAACTGGCACTGGGCTCTGGGTTAATAGGTTAGTCCCAAAAAATGATATAAAAGTGTATAATAAATCCCATAAACATCCAAAATAGTAGATAATATAGCATGGAGCAATCAAAAATTATAGATACGTTGGAGACGTATCAGCATCCCCAAGCTTAATTCCTGCTCGTCCTCGAGTAGGTAAATGATAAAAACAGAGTTTTTGATGCGGAGTGCTACTTGGCATAATTTCAATGTAATTCCTCTTAATTGCGGCATGAATATTAAGATCCGAAAGATTCAAGATAAAAGTTTAATATTAACATAGAAATAATAATACTTCAAGCATACTAACTAAGCAATCATGTCTTCTCAAAATAACATGGCCAAAGAAAGCTATCCCTACAAAATTCTATAGTCTGGCTATGCTCCATCTTCACCACAAAAAATATTTAAATCATGCACAACCCCCACGACAAGCCAAGAAATTGTTTCATACTTTTGATGTTCAAAAACTTTTTAAATCTTCACGCAATACATGAGCGTGAGCCATGGATATAGCACTATAGGTGGAATAGAATGGTGGTTGTGGAGAAGACAAAAAGGAGAATATAGTCTCACATCAACTAGGCGTATCAACGGGCTATGGAGATGCCCATCAATAGATATCAATGTGAGTGAGTAGGAATTGCCATGCAACGGATGCACTACAGCTATAAGTATATGAAATCTCAACAAAAGAAACTAGTGGGTGTGCATCCAACTTGCTTACTCACGAAGACCTAAGGCATTTTGAGGAAGCCCATCATTGGAATATACAAGCCAAGTTCTATAATGAAAAATTCCCACTAGTATATGAAAGTGACAACATAGGAGACTCTCTATCATGAAGATCATGGTGCTACTTTGAAGCACAAGTGTGGTAAAGGATAGTAGCATTGCCCCTTCTCTCTTTTTCTCTCATTTTTTTATTTTTTATTTCGGCCTTCTCTTTTTTTATGGCCTCTTTTCTCTTTTTTTGGGCTTCTTTGTCCTCTTCTATTTATTTATTTTCATCCGGAGTCTCATCCCGACTTGTGGGGGAATCATAGTCTCCATCATCCTTTCCTCACTGGGACAATGCTCTAATAATGATGATCATCACACTTTTATTTTTCTTACAACTCGAGAATTACAACTCGATACTTAGAACAAAATATGACTCTATATGAATGCCTCAGGCAGTGTACCGGGATGTGCAATGATGCATGAGTGACACGTATGAAAGAATTATGAACGGTGGCCTTGCCACAAATACGATGTCAACTACACGATCATGCAAAGCAATATGACAATGATGGGGCGTGTCATAATAAACGGAATGGTGGAAAGTTGCATGGCAATATATCTGGGAATGGCTATGGAAATGCCATAATAGGTAGGTATGGTGGCTGTTTTGAGGAAGGTATATGGAGGGTTTATGGTACCGGCGAAAGTTGCGCGGTACTAGAGAGGCTAGCAATGGTGGAAGGGTGAGAGTGCGTATAATCCATGGACTCAACATTAGTCATAAAGAATTCACATACTTATTGCAAAAACCTATTAGTTATCGAAACAAAGTACTACGCGCATGCTCCTAGGGGGATAGATTGGTAGGAAAAGACCATCGCTCGTCCCCGACCGCCACTCATAAGGAAGACAATCAATAAATAAATCATGCTCCAACTTCATCACATAACGGTTCACCATACGTGCATGCTACGGGAATCACAAACTTCAACACAAGTATCTCTCAAATTCACAACTACTCAACTGCATGACTCTAATATCACCATCTCCATATCTCAAAACAATCATCAACCATCAAACTTCTCTTAGTATTCAATACTCTATATGAAAGTTTTTACTATTCTTGGATGCCTAGCATATTAGGATTATTTAAGCAAATTACCATGCTATTTAAAACTCTCAAAATGATATAAGTGAAGCATGAGAGTTCATCTATTTCTATAATACCACCACCGTGCTCTAAAAAGATATAAGTGAAGCACTAGAGCAACAACAAACTACTCCGAAAGATATAAGTGAAGATCAATGAGTAGTCGAATAATTATGCAACTATGTGAAGACTCTCTAACATTTAATAATTTCAGATCTTGGTATTTTATTCAATCAGCAAGAAAAGCTAAATAAAATAAAATGACGCTCCAAGCAAAACACATATCATGTGGCGAATAAAAATATAGCTCCAAGTAAAGTTACCGATGAACAGAGACGAAAGAGGGGATGCCTTCCGGGGCATCCCCAAGCTTACGGTCTTAGCTATCCTTTAATATTACCTTGGGGTGCCTTGGGCATCCCCAAGCTTAGGCTCTTGCCACTCCTTATTTCATAGTCCATCAAATCTTTACCCAAAACTTGAAAACTTCACAACACAAAACTTAACAGAAAACTCGTAAGCTCCGTTAGTATAAGAAAGTAAATCACCACTTCAAGGTACTGTAATGAACTCATTCTTTATTTATATTGGTGTTAAACCTACTGTATTCCAACTTCTCTATGGTTTATAAACTATTTTACTAGCCATAGATTCATCAAAATAAGTAAACAACACATGAAAAACAGAATCTGTCAAAAACAGAACAGTCTGTAGTAATCTGAATCAAACGTATACTTCTGGAACTCATAAAATTCTCAAATAAATTACTGGACCTGAGGAATTTATCTATTAATTATCTTCAAAAGGAATTAACTAAATATCACTCTCCAAATAAAAATGGCAGCAATTCTCGTGAGCGCTAAAGTTTCTGTTTTTTACAGCATGATCAACAAGACTTCTCCCAAGTCTTCCCAAAGGTTCTACTTGGCACAAACACTAATTAAAAGCATAAAACCACATCTAAACAGAGGCTAGATGAATTATTTATTACTAAACAGGAACAAAAAGCAAGGAACAAAAATAAAGTTGGGTTGCCTCCGAACAAGCGCTATCGTTTAACGCCTCTAGCTAGGCATGATGATTTCAATGATGCTCACATGAAAGATAAGAATTGAAACATAAAAAGAGCATCATGAAGAATATGAATAACACATTTAAGTATAACATACTTCCTATGCATAGGGATTTTTTGAGCAAACAACTTGTGGGAACAAGAATCAACTTGCATAGGAAGGTAAAACAAGCATAACTTCAAAACTTTAAGCACATATAGAGGAAACTTGATATTATTGCAATTCCTACAAGCATAAGTTCCTCCCTCATAATAATTTTCAGTAGCATCATAAATGAATTCAACAATATAACCAGCACCTAAAGCATTCTTTTCATGATTTACATGCATAGAAAATTTACTACTCTCCACACAAGCAAAATTCTTCTGATGAATAATAGTGGGAGCAAACTCAACAAAATAACTATCATGTGATTGAAAATTAAGATCAAGATGACAAGTTTCATGGTTATCATTATTATTTAAAGCATACGTGTCATCACAATAATCATCATAGATAGGAGGCATGCTTTCATCATAATAAATTTGCTCATCAAAACTTGGGGGACAAAAAATATCATCTTCATTAAACATAGCTTCCCCAAGCTTGTGGCTTTGCATATCATTAGCATCATGGATATTCAAGTAATTCATACTAACAACATTGCAATCATGCTCATCATTCAAATAATTAGTGCCAAACATTTTATAGATTTCTTCTTCTAGCACTTGAGCACAGTTATCCTTTCCATCATACTCACGAAAGATATTAAAAAGGTGAAGCGTATGAGACAAACTCAATTCCATTTTTTTAAGTTTTCTTTTATAAACTAAACTAGTGATAAAACAAGAAACTAAAAGATCGATTACAAGATCTAAAGATATAACTTCAAGCACTCACCTCCCCGGCAATGGCGCCAGAAAAGAACTTGATGTCTACTACACAACCTTCTTCTTGTAGACGTTGTTGGGCCTCCAAGTGCAGAGGTTTGTAGGACAGTAGCAAATTTTCCTCAAGTGGATGACCTAAGGTTTATCAATCCGTAGGAGGCGTAGGATGAAGATGGTCTCTCTCAAACAACCCTGCAACCAAATAACAAAGAGTCTCTTGTGTCCCCAACACACCCAATACAATGGTAAATTGTATAGGTGCACTAGTTCGGCGAAGAGATGGTGATACAAGTGGTATATGGATAGTAGATAATGGTTTTTGTAATCTGAAAATATAAAAACAGCAAGGTAACTAATGATAAAGGTGAGCGTAAATGGTATTGCAATGCGTTGAAACAAGGCCTAGGGTTCATACTTTCACTAGTGCAAGTTCCCCCAATGATGATAACATAATTGGATCACATAACTATCCCTCAACATGCAACAAAGAGTCACTCCAAAGTCACTAATAGTGGAGAACAAACGAAGAGATTATGGTAGGGTACGAAATCACCTCAAAGTTATTCTTTCCAATCAATCCGTTGGGCTATTCCTATAAGTGTCACAAACAGCCCTAGAGTTCGTACTAGAATAACACCTTAAGACACAAATCAACCAAAACCCTAGTGTCACCTAGATACTCCAATGTCACCTCAAGTATCCGTGGGTATGATTATATGATATGCATCACACAATCTCAGATTCATCTATTCAACCAACACAAAGGACCTCAAAGAGTGCCCCAAAGTTCTACCGGAGAATCACGACGAAAATGTGTGCCAACCCCTATGCATAGGTTCATGGGCGAAACCCGCAAGCTGATCACCAAAACATATATCAAGTGAATCACGTGGTATCCCATTGTCACCACAGATACGCACGGCAAGACATAGATCAAATGTTCTCAAATCTTTAAAGACTCAATCCGATAAGATTACTTCAAGGGGAAAACTCAATTCATTACAATAGAGTAGAGGGGGAGGAGAAACATAAGATCCAACTATAATAGCAAAGCTCGCAATACATCAAGATCGTGCCAAATCAAGAACACGAGAGAGAGCGAGAGAGAGAGAGAGCTCAAACACATAGCTACTGGTACATACCCTCAGCCCCGAGGGAGAACTACTCCCTCCTCGTCATGGAGAGCACCGGGATGATGAAGATGGCCACCGGAGAGGGATTGCCCTCTCTGGCAGGGTGCCGGAACGGGTCTAGATTGGTTTTCGGTGGCTACGAAGGCTTCTAGCGGCGGAACTCCCAATCTATTGTCCTCCCGGATGTTTTTAGGGTATATGGAGATATATAGGCGGAAGAAGTACATCAGGGGGGCCACGAGGGGCCCACGAGGGTGGAGGGCTTGCACTAGTGAAAGTACGAGCCCTAGGCCTTGTTTCAACACATTGCAATACCGTTTACGCTCACTTTTACCACTTGCTACCTTGCTATTTTTATATTTTCAGATTACAAAAACCATTATCTACTATCCATATTGCACTTGTATCACCATCTCTTTGCCGAACTAGTGCACCTATATAATTTACAATTGTATTGGGTGTGTTGGGGACACAAGAGATTCTTTGTTATTTGGTTGCAGGATTGCTTGAGAGAGACCATCTGCATCCTACGCCTCCCACGAATTGATAAACCTTAGGTCATCCACTTGAGGGAAATTTGCTACTGTCCTACAAACCCCTGCACCTGGAGGCCCAACAACGTCTACAAGAATAAGGTTGTGTAGTAGACATCAAGCTCTTTTCTGGCGCCGTTGCCGGGGAGGTTAGCTCTTGATGGTATATCTTTAGATCTTGCAATCGAGTCTTTTAGTTTCTTGTTTTATCACTAGTATAGTCTATAAAAGAAAATTACAAAAAATGGAATTAAGGTTGCCGCATATGCTTCATCTTTTTAATGTCTTTCGTGAAAATAAGGATTCCGATAATTGTGCCAAAGTGTTAGAAGAAGAATGCATTAGAATGTTTGGCGGTAAATCTTTGTATGAGGAGCATGATTGCAATGTTGTTAGTATGAATTCCTTGGATATCAATGATGCTAATCATATGCAAAGCCACAAGCTTGGCGAAGCTATGTTTGATGAAGATTATATTTTTTGTCCCACAAGTTTTGATGAGCAAATTTATTTTGATGATAGCATGCCTCCTATTTATGATAATTATATTGATGAAAGTGGGTTTGGAGAGGTCATGACTTTAGTTAATGTTAATCCCACTATTTTGGAAGAGTGTCAACTTTGCATACTTATAGATCATGAAAAGAATGCTTTATGTGATGGCTATATTTTTGAATTCATTCATGATGCTACTGAGAATTATTATGAGGGATAAATATATGCTCATAGGAATTGTAATAATATCAAGTTTCCTCTCTATGTGCTTAAAATCTTGAAGTTATGCTTGTTTTGCTTTCCTATGCATGTTGATTCTTGTTCCCACAAGTTGTTTGATCACAAAATTCCTGTGCATAGGAAGTGGTTTAGGCTTAAATGTGCTAGTTATATTCTTCATGATGCTCTCTTTATATTTCAATTCTTATCTTTTATGTGAGCATCATTGAAATCACCATGCCTAGCTAGGGGCGTTAAACGATAGTGCTTGTTGGAAGGCAACCCAATTTTATTTTTGTTCCTTGATTTTTGCTCCTGTTTAGTAACAAATAATTCATCTAGCCTCTGTTTAGATGGTGTTTTATGTTTTAATTAGTGTCCGTGCCAAGTAGAACCTTTGGGAAGACTTGGGTGAAGTCTTTATGATCTTGCTGTAAAAAACAGAAACTTTAGCGCTCACGATATTAGCTACTAGTTTTTACTGGGGAGTGAGATTAAGTTGATTCTTTTTGCAGATGATTAATATATAAATTACTCACGTCCAGAAATTTATTTTAGAATTTTTGGGGTTCCAGAAGTATACGTTTGATTCAGATTACTACAGACTGTTCTGTTTTTGACAGATTCTGTTTTCTATGTGTTGTTTGCTTATTTTGATGAATCTATGAGTAGTATCGGAGGGTATGAACCATAGATGAGTTGGAATACAGTATATATTACACCAATATGAATTTATAATGAGTTCACAACAGTACCTAAGTGGTGATTTATTTTCTTATACTAACGGAACTTACGAGTTTTCTGTTAAGTTTTGTGTTGTGAACTTTTCAAGTTTTGGGTAAAGATTCGATGGACTACGGAAT
Organism: Triticum aestivum; assembly: GCF_018294505.1. Classification (NCBI taxonomy): domain Eukaryota; kingdom Viridiplantae; phylum Streptophyta; class Magnoliopsida; order Poales; family Poaceae; genus Triticum; species Triticum aestivum. The sequence goes on along the minus strand of NC_057803.1, from coordinate 211,334,071 downwards.
ACGGAGTGGAAAGAGCCTAATCTTGGGGATTCCCAAGGCACCCCAAGGTAATATTCAAGGACAACCTAGAGCCTAAGTTTGGGGATGCCCCAGAAGGCATCCCCTCTTTCGTCTTCGTTCATCGGTGACTTTACTTGGAGCTATATTTTTATTCACCACATGATATGTGTTTTGCTTGGAGCGTCATTTTATTTTATTTTCTTTTGCTTGCTGTTTGAATAAAATACCAAGATCTGAAATTATTAAATGTTAGAGAGTCTTCACATAGTTGCATAATTATTCAACTACTCATTGATCTTCCCTTATATCTTTTGGAGTAGTTTGTCATTTGCTCTAGTGCTTCACTTATATCTTTTTAGAGCACGGCGGTGGTTTTATTTTGAAGAAATAGATGAACTTTCATGATTCACTTATATCATTTTGAGAATCTTTAGAACAACATGGTAACTTGTTTGGGTCATAAAAGTAGTCATAATATGATAGGCATCCAAGATGGGAATAATAAAAACTTTCATATAAAGTGCATTGAATACTATGAGAAGTTTGATACTTGATGATTGTTTTGAGACATGAAGATGGTGATATTAGAGTCATGCTAGTTGAGTAGTTGTGAATTTGAGAGATACTTGTGTTAAACTTTGTGATTCCCGTAGCGTGCACGTATGGTGAACCGTTATGTGATGAAGTTGGAGCATGATTTATTTATTGATTGTCTTCCTTATGAGTGGCGGTCGGGGACGAGCGATGGTATTTTCCTACCAATCTATCATCCTGGCGCTCTCCATGACGAGGAGGGAGTAGTTCTCCCTCGGGGCTGAGGGTATGTACCAGTAGCTATGTGTTTGATCTCTCTCTCTCTCTCTCTCTCTCTCTCTCTCTCTCTCTCTTGTGTTCTTGATTCGGCACGATCTTGATGTATCGCGAGCTTTGCTATTAAAGTTGGATCTTATGATGTTTCTCCCCCTCTACTCTCTTCTAATGGATTGAGCTTTCCCTTTGAAGTTATCTTATCGGATTGAGTCTTTAAGGATTTGAGAACACTTGATGTATGTCTTGCATGTGCTTATCTGTGGTGACAATGGGATATCACGTGATCCACTTGATGTATGTTTTGGTGATCAACTTGCGAGTTTCGTGACCTCGTGAACTTATGCATAGGGTTGGCACACATTTTTGTCTTGACTCTTCGGTAGAAACTTTGGGGCACTCTTTGAACTTCTTTATGTTGGTTGAATAGATGAATCTGAGATTGTGTGATGCATTTCGTGTAATCGTACGACAGATACTTGAGGTGACATTGGAGTATCTAGGTGACATTAGGGTTTTGGTTGATTTGTGTCTTAAGGTGTTATTCTAGTACGAACTCTTGAATAAATCGATCAAAAAGAATAACTTTGAGGTGGTCTCGTACCCGACCATAATCTCTTCGTTTGTTCTCCGCTATTAATGACTTTGGAGTGACTCTTTGTTGCATGTTGAGGGATAGTTATATGATCCAATTATGTTATTATTGTTGAGAAGACTTGCACTAGTGAAAGTACGAGCCCTAGGCCTTGTTTCAACACATTGCAATACCGTTTACGCTCACTTTTACCACTTGCTACCTTGCTGTTTTTATATTTTCAGATTACAAAAACCATTATCTACTATCCATATTGCACTTGTATCACCATCTCTTCGACGAACTAGTGCACCTATACAATTTACCATTGTATTGGGTGTGTTGGGGACACAAGAGACTTTTTGTTATTTGGTTGCAAGGTTGCTTGAGAGAGACCATCTTCATCCTATGCCTCCCACGGATTGATAAACCTTAGGTCATCCACTTGAGGGAAATTTGCTATTGTGCTACAAACATCTGCACTTGAAGGCCCAACAACGTCTACAAGAAGAAGCTTGTGTAGTAGACATCATGCTTCTGGTGGAAATAATTACCGCTGTCGTCGACTAGACTCGGGGATTTGCCGCTGAGCACGCTCATCGAGTGAACGCTGAAGATTCTCCAGTCGAGTGCGTTCAGCCAAAGTGGCTAAACGCTCTGCCTCCAAGGCCCGAGCCTCACAGGTCTCTTCAACAATGGGCGTGTGCAGGGCCTCCATATTGCGGTGGTGAAGTTCCTCCCTCTGCTGAGAAGAGAGAGTTTCGGGATGATACTCTTCATGAATACGCGACGGCTCGCCGCCGCCTTCATTGCCGCCGTTGTGACGCATGCCAGGCGGGCTACGGGGCGTGTCGACCATCAGGACTTCTGCAGCGGGGTCGCTGTTGTCGCACTCAGATGAGGTCTCGACGGAGCCAGTCGAACAGGTCGTAGAGTGTTCGTCGGGCTCAATTGCCGCGACTTGGGGGGTGGCCGACTGACATGCCACCGCGTGCTTCACCCACCTCTGAATCCGTGACCGACTGGATCACTTGCAACGGCATACAGCAGGGAGCGAGGGTACCGTGGGGGCCGACCGATACTGGGTCGACGGCTACCACAGTAGGACGTCGCAAACGCACGCACGAAAGTGCATCGCTCCACGGACAGGGAGCGTCTCGACGTCGAGAGGAGCTTCCTGAAGCCAGGCGGAGTCGTCGGTGATGAAGACAAGCGCGTTGAGACGGATCTCGCGGCCCTCAGCTAGACCTCCATGGGAAACCATGATGAAAAGAGTCGAAGAAAATTGCGACCTCACCGGAAAGTCGCTAAGACACCTGCCCCATGGTGGGCGCCAACTGTCGTGGTTCTAAGTCTGATAGTAAAGTAGGGGGTAAGAATGTAGAGGCAAGATCCTAGCTATGGTGAGATTATGCACATGAGATGTACGAGTTCAGGCCCTTCACGGTGGAAGTAACAGCCCTACGTCTCGGTGCCTGGAGGCTCGGTCGATTGGAATATGCGTGAAGTTACAGGGGGTGTGAACCCCTGTGCCAGAGGAAGGGGTGGCTTATATAGAGTGCGCCGGACCCCTCCAGTCCTCAATTACATAGGGTTTAAGGTACATAAAGATGGATGTTACTGATAACGTCAGCAATAAAGATACATGAATGACTATTAAGTCTATAAGGTAACGCCGGACCATTGCCATACAGAGTGACCTTAGACCTTCTAGCTGTCGAGTGATTCTTGTCGCAGTCGAGTGTTCGCTCCTTTGTCGAGTGAACTTGAGTCTTCTGAGTGGAGTGTTTACGGTCGAGTGAATGATGGTATCCCTCGAATGCTTACGACTTTAAGCCAGTGTCCTTGGGGAGGGTGTCTAGGTCAGGCCTATGACCCTACCCTAGGTACATGTCTTCGTCAGCATACAACCCAAAATTTCTAGCCAGATTGAAATTAATTTAAAAACTAAACATACCTTAATTTAAATCCAATTAAAATATCAAAACCCGAAAGAAAAAAGTATTTTGGAACTAATTGCATGTTTCCTATATTTTTTCATTTTACAACTCATTTCTTATTACTTATAGCCCATTTCTTATTACTTATAGCCTATTTTCTGAGCAAGCCCAAATGCATTCCTCCTCGTCTTGATAGATTTCCGGCCTAGTAGGGCATAGAAAAGCAAGTAGGTCTACGTTAGTTATTTTGCAAAAAAATAGCTAGGCTAGTCATTTTCAGAAAGGAAAAGAAATTGGGCTGGTCATGTGGTAAACATATGAAATAATAGCCTCGGCTAGACGGGCCACAGCTCCGGCACAACCCAGTTGGTACCCTTCACCGTCCCGAAAACAAAAAAATTACTACGCGTGCTGCTTGGTCCCGGGTGTTTGCCGCTCCTTGTGCAGTTATCTCGCTTATTGACTACGTTGACAGTGGCGTGTGACCCAGATGTCAGGAAAAATCAGAAGGAAGCCTTTTTCCTGTAATAAAGGAGTCACTTGCTTGCCTACTTCCATGATCCTTGTGGGTCCCTACTATCATCCTCACCATGTACAGTCATCTCCTTAGTCCTCTCGGTTGTTGACCATGTTGACAACACCGGAGGGCGGCGCCGCGGCTAGCGAACCAAGGCGGAGGACGATGGTGAGGCCTCAGACGGGAACGAATGGGAGCCGGGGAAGATGCGCAGAGTTTTAGGGTGCGATGTGGCCACGATGCGTGCGCGGCAGCACATATAGCCGTGGGAGGCGGGAGTAGGCGGTCCCGCCGGCGTTGGTTTGGCTTTTGCGGCTGGAGGAAGAAGAGACTGAAGAAACATGACAGACGTTGAATGTCAATCCAACGGTCAAGGTTGGCACAATCATTTGTTGAACAAGCCGACACCAAGCAGCATACTTTTTTATATATAGGAAGAAAAGAAAAACTGGGCTCGTTCTCCAGATAAAATTCCCGAAACTATGACCATTTGATCTTGTGTCGCAACTAAAACTACGAGGAAAATGCATTCGTTTGATGTCCTCCTCCCAAGGAACGTTCGCCACATAAGTGACTAGCACCCTTGGTTTTCAACCGAGAGGTCTTGGGTTCGAGTCCCAGGAACCCTCAATTTTCTCCTCCTTCCTTCCTCACGAAAAAAGAAGATCAAAGACTTCAGAAGGCGTACAGAACAAGTTAGTGTACCAGTAAAGAGGTGTTGCTGAGTTTTAGAAAAAAGAGAGACATTCTTCTATAGCTAGTTCGAATCCAAACCTGTAGCGACCCAATCCCAATGGATCGAAGTCTCTGTGCTTAAGTGTCATCCCTGAATCGGTATGCTGACACACACAGTACTCGAAGATTTATAACAGAGTTCAATAACATACTTAGTACATTGAGTGTCTCAAAAAGAGTATTTATTACAGTAATCACTACTAAGAAAGGCTTATTAGTGGCGCACCTTTTTGGCCATTAATGGCGCACTACAGGTGCGCCGCTATTATCACACGACTAGTAACATATACTAATGGTGCACCCCTGGTGTGCCATTAGTATACCATACTATAGTGGCGCACCAGGCAGTGCTCCATTAGTAAGTCACACGGTGCGCCATTAGTATGCCTCCCAGGGGGGCATATTTACCTTGTGCTCTGGGTTACTAATGGCGCACTAACAGATAATGCGCCACTAGTATTTTTTATAGCACTGCGCCACTAATGTGATGTTTGGTTCGCCACTAGTATGAATATTAAGAATTATATTTTTTATTTTCTGATATTTGCACAGGTTACAAAATATATTACTGCACAGAATATAGACAGCACAACCTATAAACAGCAGATTCATCAAATACAATAGAAGATTAGTCTCCGAATACAATTCATCATATTAGTCTCCAAATTCAAAAGACCGAACAAAGTTAGAACATTACAAGTCTCGAGACCGCGAGTAGCGAGTTTGTCGAAAGTAATACTGCATTCGGAGATAATTGAGAGATGTGTCCTCTCTTATCTCTGTGCTACTGCTACTAATATGCCTAAACATGACTTAGATTGAACTGAGGCAACATGTGGTGCATGTCGAAAGTAATACTAATCCTAACTTGATTAAGTTTGTATTGTACTACTTTCGACATGCACCACATGCATGTTGCCTTCACTTTAATCCAATCCATATTCATTTCACCCACAGATATATAATAACTCTTCATGCCCGCATCATGCATCATCATAATAACAAGTCCTACTAATCATCATCATACAACTTTTACTCGTTATTAATAACAAGTCATACGATCATCATCCTCATAGTCATCGAACCAACCCTACTTAATTGTTCTTAGCACATGATCATCAGTATTAGGTAGGACCTAAATACCATCTTCATGGTAAAATAGCATAAAACAAAATAGACCCTGACTCTCCATTATGAAGAATGGAGATCATCATGTCTCCAATTCTTACGCATCGCTTTCTTTTGCTTCCAAGAACCTCCTTACGATTGTCCATACATTTTTTCCATCCTTTGACTTGCATGTCTCCATTTCTTTTAGGAATCTGGTATGGAAAATTGAGATTCGTAGGATGACCTGGCTGTATGTTCAAAACATTAAGGCTACCTTTCTGATACATCAAATGAGGCACACAATTCTCTGGGATTATCTGTTGAAAAACATAGTAATAACTTAATAGCTAGCAATGATGTACTAGTTTTAGAAGTATGCAAAAGATACACGAATGTCGTAATAGTAAAAATCTTACCAGGGTATCTCCAAGGTAGTTACCGTAGTTGAACACATGCACTAGTGACATGTATTGACCATAATGTTGAGGAGTTTGATTGTAGATACTGTAATTCTCAATGTCAGTACAAAATCCGACCAGATGATTTTTCTCCTTGTAAGTTAATTCGGAGCCATTGGTGTAGTGGGTTTTGTCTACCATCTCCCGCACATTCGTTGAAGAATGAAAATAAGCTGTCAATGAAATAAGTTGTCAACTATTTTAAAGTGAACAATATAAATTAGTTAATAACTAGCAAAAATGCCCGTGCGTTGCACCGGGTGCAAAATAAATAAATATATGCTTAAAGAGTTGAAAAAAATACCACTTAAACAACTTTGCAAGTAATCAAACAACCATAACATAACAACATTGTTCGAACAATTCATATTTTTAGGTATGTCGCATAGCTTTCTCAAAGAATGATCATGGTTGGTTGTCAATTAGTGCTCAGTGTTGAATAACAATGATACAACTAACCAACAAAAACGGACTTGCTACTTAAATTGGTTCATGGTTAAAAGAACAGAGCCCTTAGTTCTCAAATATAAAGATGGACATCAACACACAGGTCATGAGCCAATCCAAAGCATGGCTTGTAGAATTAATTAATAAAATGGAATATCTGTATATACAAAGGTCGCCTAGTGGAAATCTAAAAGATTATTAACAGTCTAACCATCAGAGGGGCCTAAAGAGGGGGGTTCGAACTAAGTTAATTAAAAAGGGGCTAAGAAGGAAAGCGGAAAGAAAGTACAACAAAAGAGAGCCCGAGCAGTGACATCTGTTCTTCGGAACAAACAGTTTCACCCTGTTCTTAGGAGCTCGAACTTGACATATAACAAGTGAATTACATAGCCACACGAGACTTTATTTATGCATTTTTATGGCATAAACAAATCTTCATAGACCCAATATCTGAACCATGCAACATTTCAATATAGCTTAATTTTCCTGAATAACTATTTTCAATAGAATTAGTTATGACATGCATACTTAGTTACTACACCCTTCTTATTCTTCATTGTAGATTCTCAGGAAGCCCACGAGGAAGTATTATCCCTGTCTCTTGCTCTATGCGTCTCTTCAACTCTATTAGAATTCAAATTTGGCCCTATTTTTCCGGAGATGGTTTTTCCTAGCAAATCCCTGCATAAACAAACATTCTTCAAAATCTAAGTATGGAATGCTTATTTGTTTAATTGGTAGAGAAAATCACTTCATAATCTCCTCTAGGCATTACAGCAAACACGTGGTACACAACAGAAATCAACATATGTACCTTAGCAAGAAAGGGTAATGCTTCATTGTCTACGCACTTGGCACCATTGTTTTGGGCACATGTGGCTCTTTGAAATATATCATCCTAAACATAACAATTTAGATACTAACATATTTGGTTGCTTAATACTTTGATACATGGAAAGAAGAATGTTTCATTTTGACACATTTAGTTCTGTTGTGGACCATGAAATAATATTGCAGCCACTAATTAAATCATGCAGTCAAATTGGTATGAAAGCATAATTATGAATCTTCCCATTAAAGATTAAAATGCGATATAATTCTAGGCTGACAACAATAAAAGAAGCAGTACAGATCAACCAAAATGCGAAATTCAACAGAAGAGTGCAAGTTTCAAGAATCTGGAAAGAGATTATGTAGTACAATATTTAAGGATCCTCTAGGACCTCCTGCAGGTAGAACTGTCATCTGCATCATCTACTAACTCTACTAAAAAATGAAGCTGCTCGTGTGTCAGCAGTTGTCACTGAATTTTTAGATGACCGGCAATAAAGTTTGCTGATTAATTTTGGACTACTAAGTTTAAGTTTTCCATGTGTGTAGGTGTAGCAGGTAACAGCTCTGAACGCTGAAAAAAAGAATAAAAATCAAATCCTTTCTCCATGCCCTCACAATGCCTATGAATTTCACATAGTGTTCGTTTAAACAACACACACATTGTCCATTCAAAAAGAGGTGGAATAAAATTAAATCTAAACCGAACTTGACAAATTTTTTAATTCAGAGCCTTTGTATAGCTGACAATGGATCATCGTATACAACAAGATCCAGTAAGTAATGCAAGAGCACACACATACATAAGAGTCAAAAAACTGATTAGAAGGCATGACCTACATGGATAGACTGAGGTCTCTGCAGTGCAAGGATTAAAAAATGGTAGCAACATGCCAAAGACAACGACAGTCAAGGATGGCATCTCCTTCTTCCATTTGGTGGTCCATGCTCTCTGCAATCCCGGAAGAAGAACATACCTTGAAAGGCTGAAATCAGGAGTAAAGAACATATCAAAAGGGTTCAGAAATAGAAAGCAGAAAATTCAAGAGTCAGTACAAAAACAAAATAGGTCTTTGTATCATAAACTCTGTATATCCAAATCACTAAGAATATCCTCTGCTCTACTACTCCTTCAACTTCGAGGACGCCTCGCATGCTGCGCCTCTTACTTCTAATAAACGCATGAACGAATCAGCATTTATGCGTTGAATAAAAAAGATCCCCACGAAACATACCAAAGGGCGATGTAGTGGGACTCAGATCCTGTTGCCCCACAGTATGGAAAAAGGAAGAAAGAAGTTTATTCTAACACGATTATTGGCCCCAATTGCCTCAACTTTGCGCACAAATTGTTCGAAGGAGTAATATGGGATCAAGTAAGAGTGCCAGTTTAGCGTCAAGCTTGATAAGATTGCAAAGGTCCTCCAGCTGGCATCAAGACAATAATTCAAATTTAGGAGGCCATCAAAAATCAGAATAAGTATAAGTGTGCAGTGAGCAACATCGGGCTACAGTCTCTACTGTTTATGAGACCCAAGTTTTATGAGAAGAAGGCAAATTAGAACTATAACACCTGCTTAACATCCTGAATATCATGTTGCCAACTTGTGAAATAAAGCTTTTGAACTAACATTAGCTACGTAGGTACATCTCCTGGATGTTGTTGAGACTGAGATAATGATGGTCATAAAAAAGAGAAGTGAGAACATTACTTCTTACTTTTTACTCATAAAGTTTGCAAAGTTTTAATGACGAGGAGGTACAAACATAGAGAAGTTCTATCATCCAAGAAGGTGCATGTACGTAAATTTTGCTCACATGTTCCAAGCAGTATTGAGCCACACGTCTGGTTCCAATCCTTAGAACAATTGGACTGCAATGCCTGCGGATTTTCACTTGATGAGATTCTGTTTTCTAAGATTAAATACAAACAAAAAAAGACATTCACCTCCAATTAAATTGATCGGGAGTTGCCTTGGTCTTCAAATTTAAAATGTAAAACATGAATATGTGTGTATGCTGCTTCGACAAATCTAGTTCAAGGGCTGTTGGTATGGTTCTTCCTATTAGGAAAATTGAACATAGAGGAGGAATCTGCAAACTTTATATTTCATCTTGCATTCTCTTTTTACATGCAGATAAAAAATGAAGTAAATACTTTTAAGCGATAAGTGTTACCTTGGATTTCTACTCGTAAATCTGGGCGTATTTCATGTAGCTAGCATTTTGAATGCGTGAGATTATATGTGGCTGTGCCTGCGAGCCTGTCAGTCAGAATTCAGAAGCCTGGGTCGTGAAAATGCACTGTTGATTGGGTGTGTACTAACTGCTGGAGCTAAAATGGTCGTAGATCTTCTTGTGCCTTAACTCGTCACATGCAGTCCTCCTGCATAGTTCGAAAAAAGAAATAATTCACAAAACAATACTGAGGAAGACATATAATGGTAAGATAAGAACATCTAGCTAGCCAGCGGCTGAAGGACTCATTCAGTTAACTGGCTTGTAATCATCACCCTGTCGCTCCCAAAATTATTCAGTACAGGGCCAAAATCACAATCGTCAGTCTCATGCAAATCCTTAATTTCCCATACCGTTGAACACTCATCAGGACTAAATAAATTATGAAAAAAATCAAGTAAACATAGTTACTTGCTAGTGCTTGCTGAACGGTTTGAGGCATCGGGCATGGGGAGGGAATCTCACCAGATGAGGAGGTCCTGCCGAAGGAGGGGATCCCACAGGTCTTCATGCCTCGATCCAGCCAGAAGGAGCAGCCGTCATGACAATGGCAGGGTCGCTCCCGCAACCTTGTAGCCTGCTAGAACAATGACAATAATGTTGATACACCAGATAAGAAGCGCAAGCCCTTGAGAGCAGTCTGCTTGCCAGAACAATTAATGAATTAACCTCTTGAAGTCGGACAAGCACGTTGACACACAAGTTAAGAAGCACAAACCTTAAGAGCGGTCTGCTTGCGCAAGATATCATTGGAGTTGAACATGACTGAGGTAATCCAAATCATTACGAAGAAACCTACACAATATAAACTCAATTGGAATGAGGGACTCGCCATCATCTTCTGACCAGCAACTCTCTGCAGTATTTGGATCGAACCAAACTCGCGTCACAAATTCAGGCGTATAGCCTGATGAGGGAAACCTCACGCTTCATAGAGAAGAAAGAGGTAGGTGCTGCACGCAGATTCGCGTACCTTGCAGGTGCTGGCGGATGAAGACGCCGAGGAGGAGCAGGGAGAAGGGCAGCGCGTGGTCCACCAACCTCGCCAGACGCTGCACCTCATAGCCCTGGTACGGCGAGTCCCCCCTCCCGCCGCCCGCGCCGGCCTCGAGGCCCCCCACGCCGCGGGGGCCTCCTCGTCCGTGAGCTGCTGCCCTCCCGCGTCCCCCGCCGGCGCCAGGCGCGTTGTCGGCCCCGGAGATCCGAATCGACCCCTTCCTGTCGGCCCCCGCGCTGGGGCCTGCCGCCTCCGGCCTGGGCCCGCAGGACGCCCGAGGAGTTCTTTGGGGGTGAGCTCCTCGCGCGGACACAAACGGGCGGAGCATGGGACGCCCCCCTCCCCCCAATGCCATGGCGTACCGGCCAGCCGTCATGCTCCAAGCCCCGGCCGCCTTCCTTCCAGATTCGCTGCCTACGCGCCATTCCCCACCGGATTCATCGAGATCCGACAGTTCCTCGTCGTCGGCAGTGGCAGGCCACGGGTCGCCGGCAGTGGAAGGCTACGCGTGTGGGGGCACTCGGGGTAGGGGTAGGCGCGCCAGCGGGGTGGGCGGCGGTGGCCAGCGGCGAGCGGTGAGGCAGGGTGGGGCGTGGCAGCAGGCGGCGACGCGCTGGAGGTGTCGGGGAGGCAGGATGGAGCGGTTGCTTGTTTTTTTTCTTTTATCTCACACGCAACGGTTTGGGTTACTAACATGAGGACTGTGGGTTGAACTGTCAAAAACTATAGGGACTCTTTTACAAAAGCGTCGTGACGGTGAACCCGGAGACTCAATGTGTGCTTTATTATTACGTAAAGATAAAGATTAACTATGTTTGAGAAACTCATATAGCGGTAGAACTGGAGGCGTATCAATAAGGACCCAAATGTCCATATTGTCTTGGTCGATGTCAGGATCACCAAGATCCATGATGACAAGCATACCCTCATCAAAACCATACATCTTCAAAATGCTTCCCAATTTTTGCAACCAAAATGGGTTACGCTCCTAGAATTATATATATTTACTTCAAAATCCACATCATGATGAGTCCTTAGGTGAATTTTCTTTGTTTCATAATAACTTTCATGGTCTTCAAAATCCATCCTCTCCAAGACATAATGTCTCGCATGGCATGGGATAAGCTATACTCGAATTGTAAAAGATGAAAATTACACGTTGAAATAGTTGAAGTCATGCTTAATTATGAAAAAAAACACTTGTCGTCGTTGTGTACCGTTTCAACTTCGAATGTCTCCTCGAGCTTAATGCTGAAGCGTCGATCATCGTCCAGGTGAGGCATGTCGCACAGACCTCGATCGTTGTGCCACCAGCCGCACTCCCCCGGGAGACTTTCATCGTCCGATGACGACATTTCCTATGTTCATAATTCAAAACTACATCATCTCTTGCGTACGATGACTTGTGCATTTTTAGCCAGGCCCAGTGGAGTTGGCCTAAAAACATTTCTTTCTTTAAGCCTGCTACATCCATATTAGGGTTTATCGATGACGAGCAACTAACATTAGTAGGTCATCCTACCAGATTAGGGTTTATCGATGACGAGCAACTGACATTAGTAATAACTATGAGTTGATATCACACTTCTATATGTATAACACAAGAGGCAGTTGATCCTACTTAATTAAGTATTAAGATACCCGGCCCATGCATTAATCGCAAGTACCCCATGTTTTCTATTTTTAGCAAAGTCATGCTAAAATTCGCGGAAAATTTCAGCATGACATTTGCTGAAAATAGGACATATGGAGTACTCGAATTTGCCGGAACGGAAGTTAATCGACATTCCGGCAAACTCAAGGGCCTCTCGGGGTACCTGCAAAATCATCACGACACGATGGTCAGAGACAAAACCCAGCAAACTAGCAAAGTTACTGACGTGTTTACAAAAATTGTTTTCTGTAAAAGATGATCATCATCTTTACAAGTCTTTCTCAATGTGATCACAGAAACAAAGCAGCACCACAATGTGCCTCTACTTTCATATGGATGAAAAGGCCACAGACCATATGGTCCTCTGCTTTCTTATGGACAAAATAAAAGTTCACACATATAAATGGAAATGAAAAAGGATAGTAGGAAATGAAAAAGAATTATGCTCAAAGAACAATGGTAACATGAAAGATGATAAGTATATTTGAAACAAGAAAACAAGACATGCATAGGCTATATTTGAAACAAGATATTCTGCCAATCTTTGTTAACTGAAGCTAAGATGATAAGTATATCTAGAGTGCATTAGCTATGGTTCTTATCTAGCTAAAATAAAAGGAGAAAATTGCTTATTTACACCTCACAAATATTTTGGCTTGTTGATCTAGGTAGAAGGCATTTTTATCATCGGTGCTAGTCAGATCTGAACCTTACATCAAATACACTTCTCAATGTTCACTGAAATTTAGAGAATAGATTGAGAGAGATAGCAGCAGCAAGAAGTTGAGGTTCACACTCTGAAGAGGAACAACAGGGGTGCAAGGAGATGGAGTAGAAGCAGTAGAGAGCGGCAGCAAGCAGTAGAGAGCAGCGGCGCACCATCTCCAAAAAGAGACACCTCTCAGCATCATCATCAACATCCAAGGAGGAGCTGCATGACACCATCTCCAAAAAGAGACCACCACAAAGCCAGAATGCTTTGCTTTCTTAATCTTCTTACTCCTCCTTTTAACACAACCGTAAAGCTACCACCACCTAAATAAGAAACACCTCCTTGGATATGCTAAAACCACAAAATGATCACGGCAGTGTGTTTGTGGAATCCGTGCATGTGCCAAGATATGCTAAAACTTAGCTCAGCAAACAACAGAAAGTAACTTAGCCCAAGAACAAGCTTTGTGAAAACCAATAAGTCACACATATAAAATCACCTTTGTGAAAACAGTCCACACCAGAACAGAGTCCACTCACATAAGTCACACATTATGTCGATTCAACAACTACTACCCTTTACACTAGCATTGATAGAGCCCGATCAGTCAAAAATTACATAAAAACCATCGTAAAAGAACTTGTGTATAGAAAAATCTCAAAAATTAAACAACTAGTAAATGATGCATGTTTTATGAACCCTGAACATGTACATTGGGAACTATTAAAAAAACTGAGAAAACATTATGCATGCTCTCTGAACATGCACATTGAAGAATGAAAAACAACTATCTGGTGAGGGCACTTTTGCTCTGAATTCATTGAAGAATGACAAACAACTATCTGGCCATTAGCAGCGGCACTAGCTAGGGGCAGCAGGCAGCACTAGCAAAGAAGTAGCGGCGCAACAAGCAAGAGCAGCAGCAGTGCAAGAGCGGCGGCGACGGCAAGAGCAGCATGAAGCAAAAGCAGCAGCAGCAGCGACGCTATAGGCAGAAGCAGTAGCAGGCGAGCAGTAGAAGCAGAGTAGCAGCAACGGGCGTGCGCGAGGCGCAACCAGGAGAGGGCGTGAGCGGCTGCGGGCGACGACAAGCACGTGGGGGCACGGTGTAGCAGCGGCAGCAAGTCAACGGTGACCTCGAGGATGGCAAACGACGACGAATCGAGGCAAAGTAAAGGGGGGTCCGGAGGAGAAGCTCACCACGAAGCCGGGGACGTGGTCGGGGAGGCCAGGGACGGACTAGAGCGAGACGGGGCCGGGGACGTGGTCGACGTGGTCGGGGAGGACGACAGCGATGTACAACGACGAGGCCACGCATAGGAAGAGACGGCGAGAGGTGGTTGCTGCTCGTCGGCGAGGTGGATGCACTGCTGCTTCTCCTTGTCGGCGGGGGGTCGGCGGCGGCGGTGAAGAGCGGGCGCGGGGGGCGAGGGAGGGGATCGATCTGGCGAGGGAGGGGGGGAGGGGATCAATCTAGCGAGGGGGAAAGGGATAGAGGGGGAAGGTTAGCAATGGCGCACCACCCAGGGATGCGCCATAAGTACATCCATAGCAATGGCGCACCACCGAGGAGTGCGCCATAAGTAACTTTTTTTATCTTTAAAAATATCATCAAATTTGTTATTTGAAAATATCATCAAATTTGTTATTTGAAAATATCATCAAATTTCTTTTTTTTGGATTTTTAGTTGCATTCATTTGTGAATTGGTAAAACATTTATGAATGTGAAAAAATATCATCAAATTTGAAAAAATATTCATGAATTCAAACAGTGCCCATGAAATTTAAAAATATTCATGAGTTCAAAAAATATTAACAAATTCAATACTTTTTGTGAGTTAGAAATTCAATACCAGAATAAACACATAAATAAATATTCATGAGGACTAGAACAGAAGAAATATCATTACTAGTTTCGCAAAACAAAAAATATATAATTGTTAGTAGTGGCGCACCTTGGTTGTGGTGCGCCATTACTAGTTAAAACTATTAATGGCGCACTGTGCGCTGATGCGTCGTTAATAGTTTTGGAAAAAAAAAAAAAAATTCCAGTAATGGCGCACCGTGTGTCTGGTGCACCATTAGTAATGAGGACACTAATGGCGCACCTGTATCTGGTGCGCCACTGCTATATAGCAGTGGCGCACCACATACATGGTGCGCCATTAATGTCCATATTGGCTATAGCCCTTTTCCTAGTAGTGAATATGGTTGAAGGCCATCTAAATAAGATAACTGCGGAAGCATCGAATATGAATGTAACACCCCGGTGTAATGATGCTACAGTAATCCTAGAGGTTAAGTTAATCTTTTTGCTAAACATGTGCCTGATTATTATTGTCTTATATTCTTTCAAATTCCACTTGAATTCAACTTCAAAATTTTGTGTGAAATCCAAAATACTCAAACATGAAAACTAAAATGTTCATCATGTGTAAAATATTCTCCTAATAATATTGATGGTGACCCAACATTTTTTGCAAAATGCCTCCGTGGCCTAAAATAGCTAAAGCAGAAAAGCTTTAAAAAAGGAAAAGGAAAAGGCCCTCCCCCTCAATTGGGCCGACTGGCCCAGCTCGCCATCGCGCCCCCCATGGGCCTCAGCCCACCTGGCAGCCCAACAGACCATGTGGCCCACTCCCCCTCCCCTGTCGCTCTCCCCTTCCCCTATTCAACCGACCGTGGGCGCGTGCCCGCGCGTCGCCGCCGAACCACCTCGCCGTCGACGAGGAGGATAAGGTTGACCCCTCCCCTCAACGCCTCGACCTCCTCCCCACCTACCTCCACTCCCCTGTCTCGCCTCCCAGGTCCACCCCTCTCTCCCCCCTCTCTGTCTCGGCCGCTCACCTCACCCGAGCGTCGTCGACGCCATGGCCGCGCCATAGCCACGGCCACCCTCTTCCCCGCACCGCGCCTCCCTGTCCATACGTTCCGTCGGCGTCGTCTACGCTGCCTACGCCAGGCGCCTAGAGCCGGGGAGCAATGGAGCGCCCACATCGCCGTCTTCTTCCTCCTTGGCCGGGCGGACTCCGTCGGCGATTCGCTCCAGCGAGCTCTCCCCCGAGCGCGCTTAAGCACAACTACAGGCTCACTGTAGGCCTGCGCTTCTTTCCCCTCTCTCCCGAGCTTTTCCTCCGCCCTAGCCGCTGCTCCGCTAGCACCCGCACGCATCGCCGCCGACGAGCTCGCTGTCGTGGCCTTCGCCACTGTAACGCGCGGCTGAGCCTCGCATCGAGCTCCGGGAGCTCGTGCGAGTCCAACGCCACCACAAGCGCGCCTCCCCGTTCCTCCTAGCACCGTTTCCACGAACGCCCGAACGCGTCACCGCCTCGGCTAGCCGCCAGCGTGCTTCTGGTGACCAAATGGTCAAGGGCTAGCGACCGTTGGCCTCGCCGCAACGCGTACGCTCTGCCCCGCCTCTTTGTTCGCTCGCTAACGCGCCACATCACCATCGCCGTCGAGCGCCCGAAGGCCACCGCCGCCCGTGCTCCATGTCGACGCCGTTTCCGGCCGCCTCGGGGCCGGCCACCACCGTGGTTAGCTGCGGCTCGCCGCTCCTGTTCGAACGCGCCCTCGCGCGCGCGAAACGACCCCCTGTAGACGAATCCCGACGAGGCCGAGTGCCCTCCGCCGCGTTTTCGTGCTCGCCAGCGTTCAGCCGCCGGCCGCCGACGTGGCTGACCTGGGGCCCGCCCCACTGGGTCACTGACCAGTGGGCCCGGGGCCCCCATGTTGACCAGTTCACTAAGTCAACCATGATGATTGGGCTGGCCCGTGTCAATGACATGTGGGTCCAGCCTGTTAAAATGTTTTTCTTAAACAACTAAATCTGTTAATTAATTTAATTAATTAGAACACTAATTACCCATTAACCAGTAGGCCCCATCCACTAATTAGATTAATTAGATTAAACTAACTCAACTAATTAAACTGATGTTAATGACATGTGTGTCCCACTGGATCCACATGTTAGGTTTGACCTGGTCAGCCGTCTGTTGACCTACTGATGTCATTGTGACATCATGCTGACATCATATATCATTTTCTGTAAATAAAATAAATCCAGAAATAAGAAAATCTTTAGAAATTTATAGAAATTAAACCGTAACTCGGATGGAAATGTTTTCTATATGGAAGTTGCTAAGAAAAATCCAACGAATCCGATTACGCGATCCGTTCATCTGTCGCATGCCCCTAGCATGTTGAAAATGGAACTTTCCCCCTCCGGTCATCTGTCTGGCACAGGTCCGGAACCGGGAAAACATTCCCGGTTGAATTCCCCCTTTACCTATATCGTGTAGCCATACGTTAGGTCACACCCGACACATCTTATTGCCATGTTATGCTTTGTGATGCTATGTTGCTTTATATTTACTGTTTCTCCCCCCTCTACTCTCTGGTAGACCCCGAGACCGATGTTACCCCTGTGATCGACTACGTCGACGACGACCCCTCCTTGCCAGAGCAACCAGGCAAGCACCCCCCCTTGAGCATTTCGATATCGCCTATTTCTTTCCCTCTCATGCTTGCATTAGAACTGCTACTGCTTTCTATATGATCCTACTCTGATGCATAGCATGTTGTTGTAACCTGCTTTCATACCTTACATGCTTATCCTAAACTGCTTAGTATAGGTTGGTTAGAGATCCATCAGTGACCGCACCTTGTCCCAGTTGCCTCGCTTTATGTTCGATGACTTGATCAACATGATCGACGTCTAGGCCCCAACACCGCACATCGCCCCCCCCCCTAGTTGTACGACTGCAGAATTACCATCGAGTGCCGAGGGTAGAACCTCATAAATCACTCCTGATGAGACCTCTGTAGTGTAGCTAATCGGTCGTGGTCATCGAGGGTGATTTCCTCCTTAACCACTTCCGATACGGCTCTGTCGTGCAACCCCTCAAGTGTGAACCTCGAGGGTGGATCCTCTTATGTTCACCTTGATGATTACATCGAGTGGAATTTACCGGCGGTGATTCCTCGGGTTTTCCCCTTGATGTTTGCACACATGGATACTTGGACTTTACAGTTGTTACTTGGATAGGCGGGTCAACCCTGAGGGGTACCCGCGAGTGACGTGGAGTCGGGTTGACCTGGAAGGTTCCCACGAGATACTTACGAGGCGTGGCCGGGCATTCTTAGCCCTTGCTGCAAGTACTCGAGATGGGGCGATGGGGTCACATCGATCGTGAGTCTCTGCTCGTTACCGCGTGCTCCTAATCCACTATGATTTGGATATTTGATCCAAGGGGCCTTTGGCCTGATAGCACTAACCATCATGTGGGCATAGTATGGGCGTTCTGCGTCGTATGCATCAGCCGAAGTTTAATAGACGTCAGCGACTGAGCGGCGCGCGCTGGTTTGGACTGCGTAAGCTCCTGCGTTGTTGAAGGAGGTAGCTAGGTCTGCTCACCGGCCGCGTACGCAACGTGCAAGAGTTCCCGGGGAGATGGCCCATGACCCCTGGGGGCATAGGTTTAGTTTGGCGTGTTGGCCTCTCTATTAAGCGTAGGTCGGGTTGCGGCGTATTATTTGGCCGAGGCCGGGCATGACCTAGGAAAGTGTGTCCAGCCGGAGTTAATTGAGCGTGGTGGGTAAGTTGGTGCACCCCTGCAAGGAAGAAATCATCTATCGATAGCCTGTCCTACGGTAATGGACACTTGGAGTTGTATCCTGATCGATACACCTAGAACTGGATACTTGAGATGAGGAATGGATATGAGAAATGGATGGTGATGAGGAATTGTTTGTGATGAGAAATGGATAGTATGGCTCTGGGATTGCTTTCTCGCAGGGAGTCGAGAAAGGTTCTCTGGCCGAGGTTGATAACAGTACCTACTTTACATTATGTTGATCTGTACTCTTCTATATGCTGCAAGATGCTTGAAGATGCTTGAAGACGCTAGTCTTCGATAGGCTAGGCTTTCCCCTTCTCTTCTGGCATTCTGCAGTTTAGTCCACAGATACAACCCATTCCTTTGATACAGATGCATACTTAGTTTAGATCTGATGTAAGTCTTGCGAGTACTTTGGATGAGTACTCACGGTTGCTTTGCTACTTCTTTTTCCCCCATACCCAATTGTTGCGACCAAATGACGGATCCCAGGAGCCAGACGACGCCACTGATGACTACTACTACCCGGAGGATTCCTACTACTATGTGAAGACCGCAGATGACTAGGAGTAGTTAGGAGGCTCCCAGGCAGGAGGCCTTGCCTTTTCGATTGTTGTTGCTTTTGTGCAAGCCTTCTTAAGGCAAACTTGTGTAACTTATGTCTGTACTTAGATATTGTTGCTTCCGCTGACTCTTGTGTATTCGGGCTTATGTATTCGAGCCCTCGAGGCCCCTGGCTTGTAATATAAAGCTTGTATTATGTTAATTTGTGTCTAGAGTTGTGTTGTGATATCTTCCCGTGAGTCCTTGATCTTGATCGTACACATTTGCGTGTTTGATTAGTGTACGATTGAATCGAGGGCGTCACAAGTTGGTATCAGAGCCGATTGCCTGTAGGTAGCCCCTTTCCAACTCCTTGGCCGAAGTTGAGTCTAGTCACTGAAAAACTTTTACTAACATTGGTTGTGTGTCTTACAGGCCCACGTCGCCATATGGGTGGTATTAGGATCTTTTACTCATCGATCTTTACTCTGGGACTCTGATCTCTCTTCTATTCGGGTTTAAATGGTTTTACTAACTCTAACATTAGGATCCCGTGACCACATTCACCCCAAAGCTGGATAAGCCATAGTTTTTCCTTAGAATAGTATTCTGGATAGTACACACACTGTCGTGATGACAATGAAGTGGTATCCATCGTACCTCTTTCATTATGCATGTTTCATCATGAATGATCCTTGTTTTTACAAATGCTCAATGCTGAACTACCCCCTGTTACATGTTAGCAGGATGGTTAGACCCGTTGGTCGTGGCCGTGGTGCCAACGATCCACCACTGACCGAATTCTTTGCTGGAATGATGCAACAATTTGAGCTGAACCGCCAGTTCATGGAAGGAATGATGGCTCAGTTTCCTCGTCCGAACATGAATCAACAGCCAACCCCAGTAACTCTGCAGGACTTCATGCGTCTCAACCCAACTATTTACCGCAGCTCAACTCAACCCCTTGATGCTGATGACTGGCTCCGCGACATCACATATGAAATGGAGTCTGCTAGTGTGGCGCCTGCTAGCTATGTGACCTTTGCATCTTTCTTTCTGAAGGGTCCCGCTTCTCAATGGTGGGACAGCCACAGGTGTACCCTGCCTACTGGAACGACCATCACTTGGCCAGATTTCCAAGCTACCTTCCGTGCCCGCTTCATTCCTCAAGGAATCATGGACAGGAAGTGTGACGCCCGGATATTCAAGCTACAGTGAACCTCTACTAATGATGCCACGTCACCTCAATTACTGCTGCTAAGCTATCGTTAGGACAAAACCGGTCCAAAATTCAAAATTCAAATTAATGATAACAATAAAAGTTTGCAAAAATTAAAACAAAAATGTTTGGATTGTACTAAATATTACAAAGGTAATTATGGTGCAACAAACCCATTTTTATAAAATGCCTAAGTAATTTAAAATGATTTACAACAGAAGAGTAAAATAAATAAAAGGTAAAAAAAAGGGACCCCCCAATGGGCCAACCGGCCCAGCTGACAGCCAGGCCAGCCCACTGGCCCAGCCGGCCGACCCACCTCACTCCCTTATCCCCTCACACCCGCTAACCCTAACCCCCCCGTCACCCCACTTTCCCCCCTCTCGATCCAATCTGGATCGAGGAGACCCCCACTCCCTCGTCCCTCTCGCCCCCCCCCCCCCCGATCTAGATCGGGGCTCACCCCCGACCGCACCTCGCCCCGCCGCCACACGTCGCTCACCGCCGTCCTCCACCTCCTCCCCGTTCCTGGACCGGGAAGTGCCCCCGACGCCGTGCGCCGCACCATCGCCGCCCGGAGCTTCGCTCCTTGCTGGACCTCCCCGACCGCCTCCCCACCGGACTGCCTCCTCCACGCCGTCGTCGTCCTCGGCCTCCACCACGAGCACCACTGCCCTAGACCCTACATCCCTCCGTGAGCGCCATCCCCATCTCCCTCTCTCCCCGTCATCGCGGTTGCCGTTCTCCGCACGAGCACACGCTCACTCGCCGTCGCCCCTCGCCCGTGCGTGGCCACGCGCCCGCGCTGTCCCGTCGTGGTCACCGCCCCTCTTGGCTCCAGCGCGTGCGCACCTCACGCGCCCGTCCCCGACTTCTCCCTCGCGCGCCCGCTTGCTTCGGGCGACGCCCGCTGCGAACCACCCCCCCTGAGCTCTGTCCACGCCCGCGCTTCCCTGGAGCGCGCCGGCACCCGCGCTTGCCGTCACCGGCCATGGCCACCATCGAAGTCCCCTGCTAACCGTGCATCCCGCTCGCCGGTCCGGTCCCCACTCCGGCCACCACCCGCGGCCTCCTCCTCCCCGCGCTACTCCTCATCGCTGCACCCCGCGGCCACCTCTACTGCCTCCCTTGGCCGCCGGCGCCCAGCCGCGTCGGGCCATGGCCTCTGCCTGCGGTCGGGTGCCCGTAGCGCCCGTTCGGGCCACCCCGCACCCGTCGCCCGTTATGCCCCAGGGCCTATGACATATGGGCCCGCCCCAGAACGGTTTTATATAAAAAAGAGAATTAATAATAATAATAATAATAATAATAATAAATTTATTTATTTAATTAATTAAATTAATTAACTAAATTAATCCTGTTTAGTTAACCTAATTAACTAGTTAGTTAATTAAACAGTAATTAGATTAGCTAAGTCCTAACTAACTAAACAGTCAATGACAGCTGGGACCCACACGTCAGGTTGACCAAGTCAACTCTGTTGACTGCTGATGTCAGCATGACATCATGCTGATGTCATTAATCTGTTTTTCGAATTAATTAAATAATTAATTAAATTTCAGAAATTAATAAAATCTTTAAAAAATCATATCTTTTAATCCGTAACTCGGATTAAAATATTTTCAACATGAAAGTTGCTCAGAACGACGAGATGATTCCGGATACGCAACCCGTTCGTCCGCCACCCCCCTAACCTATCGAACTCGCAACTTTCCCCCCTCCGGCTCCTTTGCCCGAAAACACGGAACCCCGGGAATACTTCCCGGATGCTTCCCCCCTTCACCGGTATCACCTCATACCGCGTTAGAACACGTCTAGCTCTGCCTGTTATCCTGTTATGCACTTGCTTGCTATGTATTTACTGTTTCTCCCCCCCCCCTCTTCTCTTCGGTAGACCCCGTGACGATGCTGATGCCCCAGTTCGACTACGGAGTTGACGACCCCTCTCTCTCTTGCCAGAGCAACCAGGCAAGCCCCCCCCCTTGATCACCAGATATCGCCTATTCTTCTCTATACTGCTTGCATTAGAGTAGTGTAGCATGTTACTGTTCGGTTATTCCTATTCTGTTGCATAGCCTGTCATTGTTGCTACAATCATTGATACCTTACCCGCAATCCTAAATGCTTAGTATAGGATGCTAGTTTATCATCATTGGCCCTACATTCTTGTCAGTCTGCCTCGCTATACTATTGGGCCGTGATCACTCGGGAGGTGATCACGGGTATATACTTTACATACATACGTACTATACAAATGGTGACTAAAGTCGGGTCAGCTCGATGAGTACCCGCAAGTGATTCTGATGAGGGGGCTGAAAGGACAGGTGGCTCCATCCCGGTAGAGGTGGGCCTGGGTTCCCGACGGCCCCCGACTGATACTTTGTGGCGGAGCGACAGGGCAGGTTGAGACCACCTAGGAGACAGGTGGGCCTGGCCCTGTTCGGCATTCGCGGATACTTAACACGCTTAACGAGATCTTGGTATTTGATCTGAGTCTGGCCATTTGGTCTATACGCACTAACCATCTACGTGGGAGTAGTTATGGGTATCCCGACGTCGTGGTATCAGCCGAAGCACTTCAGACGTCAGCGACGGAGCGGCGTGCGCCGGATTGGACTGGAACGCCTGCTAGGCTAGGTCTACTTCCGGCCGCCCTCGCAACATGCAGGTGTGCTATGGGCGATGGGCCCAGACCCCTGTGCACTTAGGTTTAGACCGGCGTGCTGGCCTCTCTGTTGTGCCTAGGTGGGGCTGCGACGTGTTGATCTTCCGAGGCCGGGCATGACCCAGAAAAGTGTGTCCGGCCAAATGGGATCGAGCGTGTTGGGTTATGTGGTGCACCCCTGCAGGGAAGTTAATCTATTCGAATAGCCGTGATCTTCGGTAACATGACGACTTGGAGTTGTACCTTGACCTTATGACAACTAGAACCAGATACTTAATAAAACACACCCTTCCAAGTTCCACTGACAACCCGGTGATCGCTTTTCCACAGGGCGACGAGGGGAGGATCGCCGGGTAGGATTATGCTATGCGATGCTACTGGAGATGCTACTTGGAGATGCTACTTGGAGATGCTACTTGGAGGACTTCAATCTACTCTCTTCTACATGCTGCAAGATGGAGGCTGCCAGAAGCGTAGTCTTCGACAGGATTAGCTCTCCCCCTCTTATTCTGGCATTCTGCAGTTCAGTCCACCGATATGGCCCTTTACACATATACCCATGCATATGTAGTGTAGCTCCTTGCTTGCGAGTACTTTGGATGAGTACTCACGGTTGCTTTTCTCCCCTCTTTTCCCCTTTCCCTTCTATCTGGTTGTCGCAACCAGATGCTGGAGCCCTAGGAGCCAGACGCCACCGTCGACGATGATTCCTACTACACAGGAGGTGCCTACTACTACGTGCAGGCCCGCTGACGACGACCAGGAGTAGTTAGGAGGATCCCAGGCAGGAGGCCTGCGCCTCTTTCGATCTGTATCCCAGTTTGTGCTAGCCTTCTTAAGGCAAACTTGTTTAACTTATGTCTGTACTCAGATATGGTTGCTTTCGCTGACTCGTCTATGATCGAGCACTTGTATTCGAGCCCTCGAGGCCCCTGGCTTGTATTATGATGCTTGTATGACTTATTTATATTTTAGAGTTGTGTTGTGATATCTTCCCGTGAGTCCCTGATCTTGATCGTACACATTTGCGTGCATGATTAGTGTACGATTGAATCGGGGGCGTCACAAGTTGGTATCAGAGCCAACTGCCTGTAGGAATCCCCCTCTCCAACTCCTTGGCCGAAGTCGAGTCTAGTCATTGAAAAACTTTTACTAACATGGCTGTGTGGCTTACAAGCCCACGTCGCCATTTGGGTGGTATTAGGATCTTTTATTCCTCGCCTTTACTCTGGGACCCTGATCTCTCTTCTATTCGGGTTAAATGGTTTTGCTAACTCTAACTCTAAGTTCTCGTAAATACTTTCTCCCGGAGAGCCCCTTCATTCCAGATGATGGCCTGCTTCACCAGAAGATTCCGAAGATACTCTTTGATATTCTCTCGAGACTTTTTGCCCATCACTTTTGCTATTCCCGACCACCGATAAATCCTTATGGATAACTACTTACACTTGCCATTCATATGATCATCCCCCATTGATCCTGTTATTACAAGATACCCTAAAGTTTTCTCTATTGTTCCGAGAATACTTTGTGCCTACTGCCTAGCAGTTCTTTGCCACATGAATACCCCTTCAAATAAATCCTCGCACTTGTCGAATATCCGCTCATCCCCAGTTGTTCATGTGTTTCACAAAAGTATTCAAAATACTATTCGATCTTCCGAAAATCCTCTGGAGCCTTTTACTCTTGAAATTCTTGCTTGCTTGCATTATGGTTAATCCCATAAGTCTCGTAGTCTTATTGACATTCCTTGTCATTATCATTTTGAGTCTGTTGACTCAATATGTTTGCGAATACCCGCAATCATCATTGATCCTTATAAATTACCTTCCCGGCTGAGCTGCTATTCTTTTAACTGGAATTGGTTCTCGACCAATCCAATTGTCGTTGATTGTACCCTAAGGCTATTCAACTTATCCGTCCCTAATCAGAGCATTGCTTCTGATCCCTTGATTTGGAAATGATAATTCCTTTGCATTTGACAATTGAGTTAGTCAGTTGTTTCTATAATCTGATCTCCTTGCATTCTTCTTCCCCTAGTTGAGTATCGATGCTCACGTCAGATCCCTTGTGGACCACCAGATCCTTTGTTGGATTTTATCTGACAACGCCCTTCATATTCAATAACCTTGTGAGCCTTTCCTCTGATACATAACGCCTTTGGTAAATTGTATCCTCTGCTTTCTCAACCATGCTCTGCCTTTGAGCTTGAGTTAATTACTTCTAAAGATTATGGTATATGATTCTAAGATGCCCCGATGGGTTGAACCTATGCCTTCCTTAATATGTGTGGACTCGAAAGTTTTCACGAGTCGTACTCTTCTGGTATTTTGCCAGATAAAATTTCAACACTACAACTTCATTGAACGCGAGAAGTGAATGAAAGGTTGTGCATTGGGGAAGTGGGAGTCGACCTTGAACGTTGTGTTCATGCCCATGGACACGATACACATCTTCTCATTGAAGCTTCTTTTAAAATTAATTATTCCATTGATATAAGATCATCTTATATCTGGGATCTGGCCTTTTTGCAATCGTGGTTCCGACCATGTTCTCCTTTAAATACCATTTCTCGTGCAAGTTTAAGCACTTGTCTTCTGCAGAGCAATGCCCCAGTCCAACCTCTACTTCGATCTGTCATCGAGTATTACCCCATGGTATCTCGAGATTATCATGGAACTGCCTAAATTTTTATGAGTTCATCAAGTACTACCTTCTCACTGATTCAAATTTTTCACGGGCTCTGAGTTATTAAAAACTCAAAGACACCGATAACTGAATCGAGTTCGCATTGCGATTCAACAAGTATTTGAACCCATCACTGCTTACAAATTTATTAATCCTTCAAGTCGTTCCTAGCCTGATCGGCTATATCATTATCGAGCTAATTTTAACTGTGCTACCCGGTCCTTCTTCCCGGAGCACAATTTTCGACGATGAACTAACCTTACGTCGATCATCATCGTCATATCATTTCGCCTTGAACAACAAGCTTGGTTCCAAGTTTGTGTCGTACCCTTGGTTCCAATAACCTTTCACTTTATCATTACTTTGACTTGATGTCGTCGCCGATCGATTACATCTTCATGAACTCTCGCGACAAATGTGTCGTGAATATCATCAACATTCTGAGCTCTTCCAAGAGATCTATTGAAATCATGATGAGAAATACCATCCTTGCCCTCGATGATTGGTGTTATCATCGACCACTTTATTGCCTTCCGTTCAACACAAACTGGTTCGTGTTTCGTGTTATACCTTGAGATCCTTACTATCCAACATTTGTTCTTCTTTAGCTTGGAGTATTACCATCTTTTATGACAAGAATGTCATGAGGATTACTCCACCTCTTAAGAATTCTTGGTATAGTGATACTTCTCACCATCACCATTCTTTCTTGGTTCCCGTGTTGATTCTAACCGAGGTACCTACAAGTGAACGGTGTTGTTTGGATTCTGTACTTCTAGCAACCCTATTGCTTGAAGTTAATGGTTAACCGTTCATTCTTAGACTATTGATTATTGAATCACCATTCTATCATTGATCGTGCTACCTAGTCCCATATTTCGGTTGCACCTTTAACCAATGTTTAACTGTGTATGTTTTCCTCAAGCATACATCATTATATCATTTGATCCGACAAGTGTTATCTCCTTGTTCACATAACTGTGGAAATCCACCTTTTTGGAAATCTTGAGGATTTTCGCTGATTCCATCAGCTACCCCCTCATCCTCTCCTTGATTTAATGATGAGCTCTTGTTTAGGAACTTGCTCCCATACCTGACACCAATCAGATCTGAATCTTGGTCAGATATGATGGTTGGAACATATTTCCAAGAGTTATAACAATGGTCTTTATGTGACCCGGTAAGGTGATGTCGTGCCTAGCACACCTGGTCGGAGGCCCTCTTGTTATAGTTCCCCTTTTCAGCAAGGTTACCCACTCTTCCATGGGGAAACTGTAAGACTTATTCTGCAAGTTGTTCCTGATGAATCTTTTGAGTATCCAAAGTCTGACCTTTGCTTGAAGACCATGTCAATGCTATCTCGAAGCATGTCTGTGGTACTCCGTTCATCAACAAGAACATTTGAAGCACAATGCTAAATTCTCTTTATCAATTATCCAAACACTGTTGTATGGGTAACGTCATGAAATTCCTCTCCCTTTACCTCAATGATTCTCTACTTCTATCCTGTCATGGATATCATGCCCCGCTTGTCCTTGGGAAGGATATACCCCTGAAATATGTGTGTATACACATTTTCCTCCCCATTGTTTTGATTAAACCTGGAAATCACCTTTCCTTTCCATTGGTTTATTTAAACCCTTTCTATGATCTATATGATATAAACAGTAATAATTCCCTACTTGTGCAAACACCTTGGTGTACAACTCGGTCAGTAAGACCCTGTTACTTTTGTTGATGACATTTCGGTAACCACCGATGGACGAGAACTTTGCCTATTGGTCCGCCTCGTTCAACGAGCAGGAAAATGGTTCTCTTCGTCCGTCGCCCCTGGTATCGATGTTGTTGCCAACATAATCGACAGGCTATCCTCTGACATGCCTTTCTTGCATGATCACGCAAGACGTCTCCGCCCTTCCTACTTTTAACCCACATGGTGGGCCCATAACCCACAGTTCCACAGGATCGAAACCTGACTCTCCTGTACACCCCCTGTTCCCAAAGTTATTCCTCTTGCGTGGACTCGTACGTAATTCATGAGCCACCTTCCGATGAGATCATCAATTTTGGCATCGGAAACAATAATTATTCCGTTGCTTGGAACCCCTTTCACCTTATGTCTAGGCATTGAACGATTGCCTGGCTGCTTGAAACTTCTTATTGTACCTTCCAACTTTACTCTCGATGTGTTTATTTTGTTCAATTCGAGAGGTACTCTTATGCTCATTCATGGGTTAACCCCAGATTGTTTCCCTCATAAGCATTCTGTCGTAGCCGAGTTCCCCCTTACCTTTCGTAAGTACGGTAAAGATCCCGAAGGAAGAATGACAACTTCATCATGATGCATCGATGCATAGGAATGGAGACATCAACGCTATGGATTGACCTCTTCGAGAAGAGCATCCAAGACCAAGGAGATTCGTCAAAATTTCGTAACCAGATCTTCCCCCTTGCTCCACCTCATAAATCTCGGGACGAGATTTCTTGTAGTGGAGGAGAATTGTGACGCCCGGATATTCAAGCTACAGTGAACCTCTACTAATGATGCCACGTCACCTCGATTACTGCTACTAAGCTATCGTTAGGACAAAACCGGTCCAAAATTCAAAATTCAAATTAATGATAACAATAAAAGTTTGCAAAAATTAAAACAAAAATGTTTGGATTGTACTAAATATTACAAAGGTAATTATGGTGCAACAAACCCATTTTTATAAAATGCCTAAGTAATTTAAAATGATTTAAAACAGAAGAGTAAAATAAATAAAAGGTAAAAAAACAAAAGAAAAGGGACCCCCCCAATGGGCCAACCGGCCCAGCTGATAGCCAGGCCAGCCCACTGGCCCAGCCGGCCGACCCACCTCACTCCCTTATCCCCTCACACCCGCTAACCCTAACCCCCCCGTCGCCCCACTTTCCCCCCTCTCGATCCAATCTGGATCGAGGAGACCCCCACTCCCTCGTCCCTCTCGCCCCCCGATCTGGATCGGGGCTCACCCCCGACCGCACCTCGCCCCGCCGCCACACGTCGCTCACCGCCGTCCTCCACCTCCTCCCCGTTCCTGGACCGGGAAGTGCCCCCGACGCCGTGCGCTGCACCATCGCCGCCCGGAGCTTCGCTCCTTGCTGGACCTCCCCGACCGCCTCCCCACCGGACTACCCCTCCACGCCGTCGTCGTCCTCGGCCTCCACCATGAGCACCACTTCCCTGGACCCTACATCCCTCCGTGAGCGCCATCCCCATCTCCCTCTCTCCTCGTCGTCGTGGTTGCCGTTCTCCGCACGAGCACACGCTCACTCGCTGTCGCCCCTCGCCCGTGCGTGGCCACGCGCCCGTGCTGTCCCGTCGTGGTCACCGCCCCTCTTGGCTCCAGCGCGTGCGCACCGCACGCGCCCGTCCCCGACTTCTCCCTCGCGCGCCCGCTTGCTTCGGGCGATGCCCGCTGCGAACCACCCCCCTTGAGCTCTGTCCACGCCCGCGCTTCCCTGGAGCGCGCCAGCACCCGCGTTTGCCATCACCGGCCACGGCCACCACCGAAGCCCCCTGCTAACCGTGCCTCTCGCTCGCCGGTCCGGTCCCCACTCCGGCCACCACCCGCGGCCTCCTCCTCCCCGCGCTACTCCTCATCGCTGCGCCCCGCGGCCACCTCCGCTGCCTCCCTTGGCCGGCGCCTTGGCCGCCGGCGCCCAGCCGCGTCGGGCCATGGCCTCTGCCTGCGGTCGGGTGCCCGTAGCGCCCGTTCGGGCCACCCCGCACCCGTCGCCCGTTATGCCCCAGGGCCTATGACATATGGGCCCGCCCCAGAACGGTTTTATAAAAAAAAGAGAATTAATAATAATAATAATAATAAATTTATTTAATTAATCAATTAAATTAATTAACTAAATTAATCTTGTTTAGTTAACCTAATTAACTAGTTAGTTAATTAAACAATAATTAGATTAGCTAAGTCCTAACTAACTAAACAGTCAATGACAGCTGGGACCCACACGTCAGGTTGACCAAGTCAACTCTGTTGACTGCTGATGTCAGCATGACATCATGCTGATGTCATTAATCTGTTTTTCGAATTAATTAAATAATTAATTAAATTTCAGAAATTAATAAAATCTTTAAAAAATCATATCTTTTAATCCGTAACTCGGATTAAAATATTTTCAACATGAAAGTTGCTCAGAACGACGAGACGATTCCGGATACGCAACCCGTTCGTCCGCCACACCCCCTAACCTATCGAACTCGCAACTATCCCCCCTCCGGCTCCTTTGCCCGAAAACACGGAACCCCGGGAATACTTCCCGGATGCTTCCCCCCTTCACCGGTATCACCTCATACCGCATTAGAACACGTCTAGCTCTGCCTGTTATCCTGTTATGCACTTGCTTGCTATGTATTTACTGTTTCTCCCCCCTCTTCTCTTCGGTAGACCCCGTGACGATGCTGATGCCCCAGTTCGACTACGGAGTTGACGACCCCTCTCTCTCTTGCCAGAGCAACCAGGCAAGCCCCCCCCCCTTGATCACCAGATATCGCCTATTCTTCTCTATACTGCTTGCATTAGAGTAGTGTAGCATGTTACTGTTCGGTTATTCCTATTCTGTTGCATAGCCTGTCATTGTTGCTACAGTCATTGATACCTTACCCGCAATCCTAAATGCTTAGTATAGGATGCTAGTTTATCATCATTGGCCCTACATTCTTGTCAGTCTGCCTCGCTATACTATTGGGCCGTGATCACTCGGGAGGTGATCACGGGTATATACTTTACATACATACGTACTATACAGATGGTGACTAAAGTCGGGTCAGCTCGATGAGTACCCGCAAGTGATTCTGATGAGGGGGCTGAAAGGACAGGTGGCTCCATCCCGGTAGAGGTGGGCCTGGGTTCCCGACGGCCCCCGACTGATACTTTGTGGCGGAGTGACAGGGCAGGTTGAGACCACCTAGGAGACAGGTGGGCCTGGCCCTGTTCGGCATTCGCGGATACTTAACACGCTTAACGAGATCTTGGTATTTGATCTGAGTCTGGCCATTTGGTCTATACGCACTAACCATCTACGTGGGAGTAGTTATGGGTATCCCGACGTCGTGGTATCAGCCGAAGCACTTCAGACGTCAGCGACGGAGCGGCGCGCGCCGGATTGGACTGGAACGCCTGCTAGGCTAGGTCTGCTTCCGGCCGCCCTCGCAACGTGCAGGTGTGCTATGGGTGATGGGCCCAGACCCCTGTGCGCTTAGGTTTAGACCGGCGTGCTGGCCTCTCTGTTGTGCCTAGGTGGGGCTGCGACGTGTTGATCTTCCGAGGCCGGGCATGACCCAGAAAAGTGTGTCCGGCCAAATGGGATCGAGCGTGTTGGGTTATGTGGTGCACCCCTGCAGGGAAGTTAATCTGTTCGAATAGCCGTGATCTTCGGTAACAGGACGACTTGGAGTTGTACCTTGACCTTATGACAACTAGAACCGGATACTTAATAAAACACACCCTTCCAAGTTCCACAAACAACCCGGTGATCGCTTTTCCACAGGGCGACGAGGGGAGGATCGCCGGGTAGGATTATGCTATGCGATGCTACTGGAGATGCTACTTGGAGATGCTACTTGGAGATGCTACTTGGAGATGCTACTTGGAGGACTTCAATCTACTCTCTTCTACATGCTGCAAGATGGAGGCTGCCAGAAGCGTAGTCTTCGACAGGATTAGCTATCCCCCTCTTATTCTGGCATTCTGCAGTTCAGTCCACCGATATGGCCCTTTACACATATACCCATGCATATGTAGTGTAGCTCCTTGCTTGCGAGTACTTTGGATGAGTATTCACGGTTGCTTTTCTCCCTCTTTCCCCTTTCCCTTCTACCTGGTTGTCGCAACCAGATGCTGGAGCCCTGGAGCCAGACGCCACCGTCGATGATGATTCCTACTACACTGGAGGTGCCTACTACTACGTGCAGCCCGCTGACGACGACCAGGAGTAGTTAGGAGGATCCCAGGCAGGAGGCCTGCGCCTCTTTCGATCTGTATCCCAGCTTGTGCTAGCCTTCTTAAGGCAAACTTGTTTAACTTATGTCTGTACTCAGATATGGTTGCTTTCGCTGACTCGTCTATGATCGAGCACTTGTATTCGAGCCCTCGAGGCCCCTGGCTTGTATTATGATGCTTGTATGACTTATTTATGTTTTAGAGTTGTGTTGTGATGTCTTCCCGTGAGTCCCTGATCTTGATCGTACACATTTGCGTGCATGATTAGTGTACGATTGAATTGGGGGCGTCACAAGAAGAAGCGAAATTTCCGCAACCTCACCCAAGGCAACAATACTGTAGATGCTTATCAGCGGGAATTTCTGGACTTGTCTCGTTATGCTGAAGAAGACATTGCAACTGATGCTCGTAGGCAAGAAAAGTTCCGTGATGGACTTCACCCTGATATTAAGCTGGCACTGCTCGCTCATGACTTTGCCGACTTCGCCACCTTGGTGAAAAAGGCTATTCAGGTTGAGACTGGTCTTCAGGAACACCAGGGATCCCTTAGGCGCAGCCATGACGATAGCTCATCTTCGGGCCCGTCAGCGCAGAAGCGTCGGATATGGATTCCCCACAACATCTGTCGTCCAGCTGCACCTGCTCCAAGACAGACCTATGCCGCACCTCGTCTGCCTGCTCCACCACAGAGGCAGCCCCTTCGGGCCATACCACCCCAAGCTTCTGCTCCCAATCCCAATGATGGTTTGTGCTTCAAGTGTGGCCTTCCAGGCCATCGTTCCAGGAACTGCCCTCAGAATCAGAATCAGCTAGCTCTGCCTTCTAATGCTCGTGGTATCAATCAACCCCGCAACCACAATGCCAAACCATACGGTCGTGGTTAGGCTAATCATGTTGATCTAAATGAAGCTCAAGACCAGCCTGCAACTGTGATGGGTACTCTCCTTGTTAATTCAGTACCAGCATCTGTTTTATTTGATTCAGTAGCATCGCATTCATTCATGTCAGAAAATTTTGCGTATGCACACGACGTTCGATGCGAGCCCATGAACACTCTGATTGTGGTACGCACCCCTGCGGGCCGATGTCAAACTACCATGATTGGCCGCGACGTTCCCGTTGAGATTGAAGGGTTGGAATTTCTTGTTTCCCCCATTATTCTGGAGTCTTCTAATATTGACCTCATTCTGGGAATGGAATGGTTGAAAGCGCATACTGCTTCTATCGTTTGCGCCACCAAGGTCGTTCACCTCCTACATCCTTCCGATGAGATAGTAAGCTACCATGCTCAACTTGTTCAAAACGCCGAAGCGCGACTTTATGTCTTGAATGCATTGAACGCAGCACCTTTGGAGGGAATTGAAAAGATTCCAGTTGTTCGCGACTTCCTAGATGTCTTTCTAGAAGAACTTCCAGGAATACCCCCTCCCCGGGTTGTCGAGTTCGTCATCGATTTGAAACCAGGCACCGTTCCTATTGCCAAACGACCCTACAAGATGCCACCCCATGAACTCCTTGAACTTAAGGAGGAAATTGACAAATCTCTTTGCAGTGGTTTCATTCGTCCAAGTTCCTCAGCTTGGGGAGCACCTTCTCTCTTTGTAAAGAAGAAGGATGGAACAAATTGTTTGTCCAAGATTATCGTCCTATCAACCAAGCTACAATTCAGAACAAATATCCCCTTCCTCGGATCAATGATTTGTATGATCAACTGGCTGGTTCATCGATATTCTCTAAACTAGACTTGAGGTTGGGTTACCACCAGATCCATGTTCGTGAAGAGGATATTCCAAAGACCGCATTCGTCACTCCTTATGGTTCTTACGAGTACACCATCATGTCTTTTGGCTTGACCAATGCTCCAGCCATATTCTCTCGTCTGATGAACTACATATTCATGGATTACCTCAACAAGTTCGTCGTAGTCTATCTGGATGATATCCTGGTATATTCGAAGAACAAAGAAGAACATGCTGAACATCTTCGACTTGTTCTAGAGAAGCTTCGAGAACATCAACTTTATGCCAAGTATTCCAAGTGCGAATTCTGGTTACCTGAAGTCACCTACCTTGGTCATGTCATCTCCAAGGACGGTATTGTAGTCAACCTAGAGCGCGTTCAGGCTATTCTTGACTGGACCCCTCCGAAGACTGTCAAGCAAGTCAGAAGCTTTCTCGTTCTAGCCAGCTATTGTCGCCACTTTGTCGAGAACTTATCCAAGATCGCCAAGCCACTGACCAATCTGCTTCACAAAGGCGTTAAGTTTGATTGGATAGACAAATGTTAGGAAAGTTTCCAGGCACTCAAAGACAAGCTGACATCTGCCCCAGTGCTTGCTCCCCCTGATTCTCGCAAGGACTTTGTCTTCTATTGCGATGCTTCACGTCAAGGATTAGGCTGTGTCCTAATGCAAGAGTGTAGAGTGATTGCTTATGCCTCTCGTCAAGTGCGTCCTCATGAAGAGAACTGCCCAGTTCATGACCTTAAGCTTGCTGCGGTTATCTATGCATTGAAGCTATGGCGACAGTACCTTCTCGGTAATCATTGCGAGATCTTCACTCATCATCAGAGTCTGAAGTATTTGTTTACTCAGCCAGATCTGAACCTCCGTCAGCAGCGATGGATGGAAGAAATTGCTGACTACAACTGCGGTATATCTTATACACCTGGCAAGGCTAATGTAATGGCTGATGCCCTGAGCCGTAAGTCTTATGGCAACAATCACATGGTCTTCAAAGCTCAACCCCGCCTTTATGAAGAGCTATGCAAGCTGAACCTTCAACTAGTTCCACAAGGTTCTCTGAATAACCTTGTCCTAGAACCAACTCTGCTGAAAGCAATTAAGTCTGCTCAAGCCAAAGATGCTCACGTGGATTTGATGAAAAAGGATCTTGCCTTAGAGAATCCAGAGATTTCTCACTTGGTGAAGATGGAACCTTATACTTCAGAGATCACACTGTCGTACCCCGGTTCGAGCTTATGACAGAGAAGGTGATGAAAGAAGCGCATGATACCCCTCTCTCTATTCATTCGGGAAGTACCAAGATGTATCTAGACATCCATCAGAAGTACTGGTCATCTAATATGAAGCAAGACATTGCTCTATATATTGAAGAATGTGACGTTTGTCGTTGCGTCAAAGCAGAACATCAAAAACCGGCTGCACTTCTGCAACCTCTCCCTATTCCTAAATGGAAATGGGATAAGATTCAGATGGACTTCGTCACTGGCCTTCCCAAGTCTCAGAAAGGTAACGATGCTATCTTTGTCGTCATCGACCAATTCTCGAAGGTCGCTCACTTTCTGCCAGTCAAGGAGAATATCACTGCTAGTCAATTAGCAAACTTGTATATCTCCCAAATTGTGTCACTCCACGGCATCCCGAAGGAGATCAGTTCAGACCGTGGCAGTATATTCACTTAGAAGTTCTGGGATAGTTTCCAAGAGGCACTGGGAACTCATATTACCTGGAGCACTGCTTATCATCCCCAATCCCAAGGCCAAGTCGAGCGAGTCAATCAAATTCTTGAAGACATGCTTCGAGCTTGTGTTATTTCTTTCGGTAAGAAGTGGGAAGAATCTCTCCCTTATGCAGAGTTCTCTTATAACAATAGCTATCAAGCCAGCTTGAAGATGGCACCCTTTGAAGTGCTTTATGGATCTAAGTGCCGAACCCCTCTGAATTAGTCAGAAACTGGGGAACGGACGCTCATTGGTCCAGACATTATTCAACAAGCTGAAGAGCAGGTTCGCATTGTCCGGGATAATCTGAAGGCGGCCCAGTCCTGCCAGAAGAGCAACTATGACCGGAAACACTGGGGTTCAACTTATCAACCCGGTGAACAAGCTTATCTGCGTGTCACTCCTTTGAGAGGCACTCATCGGTTCAGAGTCAAGGGCAAGCTAGCTTCGCGCTACATTGGTCCCTTCCGCATCCTTGCCCGTCGTGGACTGGTGGCTTATCAATTGGAGTTGCCACCTCAGTTCTCTCACGTCCATGATGTCTTTCACGTGTCGCAACTTCGTCGATGCTTCAAGGATCCGGAACGTGAAGTGGATCCAGAATTGATTGAAGTTCAAGATGATCTCACATACAAGGACCATCCGATCTGCATTCTTGAAGAAGCTGAACGTCGAACACGCCAGAAGGTTACCGAGTTCCTCAAGGTGCAATGGTCAAATCATTCTAAAGATGAAGCCACTTGGGAATGCGAGGATAACCTCCGTGATGAATACCCCAATCTGTTCCCTTCTACCTCTTAATTCTTGGGACGAGAATTTCTTTTAGAGGAGGAGAGTTGTAACACCCCGGTGTAATGATGCTACAGTAATCCCAGAGGTTAAGTTAATCTTTTTGCTAAACATGTGCCTGATCATTATTGTCTCATGTTCTTTCAAATTCCAGTTGAATTCAACTTCAAAATTTTGTGTGAAATTCAAAATGCTCAAACATGAAAACTAAAATGTTCATCATGTGTAAAATATTCTCCTGGTAATATTGGTGGTGATCCAACATTTTTGCAAAATGCCTATGTGGCTTAAAATAGCTAAAGCAGAAAAGCTTTAAAAAAGGAAAAGGAAAAGCCCCCCCTCAACTGGGCCGACTGGCCCAGCTGGCCATCGCGCGCCCCCATGGGCCTCAGCCCACCTGGCAGCCCAACAGGCCATGTGGCCCACTCCCCCTCCCCTGTCGCTCTCCCCTCCCCCTGTTCAACCAACCGTGGGCGCGCGCCCGCGCGTCGCCGCCGAACCACCTCGCCGTCGACGAGGAGGATAAGGTCGACCCCTTCCCTCGACGCCTCGACCTCCTCCCCACCTACCTCCACTCCCCTGTCTCGCCTCCTAGGTCCACCCCTCTCTCCCCCCTCTCTATCTCGGCCGCTCACCTCACCCAAGCGCCGTCGATGCCATGGCCGCGCCATAGCCATGGCCACCATCTTCCCCACACCGCGCCTCCCTGTCCATACGTTCTTTCGGTGTCGTCTGCGCCGCCTACGCCAAGCGCCTGGAGCCGGGGAGCAATGGAGCGCCCACATCGCCATCTTCTTCCTCCTTGGCCCGGCGGACTCCGTCGGTGATTCGCTCTGGCAAGCTCTCCCCCGAGCACGCTTAAGCACAACTACAGGCTCACTGTTAGCCTGCGCTTCTTTCCCCTTTCTCTCCCGAGCTTTTCCTCCGTCGTAGCCGCTGCTCCGCTAGCACCCGCGCACATTGCCGCCGATGAGCTCACCGTCATGGCCTTCGCCACTGTAACGTGTGGCCGAGCCTCGCATCGAGCTTCGGGAGCTCGTGCGAGTCCAACGCCACCACTAGTGCGCCTCCCCGTTCCTCCTAGCGCCATTTCCACGAATGCCCGAACGCGTCGCCGCCTCCGCTCACCGCCGGCGTGCTTCTGGTGACCAAGTGGTCAAGGGCTAGCGACCGTTGGCCTCGCCGCAACGCATACGCTCTGCCCCGCCTCTCCATTCGCTCGCTATCGCGCCGCATCACCATCGTCGTCGAGCGCCTGAAGGCCACCGCCGCCCGTGCTCCACGCCTACGCTGTTTTCGGCCACCTCGGGGCCGGCCACCACCATGGTTAGCTGTGGCTCGCCGCTCCCGTTCAAACGCGCCCTCGCGCGCTCGAAACGACCCCCTATGGACGAATCCCGACGAGGCCGAGTGCCCTCCGCCATGTTTTGTGCTCGTCGGCGTTCAGCCGCCGGCCACCTACGTGGCTGACCTGGGGACCGCCCCGCTGGGTCACTAACCAGTGGGCCCAGGGCCCCCATGTTGACCAGTTGACTAACTCAACCTATGATGATTGGGCTGGCCCCTATCAATGACATGTGGGTCCCGCCTGTTAAAATGTTTTTCTTTAACAACTAAATCTGTTAATTAATTTAATTAATTAATTAGAACACTAATTACCCACTGACCAGTAGGCCCTATCCACTAATTAGATTAATTAGATTAAACTAACTCAGCTAATTAAACCGCTGTCAATTGCATGTGGGTCCCACTGGACCCACATGTCAGGTTTGACCTGGTCAGCCGTCTGTTGACCTGCTGATGTCACTGTGACATCATGCTGACGTCATATATCATTTTCTATAAATAAAATAAATACAGAAATAAGAAAATCTTTAGAAATTCATAGAAATTAAACCGTAACTCGGATGAAAATGTTTTCTATATGAAAGTTGCTTAGAAAAATCCAATGAATATGATTACGCGGCCCGTTCATCTGTCACATGCCCCTAGCATGCTGAACATGGAACTTTCCCCTTCCGGTCATCTGGCTGACACAGGTCCGGAACCAGGAAAACACTCCCGGTTGAATTCCCCCTTCACCTATATCGTGTAGCCATACATTAGGTCACACCCGGCACATCTTATTGCCATGTCCGTTACCGTAGGTGCACGCGAGATACTTTTGAGGCGTGGTCGGGCATTCTTAGCCCTTGTCGCAAGTACTTGAGACGGGGTGACGGGGTCACATCGATCGTGAGTCTCTGCTCGTTACCGCATGCTCCTAATCCACTACGATTTGGATATTTGATCCGAGGGGCCTTTGGCCTGATAGCACTAACCATCATGTGGGCATAGTATGGGCGTTCTGCGTCGTATGCATCGGCCGAAGTTTAATAGACGTCAGCGACTGAGTGGCGTGCGCCTGGTTAGACTGCGTAAGATCCTGCCTTGTTGAAGGAGGTAGCTAGGTCTGCTCACCGGCCGCGTACGCAACATGCAGGAGTTCCCGGGGAGATCACCCATGACCCCTGGGGGCAAAGGTTTAGTCTGGCGTGCTGGCCTCTCTATTAAGCTTAGGTCGGGTTGTGGCGTATTATTTGGCCGAGGCCGGGCATGACCAAGGAAAGTGTGTCCGGCCGGAGTTAATCGAGCGTGGTGGGTAAGTTGGTGCACCCCTGCAGGGAAGAAAACATCTATCGATAGCCTGTCCTACGGTAACGGACACTTGGAGTTGTATCCCGATCGATACAACTAGAACTGGATACTTGAGACGAGGAATGGATATGAGAAATGGATGGTGATGAGGAATTGTTTGTGATGAGAAATGGATAGTATGGCTCTGGGATTGCTTTCTCGTAGGGAGTCGAGAAAGGATCTCTGGCCGAGGTTGATAACACTACCTACTTTACATTATGTTGATTTGTACTCTTCTATATGCTGCAAGATGCTTGAAGACGCTAGTCTTCGATAGGCTAGGCTTTCCCCTTCTCTTCTGGCATTCTGCAGTTTAGTCCACATATACAACACATTCCTTTGATACAGATGCATACTTAGTTTAGATCTGATGTAAGTCTTGCGAGTACTTTGGATGAGTACTCACGGTTGCTTTGCTACTCCTTTTTCCCCCATACCCGATTGTTGCGACCAGATGACGGATCCCAGGAGCCAGACGACACCACTACTGACTACTACTACCCGAAGGATGCCTACTACTACGTGAAGACCGCAGACGACTAGGAGTAGTTAGGAGGCTCCCAGGCAGGAGGCCTTGCCTTTTCGATCGTTGTTGCTTTTGTGCTAGCCTTCTTAATGCAAACTTGTGTACTTATGTCTGTACTCAGATATTGTTGCTTCCGCTGACTCTTGTGTATTCGAGCTTATGTATTCGAGCCCTCGAGGCCCCTGGCTTGTAATATAAAGCTTGTATTATGTTAATTTGTGTCTAGAGTTGTGTTGTGATATCTTCCTGTGAGTCCTTGATCTTGATCATACACATTTGCGTGTATGATTAGTGTACGATTGAATCGAGGGCGTCACAATGAATGAGTCCATCCAACTACACGGCAATACTGAGTGCATGACAACGACCTATCGCACCTTATGCTTTGTCTGAAAATTCTGCAACATGATATGTTACAGCCCTGTAGGTCAGCACATGGAATATGCTGGCAAGATAACACTATAGAGCAATGAACAAATAACAACTATCACTACATGCATATTTGGCTGGTGGAGGCTCTACGGTTATCATTTGCATAAAGCTAATTTTCCCTACTACAAAGGAATATATTTTATTTAACTACAAATTTTATGTCATTATTGAGAAGGTTCCTCCAACTCATTCCCAAAACAATAATTAATACCCAATAATTTCGTTAAGTAAAGCAATGAGATCAAATCAATAACTCAAGTACCAGATACTCAAGATGTCCATAACGAGGGACATGGCTAACCATGATTAGTTTGTACACTCTGTAGAGGTTTGCGCACATTTCCCCACAAGACTCGATCTCCTCCGTTGGATTTCTCGCACTACATGATGTTTGAGAAACGGATGATCGAGACACAGTATTTCCGAAGCATTAACTCTTATCTCTGGGTAGACAGTACCACCTACATCCCCTACATCTGCTAGCCTACCACTAAAAGAGGTCACACAACATACTCAACTATGCCAGAGCCCATAATGGCTTGTGGCTGCACACGAAAGTTTCTAGCATGAATAATCTTATGATCCCTTTGAGCCTGGGTGGCAAACCATAGGATGATCACACAAGCACTCCGGGATATCCTAGCACAACAATGGATTGCTCCAGGTGCCCACAACCAATCCACCCAGATGTGTATTAAAGTAGCCACCTTAAGTTTCCCTTATAAATAACTCTCACATCTTACATGAATCTCACAAACCAATCCATGTCTATGAGCATAGCAAAGTAGTGCAAGCATAACACGGTAACACCTGGGGTTTGAATATTAGACAATAGGTTCCTACCTCATCAACTAGTTCCCAATACCCACAATTTATAAAAACCTACTCATGCAAGTGTTTGAGGGTTGAACTAATGCATAAAAACTGGGAAATAAAGGGATATGATCAAAGTGTGAACTTGCCTTGTACTGATGATGACAATGATTCGTACTTGCAACTCCTAATAGTTCTATTCGTCACACTCCGTTCAATCTATCATAAGCAAACAATTGCATACATAAGCACTAATGCAAAAGAATCGAAGAAAAGATTTCAGAAAACTTCGAAAACAAGAAATTAACTCTTGCAACAGAAAACAATTTCTAACAGTACCAAAATTGGGTGGATTTGGTCTTATCAGAAAGTTCAGCTCAAGAGCTTTAATTTGCAAAAAGAATCAATTAAATCGGAGTTATAAAACTTAAGTTATGAACAAAAGAAGTTCAAATCCAAATCTGTTTGAAATCAAATTTTTAAACTTTCAAAAACATGTTTAAGTTGATTATCGGGATACAGGGGATCGTAACAAAGAAATTGGCATTGGTTTCGTTGGATTTGTACCAATGAGCAAAAAGTTATGATCGTTTTAAGATCAGGGGCTAAACTATAAATAAACTAATCACAAACGGGTCCCTGGCACAAAACTAAAATAAAAAGAAAAATCATATCAAATGAACGTTAACTAAATAATCCTACAGAACAAAAAAACGTTCAATGACTGAAGCTACGAGCAAACACTCGCAAAAATAGAACGTTCGGAAAAAAACAAAAGTGAGGATTTAAGTCGTCGGATTTTGATCTGATGGTCGAGTTTAGATCCAGGGGCTACTAGCGGTCGACTGCGGCGGCGGCGAAATCAATGGTGGTGGCGGCTTCGGGTGAGGGCGGCGAGGTGGCGGTGAAGTCGGCGGCGGCTTGACGCAGCGCGGCGACTGCGAGATGCGTGGAGAGAAACGGGCGGGGCAGCGCTATATAAGGGTCGGGGGCGGCGGACAGCTTGCGGATGGGGCCGCAGGAGTCCGGGGCGGACACGAACGCCAAGGTTGGTGGTGGCACAACCATGGCGGCGGCTGACTCCGAGCGGAGCTCGGGGACGAGCGGGCGAGCAGCGTGGGCCGGCTGGGCCGGCCCGGTCCGGTCGGTTCGAAATAATTTTTTAAACACTTTTACAGCAAAAAAACGGAATAAAAAAATAGGCATATAATATATCAAAATTTTCAAAAAAAGATTTTCTACAACATGAACATTTTTCTAGCTTTAAATACAATCCACAAAAAAATTAAATAAAGCAAACAGTGCTACTGCTGTAATAAAACCCAATAAAAATCATTTTAAAAATACCAAAATGATTTCAAACTTATTTCTCTCCAATTTTCTACTATAGGGAATCATTTTACCCTAATTTCCATATATTTTATTTTTGGAGAAAAATAATTCGAATAAAAACCAAATAAGTCCAAATTGAAAAATAATTTCAAAGGGACTTTAAACTTGATTCTTTTAAACTCCCGACTCCTATTTCATATAATTTGAAGAAGTCATTTTATCTTCTCTCATGAAATCATTGAGTTGCATAAAGTTTCTGAATTTAAAATATTTCCAAAAACCCTTTTCATTTTATTAAATGGTAGAAGTCATATCATATTCACTCTAGGGTTTTGTGATGAAATGAATTTGAATTCATGGAGATCATAAATGCAAGATGAAAGTTTTGGGAAAGTCATTTTATTCCCTCTCACTTAACTTTCAAAAAGTTTCAAATTTCACTCAATTTCACACAAGCAATCACACCACAATCAAAACAAACAACCAAAACTATTTATTTAATATAACATTCCAAAATTTAGAATTTTGGGATGTTACAAACCTACCACCCTTAAAATGAATCTCGCCCTCGAGATTCGGAGAGGCTAGCTAGAAATGGGTTAGGTTTGGGGGTCTTCTCAAAATCCATCGATCATCACATGGGGTCTGGGGTGCTACCACCCTTAGAAGCATGGTACGGTTCCATAAAAACTCATATAATTGATCCATATTGTTAACAGTGTCAGTCTTCACAGCTTCTCGAGAAATTCCTACTCTGGGCCCTTCCGGTAGTGGCATAACCCTTTCCCTTGATTCTTGTGTCCATTTATCTTGGCAAGGTTCTTTTGAGACTGGTTCTCCTTAGCTGACAGGTCTGGCACCAACACTAAACAACTATCGATATCTCATGGTGGTCAACAATTTATGGTTCCTCCTGCAGGAAATGGGTCTGGGCTTCATTCTCACCGTATTACCTACAGTTGGCAACAACTGCCTTGTACCAGGGAAGATTGTCATACCATTCTGTAAGTGCATCTAGTGCCACCCCTAGTTGGTTTTGGAGTATTGACGACAAACCTAGTTGAGGGACTAATGTGTTTGTGAGAATTGCAGGAAAACACAGGTAGAAGTCCCTCATTGATTCGGTTTTACTACCAGAGATGACCCCTAAAAATGTACGAAGACATTGAAGACAAAGGTGGTATATGAAGATATTCACATTGAAGACTATGACAAAGGAAGACACGTTATGAAGCCTGGAGCTCGAAGACTTAGATCTTTCGTAGTTCCGTTTCTTTTGTGTTGAGTCATAGGAACCACCGTACTGTTAAGTGGGGTCCAGGAGAACCAGTCAGAATGATTGAAGTGATGCCTAAATCAAAAACCTATGTCTTCGAGCGAAGACAATGAGAGCGAATCTTGTCCAGAGCCGGACAAGTCAGCTTTGCTTGTAGCCCAAGTAAAGTTGCTATGAGAGTTTGAAATCTGACCGTTGCGACTTATGTCAGTTCCTTAGTGACCCAGGGTCATTTCAGACAAATCAGGTCGGGTTGCCAAGTGGCTATAAATAGCCCACCTCCACAACCATAAACGGTTGGCTGCTCAGATTTTAGTGCACGGCTTTTGTCGTTTGAGAGCAACCCACCTCGAAGCCTTTGAGAGAAAATTCCTAGTGAGGAGAAAAGCCCTAACCACCCAGAGCCAGAGCTAATTGGGCATCACTTAGGTCTTCTTGTTTGTGTGACCTGAAGACTTATTACACTTGAGGACTGTGAATCCTCCAGACGGTTAGGCGTCGCGTTCAGAGCATCCAAGAGACATTGTGGATTGCCAGTGAACGAAGTTTGTGAAGGTTTGGGAGTCTACCTTGAAGACTTACCAGAGTGATTGGGCGAGGACTAAGTGACCTTAGCTCAAGGAGAATACGATGAGGACTTGGTGTCCTGAACTGTGTGTTCAGGACTGGGTGTCCGGGACTGTGTGTCCAAAGGTTTAAATACCTAGCCGCTCCAACCAGACGTACAGTTGTCACAGCAACTGGAACTGGTCCAACATATCATTGTCTTCAACGAATCACTGGTTTCATCTTCACTTCCTTTTCTTACCGTTACACATTGTGAAGCCATTGCATGCTTGCTTTATCTTTTGTCTTCACAACGTGAGTGTATGATCTGTTTGGCTTCATAACTTCTTCCTACCTGATCCTTATTACACC
This sequence comes from Triticum aestivum, assembly GCF_018294505.1. Taxonomy (NCBI): domain Eukaryota; kingdom Viridiplantae; phylum Streptophyta; class Magnoliopsida; order Poales; family Poaceae; genus Triticum; species Triticum aestivum. Next base: position 211,290,112 of record NC_057803.1, on the reverse strand, counting down.
ACAGTTGTTTGTCATTGTGCTTTCACTCCATTGAATAATGACCATGGCTGGCCTAGTGTAATCTAACTTCCGCTGCATAGTAATAGGCATAATCTTCGCTGTTTGTCTTCATAACTCTCACGTTTTGAAGACTTTCATAAAAATCGCCTATTCACCCCCCTCTAGTCGATATAACGCACTTTCAATTGCTATCAGAGCAAGGTGCTCCCTTGTTCTGTGTGATTCGGTTTAACCACCTGGAGTTTTAGCTATGTCGACTGCAGGGATAATAAAAGTCTCCGCTGCATGCCCCTTCTTCGATGGAACTGAATATCCCTACTGGAAGAATAAGATGCGCATGCATCTTGAAGCCATTGACGTCGACCTATGGTATGTTGTCGAGAACGGCGTTCCCAAGGCTGGAGAAGGTGTCACTGCTGCTAATGTCAAGAAGTTCACTCAACTGGACTCTACTGCCAAAAATATCATCTATGGCCATCTGACAAAAGGACAGTATGGCCGTGTGAGTGCCTTGAAGACATCCAAGCTGGTCTGGGACTGGCTCTCCAAGGTCAATGAAGGCGTCTCAACCCAGAGAGATCAAAGAATCGGTGTTCTACGCAACCTCTTCAACCGCTTCAAGCGAAATGACAATGAGAATGTCCAGCACACATTTGATCGGCTCACTGACATCACAAATGAGCTTCAAGCCCTCGGCGCCACTGAGATCGCCAAACATGAAATCGTCAAGACGCTGCTGAGATCACTTGATAGTTCGTTTGACATCCTAGCCCTGATGATTCAAGAACGTCCTGATTTCAAGACACTCGATTCGTTTGACATACTTGAGAGGCTCAACACACATGAGTTTCAGCTTTCTGAGAAAAGAGATATCTACGGTCCAAACTATGGGCGAACTCGTGCCTTGAAGGCAAAAGCTGTTTCCTCATCTGAAGAAGAATCTGACAGCTGTTCTGATGATCCTGAAGACATTGGAAGAGAACTTGCAATGCTAGTGAAGAAGTTCCAAAAATTCACCAAGAAGAAAGGCTTCAGAAAATCTTCACGATCAAGCTCAAGGAATGATGAAGCTTCTGCTCATGACTACAAGAAGAAAACATGTCACAAGTGCAAGAAAACTGGACACTTCATCTCTGAGTGTCCACAATGGGACAATGAGAACAGAAGGAAGAAGAAGAGCAAGGAATATGATTCTGACGACAAGAAGAAGAAGAAATACTCAAAGTCTTCTTCCAAGTCTTCCTCAAAGTCTTCATCACACAAGAAGAGCTCATCTGGCAAGGCACGTGCATTTGTTGGCAAGGAAATGGATTCAGAGGAGGAGTCCGCTTCTGAGGAGGCGGAGGTGGAGTCTAAGGAGGAGTCTGATTCTGGCATTGCGAGTCTGGCTACAACATACATCTCCAAGTCCATCTTCAACACTGAAGACAATGACTGCATCACCGACGCCGATGCAAATGACAAGAACGACTCCACTCCTACCTACTGCTTCATGGCACGCGGTGCCAAGGTAAACTCACGCACTACTCGTTATCAAACATCTAGTGACGATGACTCTAACTGTGATTCAAAACCCAGCTACAAAACACTTGCTAAAATTGCAACTGAACAACAGAAAGCTATGGAACATATTCAAAAACTGTTAGACAGAAGCGATGATCTGTTGGGTGCTGAAATGACTCGATCTGAATCCTTAATTGAAGACATAAAAAATCTTCACATTAAGTATCAGGAACTTGAAGATCGTCTTGGTACTCTCTCAACGACTCATGAAAAGCTTTCCTATGATTATCTTCAAAGGAAGCAAGAACTTGAGAAATTGAGAGCGGCTCATGAAGATCTTCAAAAGGAAAACGAGTCACTTCGCGCCGAACAGATCAGTCCCGCTCAGGAAGGATTTGAACCACCATGTCTTAAATGCATTGAGCGTGATAATGCTACTTCTGTTGCTGAATGTTCCACTGCTACTGCTGTTCCAATATCTTCAACTATTGATGTGGTAACTAACCCCTCTGCTGAGGATACCACTGCTATTGCTGATGAGAATGCTAGGTTGAAGACATTGCTTGAAACAGGGATGTACAAAAGTCTTAAAGGACATCAGACATTATGTGATGTCCTCAAGAAGCAGATTCTGAACCGAAACCCTAGGAAAGAGGGTGTTGGGTTTGTGAGGAAAATATATGCAGATGGCTCTCACTGGAAACCTGAGCAGTACCCCAAAACCACATGGGTTGCTGCAAAGGAACTTTCAGCAGATCCATCCAATTTATCTGGCTTCACTTGTGCTAACCCCATTATCATTGATTAATCCTTTGATGCAAACTATAAACTGTTTAAGAATCAGAATGGTGAAGTGTTTGCCAGGTACATTGGTACTAACTGCAGGAATGGACCGCCTATGAAGAAGATCTGGGTTCCGAAAAAATGTCTGGAAAATCTTCCTATGAATGTCTTCATGACACCTCACTTGAAGAAGACAAACCTCAGACCAAAGGCTTCATATGGTCCAAAGGCTTCATACAAACAGAGGACTCACCTGAGTCACACTAACGGAAATGTTTTGCAGGGAAACCATACTCAGGCATACAAATATGAGAGCGGTTCTTCGAACTGTCATGTTCATATGACCAAAAATTATTCTGCTTATTCCTATGAGTATTATTGTCCACCTGCTAGACTGTTTGCTAAGGCTTCAAAGCTAAAATTCTCAGATGCTGCACTTAGACTTCTAGCTTCTAAGCCACCCTTGAAGATGTGGGTGGTTAAGAAAGCTTAACTCTCTTTTGCAGGGAAAGGTCTCCAGCAGAAAAACAAAATCTTCTGATGCTATTGCTGGGGACCTTAAAAATCTTGTGGGGCGCAAGATAAAATGCCCAAATGGCATCATTATGTACTTCGTTCCTGAACCGCATGCTACTCTCCCTATTAGTCCTAATCTGGATCTAAGTTTTCATAACCCACTAGTTCGTCAAATGTTTATGCTTCACAATTCTCTTCGTGAAGCCTATCCCCCTAACTGCACTGTAGGGTACGACACCAGCGACTTCAAAGTCTTCAGAATGGATTATTGACGGTGGATGTACAAATCACATGACTGGCAAAAGAAGCCTTCTTATGGACTCAACATTACGTCCATCCGACAAGAGCCACATCACATTTGTTGACACTGGTAAAAGTAAGGTATTGGGTCTAGGTAGAGTTGCAATCTCAAAGGATCAACACATGGATAAAGTCATGCTTGTTGAATCCCTTGGCTTCAACTTAATGTCTGTCTCAATGCTTTGCGATTTGAATATGATCGTAATGTTTGGAAAATATCGTTGCCTGGTACTAATGGAAACTGACAAGTCTCTAGTGTTTCAAGGGTATCAGAAAGGTGATTTGTACGTGGTAGATTTCTCAGCAGGACCACAACTTGCAGTATGTCTTCTTGCAAAAGCTTCAGAATGCTGGCTTTGGCATCGAAGGCTTGGGCATGCTGGCATGAGGAACCTCCACACCCTTGCAAAGAAGAAGCATGTCATAGGCATCGAGGGCGTCAAGTTCAAGAAAGATCACTTATGCGGTGCCTGTGAAGCAGGGAAGATGACAAGAGCAAAACATCCTTCGAAGACAATCATGACTACTACTCAACCCTTCGAACTGCTCCACATGGATCTTTTCGGTCCCACTCACTACTCAACTTTTACTACCACTGCTTGCCTCTATGGCTTCGTGATTGTTGATGATTACTCTAGATATACTTGGGTGCACATAATCCTTTACAAGACTGAAGTGCAGGATGTCTTCAGACGCTTCGTCAATCGAGCTATGAACAATTTTGGTGCCAAGATAAAGCACATCGGAAGTGACAATGGCACTGAATTCAAGAACACTGGCCTTGATACATATCTTGATACCTTGGGGATCACACACGAATTCTCAGCTCCGTACACGCCATAGCAGAATGGCGTCGTTGAACGCAAGAACAGAACACTCATTGAGATGGCCAGAACAATGCTAGATGAATACAAGACTCCAAGAAAATTCTGGACTGAAGCCATTGACACTGCATGCCATACAATCAATCGCGTTTATCTCCACAAGTTTCTGAACAAGACATCTTATGAACTTTTAACTGGCAAGAAGCCAAATGTCAGTTACTTCAGAGTATTTGGAGCAAAGTGCTGGATCAAGGACCCACACCACACCTCAAAGTTTGCACCAAAAGCACATGAGGGCTTTATGCTTGGATATGGAAAGGATTCACACTCCTACAGAGTCTTCAATCTCTTCCATTACAAAGTGGTTGAAATGGTGGATGTGCAGTTTGATGAGACAAATGGTTCACAAAGAGAGCAACTGCCAAATGTGCTAGATAAAGTTCCAGCAAATGAATCAATCAAGCTTATGGGAACTGGAGAGATTATACCTTCTGAAGCTCATCCTGAAGAAGAACTTATCATCTCAGCACCTGATCAACATGAAGACAATGCTCAGCCTAAAGACATTCCTCCCAATAACAACGCAGATCAGCAAGAGCAAAGTCTTCGCCCTGTACATCCTCGTGTTGCAAATGAAGTGCAGATTGATAGAATAATTGACAGCATCAATGCACCGGGACCACTCACTCGTTCAAGGGCAACTCAGCTAGCAAATTTCTGTGGGCACTTCGCATTCGTATCAATTTCAGAACCCAAGAAAGTTGAAGAAGCCTTCATGGAACCTGAATGGATTCAAGCTATGCAAGAAGAGCTTCAACAGTTTGAGCTGAATAATGTATGGGAACTGGTTAAGCGTCCTGATCCACGGAAGCACAACATAATAGGCACTAAATGGATATATCGCAACAAACAAGATGAGCATGGTTAAGTTGTCAGAAACAAAGCTCGTCTCGTTGCTCAAGGATATACTCAAGTGGAGGGCATTGACTTCGATGAAACATTTGCTCCTGTGGCAAGGCTCGAAGCTATTCGCATACTGCTGGCCTATGCAAATCATCATAACATACTTCTATATCAAATGGATGTGAAAAGTGCTTTTCTCAATGGCAAGATTGAAGAAGAAGTGTATGTTGCACAGCCACCTGGCTTTGAAAATCCAAAACATCCTGACATGGTATACAAGCTCAACAAGGCACTGTATGGCCTCAAACAAGCCCCTAGGGCCTGGTATGACACACTCAAATACTTCCTGAAGAGCAAAGGCTTCATACCTGGTTCCCTGGATCCCACTCTTTTCATGAAGACATATGATGGTGAACTGTTTGTGTGCCAAATATATGTGGATGACATTATCTTCGGCTGCACCAATCAGAAGTACAGTGAAGAGTTTGGATATATGATGCAAGAGCAATATCAGATGTCCATGATGGGGGAGCTGAAGTTCTTCCTTGGTCTTCAAATACGACAACAACGCAATGGCATCTTCATATCTCAAGAGAAGTATCTCAAAGATTTCCTGAAGAAGTTCGGTATGCAAGACTGCAAAGGCTTCACAACACCAATGCCAGCCAAACATCATCTAGGTCCTGACGACAATGGTAAAGAGTTTGATCAAAAGGTATACCGCTCCATGATTGGGTCTTTGCTTTATTTATGTGCATCTAGGCCAGATATCATGCTTAGTGTTTGCATGTGTGCTCGATTTCAAGCGGCACCAAAGGAGTCGCATCACTTAGCTGTGAAGCGAATTCTTCGATATTTGGCTCACACCCCAACTCTAGAATTATGGTATCCAAAGGGCTCAGAATTTGATTTGGTTGGATTTTCGGATGCTGATTATGCTGGTGACAAAGTTGATCGCAAGTCTACATCAGGCACATGTCATTTTCTGGGACGATCACTTGTATGTTGGTCTTCAAAGAAGCAGAACTGTGTATCTCTCTCCACTGCTGAATCTGAATACATTGTTGTTGGATCTTGCTGCGCTCAGCTTCTGTGGATGAAGCAAACACTCAAGGACTATGGCATTCATCTGAAGCAAGTGCCACTCTATTGCGACAACGAAAGCGCCATCAAGATTGCCAACAACCCAGTTCAGCACTCGAAGACAAAGCACATTGAAATTCGTCATCACTTTCTCAGAGATCATGTTGTGAAGGAAGACATTGATATCATACACGTCAACACTGAAGAGCAATTAGCGGATATCTTCACCAAGCCCTTGGATGAGAAGAGGTTTTGCAAGTTACGGTGTGAGCTAAATATCTTGGAATCCTCAAATGTCCTGTGATCAGGCACACATCCTAACACTTATGCATATTGACGACTTAGATGTGCAACACACAAAGTAAAGTATATCTTCAATCAATGAAGACATACATTCTAAGTGTGAATACATTAATGTGGAATTTGACTTCGGAGCGCCACGATAATTGTGCGCCGTGTCTGGGTCTAATACTTCCTATACGGTGGGTAACGCCACCACCAAACGTTCCATTTTGAAGTGTTTCACTCATGGCGTTACCTTGCAATATCTTCACATTTGGTTTGGCTTAGAACTCAACATGTCTTCATGATTATCTTCACTACGTTGATTATATAGATATATACATACTAGTGTTCTGTCCTCTACAGCATTCACTTATAGCTATGTCTTCTTGGTTGAATCTTTTGAACTAAGTGAATGTGATCGGACCCTAATCTCTCTATGCTTTCTATCTCAAATTCTATCTCTCTAAGTCATATGCGTTCTATTGAAACTGTCGAATGTCTTCACTGTGTCCTCAGCTGAAGATATAGAGACAACCATAAAGTCCATTTTTAATGCTCGTTCCTCCACATAAAATCCGGAGAAGCAGGAACGACCGCCCGACAATTTAGGCGCGCGTGGGACGTGGAACAAACCCCAAACTTTCGCTAACTGGCCACGCGTTCCTCAAATGCGAACCACCAGGGGCACCTGTGTAATAGCACAGTGCCGCCCCTGAGCCTATAAACTCACACTTACCGCGGTCATTATCTCCTTCTTCCACCCTCGCACGAACCCTAGCGCCACTGCTAGCACTCGACAATGCCGGAGACGAAGCGCTTCGCTGCCGCAACCTCTCCAACGCCGTCCTCACGCCGACCGCGGACATCGTCCTCTCCGCCATCGCCGTAGGTGTTTTCCGTCGCCAAGTTAGGGCACGGAGGACTGAACTGCTCGGCATCCACTCCCTTCCGTCTAGCAGTTCCAGTGTGGTAAATAAAACTTCTTTTTACAGCCTCTTTTGATCTCATGGTTCTGTCACTTTCTACCATAAGAAGTTTCTCTTCACACTAGTTAGATCTCTTGCTGCATCTCATAACATGCCTAGTGTATTCACTTGTGCTTCATAAAGTAGTTAGATTCCTCACTTGTACTGATCTGTGGGTTCGTACAAATCTGGAACCTACTTCTTATCTATGAGTGAATGTCTTCGCACGATGAGGTCAATGTCTTCTAAACTGATTAATCTTCAAAAACCTTCTGAGAATGCATATGACCTCTTCCCCTTCCCTCGCACCTTAATGCTGTCACAGGTACATGTCCGTGGGAGAAACCTTCGATTCTCATAGTCTGCATTCATTTGCAGAATGCCTACAGCATCACATAAACTCTCCTGAAGCCAGTTCCTGTTGGTCCAGAAAAAGAAAGCCTTTGAAGCCTTTGAAAGTTTTGAAGCCTTTCAAGTTAAAGTTTATGGCTTCAGAAGCAGCAGCAAGGAAGGGGGGGCAGACAGAGACGTGAGGAACTTCCAAAGATCTGCCTGAAGACTTGGCAGAAATGTACAAAATAGATCCAGAAGAGAGCTATGGGCAGCGCAAGACCCGAATCCAATGGATTCGACGCTATTGGGCAGAACAGTGGTTCAAATACTGCTTCGTCACTCAGGAGTATGCAGAGAAATATGCCATCAAGAGGCCATGGGGGGATATCCGTTTCAAGAACCTCTTACCCAGAACCAAAGATGAAGCCATTGCGCAAGGCTTCTACCCATGCATGGTCCGAGGACCACAGCCTGATGATGCGCATCCATCGTCACTCCTCTGGTGTCGTGACGACAATCTCTTCAAGCGCAACTTTCAGTTTGCCCAAAAGTTAGCGAAGCTAAACAAGAAGAAATTCGGGTTAGACTTCAACCCTGGTCCCTCCTCACCAAGGGCAGATGGCACACGCGACGCCGAACCCAATATCATCGGTCCTTTTGCCAATCTTGAGGGCCTGATCACTCACATCTTAGTACAAGGGGCTGCCGTGAATGACCCTCCAGCTGACTCTGAGTCTGATGAAGCTCCTGCTGTGCCGAAGCCAAAGCAGACGAAGAAACCAAAAGCTTCAAAGCCGGCCCCTGCCTCAAAAATCTCAAGGGCGAAGCCATTGAAAACTGCACCTCCTGAAGTCAGTGTGCAGTCTGAAGACGTATCCCGCATCTCCAAGCCCCAGAAGGAAAAGGAGCCCCAGCAACACATAGGCAAAGAGCTCACTGCTGCTGCCATTCTGCGCAGCGAAGCCATTGATCTATCAAGCGATGAAGATCTGGGAGATGACACACTAGAGCAGCTTATCAAAAGCAAAGAAGAAGCTGAAATCTTCAACAATCTGCCTCTCTTTGATGTCGCCATCATCCACAGCTTCATCGATGAATGGTTTGACTCACCAGACATAAGCTTCAATGATCTGCAGCTGCCAGTTGGCCTCAGTGTCGCCTTCCAAGGCGCAATTGCTTTAGAACTGGCCATTGCTCAGCGCATTGTTGAGCTGAAGCAGAAAATTGATCACGAAAAGGCTCAGTTCAAGAAGAACATGGCCAGCCTCAGCGTGCAGGAAGTGAGGAGCTTCAAAATCATGCTGCATGAGCTTAAAGAAAACTTTCTGAAGAAGCATGCTGAAGCTCAGGGCTCGCGTGAAAGGATGAAGTCTTTGGCAGAAAAATGTGTTCAAGCCTACAACGAGGCTGAAAAGTGCAAGGCACTTGGGCGTCCTAGCATCGACCCCAAGATGGCCGCGAAGAAGAAGAAGAAGCCTGCTATGAATGAACCAGAGGCACCTCGGCAAGAAGCGGTTCAAATTGTCTTCCCCACTGCAACGACTGGCTCGAAGCCAAAGAGCCGGTCAACAGCTTCAGAGCTAAAGAAGACAAGAACTGCAGAGGCTGAAGCCAGAAAAAGGAAGAGCTCTAAAGCCTCTCCTACTGCCCCTAGCAAAAAGAAGCGCAAGACCAAGAAATCTAGGACTGCTCCCACAGAGCCCTTGATGGTTGAACCCCTTTCTGTCATTCACCCCAATGCAGAAAGACGACTGACAGTTCATGAGCCTGCTCCCACAGCGGCTCCTGAAGCTGAAGATATTCCAGCAGCCGACCCCATAGCTGCTGAAGACATTGATCGTCGAGACAATGCACAAGATGATGCAGCCCTTCCTCAGCCTGAAACAAGCGAACTCATCAGTATTGGTCGTCCTCTGACACCAATGGCACATGATGAGTCATGGGTGGATCGCCCTCAGGAGGAAGAAGACTTTGAGGTCCAGCCCACTCCGACCCCACAAGCGTCGTCTGCGTTCTGTAGGCTTCGCAAAGGTCCACGGCCTCAAGTCCATACTGCAGAAATTCCGGCTGCATCAGCCGAAGACAATGAAGAAGCACCACCAGAACCCACTTCCCCGCTCCATCAAGATGCAGTTCTCCATGAGAACGTGCCTGAGGTTGTCCCTCCCACTACACAAGCGGAGGAAGAAAATGCTGCGGCTCCCCCCACAAACACTGAAGCCAATGTGGAGCCCGCCCCACCAAATGCTTCAGCAGACAGCGAAGCTACCGAGCCAGACACTTCTATTCCTAAGTCTGCTGCAGGTCCTCAATTCGATTATCATATTGAGCACATGCCTCATGTCCAGAAGCCAGTCACAAGGCTTCCAAGGTTCCCAGGTCCTGCATCAGCACCTGGTTCCTTTGACATCAACAGCTTCAAGGCAGACAATACATTTTTCAATAGCTCCAAGAACCCCTATTCAAGGGAAAGGATTGTATCAGACAGTTTTGGAGCTATTCTCAGCGCAGCTATTATTCATGCATCTTATAAAACCAAGGTCGCATCTTTCCCCACAAGCGCCTTGAGGTTGAAGCCATTGCTGGTCTGCCATGTCTTGAGGAAGCATTGGATTGCTTCAGGCAAGTGGGTCTGCTTCCGTTTGTCACAGATGAAGAGCACTGGAATGAAGAGCTTCTGCTTCAGTTCTATGCCACCCTCCACATTAAAGGATACAACAGAGATCCGAAGACTTGGGTACTGGAGTGGATGACCAGAAATGTCCATCATGAAGCCAATGCATTTGATATCATTGAGCTCACCGGCCTGCCCACTCCTGGCGAATACTATGAGGAAGGCTGTCAACTACATGCTGAAGCTATTGAGAGCATATTCCAGAAGCCTGAACCAAATATGAGTCAGATGCTCTCAATGATGAAGCCATTGCCTCAGGATGCACCCTATCCAACTGAGTTCTTTGTTGAAGACCTAGAGTACCTGCCCAGGACCATATATCATATTATCTGGCGGACTCTCTGGCCCATTAAGGGACACTCACCACATGCCAAGATCGAGGGTGCAATGAAGACTATGATATTCTGTATCCTTCATGGCAAATGGTTCAACGCACAGGATTTCTTCATACGCCAACTTGCAGCGTCAGGCTCTGAATTATTTGGTTTGAAGTTCTATGCTCCTTGGGTGATGAGGCTAATCAAACTGCACTCTGCGATCTCGTATCAGCCCTCTGCCCGAAACCATCGGATCTTCTTGCCAGATGTGGATACCTCTACTGAAGCAATATACCCTGAGCCTGCCAAGCAACCGATAAGTCTTCAGAATGCAGAACACCAAAGCTTCACGCAGAATGTTGAAGGTGTTGAAGCCATATCCAGGGTATATCCGTTGGCTGGCACTACACGTGCACCAGCATCTACTGAAGCCACAGACAGCACAAATGCTCCAAGACCCAAGAAGCGTGCTCGTGTCCTCACTGACCGAGAGCTTCTTGTGGCCCTTCACCAAAAGCAAGATAGGCATCACGACTGGCTAAAGCGTCAGATGAAGAGCCTCTTGGTGGATTTCAATCGTCTTCGAAACCTAGCCACCAAGAATGCTTTTGTCACTCATGAGACGTGCCGTCGTACATGGAAAGGGCTCTCAATGATATGCACTGAAGCTGAACTTGAAGAGGATGGCTTCACAGAGCGCTTCAAATTTGACACCACACCTCCGAGAAGGGCTGTGATGCGCAACACACCGTCACTTGAAGACTCTGAGTTTTCCTCATCTGCTGCCACAGTTACTGCAAGGATCATTGATGAAGACGACGATGCTACATCACCACCATCTGCTTTAGCACATCCAAGTTCTGCACTGCCAAACAACTCCACCGACCCTGCTGCGCCTGGGAACGCGTAGAAAACTCTATGTCTTCAAACCTTTTTGGTCATTACTGACAAAAGGGGGAGAAGCATATGATGTTTATAGTCTTCAGGCGGGTCAATATGGGCGGGTGCCTTATGTTTTGTTATATTTTGCTTCGTGTTTACAACTCTTGTTTTTTTTGCTTCATTTGGTTCTTTGAGTTGTAAACACTAAAACTCGATGGTCGTCTGCTACTTGTTTGCCACTCTGTTTGCGAAGATAAATTCCGCATGTGCGACGATAAATTCCGCACTTATCTCATTCTGCAGACGTCCATTTTCCATTATGCATGTCATTATCTTCATATATTTTCACATGCATAGTGGATTGTCATCATAAGCTGAAGAGGATATCCTCAAGTACAACCTGCCATGTGCATTTGCATTCCAAAAGCAAATTAACTTATATGCACATCTTCAGGGGGAGCCTTTGCAACTTATGAAGACAATTCCCTACCCTTTACAAAACTTCACACACTATATTCCCCGTTGAAAATTTCAACTAGTTTGTCATCAATCACCAAAAAGGGGGAGATTGTAAGTGCATCTAGTGCCACCCCTAGTTGGTTTTGGAGTATTGACGACAAACCTAGTTGAGGGACTAATGTGTTTGTGAGAATTGCAGGAAAACACAGGTAGAAGTCCCTCATTGATTCGGTTTTACTACCAGAGATGACCCCTAAAAATGTACAAAGACATTGAAGACAAAGGTGGTATATGAAGATATTCACATTGAAGACTATGACAAAGGAAGACACGTTATGAAGCCTGGAGCTCGAAGACTTAGATCTTTCGTAGTTCCTTTTCTTTTGTGTTGAGTCATAGGAACCACCATACTGTTAAGTGGGGTCCAGGAGAACCAGTCAGAATGACTGAAGTGATGCCTAAATCAAAAACCTATGTCTTCGAGCGAAGACAATGAGCGCGAATCTTGTCCAGAGCCGGACAAGTCAGCTTTGCTTGTAGCCCAAGTAAAGTTGCCATGAGAGTTTGAAATCTGACCGTTGCGACACGTGTCAGTTCCTTAGTGACCAAGGGTCATTTCGGACAAATCAGGTCGGGTTGCCAAGTGGCTATAAATAGCCCACCTGCACAACCATAAACGGTTGGCTGCTCAGATTTCAGTGCACGGCTTTTGTCGTTTGAGAGCAACCCACCTTGAAGCCTTTGAGAGAAAATTCCTAGTGAGGAGAAAAGCCCTAACCACCCAGAGCCAGAGCTAATTGGGCATCACTTAGGTCTTCTTGTTTGTGTGATCTGAAGACTTATTACACTTGAGGACTGTGAATCCTCCAGACGGTTAGGCCTCGCGTTCAGAGCATCCAAGAGACATTGTGGATTGCCAGTGAACGAAGTTTGTGAAGGTTTGGGAGTCTACCTTGAAGACTTACCAGAGTGATTGGGCGAGGACTAAGTGACCTTAGCTCAAGGAGAATACGGTGAGGACTTGGTGTCCTGAACTGTGTGTTCAGGACTGGTTGTCCGGGACTGTGTGTCCAAAGGTTTAAATACCTAGCCGCTCCAACCAGACGTACAGTTGTCACAGCAACTGGAACTGGTCCAACATATCATTGTCTACAACGAATCACTGGTTTCATCTTCACTTCCTTTTCGTACTGTTACACATTGTGAAGCCATTGCATGCTTGCTTTATCTTTTGTCTTCACAACGTGAGTGTATGATCTCTTTGGCTTCATAACTTCTTCCTACCTGATCCTTATTACACCGCAGTTGTTTGTCATTGTGCTTTCACTCCATTGAATACATGACCATGGTTGGCCTAGTGTAATCTAACTTCCGCTGCATAGTAATAGGCATAATCTTCGCTGTTTGTCTTCATAACTCTCACGTTTTGAAGACTTTCATAAAAATCGCCTATTCACCCCCCTCTAGTCGATATAACGCACTTTCACATTCTAAGATTTAAACAAGGTTTTGATCGTCGTTGCTCTACTATGGGTTAGGCACTCCGATTTACCATCCCTTATAGAACGGCGAATAATAAGAGTAAGTCAGTACGGTGATCAATCCATCCCGCACCCAAATCATTACCGTGTATATGGTTTAGCGAATCTTGTATTCTAACACTCGGTCATCTTCACAAGCATTGCAGAATTTCTCTTGTCCATGAACTAAGTTCGAGTAACCCATTGATTCTACAAGCCAAACAAACATCTATCGTTTCTTCACACTCTCAGGTTTTGCGTAACTCCTATAAGAACTAAGTTCTGCAAGCCTCTCTAGCCACGAAAAACCAATCGGGGGCCTATTCTGGCACACTGCCGGAGGGGAGAAACCATCACCGGTGGCCATCTTCATCACCCCGGAGGTCTCCATGACGAGGAGGGAGTAGTTCACCCTCGGGGCTGAGGGTATGTATCACTAGCTATGTGTTTGATCTCTCTCTCTCTCTCTCTCTCTCTCTCGTGTTCTTGATTTGGCATCATCCTGATGTACCATGAGCTTTGTTACTATAATTTAATCATATGGTGTTCCCCCTCTATCTTCTTGTGATAAATTGAGTTTTACCTTTAAGGTTTCACTATTATCAGATTGAATACTATTATGGATTTGAGAACACTTGATTTATGTCTTGCATGGGATACACGTGGTGACAATCAGGTATTGTATTGATTCACTTGATGTATGTTTTTGCACTCAACTCACGGATTCCCGAGGTTACATTGGGGTAATTTATGCATACGGGTTGATGCATGTTTTCTTTCTTGTTTCTCTGGTAGAAATCTTGGGGCACTCTATGAGGTTCTTTATGTTGGATTGAATATTATGAATCTGAAGTTGTTTGATGCATATCATATAATTGACCCACGAATACTTGTGGTGATATTGGAGTATCTAGGTGACATTAGGGTTGATTGATGTGTGTCATATGGTGTTATTTTACTACGAACTCTAGGGCTGTTTGTGACACTTATAGGAATAGCTCAATGGATTGATCAGAAAGAATAACTTTGAGGTGGTTTCGTACCCTACAATAAATTTCATCTTATGTTCTCCGCGATAGGAACTTTGGAGTGACTTTTATCGCACGTTGAGGGATTGCCATATGATCTAAATATGTTATCATTGTTGAGAGAACTTGCACTAGTGAAAGTATGAACCCTAGGCCTTGTTTCCAAGCATTGCAATACCATTTTTGCTCACTTTGTTACTAGTTACCTTACTGTTTTTATATTTTCAGATTACAAAAACCTATATCTATCATCCATATTGCACTTGTATCACCATATCTTCGTCGAACTAGTACACCTATATAATTTACCATTGTATTGGGTGTGTTGGGGACACAAGAGACTCTTTTTTATTTGGTTGCAGGGTTGTTTGAGAGAGACCATCTTCATCCTACGCCTCCCACGAATTGATAAACCTTAGGTCATCCACTTGAGGGAAATTTGCTACTGTTCTACAAAACTCCGCGCTTGGAGGCCCAACACGAGTCTACAAGAAGAAGGTTGCATAGTGGACATCAAGGTCTTTTCTAGCACCGTTTCCGGGAGGTGAGTGATTGAAGGTATATCTTTAGATCTTGCAATTGAATCTTTTAGTCTCTTGTTTTATCACTAGTTTAGTCTATAAAAGAAAACTATAAAAAAATGGAATTGAGGTTGCCTCATATGCTTCATCTTTTTAATGTCTTTCGTGAAAATGATGGAAAGGAAAGTTGTGCTGAAGTGTTAGAGGAAGAAGTTCATAAAATGTTTGGCATAAAATATTTGAATGATGAGCATGATTGCAATGCTGTTAGTATGAATTCTTTGAATATCCATGATGCTAATGATATGTGCAAAGCCATAAGCTTGGGGAGCTATGTTTGATGAATATGATATTTTTTGTACCCCAAGTTTTGATGAGCAAATTTATTATGATGAAAGCATGCCTCCTATTTATGATGATAATATTAATCAAAGTGGATTTGGAGAGGTCATGACTTCATTTAGTGATGAATCCAATATTTCGAAAGAGGTTCCAATTGATTATGAGAACAAAGTTGCTATCTATGATGATTATGGTGATGACATGTATGCTATAAAGAATAATGATAAC
This sequence comes from Triticum aestivum, assembly GCF_018294505.1. Classification (NCBI taxonomy): domain Eukaryota; kingdom Viridiplantae; phylum Streptophyta; class Magnoliopsida; order Poales; family Poaceae; genus Triticum; species Triticum aestivum. The sequence goes on along the minus strand of NC_057803.1, from coordinate 211,274,646 downwards.
CATGAAACTTGTCATCTTGATTTTAATTTTCAATTGGATTATGCCTGACATGATAGTTATTTTGTTGAGTTTGCTCCCACTACAATGAATGAGAGGAATTTTGCTTATGTGGAGGTAGTAAATTTTCTATGCTTGTGGATCATGAAAAGAATGCTTTATGTGATGGTTATATTGTTGAATTTATTCATGATGCTAATGAGAATTATTATGAGAGATGAACATATGCTTTTACATATCTCAATAATATCAAGTTTCCTCTCTATGTGTTGAAAGTTTTGAAGTTTTGCTTGTTTTACCTTCCTACGCTAGTTGATTCTTGTTCCCATAAGTTGTTTGCTCACAAATTCCCTATGCTTAGGAAGTGGGTTAGACTTAAATGTCCTTTCCATGTGTTTCATGATGCTCATGTTATGTTTTAATTCTTATCCTTTATGTTAGCATCATTGAAATCATCATGCCAAGCTAGAAAGGCAATAAAGAAAAACGCTTGTTTGGGACAACCAAATATCTATACCTACTGTTTTGTGTGTTCACATGATTAGGATACTGTATTAATCATGTTTTACAGCTTTTGCTTCAATAAAGTGTCAAGTAAGACCTTTGGGATGGTCTATGGTGATAGTTGATTTGATCTTGCTGAAAAATAGAAACTTTTGCGCCTGGTAAAATACTTTTCATTTTTTACAGGAGTGTGATAAAATATCGATTCATTTTGCACAAGATTGATATAAAAATTACCTAGATGGTCCTAAGTTTTTAGAATTTTTGGAGTTACATAAGTATGCAAAGTTTTACAGATTACTACATATTGTTCTGTTTTTGACAGATTCTGTTTTTCATGTGTTGTTTGCTTATTTTGATGAATCTATGAGTAGTATCGGAAGGTATGAACCATGGAGAAGTTGGAATATGGTAGATATAATGCCAATATGAATTTAGAATGAGTTAACAACAATACCTAAGTGGTGATTTGCTTTATTATACTAATAGAGCTTATGAGTTTTCTGTTGTGAAGTTTTCAAGTTTTGGTTAAAGTTTTGATGGACTATAGAATAAGGAGTGGAAAGATCCTAAGCTTGGAGATTCCCAAGGCACCCCAAGGTAATATTCAAGGACAACCAAGAGCCTAATCTTGGGGATGCCCCGGATGGCATCCCCTCTTTCGTCTTTGTTCATGTGTAACCTGACTTGGAGCTATATTTTTATTTACTAGATGATATGTGTTTGCTTGTAGCATCATTTATTTTATTAGGATTTGCTTCTGTTTGAATAATATCCCAATATCTTAAATTCTTAAATGTTAGAGTGTCTTCACATAGTCACATAATTATTTCAACTACTCATTGATCTTCACTTATATCTTTTGGAGTAGTTTGTTATTTGCTCTAGTGCTTCACTTATATCTTTTTAGAGCACGATGGTGGTTTTATTTTGAAGAAATTGATGAACTCTCATGCTTCACTTATATTATTTTGAGAGTCCGTAAACAGCATGGTAGTTTTACTAATATCATGAAAACTTTCATATTATGTGCATTGAATACTATTAGAAGTTTGATTCCTTATGATTGTTTTGAGATATAAAGATGGTGATATTAGAGTCATGCTAGTGAGTAATTGTGGATTGGTAGAATACTTGTGTTAAAGTTTGTGATTCCTGTAGCATGCAAGTATGGTGAACCGTTATGTGATGAAGTCAGAGCATGATTTATTTATTGATTGTCTTCCTTATGAGTGGCGGTTGGGGATGAGCGATGGTCTTTTCCTACCAATCTATCTCCCAAGGAGAATGCGCGTAGTACTTTGTTTCGATAGATAATAGACTTACACAATAAGTATGTGAGTTCCTTATGACTAATGTTGAGTCCATGGATTATACGCACTCTCACCCTTCCACCATTGCTAGCCTCTCTAGTACCGCGCAACTTTCGCCGGTGCATTACACTCACCTTATACCTTCCTAAAAATAGCCACCATACCTACCTATTATGGCATTTCCGTAGCCATTCCGAGATATATTGCCAAGCAACTTTCCATTGTTCATTTTATTATGACACGCTTCATCATTGTCATATTGCTTTGCATGATCATGTAGTTAACATCGTATATGTGGAAAATCCACCATTCATAATTCTTTCATACATGTCACTCTTGATTCATTGCACATCCCGGTACACCGCCGGAGGCATTCATATAGAGCCATATATTTGTTCTAGTATCGAGTTGTAAAGTAAACAAAACTGTGATTATTGGCATTATTAGAGCATTGTCCGGTATGAGGAAAGGATGATGGAGACTATGATTCCTCCACAAGTCCGGATGAGACTTCGGACGAAAAAATAAAAAAGAGGCCAAATAAAAGGAGAGCCCAAAAAAGTAAAACAAGAAGAAAAAAATAAAAAATGAGAGAAAAAGAGAGAAGGGGCAATGCTACTATCATTTTACCACACTTGTGCTTCAAAGTAGCACCATGACCTTCATGATGGAGAGTCTCTTATTTTGTCACTTTCATATACTAGTGGGAATTTTTCATTATAGTACTTGGCTTGTATATTCCAAAGATGGGCTTCCTCAAATTTCCCTAGGTCTTCATGAGCAAGCAAGTTGGATGCACATCCACTTAGTTTTCTTTTGAGCTTTCATAAACTTATAGCTCTAGTGCATCCGTCGCATGGCAATCCCTACTCACTCACATTGATATCTATTGATGGGCATCTCCATAGCCCGTTGATATGCCTAGTTGATGTGAGACTATCTCCTTCTCTTTGTCTTCTCCACAACCACCATATTCTATTCCACATATAGTGCTATGTCCATGGCTCACGCTCATGTTTTGCGTGAAAGTTGAAAAGGTTTGAGAACATTAAAAGTATGAAACAATTGCTTGGCTTGTCATCAGGGTTGTGCATGATTTAAGTACTTTGTGTGATGAATATGGAGCATAGCCAGACTATATGATTTTGTAGGGATAACTTTCTTTGGCCATGTTATTTTGAGAAGACGTGATTGCTTTATTAGTATGCTTCAAGTATTATTGTTTTTATGTCAATATTAAACTTTTGTTTTGAATCTTATGGATCAGAATATTCTTGCCACAATAGAGAATATTACATTGATAAATATGTTAGGTAGCATTCCACATCAAAAATTCTGTTTTTAATCATTTACCTACTTGAGGACGAGCAGGAATTAAGCCTGGGGATGCTTGACATGTCTCCAACGTATCTACAATTTTTGATTGTTCCACGCTATTTTATTTTCCATCTTGGATGTTTTATATGCATTTATATGCTATTTTATATTATTTTTGGGACTTACCTATTAACCTAGAGCCCAGTGCATGTTTCTATTTTTTCCTTGTTTTTGAGTTTCACAGAAAAGGAATATTAAACATAGTCCAAATGAGCTGAAAATTTACAGTGATTTTTTATGGACAAGAAGAAGCCCTCGAAGCAAAAGTGTTGGGCCAGAAGAGCCACGAGGCATCCAAAAGGGTGGAGGGCGCGCCCCCTCCTAGGGTGCGCCCCCTGTCTTGTCGTCGCATCGTGGACCCCCCTGACGTGAAACTGACACCAAAAATTCCTATAAATCCAGAAACCCCCAGAAATAAACCTAGACCAGGAATTCCGCTGCCGCAAGCCTCTATAGCCACGAAAAACGAAGCAGGAGCCAGTTCCGACACCCTGCAGGAGGGGGAAACCATCACCGGTGGCCATCTTCGTCATCTCGGTGGTCTCCATGATGAGGAGGGAGTAGTTCACCCTCGGGGCTGAGGGTATGTACCAGTAGCTATTTGTTTGATCTCTCTCTCTCTCTCTCTCTCTCTCTCATTTTCTTGATTTGGCATGATGTTGTTGTACCACAAGCTTTGTTACTATAGTTGAATGATATGGTGTTTCTCCCCCTCTACCTTCTTGTGATGAATTGAGTTTTACCTTTAAGGTTTCACTATTATCGGATTGAATACTATTATGGATTTGAGAACACTTGATGTATGTCTTGCGTGGGATACCCGTGGTGACAATGGGGTATTCTATTGATACACTTGATGCATGTTTTGGCACTCAACTCGCAGATTCCCAAGGTGACATTGGGGTAATCAATGGATAGGGGTTGATGCACATTTTCGTCCTTGTCTCTCCATTACAAATCTTGGGGCACTCTTTGAGGTTCTTTATGTTGGATTGAATATTATGAATCTGAAGTTCTTTGATGCATATCATATAGTTGACCCACGGGTACTTGTGGATGCATTGGAGTATCTAGGTGACATTTGGGTTGATTGATGTGTGTCATATGTTGTTACTTTACTACGAACTCTAGGGTTGTTTGTGACATTATAGGAATACCTCAATGGATTTATCGGAAGGAATAACTTTGAGGTGGTTTCGTACCCTACAAGAAATTTCATCTTATGTTCTCCATGATAGGAACTTTGGAGTGACTTTTGTCGCACGTTGAGGGATTGCCATATGATCTAATTATGTTATCATTGTTGAGAGAACTTGCACTAGTGAAAGTATGAACCCTAGCCTTTGTTTCCAAGCATTGCAATACCGTTTTCACTCACTTTTGTTACTAGTTACCTTGCTGTTTTTATATTTTCAGATTACAAAAACCTATATCTACCATCCATATTGCACTTGTATCACCATCTCTTCACCGAACTAGTACACTTATACAATTTACCATTGTATTGGGTGTGTTGAGCACACAAGAGACTCCTTATTATTTGGATGCAGGATTGTTTGAGAGAGACCATCTTCATCATAGGCCTCCCACGGATTGATAAACCATAGGTCATCCACTTGAGGGAAATTTGCTACTGTCCTACAAAACTCTATGCTTGGAGGCCCAAAATGAGTCTACACAAAGAAGGTTGCGTAGTAGACATCACCGGGGAATACCAATACCAGTAGGTTGGGGTGTTGGACAAGTAACTGAAGGAACAACAGAAGAGGAAGATGCAGAGCAGAAGGTTAAAGATGCAATTCCTCTGATCATGGCCAAGCAACAGCTGGTGAACGGCCTTGACAGCAATGAGGAGATGAAAGAGCTTGTGAAGATAATGGGCAAAATCGGTGTGCTCTATAGGATGATTGCCTCTTTATTGCAGTGTATGTAGCACTCGTGATGTATTCTATGGCTACGACATGAGCACTTTGCTGAAACTAGTAATAAATGAAACCTGTTTAGCAGGCTCGAGGTAGTGTTGTGAACATCTAATGATTTATATTAATGGAAATCGGGGGGGGGGTGTCCCCTTTTGCTCATAAATAAATAAATAGCAGAGGTCCTTTTGCTAATAAATAAATAAATTAGCGGAGGCCCTGTCGGGTCAGCTTCGTTCCCATTCGAAGACGTAGAGCTAATTGCAGTCCAACAACAAACTATGTCATCAAATACAAGTTTCACAGCCAAATATGAGTACAACTAAACAACAATGTCGTCATATTTTAGTCATCATACAATCACCAAACACAAATAAACATACATAATAAGTGATGTTGTCACAAGAAAATACTAAACAACAACTTCATCAGCTTTCAGTTGTCACGGCAAACTCAATTTCACATAGTAGATAAATGTCATCTTTTGATAGGCAAATATGACAAAAGCAATCTAATCATCATCCGCCGCAGCAGCGTCAACATATTCTCCCTGTGTATCAGTCTGAATTGTAATTCCCCCAGTGTCATGTTATTCTTCATCCTCGATGTCCTTGAACATTGGCGTCTTATTGATCAACTCTCGTATGTCCACAGCCCGACAGGCAATCTTTTCGCTAGCACCATTGACGTGATAGTTCTCAAAGATATTGGGAACATCTGGGAAATCTTCTACATCAGGATCAGTGTAGGCATCATATTGTTGTGCAACTTCATTAAATGAATTCCCCTGCTCAAACCTTTGCAATACTCTCCGGTCATCGCTACGTGCATATGTGTCTTCCAAAAAAATATCTATGTTGCTTGATTTGCCAAAATAAAAGGCTTATCGGTCTGGTTGCCGCCTTGACATTGATGGATTTGAAATAATCATCAGCTCCGGGTTTTGCGATCCTAGAAAACAGGTTGTACCAACGACAACACAACATAACCACACACCGATGAACCTCAAAACTGGAGATATACTGCAACAGAACAATGTCTATTATGTTAGCATACATTTCAGTTGTCTCTTCGCCGTACTTATTCGTGCTCGTGATGGCACTATTTTGTGTCTTCCTGCCTTCATCATGTGCAAGGGTGTTGTAGCGCACATCTCCAACAACGCAAGATTCATAATGTCTTACCCGAGTATCAGGACCCATTGCTAGTGCGTAAAGAGCACCATTAACTGCATGCCCATCCTCCCGCATCTTCTTAACTTATGGTTAGAAAATAGACAAGCTGATCATCTTATGTATTCAATATATTAAAAAAACTGACAGTGCAAATGAAAAGCTTACATGGCTCTTGAACCATTTCACAAATCCTGCCATAACCAATTTGTCAATGTTTCTTGGATTTTGCGGTAGTAACTCCTTTTTGTCGATGCTGCACAACATAGTGATCGCGTCAAACATCTAAATATATAAGAATGTGCTGCAAGTTTAGTAGATTATGGTGTATAAGCTGCAATACTTAGCACTTACTCGATATAAGGTAGAAGCTCAGGACAATTATTCAACACATACCAAACCTATCGGCGTTCTGGGAACGGGAGTCCCCAGACTTGCCTGCCTGCGGCCCACAGCGTGGCTCCACCAGCGGCCTTGTACGACCCATATTCACCAGCAAACACTCAAGACCCTCGCGAGGGGCCAAGCCTCACGAGGCGGACAACGCAAGACCTCCTCAGGGGAGGCCTCACCAGGCTGGCTCGTGAGGGGCGGAGAGATCAAGGCAAGGGATACCTTGCGAGGTTTCTGTGACGCAAGCAATGACGATTGGAGCTAGGCGGGTGCCAGCGCGCAGTGTCCTTGTTTCCTCTTTGGTGCTCAAGAGGCAAGCGCAGGCGAGGAGTCCCGAGGCATCAAGCAAAGGTTTCCATATCAGTGCAACAAGACCAAGACCACCAGGACAGCAGGATGGAGGTCACCGTGGAGCCCAAGACAGCGTCACCACCAGAGTCTTTGGCAGGTGAAGACCATCTTTTGTGAGGATACCTTGTACTAGCTGCCCCCCTTCAAATTGGCCGTTGTCTGATCCCTTCCAGCCTAATATTTGGGAAGAGGACCCGGGCCCCTATAAATAGGGCCAGCCACCACCGTAGGGAGGCATCTCATCTTGGACCGAATTCATTCCACCAAAGCCACCTCACTCACCAAGCACAAGAGCACCTCCCCTCAAGAGGTTGTTCTTCCCTTGTAACTGTTCATCCTCAGCCCAAGAGGCAATCCACCACACCACACTGGAGTAGGGTATTACACCACATCGGTGGCCCGGACCAGTATAAACTCTTGTGTCTCATGTTCCTTGGGTTCGTCGAGCTAGGTCGTGAGATCATGATGTGTGCGAGCTAGAGAGGGGGAGAGATCTTCATGCGCACCCCAGTGTTCGAACCTCAAGGGTTTTGCTGGAACCCGAAATCCCCCATTTGGCGCGCCAGGTAGGGGTGCGCTTAAGCTTTCGCCTTCGTCAATCCACGCTTCACCACTCCACCAAATTCATGGACGACGCTCGCTAGGCCCGCGCTGAGCGCCGGGCTGCCCTCGCCACCTGTGTCGCTCAGACAACCCCTGTCGGCGGGCCTCCCCCTCGTTCTCCGTCACCCGCCGCCAACGCCGCCACCAGCCCGGCTACAAACGAGCAGCAAGCCTCCTCACTGCACCCCTCCGTGCGGCGAGACGGCCACACCGCCACCCCGTCGCTGACTCCGGCCGGCTCATCGTCTCACGCTCGCCGCGTACCCACGGACGCGCAGGCCACGCTGCTCATGGCATGCGAGCTCCTGCGCTACCGCCCGGTCGACGACCTCTATGAGGACTGGTTGGACCGCATCGCCGAGCTCGTCAGTGCCGCGGGGGGCTCTCCTGCACCATCCCTCTCGCTGCGTCGCCCCGACCCTGTCTGCAGGTGATGTGCCTCACGGAGCGCCTTCGCCCCCTCCGCATCAAGACGGCACCCTCGCGCCGAGACACGCGGCTCATGGAGCGCCTTCGCCTCCTCCGCGTCAAGACAGCATCCTCACTCCAAGATGCGCGGTCCCGCGGCATGATCCACCACGTCGTGTGCTCGTACACGAAAAAAGAAGCTGCCAAGAGGTTCCCCGTTCGCAAGAAAATGCTCCACCGCTCCCAGCACTGCCACTTCAGGATCACTTGCCATGGCAGGGCCATGTGTCACTTGCCGTGGTGGCGCGGGGACACCAAGATCAAGCTCTGCCTCCACGACGGGCCCTGGTGGCCACAGCATACTGCCGCACCTTCACTCCTGAGCTGCGTAGCGTCGCTTGGCCACGCAAGTTCAAGTCGGATCTGCCTCCTCACTACAATGGCACCCCCGACCCTGCGGAGTTCTTGCAGCTCTATGAACCTACATCCGTGCTTGATCTCCTCCTGGGATGAGATGCGCGACCACTTTGTGGCCATCTTCCAGGGCACTCGCGACCGCCCCCCGGCTGTGGGTGACCTGTGCCGCATCAAGCAACAACCGGGAGAGACCCTGCAGAAGTACATCCAGCGCTTCAACAACGTGCGCCTCAAGATCCCCAAGGTGATAGACGAGGCCATCATCTCAGCGTTTTCCGAAGGCATCCGTGACATCAAGATGAAAGAGGAGATCGCCATCCATGAGGATTGTGCATGACTTTGGAGCTGTTCAACATAGCAACCAAGTGTGCAAGAGCTGAGGAGCGGCACCTCCCCCTTTTTGAGCTCCCCGTTGCGGATCCAGAGGAGAAGAAGGCCAAGGTCAAGGACGTGAAACACAAGGGGGTGGCCGTACTCACGGCAGAGCCAGACACAAAGCATGGCCGAGATCTTCCCGAGTCTTCCAAGGGCAGCCATACGTTTTGCGCCTTCCACAACATGTGCAGCCATAACACCAACGATTGTCAAGAGCTTAGGGCCATTCGAGATGGACGCTTCGGTCGACACCCCGAGCGCAACGACCGAGGCTACGACCAAGGAGGTGGATGAGGTGGAGGACATTGGGACGACCGCGGGCCCCGCTAGGGGTGGCGCGACCAGCCTCGCGAGGACCGCTGGCAGGATCAGCCTCGTGAGGGCGCCTGGAGGGACCAGCCTCGCGAGGACCATCATCAGGGCAACCCTGGTCTCCCTCCGCTGCCGCCGCCACCAAGGAGGAACGATGACCACCAACAGGACGAAGGGGCTAGGGGCTTCCAGGAGCCGCGCGCCATCACCTGCATCTTGGGTGGCGCTCAGGCCCCAGCTTCCCAGCGCATCTTCAAGCAGTTCTCTCGCAAGGTGAATGCAGCCCTCCCCAAGCTCGAGGCCACACGCCCGCTCCGATGGTCCAAGTACGCCATCACCTTTAGCGCGGCGGACCAGCTCAAATGCGCAGCAACTGTCGGTGTCAAAACCGGCGGATCTCGGGTAGGGGGTCCCGAACTGTGCGTCTAGGGTTGATGGTAACAGGAGACAGGGGACACAATGTTTACCCAGGTTCGGGCCCTCTCTATGGAGGTAATACCCTACTTCCTGCTCGATTGATCTTGATGAATATGAGTATTACAAGAGTTGATCTACCACGAGATCGTAATAGCTAAACCCTAGAAGTCTAGCCTATCTTACTATGATTATGAGGATGTATGTCTACGGACCTAGCCCTCCGGTTTATATAGACACTGGAGGGATCTAGGGTTACATAAGGTCGGTTACAGAGAAAGGAATCTTCATATTTGGTCGCCAAGCTTGCCTTCCACGCCAAGGAGAGTCCCATCCGGACACGGGCAGAGTCTTTGGTCTTTGTATCTTCACAGCCCATCAGTCCAGCCCATGTCTAATAGGCCGGACGCCCAAGGACCCGCTAGTCCAGGACCCCCTCAGTAGCCCCCGAACCAGACTTCAATGACGAGGTGTCCAGCGTGCAGATAGTCTTCGGTATTGCAAGGCGGGTTCCTCCTCCGATGACTTCAAAGCGATGTATTTGGCTTTCCATTTAATGTCGTACCCCTCGGCTTCCATGCCTTCCTGACTTCATCTTCCATGTGTCAAGTGAATACAAGAGGTCGGGGTATTTTTGCACATACCACCCTGATTATACAAAAGAGGTGCCTATTTAAAGAGAATAGATCTCAGATCCATTCCACACCCCGCGGAAAAAAATCCTTAGAGCTTGCTAAGGAGAACCACCCCAACATGGCTAACGCTCCCAGCTCTCCCTCTTGTCCCCATGGCTCCGAAAAGGGTGATTGGGAGAGATGCTCCGTATCTCACAGTCAGCTGTCGAAGCTGCAAAAACAGGGCTTTCTTCCTCCCATGGATCTAGTCCCCGTACGAGCAGGGCTAACGTCCTTCAATGGAGGGGTTCAGGCAGAGAACTTCCCCAATCCGTCCAGGGGGAACGAGTATGCTTTGTTTCCTTCTTGCTAAGAGGCATCGGATTTCCAATCCATCCCTTTCTCCGAGGACTTCTGGAGTATTATGGCCTACAACTGCACAATTTCACTTCCACCTCCATCTTGCACATTGCGAGTTATGTTGCTCTATGCGAGCTATTCCTAGGCTTCGAGGACCATTTTGATTTATGGAGAAAATTATTCTGCCTCGAGGAGCCAAAGTGTGGCGTATCGCCGGGACCGGATACCTGTCCAGTACGCCGAAGAAGGCTTCCGAAGAGTGGCCTTTCGAATGGTTCTATATTGACGATGTCGCTCTTCCTGACCTAGTCCGGATGGGCCTCCCCGTATTTTCAAGCGCTCTGTTGAAGAAATGCCATAGCTGGCATCCTCGAAGCCTCGAGGAGGAGGACAGCGCAGAAGTCAGTCAGTTGATGGGCAAGATTAAGATGCTCGCCCAGTCCGGATTGTCAATAATCGAGGTAATGGCGATCTCCATAGTGCGGGGGGTCCAGCCACTCCAATACAGTGGGCTTCCCGTGTGGCACTATAACGGGGAAGATGACGCCTCACGCTACGGTTTGAAAGGTCCGAAAACCCCAGCCACTTTGGTCAAAATATTGGCCAAACTATACAAAGGGGAGAAGGAGGAGTTCACTCGTCTCCAATGTCGAGATGGGTTCTCCATGTATAATCCTCCTAGATGGGTAAGCTCCAATCCCACCATTTTACTCCTTTCCCTGAATCATTTTCGATGGACAGTAACCTATCCACTCGCAACAGGAATGGTGGAAGGCTATCGAGGGGATCCATAGCCCTGCTCCCCAGCCGGAGGGTCACAACCGGGACCTTGACCCCGGATTCACAGAAGATACACACATATTTGTGGAGCTCGAGGATGGAGTATTCTATCAGACGAGTTACGATGGTATAGAAGTACCCATCATCGCCGATTACCCCACCCTCCTCCCTGCTTTGCATGTAAGTAATTTAAAAGACACCTTCTTTGAAAGAGTTTCCTCACTATGCCTCACCCACCACACTATTTCATGTTCCAAAGGGGAGGCGCTCGACGCAACAACGTGCACCAGAAACTTCTCCGAGGAGAACAGCGACCGCACCGAGCATATCTTCAAAGAGGAAGGCAAATGATAACACAGCAGAACCCTCGTCAAAGAGGTAAGGTTTTTTCAAGAATACATCTTCTGATCACCACATCAAATCGGGATGCCATTCACCGCATTCTATCAGAAAAAGTATCCGCCAGACTATGTCCGGGGATCCGGCCGGACATGCCTCCACTAGTCAGGTTCCGGACCCTGCCCTAAGGACGGGGGCTGACACGGGAGTGGCGCCGAACTGTCCTTCCACAGAGGATTCGGACGATATGTCCGTCACGAACTCTGAAGTGGAGAGCGCCATGAATCATCATCATCGGAGGGTCGCTCTTCATGACCCTAGATTTTCAAAGGAGGCATTTGATGCCTTCAGCTCGGCCGATGCGTACTTCCGAGCTGCTCGGGATGGGCCAGCCAGAGCCACGGACTAGCATCTGAAAGATATGCGGGTAAGCGTAGATTTAATAATCATACGCCAGTTGCCCCCGAGACTTAAAGCAGTTGATACAACTGATTTAAGGATCATTGTATAACCAGGTGCTTACGGGGAAGAGCGTGTTATCTCAGGAACTAGAAAAGTATCGGACCCAGCTAACTGCTGCCAATGCCGAACTGGAGAAATCCAAGAAGGCGTCTCCTCGTAATGTTCCCCTCCATCGAGAAAACATAATGGTATACTAATAATGCTAACACGGTTGCTCACCTCTTAAATGAATCATTAGATCAACTGCAAGAGCAATTGAAAGCTGCTCAAGGTGGAGAACGAGAAGCCAAAAAACTGCTAGCCGCGGGCGAGCGCGTGCTAACAAAATTCTTGATGGAGAAAAACAAGCTCGAGGATTCCAATACCCAACTGGGCGAGGAACTGAATTATGTTTGGGCCCAGCTTGCTGACTCCGTAAAGGAGAATAAAAGGCTGCAAGGTGGCATATTCAGTATGTGGTCGAACTTACCTTCGAATAATTCGGAGATAGAAGGGACTGACAGAGTTATGCCTATAGGTATACTAATCGGTCGTCCCGAAGAGGAGATGTCCGGATTCTCGAGCGATCTGCTACAAGAGCTGTCGCAAGTGCACGAGCAGGCTCGGCAGGCGATGCGAAGTGTTTCCAAGGCCTTATGGCAATCCGCCTCCCCTCCGGGAAAGATGGAGGAGCTTATACAACTATTCAAGGGAGCGCGGCGGCGCTTTAGATTGTGGAAGATATCACCCTGCCGGGAAGGTGCACGAGAGGCCTGGGCCATGGTGAAAAAATGGTATACCAAGCTTGATCTAAATCATATGGCTTAGGTCGGACCTCTAGGGTCAGATGGAAAACAAGTTCCTGTTAATTTGGTATATGACCAAGTAGAAGTAGCCGCCAAGTATTCCCAACATGATTTTAAGTTAGATAGCCTGCTGGACGGTATAGAGGAGGAAATTTTTGAGTCCAAGTGACTATGTACTTTCCTTGCCATATGAAACTCTAGCTGAATTGTAAAATGATTGGCATGGCAGACATTTTCTCTTCGACCTCTGGACCCGAAGGTGCGGAGTGTTTCTGAATACCTGAGCGGTAAAATAGATCGGGGTATGCGTGGAAACCCAGCGTAGGGGTCATAGTTGCTTGAACATACAAGTTGTATCCGGCTAGTTATGTTATATTACATTATGATTGTAAGAATCATCTTCTAGAGAGAATAGTTCCGTTAAGGGTTCCTTTCCCTGGGTGTACGTGCATTAAAATGCATGTCCGAACTGTGATTGGAAAAAATCGCAGTATACGTAACATCCGGGGGTTCACCATGGGGTGAATGCAAAAACATCTTTAATCCACCGACCGAATATTCCCTTAAGAACGCTAGCTTTCGGTTTCACCTAGTCTGAGGTACACATCCGGATGATCCGGCAGTAAAAATCGCAGAGGTGTTCCCTTTATGCCCTAGCCGAACTAACGGGAACGTAGGGCATAAGCACAGGAGCTAGGCAACCCAGCTTGGCCAAAACATAAGTCATATTGATGCATATAATGGTGAAGAACATATGGGAAAAACGCATATGTGATGAGCTTGATGCTTGGAAAATAAGAATAAGCTTCTGTCCGGGAAGCCCCCAGGTATCATGGACGTACATGTTCGAGGATGTGTACATCACAGGTGCACGGTTTAGCCGTGCGAAAGCTTTAAGGGTTAGAGAGAAAAAAGGAAGAACAAAAAGAGAGGAAAAGAAATAAAGGAAACAACAGGGAGAAGGATACAAACAAATAGTTCGGCGCTAGGCATAGAATCTTGGGAGTCTAGCCGCATTCTAGGGGTTCGGCTCTAGGCGATTGTCTGATGCAGCACGCAGGCGGTATGCTCCTCCAGTGAGAACTTTGTCAATGATGAAGGGACCTTCCCACTTGGGCTTGAGTTTGTCCTTTTTCTTCCCTGGCAAGCGTAAAGTCTTGGCCCTTCTCTGCTTTGATACCTGCGGGCCTGTTGTTGATAAAATGCGGAACGGGGTTTTGCAACATCGCGCTCTTCCTTGAGGGCATCTAGGTTGTCCTGTCGATCAAGCTCGACCTGTCTCTCTTCGTACATGCACACTCGAGGTGAGTCATGAATAATATTGCAGGGCAACACAGCCTCCGCACCGTACACCATGAAGAAAGGTGTGTATCCAATAGTGCGGTTGGGCATGGTCCACAGCCCCCAGAGTACGGAATCAAGCTCCTCGACCCAGTTCTTGTTTGATTCTCTCAAAGACCGCACTAGTCTGGGTTTGATGCCGCTCATAATAAGACCATTGGCCCGTTCGACTTGACTGTTTGTTTGCGGGTGGTAGACAGAGGCGTAATCGAGCTTAATGCCTAGATTAGCACACCAAGTTTTCACCTCATCGGCTGTGAAATTGGAGCCGTTATCGGTGATGATGCTGTGTGGAACACCATAACGGTGCACCATGCCGGATATGAATTCTATCACTGGCCCCGCCTCGGCCGTTTTAACTGGTTTGGCCTCTATCCACTTAGTGAATTTATCCACCATGACCAGCAGATACTTTCTCTTATGGCTTCCTCCTTTAAGGAGTCCGACCATATCGAGCCCCCAGACCACGAAAGGCCAAGTGATGGTGATTGTTTGTAGAGCGGTGGGGGCATATGGCTTTGGTTGGGGAAGAGCTGGCATCCGACGCAACATTGGACGAGCTCCTATGCATCTGCTTGGGCCATCGACCAGTAAAAACCTGTACGGAAGGCCTTGCTAACAAGGGCCCGACCTGCAGCATGGTGACCGCCGAGACTGGCATGAATTTCAGCCAAGAGCTGCCGCCCCTCTTCCTCGGAGATACATCTTTGAAGGACTCCGGTAGCGCTTTTCTTGTAGAGCTCTCCGTCGTGAACCTTGTAGGCCTTTAAACGCCAGACAATGCGGCAAGCCTCATTCTGATCCTCCGGGAGTTCTCTCCTATTAAGGTAGGCCAAGAAGGGTTCGGTTCATGGGGCAATGACTGCCATGATGAGATGGGCCGATGGTGTTATTTCGGTGGCTGAGCCCCCGATGATATCGTTGTGTTTGGAATCTGGAGTTGTGTTCGGATCCAGACTGGTGTTGCCGCTCTCCCCTTGCCACACCCCGGACGGCTTAAAAAGCCTTTCCAGAAAGATGTTAGCTGGGACGGGGTCGCGCTTAGCGCCGATGCGAGCAAGGACGTCCGCCACTTGATTACTTTCTCAAGCCCCTCGAACCGAGCCGACATTTTTAGGATTGCATTGCGATAAGCCGCCATCTTTGGATCTTTGGCATCAAAATCTCCATTTATTTGAGATATTGTGAGGTTTGAGTCACCGCGCAATTCCAGGCATTGTATGCCCATGGAGATAGCCATCCGGAGACCATGCAATAAGGCCTCGTATTCATCTGCGTTATTGGAGTCTATGTATAATATTTGGAGCATGTACTAGACTACGTCTCCAGTGGGGGACGTTAAAATGACGCCCGCTCCTAATCCTGCCAGCATTTTGGAACCATCAAAATACATAAGCCAGCTGGAATATGTGCCATACTCTTTAGGGAGTTCGGCCTCTGTCCATTCGGCGACGAAGTCCGCCAGTACTTGGGATTTGATGGCTCGACGCGGTTTGTATGTTATGTCGAATGGAAGGAGCTCAATGGCCCATTTGGCTATCCGGCCCATAGCATCGCGGTTGTTTATTATGTCACTGAGTGGTACTTCGGAAGCCACCGTGATAGAACATTCTTGGAAGTGGTGCTGTAGCTTCCGGGATGCCATGAAGACCGCGTATGCTATCATTTGATAATGTGGGTACCGGGATTTGCATGGTGTGAGGACAGTGGATACGTAGTATACCGACTTCTGAAGCGGGAATTTGTGTCCGTCCTGCTCTCCTCAACGACGAGCATGGCGCTCACCACCTGGTGTGTTGGCGATGTGTACAATAACATGGGTTCGCTGACGTTCGGAGCGGCTAGGATTGGGTTGCTCGCAAGAAGGGTTTTTATTTCTTCCAGTCCGGCTATTGCCGCATCCGTCCACTCGAAGTGATAGGTGCGCCGGAGGAGGCGGTACAGTGGCACTGCCTTTTCTCCCAATCTGGAGATAAAGCGGCTTAGAGCTGCCACGCATCCTGCGAGTTTTTGGACCTGTTTAAGGTCCGTTGGTGTAGCCAATTGTGACAAAGCTCGGATTTTGGTTGGATTTGCTCCAATTCCTCTATTGGAAACAATGAAGCCCAGCAGCTTTCCAGCAGGGACACCGAAAACACACTTTTCAGGATTGAGCTTGATTTCATATGCACGGAGGTTGTCGAATGTGAGACGTAAATCGTCTATTAGTGAATCGACGTGCCTTGTTTTAATGACGACATCGTCCACGTATGCTTCAACTATCTTGCCAATCTATTTCTCCAGGCATGTTTGAATCATGCGTTGGTAGGTGGCCCCGGCGTTTTTGAGCCCGAAGGGCATGGTGTTGAAGCAGAATGGCCCATATGGGGTAATGAATGCTGTTGCGGCTTGATCGGACTCCTTCATTTTGATTTGATGATATCCGGAAATATGTGTCGAGGAAGCACAGTGAGTCGTGTCCTGCGGTGGCATCAATGATCTGGTCCATGCGGGGGAGGGGGAAGGGATCCTTGGGCAGGCCTTATTGAGATCTTTAAAATCGACGCAGAGGCGCCAGGATTTATCCTTCTTTGGCGCCATCACCAGGTTTGCTAGCCAGTCAGGGTGTTTTATTTCTCTAATGAATCCGGCCTCGATTAGCTTGGCTAGCTCCTCCCCCATAGGTTGACGATTGGGTTCGGAAAAGCGCCGTAGTGTTTGCTTGACCGGTTTATATCCCTTCAATATATTGAGGCTGTGTTCGGCCAATCTGCATGGGATTCCTGGCATATATGAGGGGTGTCGGGCGAATATATCTCAGTTCTCGCGCAGAAACTCTCGTAGCATGGTGTCGACCATTGGGTCTAGTTATGCCCCGATAGATGCTGTCTTCTTGGGGTCCGTTGGATGGACTTGTAATTTGACTATTTCTTCTGCTGGTTTGAAGGAGGTGGATTTGGGTCATTTTTCTAGGATTACATCGTCCCTATCCACCGTGGAACGTAATGCGGTTAATTTTTCGGCCGCTAGGTCTCCAGATAATGCATCAATGGCCAGGGATGTGGTTTTATTTTCGGCGCGGAGTGCTATGTCCGGATCACTGGCGAGAGTGATTATGTCATTGGGCCCGGGCATCTTGAGCTTCATATACCCGTAGTGAGGTATAGCTTGGAAGTGTATAAATGCATCTCGCCCCAATAGGGCGTGATATCCACTGTTGAAAGGGGCCACTTGGAAGGTTAATTCTTTGGTCCGAATACCACGTCGAGCGTGATTTTTCCCGCGCATCGCGCCTCCCATCTAGGAATAATTCCTCGGAAGGTCGTGCTACTTTGCTTGATGCGGCTCCTATCTATTTCCATTTTACTGAGTGTATCCTCGTAAATGAGGTTTAGTCCGCTGCTGCCGTCCATAAAACCTTGGTGAGCCGGAAGCTGTCCATGATCGAACTGAGGACCAAGGCGGCTGGTGCTCGGACTGTCCTGAATTTTGGTTCGTCATCGACATTGAAAGTTATGGCTGTGTCGTTCCAAGGGTTTGTTGCTGCGATTTGGCAGACTTCAGCAAGGTCGCGGAGTGCCCTTTTACGCTTACTATTTGAAGCGAATGTCTCGAAGACCGTCAATACTCTAAGGTTGTCGTCTTTTGGGGGATATTGCTCTGGGTTGTTTTTGGTGAGGATATCCTCGCCGCTCTTGGCCACCTGCCGGAGTATCCAATATGCTTTAAGGCTGTGGGTTGATATAGTATCCGGTGTTGCATGTAACTTGCATGGTCCGTTGAGCCATCCATCCAGAACGGTTCCGTGTCCTGTAACGGGCTTATATTTCTTTACCATTGGGTCGGGCGTGCCACGAGGGTGCATCCTTTTCACCTGAACGATGGGTTGGGTGGAAACCGGCAGTTCCCAGCGAGCTGCCTGAGTTTTCCAGGCGCTTTCCATTGCGCAATACTTGTATACTATGGTTGCCAGGTCTGCGAAGCGTGATATGCGACGACGGTTGATGGTGTTGAGGATTCCTTCATCCGAGCAATTAATGCGGAATGCTGAGATCGCGTCTTCGTCGCGACAATCTTCAATCTTATCTTTGACAAGGAGGAATCTGGCCCAGAAGTGGTGGACCGTTTCCTGAGACTGCTGTCATATGCCCATGAGAGCGCTTATATGTGGGTTGGTGGGTGGTTTGAAGTCCGAATCCTGACCCAATTTAGGATCCGGAGTTTAAAGAACTTCCGAACATAGTAGTTCGGGCTCCGGGATGTCAACTGATTTTTTGGGCTTGCCGTCCGATTCTATGTTCGAAGGACAAGGCATGTCTTTCTGCAGGTAGGTGTTCGGCTCTTCAAGCTCGGAGATCCGAACGTAGTCCATCCTCAATATAGAGCAGGAGTTGTCATCTTGCTCCTGTACTACCGCTATTTGATGGGTGATCGGTGGAGTTTTAATTTCTCTCTAGTAGGGTTTAAGCCCAATCCGATCATAGTCTGTGGCGACCCCCAGGGCGGCGATGCGATCTAGGAGGTTGTTTAAAGAAGACAGCTCTGCTGGATCCATTTGCTTGGAGTATTTGGAGTCAACATGGAGGGGATTTTTGATGACCCGAGAAGTCATCGTCGGCTTAACGGCCTAACGGGCGGTCATGATGAAGCCGCCCTGCCGGAGGGTTTGTCCTGGGGCCAGTGCTCCTCCGGAGGTGACGTTGTCCTTGAGAACAAGGCGACCAATCAAACCTATCTTTTGACGTCACAGCAGAACTCTCAATGAAAGCACCAATGTCGGTGTCAAAACCGGCGGATCTCGGGTAGGGGGTCCCGAACTATGCGTCTAGGGTTGATGGTAACAGGAGACGGGGGACACAATGTTTACCTGGGTTCGGGCCCTCTCTATGGAGGTAATACCCTACTTCCTGCTCGATTGATCTTGCTAAATATGAGTATTACAAGAGTTGATCTACCACGAGATCGTAATGGCTAAACCCTAGAAGTCTAGCCTGTCTGACTATGATTATGAGGATGTATGTCTATGGACCTAGCCCTCTGGTTTATATAGACACCGGAGGGATCTAGGGTTACATAAGGTCGGTTACAGAGAAAGGAATCTTCATATTTGGTCGCCAAGCTTGCCTTCCACGCCAAGGAGAGTCCCATCCGGACACGGGTAGAGTCTTTAGTGTTTGTATCTTCACAGCCCATCAGTCCGGCCCATGTCTAATAGGTCGGACGCCTGAGGACCCCTTAGTCCACGACCAGCTCAACAACTACTGGCGTTCTCCCGATGCTCTGTTCACCCGTCATCAGCAATGTCCAAGTCACCAAGACCATCATCGACGGTGGTGCAGGGCTCAGTGTCCTGTCCGTCGAGACGTTCGATAACCTTCAAGTGCCATACGATCAGCTCCAGCCCACCAAGCCTTTCTCAGGAGTGACAAACGGCTCCACCACCCCAATACGACAAGTTCGTCTCCCTGTCACCTTCGGTCAGCGCGACAACTACCACACCAAGCTCATCGACTTCGACGTCACCCACATCCGCCTGCCATACAATGCCATCCTCGGGTACCCAGCGCTAGCCAAATTCATGGCAGTCACCCACCATGGCTACAACGTCCTCAAGATGCCGGGAAGCGGCGAAATCATCACAGTCCCCTACGAAGAAAGAGACACGGTGTGCTCCCTCGGGCGCGCCTTGCATGTTGCGTCAATCGAAGACCCTGACGGTGTGGGTGTGCAGTACCCTCCTGAGGCCAACCCCAAGAAGAAGAAGAAGCTACTCCGCACTGGGCCTCAGGGGAACGGCGCCACCTCAGGATCGGCGCCCGCGCCTGCGATGCCTTCGTACTTTCCATAGGGAGGCGCGCCAGGCGCCCTCCTTGGGTAGGGCTCGGGGGCTCTCTTCTGGAGGCCCTCAGACCTAGCCAATATCATGAGGGAGGCGCTCGGGCACCACGTGGAGGCATGTTTCGCAGCACGCTTCCCTCAGGAGGACACCGGGCGAGGAGCGGCCGGCGCTCAGGAGTTCATCACCAAGACCACTCAGGAGCTTCAGGAAGCAAGAGCAATATGCGGCGACCGCCGCCCACCTGGCACTGCTCCCCATCCAGGCAAGGGTGGTGAGCTGCGCGCCTGCATCGACATCCCAGGGCTCAACAAGGCCGCATCTCAGGAGCGCTTCTGGCTTTCGCGTGCTGGCCGGTGTGAGGGTCCACCTCACAGCTACGCTCGCATGCCATTCGGCCTGCCGAGCATGGTAGCCGCCTTCCAGCGCAACCTGCGAAGAATCCTGGCAGGTCAGGAGGCCAGGAATCATGCAGTCCTAGTGGAGATGGAGACGGTCCTCAGGAGGCCACCTGAGCCTCCAGAGCCTCCCGAGGCTACGGGTCTCGATGGCTCATGAGGAGCGACTTCTTCGCCATGTGTCTTCAGCTACCCCAACACTCCTTCGACAACAAAACCAGGTGACATTTCCAAGCTTATTTAGCTGGGAGGTCCCCCTGGGCTGCATCATTCCCATACCACATGGGTCTGTCCCTGCGGCATGTATCCACTTGCATCTCTATTTCACCCTGCTGGGGGCGCCCCTCGGGCTGCATCATCGCCAGGCTGCTCGGGTCCGACCCGGTGGCATGTATCGTTCTTGCATTTACCTAAGCTAGTTCACTTTTCATGCCTAATCTATCTGTGGACATCACTACCTGCTTGATAATTGCCAGCCACGAGAACCTCTCATGCCGGCACGAAGCTTGTGCTCGGGTCCATCCCTGCAGCGCTGACAAATCCGAGCGGTCGAGCTCTGGCTCGCGGCACGCCTGCGCACGTCACCTCACCAGACCCTTAGTGCCTTCACCTCCTTGTGAAGCAACCAGTGGCGGACCGACAATCACCATGGCAATTTGTGCCCTCCCTCGCGCTAACTTGTAGGAACCTCTGGAGGACTACAGTGGGCGGTATCGCGGGCTCTCTCTCTCTTTTCCCATGCGATTCTCTTGCGTGTTAAAAGGGGGGCTCCTGAGCATCATGACTCGGGAGCTCTTACTGGCTCTCCAACCCTCACCCCATGGCCTTGACCACGGCATCGCGACCTGGCATACCAGCGGCGGCTGAGCTCGATCGAGGGCTAGGAGCTAAGGACGCAGAGCACACAGAAGAGCATGGAGAAGAGGGGAGGCTCGCAAGGGCCTAACCTAGCTACCCAATAGTGGTCGACGCCCAAGCCTGGCGCAACGCAAGGAACTAGCTCCAGAATACCAAGATAAGTCACGCGCCTGGATCGACCCAGCGCAATGGCATAAGATCCTCCCCTTTCGCTGCCCTGTTGCGGCAACGTCGCCTCCCTTTCCCATCCTCAGGTAGCTGCTTGCATGCTAAAGGGGACCTCTTGAGCATCGCGCCTCAGGAGCTCTTACTGGACCTTGGGCCTCTCACCTCCTGGCCTTGACCACGGCATCGTGACCTGGCATACCAGCGACGACTGCAGCCTGCCTAGAGACCGGGACCTGTCGGTGTAGAGCACCTAGCTGCCGTAGGGTTGGAAAGGGGAGACCGAGCCTTAGCAGGACATGCGTTCGCAAATTTATATAATAGGGATAACATGAATAGAAGACATTACAGACCCTTTACACGCCCCCACGGGGTCCGTTTCGATTCCTCGCATGGAACAAAAAGAAGGGAGTTCCTAGGAGCTCTATCTACACGCACCAAACGTTGCTGACGCCATCATCAACAGTGGGCCTCCAGAGGCCGGCGCCAACCCCATCCAGATTAGCGACGGCGGCGGCCGGACGCTGCAGCCTTGCTCCGGGCCCGGCGAGAGTTTGGGGGCACATAGCTGTCGTCGCTTGTCTCCAGAGTCTCGACGAGCACGGGAGAGTCGCTGGACCACCAGGAGTGACCACTATCGCTGGAGGAGCTACTGGCGAGCCCAGCAGCAGGCTCGGCATTGGCCGCTACGCCGTCCTGACGACCCCCTTAGGACAGCACTCCAAGCGGCAGCCTTCCTCGTCAAAGACCTTGAAGAACATCGTGGAGGTGCCGTCATACTTGAAGTGGATGGTGAGGGTGCCTTCCGCACGACAGACTCGGGCAACCTCGCCCCACCCACGGGTCATAAAGATCCTCCCAGAGGAGACGGCTTCAACCTCCGCTCCAGTCACCGGGGCATCACAGTCGGCATTCTGCAGCCAAAGCTCGAGGGGGCCCCTCAGTGGCATCTCAGCGGCGAAGAACTGCGGGAAGCGAATCCATGTACGTGGAAGCATCACCGCCCAAAGCACGAATTCACACGAGAAGTCCACGGCATGGACCCCTGGGGCGACGGCGTGCGTCATCGCGGCGGGGCGACCATGGCCCTGGCGTGGGCGGTGGCGCTCGTCGCCCCTCCCTTCGTTGCCTTCATCTTGGGTGTACAAAGGCAGCGGATACCCGGGAGGCGGCCGCTCGTACCATGGCCGCGACACTTCCAGCCTCACGACCATGTCGCGATGATGAGACAACCTCTTCTTTGGCAGAAGTGGCTTGGGCTCGACAAGGGGAGTCTTGCCGTTCTCCGCGGTTGAGAACCTCCATATCGGCGCTATGCTCAATGCAATAAGCGATGAAGCGAGAAGAAGAAGGGGTGGGAGAAACTAAGGAAGAGATGGATGATAGGGGCTCCGCCCCCTCTTCCAATTTATAGCCAAGGGGAGGCCAACCGCCGGCATTCACGATCCAAGGTAATAACTATCCTTTTCTGCATGCAGCAAGGACTCGTCAAGTCGGGCAGTTGCCGAGGCAGCATGGGGAAGCGGAGACGCCCACGTCCAATCAATCGCCACACGCCAACCGTGGCCGCAGGCTGTTGAGGCCCGTGGCGCTCTGCACTTGCCCTTTAGCTTCGCCTTGAAGCCATGTTCGAGCGCGCCTTGGGTCCAGGGGCTATTGTTGGCGTTCTGGGAACGGGGGTCCCCAGACTTGCCTGCCTGTGGCCCACTGCGTGGCTGCACCAGTGGCCTTCTACGGCCCATCTTCACCAGCAGACACTCAAGACCCTCGTGAGGGGCCAAGCCTCACGGGGAGGACGATGCAAGACCTCCTTAGGGGCGGCCTCACCAGGCTGGCTCGCGAGGGGCAGAGAGATCAAGGCAAGGGAGCCAGGCGGGCGCTAGAGCGTGCAGTGTCCTCGTTTCCTCTTTGGTGCTAAAGAGGCAAGCGCGGGCGAGGAGTCCCGAGGCATCAGGCAAAGGTTTCCATATCGGTGCAAGAAGACCAAGACCAGCAGGACAGCAGGACGGAGGTCACCGTGGATCCCAAGATGGTGTCACCACCAGAGCCTTTGGCACGCGAAGACCATATTTTGTCGGGATAGCTTGTACTAGCTGTCCCCCTTCAAATTGGCCATTGTGGGATCCCTTCCCGCCTAATATTCTGGAAGAGGACCCGGGACCCTATAAATAGGGCCAGCCACCACCATAGGGAGGCATCTCATCTTGGACCGAATTCATTCCACCAAAGCCACCTCACTCACCAAGCACAAGAGCACCTCTCCTCATGAGGCTGTTCTTCCCTTGTAACTGTTCATCCTCAGTCCAAGAGGCAATCCACCACACCATAGTGGACTAGGGTATTACACCACAATGGTGGCCCGAACCAGTATAAATCTTGTGTCTCGTGTTCTTTGGGTTCATCGAGCTAGGCCGTGGAATCATACGGAGTGCGAGCTAGAGAGGGGGAGAGATCTTAGTGCGCACCCAAGTGTTCGAACCTCAAGGGTTTTGCCGGAACCCGAAATCTGACAACATTATACACTAGCATTAGTAGGATATGAACACCATGAACATAAACATTATAGAGGCTATGTTGGTTTTGATTCAACTACATGCATGAACATGTACCAAGTCAAGCCACTCGAACATTCAGAGGAGGATACCATATCATCATACTACATCACAATCATTTTAACGCTATACTGATATGCAAGATAAATCATTATCCACTCCCATCTACTTATGCATGGCATGAGAAACTACAATCTCTAATTTTCATTGCAAACATGTTTAACCATAACGGGCTGAATCATGGGCACTAGGTTAAACATATTTACACAGACAAGACAAGTCAATTTCATACCAGTTTCTCCTTGCCACGGCCAGCTCATCGAATATCGTCATTATCGCCTTTCACTTGCACGACCAATTGATATGGAAATAATAATAGTGCAAGAGTGCCATGGACTAAGCTAGAATCTGCAAACATTTTATTCAACATGAGAAGACAAGGTAAAATGGGTTCTTATTAGTTCAACAGTTATTCATGTGAGAGCCACTCAACATTTTCATCGTGGTCTTCTCCTCGGTAAGACTCGAATAAAATAAAAGAAATTCATAGAAACACATTGAAATATTTTTTGGAGTTTTTGGTTTTCTTCAACAAGCAAATAGAAAGCAAAAACGAGAAAAACTATTTACCCGGGAAAGCTCCCAACAAGCAAAAGAAGAACAAGGAAATCTTTTTGAATATTATTTTTAGTGCTACTACTAAGCATGCATAGAAACTAAATTACTACAACTAATTTTTTTAGTTTTTCTAAAGTTTTTAATACACACAATAAGAAAGCAAGAAAAAAAATCTAAGAATGGACGATACAATGAAAAAGTGTGAACACCGATAGATAGAATGATATGTGAGCATGAATATAATGTCGATGAGAAACATGTACTCCCCCAAGCTTAGGCTTTTGGCCAAAGTTGGTAGTAAATCAGTAGCCTGGAGGGTAGTACTCAGTGTGGTAGCTCACGGAGGCTCTCGGGGCGGAGGCCTCAGCACGCCATGCTGCCACCACTGCTGCATTATGAGCTCGGGCCTCGCTCTCAAGAACAAAATATCTCCCCTTGCTGTGACAATCAAAGAGAGCAGGCTCAGGCAAATACGTGTCCACAACATGTGATTGGTTAAACAAAAAATTATAAGTGAAGTTATCAGCCCTTCCTGAGAGAATCTTATGCTCTTTTAGAGCACCAAAATCTAAATATCGAGTGGGTATGATAGGGTCAAAGGGCAAAGGTGAAACACCCAATCCTCGTCCTAAACATGTGGCATAAATTCCACCATAGAATCATCCACTTTTGGCGTTATTCTGAAGTCTACGTGCAACAATCGCTCCAAGGTTATAATTCCTTTCACCAGTGAGAGCGGTGTGGATGAGGCTCAAGTCCGGCGAGCAAAGTATGCTACAGTCTTGCTTGCCTACTGTGCATTTCCCATTAAATAATGCAAGGTACTGAATTGCAGGAAAGTGAATGCTCTTTATTCTTCCTTGTCTCACTCCCCTATTTTCACCGTAACAGAGCCTAGTCAAGAAAGACTCATACTCAGCCTTTGCTGGCTCATCAAGCGAACCCCAAAATGGAAGTTTGCAATGTTAATCAAAGTTTTCTAGTGGAATAGTAAATGGTTCATCATAAAGCATAAATGACACCCTGGACTCATGTGGAAAATATTTAAATCCTTTGACAAATGATTCAGTGAGAAGATGGTGTTGTGCACACTTATCTGATAGGTAGGGATCGAGGCCGGCATTGTGAACATATTGCTCAAATTCGTCCTTAATTCCTAACTGCATCATATATTCATCGCAAGGCCATAAGCATGTTTTGGTGGCTGCATCTCGCGTGGAACTTTCACTTGGTTCAACGTAAGACCGGCGGGTAGAACTATCACTAGAGGATGCCCCCGAGGATCATCTCCTCGAATAACTCCCTTCCAAATAGGTTCATCATGTCCGCGTACAATTTTCTGATAATAAAATTTTTGGAGTGACAAAAATTTGTCAACAAAACTTTGTATGATTGATAGAAACTACTCATAGGGATGCATGGAGGCCATAACGAGCATATAAAACAACTTAGAACACTAAGAATTCAACATGCAAGCACATCTACAGCAGCACCAAGAGTAGCTAATTATTCAAAGTATAATCCACTAAAATGAAAACTAATTGGACAAATGGTGGAGTCACATACCAAGCAACAATCTCGCAAAATAGTTTCAGAAATGGAGCTTCAAGCAAAGAGGTCGAATTTGGCAACAAAATGAGCAAGAACTCGGGAGAGAGAGGGTGAGTGATTTTTTATTGAGGTAGGTGACAATGTGGGACGAAGAGATAAGTGAGGGGGCCCATGTGGGGCCCACAACTCCCCAGGGCACGCCTAGGTGGGTTGTGCCCACCTGGTGCACCCCCCTCTGGTTATTTTTGCACCAAAAAATCTTTTATATTCAGGAAAAAATCATATAAATTTTTCAGGGCATTCTGAGAACTTTTATTTTCGGGTCATTTTTTATTGCACAGGAAATTCAGAAAATAGACAAAACATGGCATTTTATTTTATTTAACTAATAATAACAGAGAATAGAATGTAGGGACAGAAAGTAGTGCTTACTAAATTCATCAACTTCATACCGTTCAAAAATGACCCATTAATAAGGTTGATCAAGTCTTACTAACAACCACTTCCGGTTAGCATGAAACCGAAGAACTTTCATAAATCACTAAGTTACCTCAATGGGGATTTGCATTTCCCCAACAATAAGCATTTCATATTTCTTTTTGACATTAGATAGAGGTATTTGAAAACTTCCAATAGTGATTGTCGGAGATTTTTCAATAACATTAATACCATTCACTTGGAATTGTTTCTTCGGAAAGTGCACTCTATGCTCATTACCATTAATATGAAAAGTGATCTTGCTTTTATTGCAATCAATAACAGCTCCTGCAGTATTCAAGAAGGGTCTACCAAGGATAATCGACATGTTGTCGTCCTCGGGCATCTCAAGTATAACAAAGTCAGTCAAAATAGTAACATTAGCAACAACAACGGGCACATCCTCACAGATACCGATAGGTATGGCAGTTGATTTGTCAGCCATTTGCAAAGATATTTCAGTAGGTGTGAGTTTATTCAAGTCAAGTCTTTTATATAAAGAGAAAGGCATAACACTAACACCAGCTCCTAAATCACACGAAGCAGTTTTCACATAATTCTTTTTGATAGAGCAAGGTATAGTTGGTATTCCCGGATCTCCAAGTTTTTTAGGTACTCCATATTTAAAAGTATAATTAGCAAGCATAGTGGAGATTTCAGCTTCCGGTTTTTTCTCTTATTTGTGATGATGTCTTTCATATACTTTGCATAAGGAGGCATTTTAAGCATATCAGTCAAGCGAGTACGCAAAAAGACTGGCCTCAGCATTTCAGCAAAGCGTTCAAATTCTTCATCATCATTCATTTTAGTTGACTTGGGTGGAAAAGGCATAGGTTCTTCAACCCACGGTTCTCTTTGTTTACTGTGTTTTCTAGCAACAAAGTCTCTTTTATCATATTTTTTATTCTTAGGTTGTGGGTTATCAAGATCAACAGGTGGTTCTATCTCAACATCATTATCTGGTTCTTTTTCATTGGTTGGTTGAGAGTCTTCATGAACCTCATCATTATCTTTTTCATTATCATTAGGTGAGTGCTCATTACCATATTGGGTTTCAGCATCAGAGATAGAAGCTTCATTTTCATTATCAGGAGGTTTCTCTATTTCAATTTCACTAGAAGTGTGCAAAGTCCTATCATTTTTCTTTTCCTTTTTCTTTTCTAGAAGGACTAGGTGCACTAGTGTTATTTCGTTGTGAATCTTGTTCAATTATTTTAGGGTGACCCTCAGGATAAAGTGGTTCCTGAGTCATTTTACCTCCTCTAGTTGCAACTCTAACAGCAAAGTCATGCATATTATGATTCATTTAATCAAGCAATTCTCTTTGAGATTTAGCAACTTGTTCTAGTTGGGTTTGAACCATAGAAGCATGTTTTCCAACACCTCTAACATCATTTGATATTCTAAATAACAAGTCACTCAAGCGAGCAATCATATCAAAATTGTATTTCAATTGTTCCATAACATTTGCATTGATGTGATCTTGTTTTTTAATGTAGTTTTCAAACTCACAAATTCATTGACTAGGATGCATATTGTGAGGATTATCATTATCATTAAACTTCATAAGAGAATTTACCTCTACCACCTTAGGCAATGGTGGTGTATTAAGCCCATGTATTTCTTCAATAGGAGGTAAATTTTTAACATCCTCACCTTTAATACCTTTTTCCTTCATAGATTTCTTTGCCTCTTGCATATCTTCCGGACTGTGATATAATATACCCCTCTTCTTCGGAGTGGGTTTAGGTGGTGGTTCGGGAATAGTCCAATCATAATAATTTTTCAGTATGTTATTCAATAATTGTTCAGCTTGAGCAATAGTTCGTTCGCTAAAAACAAAACCATCACAACTATCTAGGAAGTCCCTAGAAGCATCGGTTAGTCCATTATAGAAGATATCAAGTATTTCATTTTTCTTAAGAGGATCATCAGGCAAAGCATTAAGTAACTGGCAAAGCCTCCCCCAAGCTTGTGGGAGACTCTCTTCTTTAGTTTGCACAAAGTTAACTATTTCCTGTAAGGCAGCTTGTTTCATATGAGCAGGAAAATATTTCTCAGAGAAGTAATAAACCATATCCTGGGGACTACACACACAACCAGGAGCAAGAGTATTGTACCAAGCTTTAGCATCACCCTTTAATGAGAAAGGAAATCATTTGAGAATAAAGTAATAACAAGTTTTCTCATCATGAGTAAAAAGGGTGGCTATGTCATTCAACTTAGTAAGATGTGCCACAACAGTTTCAGTTTCATAACTATGGAAAGCATCAGATTTAACCAAAGTAATTAACTATGGGTTGACAGAAAATTCATAATCCTTATCAGCAATACAGATAGGTGAAGTAGAAAACTTAGGATCACATTTCATTCTATCATTCATAAATTTTTCCTTATATATGTGTAGTAATTTATCTAGATCATCTCTATCATTACAAGCAAGAATATCTGTAGTTGCTTCTTCACTCATAACATAACCTTCCTGTACCTTAGGCAATTCATATCTAGGAAGGCTAGTTCTAGTAGGTGTTTTAGGAGTTTCAGTTTCAAGCTCATCATCAGATTCAACAACATCATGTTGTATTACTCTAGCAATTTGTTTATCAAGAAATTCACCAAGTGGCACATCATCATTATCAAGCAAGGTACTAGCATCATCATAAGAATGATTCATAGTAGAAGTAGCATCATCAATAACTTGCGACATATTAGAATTAATAGCATGTGGAGGTGTTGCAAGTTTACTCATAACAGAAGGTGAATATAAAGCAAAACTGGATGGCAGTTCCTTACCTCCCCTCGTCCTTGAGGGATATATCTTAATCTTTGGATCCTTCAGATTCTTCATGGTGATAATATGATAATAATCCCAAGTTACTCAACAAATATAGCTATGCTCCCCGGTAACGGCGCCAGAAAAAGGACTTTATAACCCACAAGTATAGGGGATCACAACAGTTTTTGAGGGTAGAGTTTTCAACCCAAATTTATAGATTCGACACAAGGGGAGCCAAAGAATATTTGAAGGTATTAGCAGCTGAGTTGTCAATTCAACCACACCTGGAGATTAATTATCTGCAGCAATATGACCAGTAGCAAAGTAGTTTGATAGTTTTGATTGTAGTCACAGTAGCAACATTAATAGTAATAGTGATAGCAGTAATTTGTAGCAAGTGTAATAGTGATGATAGCAATAGTAATGCAGCAAGATCAATAAGGATTAATTCGTAGGAACTGGATCAGTCACTTGTTGGATGATATTCATCATGAGATAGTTATAACCTAGGGCGATACATCACTAGCTCCAGTTCATCGATATAATGTAGACATGTATTCCGTAAATAGTCATACGTGCTTTATTAAAAGAACTTTCATGACATCTTTTGTCCTACCCTTCTGTGGCAGTGGGGTCCATATTGTAAACTAAGGGATATTAAGGCCTCCTTTTAATAGAGAACCAGAACAAAGCATTAACACATAGTGAATACATGAACTCCCCAAACTACGGTCATCACCGGGAGTGGGCCCAGTTGTTGTCACTCCGGGGTTGCCGGATCATAACCGTAGTAGGTGACTATAACTTGCAAGATCGAATCTAAAACATGGATATAATGATAAATTCATAAATAGTTCAGATCTGAAATCATGGCACCCGGGCCCAAAGTGACAAGCATTAAGCATGGCAAAGTCATAGCAACATCAATCTAAGAACATAGTGGATACTAGGAATCAGGCCCTAACAAAACTAACTCAATTACGCAATGAATCGCATCCAACTCCTCACCGACCAGCGAGCCTATGAAGGAATTACTCACTGCCGGTGGGGAGCATCATGGAATTGGCGATGGAGATAGGTTGGTGATGACGAAGATCGAAGATCCCCCTCTCTGGAGCCCCAAACAGACTCCAGATCTGCCTTCCCGAGGAAGAACAGGGCTTGGCGGCAGCTCCGTCTCGTGGATTGTGATAATTCTTTCTCCCTGATTTTTTTCTGGAATAATGTGAATTTATAGTATCAGGGGGGTCATCATCAGGGCCACCAGGTGGGTACAACCCACATGGGCGCGCTAGGAGAGGGGGCGCGCCCTGGTGGGTTGTGCCCACCCAGGGCCCCCTCTCCGGTGGGTCTTGGCTCTAGAAATTCTTATTTTTGATATAAAAAATCCTCAAAAAGTTTCGTTCCATTTCGAGAACTTTTATTTCTGCACAAAAACAACACCATGGTAGTTCTGGTGAAAGCAACATCAGTTCGGGGTTAGTTTCATTCAAATCATGCAAATTAGAGTCCAAAACAAGAGGAAAAGCGTCAGAAAAAGTAGATACGATGGAGACATATCATTAGCTTTGTCTCGGGTCAAACCTTCTAAGTTTATACACACAAAAACGAATCATCATTCCATATATTTTTATACTCCTACAATATATCTTACTATTATTGTGAAAGTTCATATACGCCGGATGAGATTCATGCAAACACGACATATTTTCATTACATTTCGAACTTTTATAGGAAATATGCTAAACCTATTCTAGGCGGTGACCGACGTCCTCCACCTGCCACCTCCACCAGCCAGTTGGCACACCATGCCCTGCCGCCTCCCATGCCCTACTCATCCTCCGAGGAGTCCCCGACCTCGGCGGTGCCGGTGGATTTGAGGTGGATGATGAAGGACGTGGACGGTCTGTCGCTTCACCTGCCACATGCGCCACCGAACGTTGGACGACGGCAAGTAGGACGCGTGGTTGATGGTGCTCCCGTCGTCAGCCGCTAGCGTGGACACCGCTTGTGTGGTCGCGTCCGTGTCTGGCTACGTCACTATTGCGTTGCGAGTGGTGACTTGACGAGGTCGGTGACCTCAGGCTTCATCCCCGAAAACAAGCTCTTCCACAGAGCGTTCGCGCTCGCGGTCAAGGTGGATTTGGTTCCGGGTAGCAGGAGGATGCACTATGGTGTGGAGTTTAGCTGGGCGTTGCTACTTTAAGTAGCACATTTCGGTGAGGCCAGGCGTCCAGGTGCGTCATTAAGTCGCCGGAGTTGGTTCCTCCGGCACCGAGCGCCTTAATGACGGCATACGGGCGGACATCATGAATGCGGCCAGCTGGTGCCGGTTGGGAACGCACCGCGTGACGGCGTGAGGGACAAGGGTTTTTGGTGTGCCAGGGTAGTCGGCTGCGGTCGTGGCAACGTTGGAGATGCCCTTTTCTCACATGCGATCCCCACAAGTCATTGAAAAATCAAGATGACCCCGCATGGTCTCAGGTCCTGGGGTTGCAGTTGGCCACGCTAGAACACCTTGCGGACGCGGCGCGGCGCGCACGCACTTCGGCGTCCTGTGCATCTTCGATGAGCTGGGTGTTGATTTGCTGGTGGTGCCACAACGCTAACGCCACCCTCGGCACCCTAATGCCGAGCATGTCCAGCGACGATGAGCGTGTCACTCACCATGGTCGCCGTGTCCAGAGGCGATGCGGGAGCTGCGCCATGTTGTTGGCTCCCACGCCCCACATAAATTGCCGGTTGCAAAGAGGTCGTGGGCCAGCTCCTCAATTGGACTAGTCTGCGCCACGTCGTCCCGACAGGTGTGCCCCACATGTCAGTTTCCCTGTTTTCGCGGCCAAATTCGAGCGTTAGTGCTCCGTGTTATGCATTAGGTGCAGAACAGGGTGGTTTTTGTGCCCTGGTTCAAATGTGGTACAGTGCCAAGTTGTTACCATATCCCCAAGTGTGGTCGTTTTGGGTATGGTACCACCCATTTCCTTCTCAACTAGTGAAGCGTAACACTTGATTTAGTAGCCGGATGGTGTGCTAATGTCGGTGTCCGACTGTTTGAAGGGATAGTTGAGGTGTGCCTGGTCCGTGCCCGCTTTTAGGGGTCCAACTTACCATGTTCCGGCAGTAGTAACTATACTAGTCCTTGCATGCTCCCTCTGTTTTTATTTACTCCGCATTTTAGCTTTGCTCAAAGTCAAACTTTGTAAACTTTGACAAAGTTTATAGATAGAAATAATAACATCTACAATAACAAATCAATACCATTAGATTCATTATTGAATATATGTTCACATCATATATATTTGCTATTGTAAATGTTCATATTTTTTCTATAAATTTGGTCAAATTTATGAAGTTTGACTTCAGTCAAACCTAATATGCAAAGTAAATAAAAACGGAGGGAGTATCTTACTCCGTGACCAAGATGGATGGGAAAATGAGACAACTTAGTGTTTATTTGAGCCGTTCAAGTTTAATCATGTGGTGTTGTTTATTTCTCATTCCTCTCCAGCCCTCTTGTCAATCGATCATGCCACCCTTCGGTCAAGTCCATCCTCCCGCATGCCTCATTTGAACATTCCGTCGAGTATCGTTCGCATGTGGGCCTAGACCATGCTTGTATTTCCAATGTTGTAACTTGTCCGACATGCATACAGACAAACGGTTCGTTTAAAGTTTCACTTTGCCTCCACTACGTGTCGCTTCCCATCTTAGTTTTGACATCCCATTCGGTTCAGGCCCCAACACATCTTGATGAGATCGATTAATGTTGAGAGATCAAGTGCATGTCGTGCAAGGAGATAAAGGTTTGGTGTGTTTCTATGATAGAAATGACCCGGGGGGTCTGTGTGGATCAAAGTGAGTATATTGTATGTCCAAAAGCGAAACGAACATACTGTACCCACCCTAGTCCTCTTTCAATTGATCTCCGGACCCCGAGATGAAACCAAGAGAGAACGAGTGGGTGCATGTGTGATACCTAAGGCGGATTCAAAATTTTGAACCAGTGATCATAGCATCAGCAAATCATATATAAAGGGTATTCAATGTTTGTTTCGCTTTTGAATGTACAATATACTCCCTCCGATCCTTTCTAGTTTACATATAAGTTTTATGTGTAGTCAAAGTATCTCTACTTTGATCAAACTTACAAAAAAAATATTAACATTCAACAATGCCCAATCAATATTGTTAGATTCATACATACTCCTAGATTTGTATTCAAACAGAGATAGTTTCCAATTTGTTTTCAAACACGTGAATGTGCTTGTTCTCGCGCATGCTCTTCCTACTTGGATTTTGCCACGTATAGACAATCCAATAGGAACATTTTTAAGCTCCATGCCTTCCTTATGAGTGGCGGTCGGGGATGAGCGATGGTCTTTTCCAACCAATCTATCCCCCTAGGAGCATGCACGTAGATCCTTGCTTCGATAACTAATAGATTTTTGCAATAAGTATGTGAGTTCTTTATGACTAATGTTGAGTCCATGGACTATAAGCACTCTCACCCTTCCACCATCAATAACTAATTATTTTTTAGCATTACTTTGTCCCTCTAACTTGACTACGGGAAAGATGCAGCTTTGTGATTTGACGCCTCATTGCTCATTACTATGCCGGCGCCATGACTGGGGTGCTTCACTCCTGCTGTTCTGCACTGTTATTTTGGTATGGCACGTGGACCTGGTTGCTTGATGCCCCACATGTCGGCGGAAGGGACTAGAACATTTATGAAAGTGAGTGCTCCACTCTTACGACGGAGGAGTACACGACACGGTGGCCTAGTGAACTGTTACTTGTACTGTAGTACTACTATAGTTTTGTTGTTTCACACGATCCATCGATACAAACCCAATTAAATAGGCAAAGGCGGGATTTTTCTCGCGCGGTAGATGATACTAGACATACATTTCAAAGGGAATTTTAATATATGCAAATGGAATAATTAAGTAATAATATGAGATCTAGTAAAACTAAAAACACATATGATATATTGTGTTAGAGTGTAGTAGTAGTGTTGTATAGCATAGTTGTTAGATGTAACATGCGAGAACGTGTAGAGATGTACTTTTGGAGGGCCTACAGAGAGAAATTGGGCACAAAGTGGATTCAAATATTTGTATTAGTCTTCATAACATTTGTAACTCATATCTACAGTTTGTACAATAGACGTGAATGCTTGTTTGCTCTTATGAAACCAGTACAACAATAATGGAGTGGCGTGTGCCAATTTAGGCACTGGCACGTTGGCCTACTCGGCTCCACAAAGAGAGTAAGAGATAAATACACGGGCAGTCAGTGTATTTCAAGCGATAAGTGTAATACGGTCACGTGACTTCAGAATACACTCATTACGGTCACTATATACGTTTTGCGGTGATTATACAGTCACTTGCTCACCGTTCAACATCGGATTGCACTCTGTTGACCGGCCAAATAGTCTGAGTGGCACTATGTTGACTATTTAATTGACCATGTTCCTTGTGGGTTCCACCTGTCAGTCAGCATAGGAAAAAGGTAAGATAAACACAAATTTACGCAGGCGCGACAAGACTCCAACCCGTGCGCGGGAACCACCTGGTTGTGTATGTGTCTATCAGGGCCTAATGTGTGTGCATGCACGTGTAGGCTGAGCACTTGAGCGTGAGAGTGTGTGTTGGTCGTGTGGTGTGTGCATGCATGCGTGCGTGTATGCGTGTGAGTGCTGCGTGTGTGCGTGGTTGCGTGTGTTCATGTGAGTGTTGCGTGCGTGAGTGGTTGCGTGTGTTCGTATGAGCGTGCATGCAGTTCATGTGCATGCATGCGTGTGTATAATCACTGCACCAGCTCCTATGGGTTAAAACAGACGACTCATCATACCAATACAAGGCCACCTTGTCTGCTATGCCCACGGTCATGACTTTGAACCACCGTCCAATATTTTTTATCATTTTTTCATTCTTATACACATCGACAGGTGGGCCCAATGGTAGTGAGATTATGTGATGCAACACTAGAGGTGCCACGTGGAGTGTTTAACTGATCAACTAGTCGTGTCCTGAGCAATACAAAGGTGTACGGTGGGCCCGTGATTGTATAATAACCACAAAACATAAATGGTGAAACGTAATGAGTGGATTCTAAAGTCCAATGTACGTATCGTGCTTTCGCTTCAAATAGAATGATTGTCACTGTATATATCACGAGATAAAGATGAAACATGCGTGAATGTCCTGGGGGCGTAATTTTAGAGGACCTAGAGATAGTTTGTGTGCGTAAATGAAAGGGGCGTAGAGGGGGTGTATGCGATGGAAAGAGAGATGCTCTTCGTTTCTCTTTATTATGACTAACTTTATATATAGTATAAAAATATAAAAATACATAATGCAGAATAAATATCTTTGGGTGCACAATGCAAATTAACATTCACACTCCCCCATATAACTTTGTAATGTTGTATATATGTAGAAATTCTGAAATAACTTTTTGGCCACACTTTGTGTGGTTTTATTCAAAAGGAATGTTGTATGCCAAATAAACATGAAGAGAGGGTGATGGTATCCTCGACTAGGGGGTACTCACCACGTCATCTCCCGATCTATTAGATTGGGCCGAGAACCCCCATGGCCGTATACTCACGGGCCAGTTCGGACAGCTGCCGCATACATGGAAGATTCTACAAGACTTGGTGATCAAGACAAGGACTCCTCCCCACCGGCGTATTCGGCTAGGACTCTTGTTATCCTAGGCCTCTGGTGCATTATATAAACCGAGGCCAGGCTAGTCGATAGACATATACATACAATCATACCATAGGCTAGCTTCTAGGGTTTAGCCTCCTTGATCTCGTGGTAGATCTACTCTTGTACTACCCATATCATCAATATTAACCAAGCAGGACGTAGGGTTTTACCTCCATCAAGAGGGCCCGAACCTGGGTAAAATATCATGTTCCCTGCCTCCTGTTACCATCCAGCCTAGACGCACAGTTCAGGACCTACTACCCGAGATCCGCCGGTTTTGACACCGACATTGGTGCTTTCATTGAGAGTTCCGCTGTGTGATCGACAAAAGGATCGATGGCTCGCCTGCAGATCAACTGCAACTTCGGCGTCTTCGTCACCAGTTCAACTGGTCACCTTGATTTGACCAAGAATTGCGCCCCGTGTTCGGATCACCATGTTCGGACGAGGGCCTTCATCAAACATCAACTCCGATCTCTATCAAGATCACGGAGGAATCATCTATGGAGCTCGGGGGCTCAACGTCAACATTGCCCTCAAGCGACCGCGCTATTTTTTTGGACAGCGAACTCGTATCTGCCGCCACCACCTCCTCGAGTATCGCTTTGGTGGAATTGTGCGAAATTGAGTCTATAACAACCCTGGAAAATTTCGTCGAGTTCCGACGGAGGAATCTCTGGCAATCCACAATATACCGGAGCCCTGTCAAATCTGGACGGGAATTTGGATGAGTTTAGGGCGTGGTGTCCAGCTTCTAGCTCGGACGTCCTTTGGAAGATCCAACCGTTGATCGGCTGCGAAATTCCTATATCTACCACCTATCAAAATTTCAGCTCGATCCGACCGTCCAAACTCCGGGAACCTTCCGATTAGTGCATCACTTTTCAGATCTCTTTTCTGCGCGAAAATGATTCCGACCCGAGTCCATCTTTTTTATGAACGGGATTTCGGACATCCCTTTTGAAGGAAGTTTTATATGGGGTATTGTGTTTTGTTCCCGAACACATCCCACTAACTTTAAGATCTTTTGAACATGATCTTCAACATCATGTTGGTGTCAAACCAGTCCGGCAATATTACTCCACGGCTGCCGACCTGCGCTAGACACATCGTCACTTTAGCCGAGCTCAACTTCTTCGGATCATTATCTTGGCAAGCCGAACAAGAGTCCGGCATCGCGAAGGATAAATCATCACCAACATCGCCGCCCCACGGATTACACGGAGCGGGCATACCGGCATCGCCGCACGGTCACTTCATCAAGCCGGCATCAACCACGTCACGACCTGCATCGGTAGGGCCGCGCTATTGCTTCTTCAAGATGGTGTCCATCACGCCGACCTACTTCGACTCATCGGCTGACACCGAGGCTTTGACATCTCGGCTGGACCGGGGGCTTCACCATCTCTTTATCAACCTACTCCGAAGACTTCGGCGTCACTAGCCGACCAGCTCCGTCACGTTAGCTGGACCGAGGGCTTTGCCTCGGCGAGCCAACCTTTGCCAGCATCGCCATACCATCGCTTTATTGCCCATCAGGCAATGGGTGTGCGGATTGAGTCCCAATTTTGGGAATCACCTTTCTTCGGATTGCTACAACAAATAAACCAGGTGCTATTAATCCTAGTATTTTTTGCTTGTTTGGGTTTATTTTCCCAAGGAATTATTACTCTGTTTTGTCCATCATCTGTACGCAGGTCTATCAAATGATGGCCGCATTAACGACGGTCGCGTGGTGGTTCGGTCAGTTTCCGTACATAGTCCAGCGAACGCTGCATCCAGAACTTGGACCGACCTATGAATCCAAGCTTTGCCATGCCTTCACCGCATCATGCCGATGCCCTGGGTCGACATTGACTTTGGCGCCAGGCCATATTTCTTTTATTACTCACTTTGCACAAATTATTTATTATGCAACGATTTTTTAATTATTATTATTACTATTATCTCTGGTTTGCACTATTTTTTGTGCACAAGAAAACGATCCGAGGACTTCGTCGTCACTCTGCCGGTCTGCACTGACCGTTCTATGTCACCACTTCGGCGTGTCGAGCTCTCCGCTCCGCCACCTCGGGACTGGCTTGGGGGATGGAACCTTGTCCCGCATCATGCTCGGACCGCGTCATCAATGCCGAACACATTAACCAGCTAAGTCACTTTCATGCTCAAAGTTTTAATTTTTAACTTGTGTTCGGTTCGACCAAGCATTATAATTTTTTGGAAAAATGTTGCTTGTAAAAAATTTCCCTGTCCAAACTTTGTTTGTGACGCATAAATTCAAATACCCAATTCATTTGGGGGCTTCCTTCATGAAGCTTTTCCACTTGCATATGATTATACTTGTACGGCTTCGTTCCTTGTTCGTGTATTACGCCACAATATGCACCATATTGACTTAAGCGATTTGCAAGCTGGGTTGCCTCGCTCCTGTGTTTACCCCTACGTTCCCGGTTGTTCGGCTAGGGAGTAAAGGGAGCACCTCTGCGATTGTCACGATCGGGTCGCCTGAGCCGGACCTCAGACTGGGTGAAGCCGAAAGCTAGCGCTCTTATAGTTTTCAATGATGGTCGGCACACAACGGAACTCATGAGTACAAAAAATCTATTGCACAAGTCTCATAATAACAATGAGCACCGAAGAAAGGTATCGGTGGGGGTACTATTTTCTTCGAAGATGCTTCTTACACTTCACGGTAATATAGCATAAGTTCCCTGAGCGCGCTTTGTCTGTTACAGCCTTATGGCCTGATTGCCTGGTTATTGGAAACACCATCGATATTCTCGACCGATGGAGTACATAACACTTTTCGGTCCTTGACCAAAGAGGGAGAAGCTGACGGTCGGTTAAGACGCGTTTAAAGTTCGGTTGAACATAGATATGATATAAGTGCTTTGGTACATGCAATCATTCTTCTACCCAAGTCACTTGGGGGCTCTTAAGTTTATTTGAGCCGTTTTATAATAAGTGTTCTTCTTCTTAGTCGTTGCAAAGTTTTATTATTATTATTATTTATCACTCCTTTTTTCGACACGAGTGTGCGATCACTAGCCGGGGAGCCTAATTTCTCTCTCAAAACCGCTAGAGTTTAGTTTGCTAAACTGGCCTGATGAGAAGTACTCCGCCCTCGGGATAGGAGGTTGAAGCCGTAGGCTGACCCGCTCGAAGTCTTGAGATAGGATGTATCATGTTAAAGCACGACAGAAGCACTTCTTTTTTCTAAGACCAACTTTCGGATTGGCACCGAACACTTGATATTGTTCGGACGTCATGTTTTTACCGACGTTTCTTGGTTTTCCAAGCTTTTTGGCACTTTTAAACTATTTGTGCTTTTCCAGCATTAGTCTCGCAGTGCAACGCCGGACACCTTTAGGGATTCGGCAAAAACATTCTCAGATATTGCTATATATGCATCGGTTTCGAATTGTGTCTTCGGTCAATAGTTGGGTTGCCCAGCTCCTGCACTTGCTTCCTACATTCCGTTTTGTTCGGCTAGGCGTGCAAAGGGAGAACCACTGCGATTGTGCTTCCAGCTCACACGGTTAAGCACCTCAGTGGAGAAAGCCAAAAACTGACTTTCACAATAAGCGTAAACTGGTCAGCGATCCGATGACTATGTTAAATGATGGGCCGTTCATAACATTGGCCGAAGTGTTTACGGCTTGACCCCGACTGTCGCCAAACACTACCGGGGCTATTAACTGGCCTCCCAAAACTAAATCCTCAATATTTTGCTCTTACATTAGAGCTGAGGTTTAATGATCATGCTTAGCATGACAACCCAAAGAAAGGAACCGATAGCGGGACTATTTTCTTTGGAAGACATTTCTTCTGTTAAACAGTAATATAACTCTCTGCGTACCTTTGTTTATAAAACCGTATGGCCAGATTGCCTTGTTTGTTGTAAATCTTTGCCCTCATAAAGGCTTTATAAAGTAGGACAAACACTCCTCGGCTACTGGCCGAAGAGGTGGAAGCCGATGGTCGGTCAACAAGGTTTTGTACAATGCGGATCCGAGCATTAATGACGTAATGTACTTGGATACATAGAGTCATTACACATAATTTGTGATTTTACTATGGATATTGATCCTTAATTCGGCCACCCGTGCCCGCATTAAGGCTCGGGGGCTACTGGGCTTCGGGCTTATTATTTACAAATATTAAAGGGGCACATTGATCCCCTGATCTGGTGTTACCACCCGACCAGTGTCTCGGGGGCTACTGCATTGCTTGTCCAATGCAGAAAATTTTATGTGCAATATAGTTTCCGAGGAGATTTTGATCCTCAGGTTGGTCGGCCGCACCCAACCTGAGTCTCGAAGACTGAGCACGCCTGCTTTTAGTGTCCCGAAGTATTCTGCCGAGCTTGGACTTGATCCTCAGGCCGATTTTGCAAATCAACCTGAGTCTCAGCGGCTACTGGGATCAGCAGTCTTACGTCATCCTTCAGGTGCATCTCAGGTTTTGGACTGATACACACCTTGAGGGCTACTGGCTATATATCTCGACAGAGAATAAATTGCACCAATAAAAAATATTCACAAAAATCGGCCCACATTCAGGGTGGTGCACCACCTTGGAAGCAGTCCGGCATAAAGCTCGGGCCCTAGTGGCTGGCTCCATAGAGGGCATTTCCAGCATTAAGCTCGGCTAAACTCCTTCAACTTTTTTGGACCAAGATGATCTATGACATCTTGGATATAGTCCGGCGTTGGAGCTTGGACACAGTCCGGCGTTGGATCTCGGATATATCTCGGCGTTGGAGCTCGGAAGCAGTCCGACATTAGTGATCGGCTGCAATAGATACGTCGAATGCTATCCGGTGTTAGAGCTCGGACGCAAGAGGACACTGCCTCCCGGGAACAACTTCAAACCCGAGGTGTGGCATGAAAATAACAAGCATTGATAAAGGCCGGAAACTTAAAGGGGCTCCTCGGATACCCGACGTGTAAACTCGTCAAATGCATTTGGTGATACTCAAGATCGAAGATGGGAAGATTTGTTGAACCAGTTTCCAAGACCGACAACCGAAGATGAAGAATAGTTCGGAAGAATCGAGGAGCGTCTCTAACTTGAAGACCGGTTCAGGGGGCTACTGACGGTATCCTGGACTAGGGGGTACTCACCACGTCATCTCCCGATCTATTAGATTGGGCCGAGAACCCCCATGGCCGTATACTCACGGGCCAGTTCGGACAGCTGCCGCATACATGGAAGATTCTACAAGACTTGGTGATCAAGACAAGGACTCCTCCCCACCGGCGTATTCGGCTAGGATTCTTGTTATCCTAGGCCTCTGGTGCATTATATAAACCGAGGCCAGGCTAGTCGATAGACATATACATACAATCATACCATAGGCTAGCTTCTAGGGTTTAGCCTCCTTGATCTCGTGGTAGATCTACTCTTGTACTACCCATATCATCAATATTAACCAAGTAGGACGTAGGGTTTTACCTCCATCAAGAGGGCCCGAACCTGGGTAAAATATCGTGTTCCCTGCCTCCTGTTACCATCCGGCCTAGACGCACAATTCGGGACCTACTACCCGAGATCCGCCGGTTTTGACACCGACAGAGGGCTTTTTAGATCAATGGGGCATGTGATGTAACATGTGTGAATGTGTAGTTGACGTATTTGGTAGGGACTAGAGAGGTATGTGTATGTACTACATTGATCTAAAAAGCCCTCTCTTCATGTTTATTTCGAGAGAGGCATGGATAGAGGGGCTGGTGGGGGCGTGGGAGAGATAGCACGAGAAATGAGAGAGGTCTAGAGAGATAGACGAATAGGATGTCACGGAGAGAGATGCCTTTGAGTGTGTATATGCAAGGGGGAGGGGATAGAGGCACGAGGAGAAAATATTTTGTGTGGTGTCTGTGTTGGTAAGTGTGGGCGTGAGAAGATAAAGAGACCTGGGGGAAGAGGGTGTGTCACCGCATGATGTCCGGTGGGTCGAGGTGAGGCCCTTGGTTCGGTTCTTTCCTGCACCACATTGGTCGGCCCGTGATGCATTCAGGGAGACCCATGGAGGACTAGTCGTACAAGACAAAGATACTAGTGTCGTGAAGGACTCTATGTCCACTGACATAGCCGACTAGGATTTGTAACCCTAGGTCCTCGGACTAAGGTAACCCCTTGTCTCTGATATTACCATTCATCCAACCTAACTTTATGGGGCATCTTACAGAATGCTCTGCTAGAATCATACTCGTCAATTAGGAAGAGTGGTGGAGACATCACGTGCGAGACAGGCCTAAAGATAATGTGCGTGCGGGAGACCCGTAGGCAGGTCTATGTATATAGAAAGGGTCGATGGGG
Organism: Triticum aestivum; assembly: GCF_018294505.1. Classification (NCBI taxonomy): domain Eukaryota; kingdom Viridiplantae; phylum Streptophyta; class Magnoliopsida; order Poales; family Poaceae; genus Triticum; species Triticum aestivum. The sequence goes on along the minus strand of NC_057803.1, from coordinate 211,232,157 downwards.
ATTGTGCATGTGTATGCTTCTGACAGGAAGAGTGCTTGTGATAAAGGTTAGCGAAAACAATCGTAAATGGTTGCGAGAGGGAGGGAGGGTTATATCAAGAGCATGTCTGCGAGAAAGACACCTCAGGAGAGAGTGTGTGAGCATGTGTGAGAGACCACCAATGGATATACACCATGTGCGCGTATGTGGGAGAGAGAAAGTCAGCGTGCGTGCGAGGAGGAGCCAATGCAGAGTGATACTACACCTAAAATACTGATGTACACATTGATTAAAAATATAAATTGTATCCAAATATTTGGATGGGATCATGATATTTGCAATTCGCGTAAGGAACGTCCATTGATCCATCGAACATCTATATTCTATCGAATTTGAGCATGTCTATGTTATTATTCGACATAATTGATCCAAAGAGTTAGTATTTTGAACTCCAGACAATGCATTGCTTTAGCAATCAAATATAAATGTGAGTATAGTTCATGTTGTGTGTGTAAAGCACATTATAAACACAAAAGTTACACAATGAACATTATAAATAGCTAGCTATGAACTAGCATACATTTGAATTCAAGTTAAGGTGGTTTAAAAATTCAAATTCAACATGAAGTCCATTCAATTATTTGAATTCGAGATCATGGCATTTGTAAATCATACCTAAATTATGGGGGCACCAATCTTTGCTCTGCTTTTGTACATAATAGCATATATAGTCATGTACAAAATAGATTCAAATTTACCTCCTCCATTCCAAAATAATCGTAGTTATAGAATTTTCAAGTGTCATGAAAACTAAGCGCACCATTTAATGAGGTTTTCAAACATACAAGGTCAAATTTAACGTTGTCTATTTAGGTCAATCCTCAAATTTCAATAGTACTCTAAACATGAATGCTTCTATTTCAAAATTTCGAATGAAGCGCCAAAAGAGCCTCTACTCACCCTAAACCGCATGAGAGCAATGTTTGTTACACATAAATTACATTTGTAACTCCGACCCGTGAAGCCTACCAGCCCGACGTCTATAGGTCTAAACCGGGGTAGGTTTGTAACTTCATCTAGATGCCACGCAACCGCCTCCGAAAAACATTCATACACCGTGGCCACCTAAACACACATTTGCTCGGCCGAAATCGCTCCAGCCCACTATTTGGGACACCTGGGATTACGGCCCTACCCCCGAGCCGCAGTAGCTCCGAAATTTAAGAGGGGGGCAAAGTTTGTACTTTCCCCAAATTTCAAACAAGCGCGTCCCATCTGTTCAAAAACACAAGCATGTCCCAGACTGAAACAAGGTTCCGCCTTAGATCCCCCCGCCACTCCCGCCCCCCGTCCGATTCCTCATTCATACTCAGTGGGCGCCAAAACTACCTCTCCACCAGCCACGATACCCTGGCGTCCTCCGTCCGCCACCCCATCCCACCCATCAACCGCCACCCTGATACGTCTCTGACGTATCTATAATTTTTGATTTTTCCATGCTATTATATTATCCATCTTGGATGTTTTATATGCATTTATATGCTACTTTATTTGAATTTTGGGACTAACCTATTAACCTAGAGCCCAGTGCTAGTTTCTATTTTTTCCCTTGTTTTTGAGTTTTATAGAAAAGGAATACCAAACGGAGTCCAATTGACGTGCCAATTTTTGATCATTGTTTATGGACCAAAAGAAACCCCCGAAGTAAAAGAGTTGGGCCAGAAGAGTCCTGAGCCATCCGCGAGGGTGGAGGGCGCGCCCTACCCCCTGGGCTCGCCCCCCTACCTCGTGGATGACTCGAAGACCCCCCTGACGTGAGACTGACGCCAAAAATTCCTATAAATACAGAAACCCCCAAAAAGAAACCTAGATTGGGATTTCCACCGCCGCAAGCCTCTATAGCCACCGAAAACCAATCTAGACCTGTCCCGGCACCCTGCCGGAGGGGGGATCCATCACCGGTGGCCATCTTCATCATCCCGCCGCTCTCCATGACGAGGAGGGAGTAGTTCACCCTCGGGGCTGAGGGTATGTACCAGTAGCTATGTGTTTGATCTCTCTCTCTCTGTCTCTCTCTGTCTGTCTCTCTCTCTCTGTCTGTCTCTCTCATTCTCTCTCTCTCTCTCTCTCTCTCTCTCTCTCGTGTTCTTGATTCGTCACGATCTTGATGTATCACGAGCTTTGCTATTATAGTTGGATCTTGTGATGTTTCTCCCCCTCTACTCTCTTGTAATGGATTGAGTTTTCCCTTTGAACTTATCTTATCGGATTGAGTCTTTAAGGATTTGAGAACACTTGATGTATGTCTTGCATGTGCTTATCTGTGGTGACAATGGGATATTCATGTGGTCCACTTGATGTATGTTTTGGTGGTCAACTTGCGAGTTTCGTGACCTTGTGAACTTATGCATAAGGGTTGGCACACGTTTTCGTCTTGACTCTCCGATAGAAACTTTGGGGGACTCTTTGAAGTTCTTTGTGTTGGTTGAATAGATGACTCTGAGATTGTGTGATGCATATCGTATAATCATACCCATAGTTACTTGAGGTGACATCGGAGTATCTACGTGACATTAGGGTTTTGGTTGATTTGTGTCTTAAGGTGTTATTCTAGTATGAATTCTAGGATAGATCGAACAGAAAGAATAGCTTCGTGTTATTTTACTATGGACTCTTGAATAGATCGATCAGAAAGGATAGTTTTGAGGTGGTTTCGTACCCTACAATAATCTCTTTGTTTGTTCCCCGCTATTAGCGACTTTGTAGTGACTCTCTGTTGCATGCTGAGGGACAGTTATATGATCCAATTATGTTATTATTGTTGAAAGAACTTGCACCAGTGAAAGTATGAACCCTAGGCCTTGTTTGCTAGCATTGCAATACCGTTGCGCTCACTTTTACCACTTGCTAACTTGCTGTTTTATATTTTCAGATTACAAAAACCTATATCTACCATCCATATTGCACTTGTATCACCATCTCTTCGCCAAACTAGTGCACCTATACAATTTACCATTGTATTGGGTGTGTTGGGGACACAAGAGACTCTTTGTTATTTGGTTGCAAGGTTGTTTGAGAGTGACCATGTTCATCCTACGCCTCCCACAGATTGATAAACCTTAGGTCATCCACTTAAGGGAAATTTTCTACTGTCCTACAAACCTCTGCACTTGGAGGCCCAACAACGTCTACAAGAAGAAGGTTGTGTAGTAGACATCAAGCTCTTTTCTAGCGTTGTTGCCAGGGATGTTAGCGCTTGAGGGTATATCTTTAGATCTCGCAATTGGATCTTTTTGTTTCTTGTTTTATCACTAGTTTAGTTTATAAAAGAAAACTACAAAAAATGGAATCGAGGTTGCCTCATATGCTTCATCTTTTTAATATCCTTCGTGAAAATAAGGATTCCAATAATTGTGCCAAAGTGTTAGAAGAAGAATGCATTAAAATGTTTGGCACTAAGTCTTTGGATGATGAGCGTGATTGCAATGTTGTTAGCATGCATTCTTTGAATATCCATGATGCTAATGATATGCAAAGCCACAAGCTTGGGGATGCTATGTTTGATGAAGATGATATTTTTTGGTCCCCCAAGTTTTGATGAGCAGATTTATTATGATGAAAGCATCCCTCCTATATATGATGATTATTGTGATGACACGTATGCTATAAAGAATAATGATATCCATGAAACTTGTCATCATGATTTTAACTTTCAATTGGATTATGCCTCACATGATAGTTATTTTGTTGAGTTTGCTCCCACTACTATTCATGAGAAGAAATTTGCTTATGTGGAGAGTAATAAAAATTCTATGCTTGTAGATCATGAAAATAATGCTTTATGTGATGGTTATATTGTTGAACTCATTCATGATGCTACTGAAAATTATTATGAGGGAGGAATATATGCTCGTAGGAATTGCAATAATATCAAGTTTGCTCTCTATGTTCTTAAAATCTTGAAGTTATGCTTGTTTTGCTTTCCTATGTTAATTAATTCTTGTTCTCATAAATTGTTTGCTAACAAAATCCCTATGCATAGGAAGTGGGTTAGACTTAAATGTGCTTGTCATATGCTTCATGATGCTCCTGTTATGTTTCAATTCTTATCTTTCATGTGAGCATCATTGAAATCGTCATGCCTAGCTAAAAAAGGCATTAAAGAAAAGCGCTTGTTGGGAGACAACCCAATATTTAACCCTACTGTTTTTGTGTGTTCACATGATTAAGATACTGTAGTAATCATGTTTTATAGCTTTTGTTTGAATAAAGTGCCAGGTAAGACCTTTGGGAGGGCTTACGGTGATAGTTGATTTGATCTTGCTGAAAAACAGAAACTTTTGCGCTCAGTTAAACAATTCTCATTTTAAAAAAAGCATGATAAAATACTGATTCTTTTTGCAGAATATTAATAAACAAATTGCCTAGGACCTCCTAATTTCTCAGGGTTTTTCGAGTTACATAAGTATTCGAGAGTTACAGATTACTACGGACTGTTCTGTTTTTGACAGATTCTGTTTTCGATGCATAGTTTGCTTGTTTTCTAGTTTCTATGGCTTATATTGCTTAATATAAATTGTAGAAATGGTATGGTACAGTAGGCATCATTTGAGCAAAATTATGAATATTGTCTTGATAGTACCTAAGTGGTGATTTGTTTTCTTATACTAACGAAGCTTACGAGTTTTCTGTTAAGTTTTGTGTTGTGAAGTTTTCATGTTTTGGGTAAAGATTCGATGGACTACGGAATACGGAGTGGCAAGAGCCTAACCTTGAGGATGCCCAAGGCACCCCCAAGGTAATATTCAAGGACAACCTAGAGCCTAAGCTTGGGGATGCCCCAGAAGGCATCCCCTCTTTCATGTTCGTTCATCGGTAACCTTACTTGGAGCTATATTTTTATTCATCACATGATATGTGTTTTGCTTGAAGCATCATTTTCATTTATTAGGATTCTCTTTCTGTTACTTAGAGTAATATTTTGCATCTTTTACTTCAATAAATAGGTCAAGTATAGCCTTTACCATGCTTATTTTGCAAGTCCATATGTTGCTGTTTTAAAAACAGAAAGTTTGCAGTTATGTTAAATAACATGATAAAATCTACAATGATAAAATCTTGAAATTTTTACACAATGAGTAACAAAAAATTATCTACAATGTGGTAATTTTTCAGAATTTTTTGTGTTAAATAAGTATGATTCCTCTTGCATTCTTTATAGACTATCCTGTTTAGACAGATTGCTGTTATGTTTGCATTGTTTGCACATGTTTGCTTGTTTAATGATTCTATTTGAGGATAGGAGTGTTAAATATGCAGAGGCAATTAGTAGGCTATGTCAAATTATAATTTTAGTGATTTTCTACAGTAGATAATGATAAGGTTTTGCGTTGATTTATACTAACTTATCTCACGGGTTCTTGTTGAGTTTTGTGTGGATGAAGTTTTTAAGATTCCAGGAAACTATGATATGAGAGGAATTAAGGAGACACAAAAGCTCAAGCTTGGGGATGCCCAAGGCATTCCTAATTAATATTTCAAGAAGTCTCAAGCATCTAAGCTTGGGGATGTCCCGGTAGGCATTCCACCTTTCTTCATCAACAATTATCGGTTAGCCTCGGTTCAGCCTAAGTTTTTGCTTCTTCAGATGATATGTGCTATCCTTGCAATGTCATTTTATTTTGTTTTGCTTGATGTTTGAACAAAATACCAAGATCTGAAATTCTTAAATGTTAGAGAGTCTTCACATAGTTACATAATTATTTGACTACTCATTGATCTTCACTTATATCTTTTGGAGTAGTTTGTCATTTGCTCTAGTGCTTCACTCATATCTTTTCAGAGCACGGTAGTAGTTTTATTTTGAAGAAATTGTCGAACTCTCATGCTTCACTTATATCATTGTGAGAGTCTCTAAACAGCATGGTAATTTGCTTTGGTTATAAATTTAGTCCTAATATGATGGGCATCCAAGAGGGATATAATAAAAACTTTCATATAAAGTGCATTGAATACTATGGGAAGTTTGATTCCTTATGATTGTTTTGAGATATGAAGATGGAGATATTAGAGGCATGCTAGTGAGTAGTTGTAAATTTAATAAATACTTGTGTTAAGGTTCGTGAGTCTCGTAGCATGCACGTATGGTGAACCGTTATGTAACGAAGTTGGAGCATGAGATATTTTTTGATTGTCTTCCTTATGAGTGGCGGTCGGGGATGAGCGATAGTATTTTCCTACCAATCTATCCCCCTAGGAGCATGCACGTAGTACTTTGTTTTGATAGCTAATAGACTTTTGCAATAAGTATGTGAGTTATTTATGACTAATGTTGAGTCCATGGATTATACGCACTCTCATCCTTCCACCATTGATAGCCTCTCTAGTACCGCGCAACTTTCGCCGGTACCATAAACCCACCATATACCTTCCTCACAACAGCCACCATTCCTACCTATTATGGCATTTCCATAGCCATTCCGAGATATATTGTCATGCAACTTTCCACCGTTCTGTTTATTATGACACGCTCCACCATTGTCATATTGCTTTGCCTGATCATGTAGTTGACATCGTATTTGTGGCAAAGCCACCATTCATAATTCTTTCATACATGTCACCCTTGATTCATTGCACATCCCGGTACACCGCCAGAGGCATTCACATAGAGTCATATTTTGTTCTAAGTATCGGGTTGTAATTCTTGAGTTGTAAGTAAATAAAAGTGTGATGATCTTCATTATTAGAGCATTGTCCAAGTGAGGAACGTATGATGGAGACTATGACTCCCCCACAAGTCGGGATGAGACTCCGGACAAAAAATAAAAAGAAAAAGAAAAAAAGAGGCCATAAAAAAGGAGAAAAGGCCCAAATAAAAAATAAAAAATGAGAGAAAAAGAGAGAAGGGACAATGTTACTATCATTTTCCGCACTTGTGCTTCAATTTAGCACCATGATCTTCATGATAGAGAGTCTCCTCTTTTGTCACTTTCATATACTAGTGGGAATTTTCATTATAGAACTTGGCTTGTATATTCCAATGATGGGCTTCCTGAAATGCCCTAGGTCTTCATGAGCAAGCAAGTTGGATGCACACCCACTTAGTTTTCTTTTTGAGCTTTCATACACTTATAGCTCTAGTGCATCCGTTGCATGTCCCTACTCACTAACATTGATATCTATTGATGGGGATCTCCATAGCCCGTTGATACGCCTAGTTGACGTGAGACTATCTCCTTCTTTTTGTCTTCTCCACAACCACCTTCTATTCCACCTATAGTGCTATGTCCATGGCACATGCTCATGTATTGCGTGAAAGTTCAAAAAGTTTGAGAACATCAAAAGTATGAAACAATTGCTTGGCTTGTCATCGGGATTGTGCATGATTTGAATATTTTGTGTGATGAAGATGGAGAATAGCCAGACTATATGATTTTGTAGGGATAAGCTTTCTTTGGCCATGTTATTTTGAGAAGACATAATTGCCTTGTTAGTATGCTTGAAGTATTATTATTTTTATGTCAATATTAAACTTTTGTTTTGAATCTTATGGATCTGAATATTCTTTCCACAATAAAGAGAATTACATGGAAAAATATGTTAGGTAGCATTCCAGATCAAAAATTCGGTTTTATTGGTCTCAAATTTTTTTCTGTTTTTATCATTTACATGCTCGAGGACGAGAAGGAATTAAGCTTGGGGATGCTTGATACGTCTCCAATGTATCTATAATTTTTGATTGTTCCATGCTATGATATTATCCATCTTGGATGTTTTATATTCATTTATATGCTATTTTATATAATTTTTGGGACTAAGCTATTAACCTAGAGCTCAGTGCCAGTTTATGTTTTTGTCCTTGTTTTTGAGTTTTACACAAAAGGAATACCAAACGGAGTCCAATTGACGTGCCAATTTTTGATGATTTTTTATGGACCAAAATAAGCCCCCAAAGTAAAAGAGTTCGGCCAGACGAGTCTCGAGCCATTCACGAGGGTGGAGGGCGCGCCCTACCCCCTGGGCTCGCCCCCTATCTTGTGGATGACTCGGAGACCCCCCTGACATGAGACCGACGCCAAAAATTCCTATAAATACAGAAACCCCCGAAAAGAAACCTAGATCAGGAGTTCCGCCGCAGCAAGCCTCTGTAGCCACCGAAAACCAATCTAGACCCATTCCGGCACCCTGTTGGAGGGGGGATCTATCACTGGTGGCCATCTTGATCATCTCGGCGCTCTCCATGATGAGGAGGGAGTAGTTCACCCTCAGGGCTGAGGGTATCTACCAGTAGCTATGTGTTTGATCTCTCTCTCTCTCTCTCATGTTCTTGCTTTGGCACGAGCTTGATGTATCGCGAGCTTTGCTATTATAGTTGGATCTTATGATGTTTCTCCCCCTCTACTCTCTTGTAATGGATTGTGTTTTACCTTTGAAGTTATCTTATCGAATTGAGTCTTCAAGGATTTGAGAACACTTGATGTATGTCTTGCATGTGCTTATCTGTGGTGACAATGGGATATTCACGTGATCCACTTGATGTATGTTTTGGTGATCAACTTGCGAGTTCCGTGACCTAGTGAACTTATGCATAAGGGTTGACACACATTTCCGTCTTGACTCTCCGGTAGAAACTTTGGGCCACTCTTCGAAGTTCTTTGTGTTGGTTGAATAGATGTATCTGAGATTGTGTGATGCATATCGTATAATCATACCCACGTATACTTGAGGTGACATTGGAGTATCTATGTGACATTAGGGTTTTGGTTGATTTTTGTCTTAAGGTGTTATTCTAGTAAGAACTCTAGGATAGATCGAATGGAAAGAATAGCTTCGTGTTATTTTACTACGGACTCTTGAATAGATCTATCAGAAAGGATAACTTTGAGGTGGTTTCGTACCCTACAATTATCTCTTCGTTTGTTCTTCGCTATTAGTGACTTTGGAGTGACTCTTTATTGCATGTTGAGGGACAGTTATATGATCCAATTATGTTATTATTGTTGAGAGAACTTGCACTAGTGAAATTATGAACCCTAGGCTTTGTTTCTGAGCATTGCAATACCATTTACGCTCACTTTTACCACTTGCTACCTTTCTGTTTTTATATTTTCAGATTACAAAAACCTCTATCTACCATCCATATTGCACTTGTATCACCATCTCTTCGCCGAACTAGTGTACAATTTACCATTGTATTGGGTGTGTTGGGGACACAAGAGACTCTTTGTTATTTGGTTTCAGGGTTGTTTGAGAGAGACCATCTTCATCCTATGCCTCCCACGGACTGATAAGCCTTAGGGCATCCACTTAAGGGAAAAATTTCTACTGTCCTACAAACCTCTGCATTTGGAGGCCCAACAACGTCTACGATAAGAAGGTTGTGTAGTAGACATCACGCCCTCCTCCATCATGCCGGAGAAGATACCCCGACGTCGTCGTCCACCGCAACCGCAACGCCCTCCATGACTAGTGGTTGATGCCGAGGCCAAGCTGCCTCTAGGACGTCGACATGCGCCATACCCGAGCCAGTTCAACCATGTCATCCTGCGCCTCACTGCTACCGCTCCAACGTTGCCACCGTCCACCGCACCGGAGTTGTTCCTGCTACACCGTCCTTTGCCGCCTCGGATCTGCTTCCTCTTCACCGACAGACGGCCACCAAAATATAGTCAACAATTTGGCCATGGGTTCGTCCAAGGCTGCACCCTCCTCCAAAACATTGGTTCCCCTGGTAAAAATAAGAACATCGCCACTATATCAGGAGGACACAACACTGGCAAAAGAACTGGTACTCCTCTTCCCTTATTCGTGCAAATCTTACGTGTCTGCTTGCACGGTATTCATCGCACAGAAGACACTAGTTGAACGCTTATTCCTACACCTTCTTCCTGATACTAGATGTTCCTAGTAACTCGCGATGCACAAGGTTTCTCCTCATATACTATTTCAACTTAGCTAGAGGTCCGTCACCCCCTGGATTTCAATTCCTGGTCAGTTGATTCCCAATTAAAGGAAGCATTCACCGGCATAATAGGCTCTAGTCCGCCTATTACGCTAGGGAAGCAGCACCTCGGTGTTTATCTTAGGGGTGTGTGGGGCCTAGGAGCTACTGGCGCCCGATCTAGAGGTCAGCTAGGATTAAAGGGATGGCTGGGGGGCACTGCCAAGCACGGTGGTGGTGTGAGATCGATGGGAGGGCGGGGCGGCGACGATAGGGGTCTGGGCCGATGGTCGCTGGCGGTTCGAGAAAGATCGTCAACAGTGATTGGCGGGAGGTAGAAGAAGGCCATCTGCCCGTTCCTTGTAGATCGGACGGTTCATAAAAAATCGACTAGCCTATTTATTTTTAGTCAACTGTTATTTTGATAGGACCAAATGTAGTGGTGTGCTAGAGGAGTACCCGCATTTCCCAGCCATCCCAGTGCTCATATATTAAAAAAATCATACGGAGTAGAATCTAATTTTGTTCTCCATGCAATGTTGTAGAGATATCATATGTCCCCTGCCATTTATTTTTCAGCCACCTTCTATCTGCTACTTTTACAGTGCACTAGTTCTGCACACACACTTCACTATACTCACACAATTGTTTTTTCATTCGTGGGTATTTCAGCCTCTGCCAACCAGTTGATAGAAGCACAAAATAAAAGAGAGAAGCAGCTCCAGCTTTCTTCGAGCTTATGCAAAACACGTTTCAGCACTACAAAGGGTGCAGTGTCAGCAGATGGAGATGGTAAACGTAGCTCCGGAGTTGATGATCTCGCTCGCCATGAACCACCATCCCAGGTGCTTGATTTAACTTTGCGATGTCATATGTGGTTGCATGTTGCATATGGTGTCTAGCTTGTATTTGAAAGGATGAAGTCGGTCTTTATTAAGATAAGGGAATATTATTTTACATGAACCACCATCCCAGGAGCACCAGAAGACAAATAGCTAGTCAGGGCACTGGCCGAGCCAGTGACAAGCCCAACACAGACAGGTATCACGTGGAAGCCAACTAAAAATCCACGATGGTGGCGAAGCAGCCCGCCTCCCACCAGGCTCTCAGGTCCTCGATGATCATGCTCACCACTCGAGGCGGATGTCTAGCTTGTATTGCTTCCAATTTGGTTAAATTGCATCTACTTAGCTTACACATTATACCTTTAAATATGACATGCCTTCCTATTTTTGGTACATACTAGTACATCTGTCTATTAACCATGTTCTTACATCAAACTAATGTTCTTGTGTATCCCTCATCAATCACTTATGATGAGACAGTCATCCCAATGGGTTACTATGAGAAAAGATGCTCTTTTAAAGAATGTAGTGTCAACCTCCCCACATGATTCTCAAGAAAGAGCAAGGCTAGATGAAGATAGTGAATGTAGATCTATAGTTGATGACCGCATTTCCCCTACACCACCATCACAGGTGCTTGCTCTAACTTGGTAGCGTGATATGTGGTTGCATGTTGCATATGGTGTGTAGATTGTAATTCTTCCAATCTGGTTAAATTGCATGTGCTATTCTGCTTCGTTTATACATTATACTTGTTAATGTGATATGCCTTCCTGTTTTTAGTACATAGTACATCTGTCTATTAAGCATGTCCTTACATAAAACTATTGTTTTATTTGTATCCCGCATCAATCAATATGACATGACACCTTTAGTATATGAAGTGTGATATTGGTTGCATCTTTCATATGATTTGTAGCATGCGCTGCTTCTAATTTGTTGAAATGCCATTTATGATGGGACGCTTTTAACTTGGCAGAGTCATATTGGTTGCATCTTTGATGTGGTGTCTAGCTTGCATTGCTTCTTATTTGTTGCAATGGCTTCTGCTTAGTTTACACAAAAGTTGTGAATATGCCATGCCGTCCTATTTTTCATACATTTTCCATCCTGGTATAATGTGTTTGCCTTACATCAGAGTAGTGATTGTCAGTATCATGCATGAATGAGTTCTGAAGAGTGAATTTTCTTGCTTTTTATTGTCGGTTTTACTTGACAATTCAAAATCAATAAAGCGGAAGAAAATTAGCAAGGCAGTGGATAAAGATGCTTCTTCCAAATGAAGGGCCTCAAGAGATTCTACTCCGCCACCCCAAGAAGATTTGCAAGACAACACATGCATTGACACTCAACATAGCACGTCTCCCCTAGTCCACCATCACAGGCGCTCCCTCTAACTTGGCACTATTACATGTGGTTGCATGTTATGTATGATGTCTAGCTTGTATTGCTTATAATTTTCTTGAATTCCATCTGCTTACTTTACACATTATACTTGTGAATAAGACACATGTTCCTGTTTCTAGAACATACAATATTTGTCTATCACACCATGTTCTTACATCAAAGTACTACTATTGTGTAACCTACAACAATCACTTATCATAAGACACGTTTAACTTGGGAGTGTGATATAGGTTACATCTCGCATTCTTTTCTAGCTAATTTGTTGGAATGGCACTTATGACGAGACAATTTTAACTTGGTAGAGTGACATTCGTTGCATCGTTCATACGGTGTCTAGCTTTCATTGCTTCTAATTTGTTGAAATGCCTTCTGCTTACTTTGCACATCATAGCTGTGAATATGCAATGTTGTCCCTTTTTTTCTTACACATTCAATCGTCCTATCATGCGGTCCACTACTAGGAAAAGGACTATAGATGAAATTGACACTAATGGCGTACCAGAGAAGTGGTGCGCCACTACTATATACTAATGGCGCACCATGTGGTGATGCGCCATTAGTGTGGAAGACACTAATGGCGCACTAGGAACAAGGTGCGCCACAAGTAACACTTTTTTTTTCATTTTTCCAAACATACTAATGGCGCATCCTGGCAAAGTGCGCCATTAGTAGTTCTAACTAGTAATGGTGCACCAGCCATAGAGTGCGCCACTACTGTATTTTTTTATTCTGTTTTTTGCAAAACTACTAATGGCGCACCGTTGCAAAGTGCGCCATTACTAGTTTAAACTAGTAATGGCGCACTCTGCCACGGTGCGCCATTAGTATATATATATATATATATATATATATATATTTACTTTTTTGCAAAACTGCTAATAGCGCAAACGTCACCGCGAAATTTCATGGGCACTTTTTGATATTTTTTGATATCACCAAGACAGATACTTTTTGATATCATGAATATTTTTAAATTTCATGGGCACTTTTTGAATTCACGAGGACACTCGATCTCGATCCCCCTCCATCTCGATCTCGATTCCACCCGCACCCTCCGCCGCTAGCTCCACCACCGCCGCCGACCCACCGCACCCTCCCCCGCTCCACCGCCGCCGACGAGCACCCCCCGCACCCTCCATCTCGATCTCAATTCCACCCGCACCCTCCCCCGCTAGCTCCACCGCTGCCGACGACCCACCGCACCCTTCCCCGCTCCACCGCTGCTGACGAGCACCCCCCGCACCCTCCATCTCGATCTCGATTCCACCCGCACCCTCCCCCGCTAGCTCCACCACCGCCGACGACCCACCGCACCCTCCCCTGCTCCACCGCCGCCGACGAGCACCCCCCGCACCCTCCCCCGCCGAAGAGCGCCCCCCGCACCCTCCCCCGCTCTGGTCAAGTTATGTATGCAAGAACAAACCTTTAAACAATTACTAACATTCATAACAAAAATTATTTATAACATCACCACAAATAAATCTTAACTTGGTTTACCCACTAAACTAGTTTCAATCATTCTATAAATCAGGCATAATAACTAACAAATATTTATCAGAATACAAATACATAATAATTATTTAAATGCATGGATTACTGTTTCATATTCATATTCATTTATTAAAAAATAAAAAAAATATACTAATGGCGCACCAGCCTGGTGGTGCGCCATTGCTATGTAAAAAAGATTTCTAATGGCGCACCGGTGGTGGGTGCGCCATTGCTATCTAAAAAACGGTTTCTAATGGCGCACCAACGGGTGGTGCGCCATTAGTAAGCTTCCCCCCTATAGCTAAGTCCTCCCTCTCCCTCGCTAGATCCCATTCGTCCCTCTCTCCCTCGCCAGACCCACGACGCCGCCGCCCCGACCTTCGCCGGACTCCACCCCCGCGCCGCCACCCCCGCCGGACTCCACCCCCGCCGCCCCCGCGCCCCCGCGACCCCACCCCCGCCGCCCCTGCCTCCCCCGCGCCCCACCCCCGTCGGACTCCACCCCCGCCGCCCCCGCGCCCCACGCTCGCCGCCCCGACCCTCAACGTCTTCGCCTTCCTCCTCGCCGTCGGTGCCGAGCAGCGATGCAGCACCGTACACCCCCCGACCCTCCTCCTCCCCTTCCCCCTCCTCCCCCTCCACTTGCCCCCCGCATGCGCCAGGGCTGACGGCCCCTTCTCTGTCTCGCAGGGAGAGGTCTCCGGCGCCTCTACAACACTGACGCCTCACCGTCGATCCGCGTCACCGCGTCAACCCCGGCCCCGCACGAGCACCAGTTCCCCTTTCCCCCCCTTTCTGTTAACTGAACATTGTCAGGTTTAGGTTCTGTTAACTGAAAAAGTTTAGATTCAGAAACATTGTTGGACTGATAGGAAGTTTGTTGAACAGAGCAATCTACACCTGTAATTTCTACTGTTATGCCTTTGTTACTCCAGTCAAAATTTTAGTCAAAATTTTCCTGTCAAAATTTTCATTCAAGCACAACTAATCATGTAACTTGAGACCTTGCCCTGCGGCATTATAATGTTTGATGCCTGCATCAACACTTCTCTATACTGCATGCGGTTGTTATAGTTGAGGGTCAAAAGTAGGGGTTAGCTTTAACATGATTTGCTAGTGCTTTCATCACAGAACACATTCTTTGAAAAGGGGATATTCTGAAGTCGATGCTTTCTCGGGATGGGAATAATAGTCTGAAATACACCTGATGGAAACCTTTGTTGATTGTGATCTCTGCACATGTTTAATGTCAATGCTGTTGTGCGGCTGTTATGTGTGTCTATGTCGGTGAGCTTGTGTTATGCACTTCTACGTTTGACAAGTAATGACTTGCAAAGATGATGATCATCTTGCTAGTTTGCTGGGTTTTGTCTCCGATCATTGTGTCGTGATGAATTTGCAGGTACCCGAGAGGCCCTTGAGTTTGCCGGAATGTCGATTAACTTCCGTTCCGGCAAATTCGGGTACTCCATATGTCCTATTTTCAGCAAAGGTCATGCTGAAATTTTCCGTGAATTTTAGCATGACTTTGCTAAAAATAGGACATATGGGGTACTTGCGACTAATGCATGGGCTGGGGTATCTTAGTACTTAATTAAGTAGGATCAACTGCCCCTTTATTCTTGCTGCATTAAACCATAGGTTTTAGGGTGCCTCGGTGTCGATAAGAACCTAAATGATGAAAGCTTAGGCTTTTAGGGTGCCTCGGCGTCGACAAACCCTAAATGATAAAACCTTGGCTTTTAGGGTGCCTCGGTGTCGATAAGAACCTAAATGATGAAATCTTAGGCTTTTAGGGTGCCTCGGCGTCGACAAACCCTAAATGATAAAAGCTTAGCTTTTAGGATGCCTCGGTGTCGACAAACCCTAAATGATGTAGTTTTGAATTATGAACGTAGGATATGTCGTCATCAGACGACGAAAGTCTCCCGGGGGAGTGCGACTGGTGCCACGACTATCGAGGTCTGTGTGACATGCCTCACCTGGACGATGATCGGCGCTTCAGCATTAAGCTCGAGGAGACCTTCGAAGTTGAAACGGTACACAACGATGACAAGTGTTATTTTCATAATTAAGCATGACTTCAACTATATCAACGTGTAATTTTCATCTTTTACAATTCGAGTATAGCTTATCCCATGCCATGCAAGACTCTATGTCTTGG
Organism: Triticum aestivum; assembly: GCF_018294505.1. NCBI lineage: Eukaryota > Viridiplantae > Streptophyta > Magnoliopsida > Poales > Poaceae > Triticum > Triticum aestivum. Next base: position 211,216,331 of record NC_057803.1, on the reverse strand, counting down.
AGAGGATGGATTTTGAAGACCATGAAATTTCTGAAACAAAGAAAATTCACCTAAGGACTCATCACGATGTGGACTTTGAAGTAAATCTATATAATTCTAAGAGCGTAACCCATTTTGTTTGCAAAAATTGGGAAGCATTTTGCAAGATGTACGGTTTTTGATGAGTGAGGGAGTCCTGGATTAGGGGGTGTCGGGATGGTCGGACTATACCTTCAGCCGGACTCCTGGACTATGAAGATACAAGATTGAAGACTTCGTCCCGTGTCCGGGAGGGACTTTCCTTGGCGTGGAAGGCAAGCTTGGCGATACGGATATGTGGATCTCCTACCATTGTAACCGACTTTGTGTAACCCTAACCCTCTCCGGTGTCTATATAAACCGGAGGGTTTTAGTCCATAGGACAACATACAGAACAACAATCATACCATAGGCTAGCTTCTAGGGTTTAGCCTCTCTGATCTCGTGGCTGATCTACTCTTGTACTACCCATATCATCAATATTAATCAAGCAGGACGTAGGGTTTTACCTCCATCAAGAGGGCCCGAACCTGGGTAAAACTTCGTGTCCCTTGCCTCCTGTTACCATCCGGCCTAGATGCACAGTTCGGGACCCCCTACCCGAGATCCGCCGGTTTTGACACCGACATTGGTGCTTTCATTGAGAGTTCCTCTATGTCGTCGGCCGTTAGGCCTTGATGGCTCCTTCGATCATTGTTAGTGGGCAGTCCAGGGTGAGACTTTTCTCGCCGGACAGATTTTTGTATTCGGCGGCTCTGCACTGCGGGCCAATTCGCTTCGCCGTCTGGAGCAGATCAAAGTTACGCCCCTGGCCACCAGGTCAAGTTTGGAAGCTTAAACTACACGGCCGATATCCGTGGAGACTTGATCTCAACGGATCCAAGCCTCTTGCCTTGTGCGTCACGCGGTCACGATGAGTACGATTTAGCTCTACCATCAGACAGTGTTTAGGAGATTGCACCGGCAGCCACTCAGACCCCTCAATTCGGAGCTAGTTGCCGCTGTCAATGGACGGGTGGATGGACCCTGCCACGGAGGCCATATCCTCAGCGGCGATCGAGCCGAATATCGACCTTACCCTTCACAAGAGTCGTGTCGTTAAACTGCCAGATACTTCTCCAGCCACGGACTTCGAACTGGCTGCGCCCGTTCCTATCGAGTCCGGTTGGGCGCCGATCATGGAGTTTACCTTCGCAGATATCTTTCAGCACTCGCCCTTCGGCGACATACTGAATTCATTAAAGTCTCTCTCCTTGTCAGGAGAGTCCTGGCCGAACTATGTCCAACAGGATTGGGATGCGGATGACGAAGAAATTCGCCGCCCACCCACCACCCACTTAGTAGCCACTGTCGATACCTTAACCGACATGCTTGACTACGACTCCGAAGACATCGACAGTATGGACGATGATGCAGGAGACGAACAGGAACCACTGCCTACAGGGCACTGGACGCCCACTTCATCACATGACGTGTACATGGTGGACACACCAAAAGAAGACGACGACGAGGAACGGAAGGACGCAACGAAGGGTTGTCCCCTCGAGAAGCAGTCAAAGCGGCGGCGTAAGCGCCGCCCCAAATCCCGACTCAGCAGAAACAATGATCATACAGACCCAGTGTTAGAGCAGGGTGAATCATTGCCGGACCACGGCAACACGGAGAATCAAACCGAACAACCCGACTCTGTCAAAGATAATAGTCCGGATGACATCACACCGGACAGACACCCGGAGCAATAGAATGCCCATCAAAGGCTTGTTGCCACCGTGAGGAGCCTAAAAAAGTAGAAGCAAAGGCTCAAGGCTGCGCAGGACACACTCCAAATCAGATGGAGTAAAGTACTCAACACAGCAGCAAAGTACGGCGGTAATCGCCCCACCAAGAGCTACCCGAAGCGGAAGTTGCTACCTGAATTCGATGAGGAGGCCTTAGATCCCCCGCAACCAAAAATTAAAATGGCCATCTGGCCGGATAGACGAACTCACGGCCAACATAGAGCGGCAAACAACGCCGCACATAAGCCAATATGTGGTCCACACGAGGGCTCGCATCAAAAGGACGTCCCAACCAGATCCATCTATGGACCACGCAAGCGTGCTCCAGCATACGATGCAACACAACAAACATCTGAACAACGTGGTACACCCAGATACAGGGGTGCCGCACACCCCCTATGTTTTACCGATGAGGTGCTGGATCACGAATTTCCAAAGGGATTCAAACCCGTAAACATAGAGACATACAACGGAACAACAGACCCTGGGGTCTGGATTGAGGACTACATCCTTCATGTCCATATGGCTCGAGGAGATGATCTCCACGCCATCAAGTACTTACCCCTCAAGCTCAAAGGGCCAGCTCGTCACTGGCTTAAAGGCCTCCCCGAAAGCTCCATTGGAAGTTGGGAAAAGCTCGAAGACGCCTTTCGGGAAAATTTTCAAGGGACTTATGTCCGACCTCCGGATGCGGACGATTTGAGTCATATAACTCAACAGCCCGGAGAGTCAGCCCGAAAGCTTTGGAACAAGTTTCTTACTAAAAAGAACCAGACCGTCGACTGTCCGGACACCGAAGCCTTGGCAGCTTTTAAGCATAGCGTCCATGACGAATGGCTCGCCAGACTCCTCGGCCAAAATAAGCCGAGAATGATGGCCGCATTAACAAGCCTCATGACCCGCTTTTGCGCGGGTGAGGACAGCTGGCTAGCCATATGCAGCACCAGCGACCCCAGTACATCTGAAGTTAGAGATGGAAATGGGAAATCACGACGCAACAGCAATAACAAACGCCGGAATAAAGAAGACAACACGAAGGGCACGGCAGTAAACGCCGGATTCAAAAGCTCTCGGCCAGGTCAGCAAAAGCCGCCCTCTAAAGGCACCAGGGATGAACTGTCCAACCTCAACAAAATTCTGGACCAAGTATGTCAGATCCATAGTACCCCTGGTAAACCTGCTAATCATACCCACAGAGAATGTTGGGTCTTCAAGCAGTCCGCCAAGCTCAACGCCGTACATAAGGGGGAGGATACACCAAGTGAAGACGAGGACGAGCCTCCTAAGCAAGACACTGGGGAACAAAAGAAATTTCCACCAGAAGTCAAAACAGTGAACGTGTTACACGTGATCGAGGGAAAAAACAACGCGACACTCCCAGGAAAATATACCCAAGTGCCTGTCATCGCGCAGTCCTGCCACTGGTCGTCTCAACCGATCACTTTCGACCATCGCGATTACTGAGCAAGTATCCAACACGCAGGATGGGCTGCCCTGGTATTAGACCCAGTAATTGGTGGATATCACTTCACACGAGTCTTGATGGACGGTGGCAGCAATCTAAACCTAATATATCAGGATACAATCCGCGGGATGGGGTTAGACCCAACAAAAATTCGCCATAGCAATACTACCTTTAAAGGAGTAACGCCAGGCCCAGGGGCTCGTTGTACGGGCTCCCTCCTACTACAAGTTATATTCGGCTCCCCCGATAACTTCCTCGCGAGCATTTAACCTTCCACATCGCTCCGTTCCAAAGTGGCTATCAAGCACTGCTTGGACGCGAAGCTTTCGCTCGCTTTAATACAATACCACACTACGCCTCCCTCACACTCAAGATGCCCGGTCCACGTGGCATCATTTCAGTGAACAGAAATATCAAGTGATCTCTGCGCGCCGAAGAGAGTGCGGCTGCCTTGGCAGCCGCACACTAAAGGCGCCCGGACCAGCAAAAGCATCCAATAGGTCGTCAAGACCTCAGACACAACTAATCAAGTCCGGCGCCACTATTTATACCGAATAAATGGTCACACCCCTATTTGTCAATACAAGGGGCTCAACGCGCATAGACAAGTGGCAATTTTTTTCTCATCTTGAATTATACATGGTTTCTCTAAAAACTATCTTTTTGCACGACAACTTTTTCACCTAAATTCCTCTTTTTTACAGACGATCATCGTGCTAGACCTGTCCAGGATACGGCACAACGGAGACACAGGCGCAGACGTGCAGCAGGGACCCGCTCCAAGGATTCTTTTTAGATTAAGACCCTGTGTAAACCTTTTTTACTGTCTCTTGTTGATACATATCCACCGTTGAGAAGGATGCTGATGTCTTGGCATGTGGCCACGCCAGAACAATGCACGTACCTGGACACAAGGGGCTTCTTACATAGGCCATTATTTAGGCCTGGTTTATACCACAAAGACCGAATACCTTAGGGAGTGTTCGACGTTGCGAGTTTGGCCCTATATGCATCAGCTCCGAATCATTATCTTTGGTCAAATGTTGGGTTTGCCCGGCTCCTGTGTTTTGGTGCCTTACGTTCCGCTTTACTGGCTAAGGTAGCACCAGGAGAACTACTGCGATTGTGCCCTGGTTCATCCTGACGAGCACCTCAGTAGAGAAAGCCGAAAACTGACTGTCATGATATAGCGTGAGACTGGTCAACCACTCGATGACCTGTTGGAATGTTAGAATTCCTCCGCTTAATGAAGGGTCGTTTTCCGGCCAGGCATGTATGCACCCCGGGATCGGGAGAGTGCGGAGCCACCAAGGGCTATCTAGTAGCCCCACTGTCAAACTCCTATGGCTAAGTGAAAGTGCTAAAGCATTATAGTTCGGTTGCCTCGCTCGCTCCGCTATCACCTCCTTAATAGGACCAAGACGTTGGGTTAAGTGTGAACACGTGTTTTTTGCGAGCACCTCCACATTCTATGCGTGGGGGTTGAAGCCGACGGCTGCAATCTTTCAGGTTATACACATGTATACATAAACGGCCGCCCAAGAGGCATCATATTACTTTCAGGCAAAAGTATAAAAATAGCCTTATAAATTTTTTATAAAAGCATTTCGCTTACAATGAGATTATATATCACTCAAACATAATATTTTTTGAGCACTGGGTCTCTATCAAACGAGCACCCTCAAGAACTTCTTCAAAGTAGTGCTCAGCAGCCATTCGGCCTATGGCCGAATCCCGCGCTACAACAGTGGTAGCATCCATCTCCGCCCAGTATGCTTTAACACGGGCAAAGGCCATCCGTGAGCCCTCTATGCACACCGACCTCTTCATCGCATTAATGCGCGGCACCACATCAAGGAACTGCTGCACCAAGATGAAATAGCTGTTCGGTTTTGGCCTTTCCGGCCATAGCTGATCCACAACAGACCTCATGGCGAGTCTGGACAACCTATTCAGTTCGGCCCATTTGGCTAATTGGTCAATCAATGAAAGTGGACGCTCGGGAGAATGGAATTGTGTCCAAAACAGCTGGTCCACTTCACGGTCCGTCTGACCCTGGAAGTACTTGGCCGCATCGGCAGCGCTCGCCGCCAAATCCATATACACATCCTCCGAACTCCACAGCCGATCCAGAGGGGCATACCGTGGATCTCCGAACTTCCTCCGCAACATAAAGGATTTCCCAGCTACAATATCCCCGGCTTCCTGCAGCTCCTCCTTCGCCCTCATAGCAGAGCGGATGTCTTTTCTCGTCGCAGCAACCTTCTCAAGGTCCGATGCCTTCGTTAGGTTTTCCTTTTCAAGAACCCGACAACATTCGGCAGCGGCTTTTAATTCTATGGCCATCTTGGCCATCTTATCTCGGCTCTCGCCATGCGCGACCTTCTCGGCTTTCAACTCTTCGGCCGCCTTCAAAGCAGCCGCATTACCAAACCTCGCTTGTTCCTTGTCTCGGGCAAGTTCTGCCTGCAAGGCTTCAACAGTGGCAGCTGTCGGATTTTGGGTTCCGGCAGACCCTTGAGGTTCGAACACTGGGGTGTGCGTGGAGATGTCGCCTCCTACCTTCCTGCACCCCTCCGCCTTGCAAAGATCTAAACTAAGGAAAGAACAACACAAGAGACATAGGGTTTATACTGGTTCGGGCCACCGTTGTGGTGTAATACCCTACTCCAGTGTGTGGTGTGGTGGATTACCTCTTGGGCTGATGATGAACAATACAAGGAAGAACAGCCTCGCGAGGGTATGTTCTTGACTGGGGCGATGAACTGCTGGGAGGAGCTCAGTCACCCTTCTCTCTCTCTCTCTCTCTCTCTCTCTCTCTCTCTCTCTCTCTTTCTGATCTCTATCCTTCGATTCCTCCGGCTCACTCCCTTTTCTGCCCCCTTGGCTCTGTGGTTGCCTGGTCCTATTTATAGAGGCCCTAGTCCTCTTCCCAAATATCGAGCGGGAAGGGAGCCAACAATGGCGGGCTAATTTGAAGGGGGACAGCTAGTATCAACTATCCTGACAAAAGTAGTCTTCGCCTGCGCAAAGGTCTGGTGATGATGCCGTCTTGGGCTCCACGGTGACCTCCGTCTCATAGTCCTCCTGGTCTTGGTCTCGTTGCACCGAAATGGCAACCTTTGCCTGATGCCTTGGTACTCCGCGGCTGCGCTTGCCCCCTTTGCACCAAAGAGGAAGGGAGGACACTGCGCGAGTTGGCACCCGCCTGGCGCCCCCGGTCGTCATGGCTTGCATCACGGGCACCTTGTGAGGTACCCCGCCTTGATCTCTCCGCCTCCTCGTGAGCCAGCCTGATGAGGCCGCGCCTGAGGAAGCTCCGCGTCGTCCGCCCCACGAGGCTTGGCCCCTCGCGAGGGTCTTGGGTTTGTGTTGGTGAAGATTGGCCGCGCTGGGCCCCCCTTTGAGCCACGCCGCAGGCCGCAGGCAGGCAAGTCTAGGGACCCCCATTCCTAGAACGCCGACAGTAGCCCCCGGGCCCAAGGCGCGCCCGGACTTGGCCATGCAGGGAGGCGGAAGGGCAAGAGCGAAGCGCCGCGGGCCCTAACAGCCTGCGGCCTTGGGCGCCGCGTGACGGTTGGTTGGATGTGGGCGCCCTTGCAACCGCTCGAGTTGATAAAGGAGCGGCGTCCACCTAGGCTTTGCTTCTTGCTTTCCCCGGTTGCTGCTCAGATCCCCTTTCTTGCACCTCTCCTTCCTTCCTCCAAAATTTCCAGATCCACTCCGACCGTGTGACCTAGGAAGCCATGGCGCCTTGTCAGCCCTCGGCCGTGGCTTCGTACTCGTCTGCCCTGGACCCGCCGAATGTGTTGGAGGCGAGCCTCGCCCGGTTGCGCCGGATGGCGATGGTGCGGGGCATCAACGAGGTGAGGGTGTTTAAAGCCGGCTCCGCCACCCCTGAGGGTCAAGGGAGCACCTTCTATCCGCTCTTTGTAAGTGCCATTGCTGCTGGCCTGGTGCCTCCCTTCTCCGAGTTCTTCTTCTCTGTCCTCCGCCACTATAAGCTACAAGCCCTGCATCTCCATCCCAACTCCGTCCTTCTCCTGGCAATCTTCGCCTATTACTGCGAGGCTCACGTAGGGGTGCAGCCCTCAGTGGCCTTGCTGCGCCACTACTTCTACCTCCGGACCTCTCATGGTATTGCTTCCGCGTGCGCGAGCTTCGTCGCGTACGGTGGCGCCATTGCCATTTCGAACCCCGGAAAAAGGATTGAGGGCTTCAGGAGCAAGTGGGTCTTGGTGGATGCTGGGCGCATCCACCCTCGGCTGATCTTGCCCACGGAGCAGCCCACGAGCTCCAGCGATTGGGGTCGAGCGGAGCTCACGGACCCCCGCGCGAAACTGATGTTGGAGAACATGGACGCGGATCTGAGGCCGGCCAACATGGTGGCGGCGAAGCTGACCGGCGCGTCGCTGCTGAGGGAATTCCTGGAGCACCAGCTGCCCCGCTTCGGCAGTACTCACTTCCGATGTGGAGGCCCCGTCCGAGCCCCGCAGCCTTAGCCGACGGAGATCTGGCTGCGGTCCTCCAATCTCTGGTCGGGGGCGATGTGGCGAGGTTGGCGAGCGCTCCTACACCCTTGTTCCTCCGTGATGATTGGGAGCAGGTAGTGGAGTCCATGCCCGTCTTCAACGAGGATGGGCCCGTGCCCCTGGAAACTCCCGAGGAACCGGTGGACATGCCCTCCGACGACTCCAGCGAAGAGGAGGCAGGAGGGGAGCGGGGAAAAGGGCCTGACTCCGAGGCGACTGACGGAGAGTCGAGGGCTCCCCTCCCCCGGTGCCGGTCCCGCATTCTCCGCCTCTCTCCGAGCGATGGCAACGAGGATGATGACGAAGACGACGACAAGGACGACGACGAGCAGGACGGCGGGAGCTCACCCCCGATCCCTAAGAAGGACAGGACCGGGCTGATCTCCCGCGGGTCTGCCCCGGCCCCGGGGCGGACCGCAGATGCGCCTTCCGCCTCCAAGCTTCCCGAGGTTGACCCTTCCAGCCGGCTTTCAGGCTTCAAATTTGGCCGGAGGCTGCTTGAGCTCACTGGCGACGCCCTGTAAGCGCTCGATTCTTGTTTTATCTCTTGCTCTGCTTCTGAAGCTTGACGTCCGCATCTCTTGGATAGGCTGGCGCCCGCCGCAAAGAAGCCGAAGGGGGCTCCCGAGGTTCCATCCGTGGCAGCGCTTCTGCCCGCGAAGGAGGGTGACCACGATGCACAGGCTTCTCCTGCCCGGTCGTCCTCGTGAGGCCTGGCTGAGCCGGCTGGGGCGAGCTCAGCCCCCACGGCCCAAGTGGCTCCCGAGGTGCTCTCGCCTACTGCCGCCACTTCGACTGTCGGGGCGCGGCAGGCTCTGCCTCAGGATGCTGTGGCCGCGGTGCCGTCTTCTCCTCCTACTCCACCGGCTGCTGTCTCTCCGACTCCTTCTGCCGTTCTGGATCGTGCTGTTGCTGAGCTGGACCGACTATGTCAGGAACTTCTTGGCACCAACCCCCGCTTGGAGCTGGCTTCATGATGGGTTCGCTCCGACGCTTCGATTCGGGCGGCGCTGGTCCAGGCTTCAACGGCATGCGACGAGGAGAAGCAGGCCATCCTTGAAGCGAAAGCTGCTCGTGATGCAGCCCTGGGGGAGGTGGTCGATGTCCGTGGCCGTTGCAAGGCGCTGGAGGGCGAACTGCAAGGTTTGTAGGATCAGCTCGTGAACGAGGTCCGCCTTCGCCAAGAGCAGGAAGAAGGCGTGAAGGCTCGCGAGGCGGCTCTCAAGGAGATGGAGGTCAAGCTCAAGAAATGCTGCGACCGCCTAGGCGCGCTGGAGCAGGAGTTGGGGGCGAGGAAGGCCAAGCTGGACGATGAGGCCCTGGTTCTTGCCGAGGACCGCGTGGCCTTCGCGGAGATGGAGGCGAGGGCTCGCTCCTCACTAAGGACGCTTTACGACAGCGGCCTGGAGAGCCCACTGGCTGGCGCCGAGGACGGCCCCGCCAAGCTGCTTCCCTTCCTGGTTCACGCTCTTGAAGATGTCGCCCTTAGCCTTGGCCCCGTGGCCGAGGCCGAGGCGCGTGTCCTGTCTTCTGCAACAATGACGCGGGTCCTCACCCACATCTACCTTCGCGATCCCGGTGTCGACCTCGACAGCCCGCTGGAGCCAGTGAGCGGCGAGCGTGCCGCTGCCGCTGCCGAGGCCGTGAAGGGTTGCGCAGAGGCCCTGTTGGGGAAGTTCCGGGCCTTTAGCACCAAGCCGAAGCAAGGCGCTGGCGACCCCACCGCTCCGTGAGGCGTACTCAATCCGCACTACTCCATCACCGACAAGTGACTTTGTCGCGGCTCCTGTCCTGCCTTTAATTCCTGCACATTTATCATGCCTCGGGGAGGCGTTTAAACTTGCGTTTGGCATTGAGATAACAGTGTGGACTGTAATATTTGCTTTTGAATTCCTTGAAATTTGTGCCTTTCCTTCCTACTTGCTTATGATCTACGCCGGCAGAGCCCGGCCCCGCGCATGCCTCACCCAGTGTTGGTCCCGACCGGAAACCAGGACGGGGCCAAGGAGTGAGGGGCCACGTGACAAGTTAGGCTCCTGAGTCGCGATGCTCAGGAGTCCCCCTTGGCGCACGAACAACAAGTAGGGAGTTGTGATGCGGGTGGATCTACCGTTCTACGTCTGCAGAGCCCGGCCGCGCGCGTACCTCACCCAGCGTTGGCCCCGACCGGAAACCAGGACGGGGCCACGGAGTGAGGGGCTACGTGACCAGTTAGGCTCCTGAGTCGCGATGCTCAGGAGTCCCCCTTGACGCTCAAACGGCCTTCGTACTTTTGCTCTGCTCGGGGAGAGACGCGTGACGAACCAGGCTCGGGGGGACCTGGCTGGGCGGCGTGCGTCTGGGTGTGACCCAGGCGCAGCCCCCGTGCCCAGCCCCCTTGCGCGGCACTCCCGAGGGGAGGCGTTACGATGAGGCTAGACACTAAGCTCTGGGCTCCCTGAGGTTGGTGCGGCCCGGGGGCCACGCTTAGTTGTTTATCACCAGCGCGGAGCATAGCGCTACCATATGTGTACGGGCATAGCCGCTCCTCGGCAGTGTCGTCAGCCAGCACGGAGCATGGTGCTTCCACTGGTACGTGGGAGGGGGCCCCCCTCCGGAGGAGCCCTCGGGGCGTGTACAGCCCCGCCCTGACACGTGGCTGGCACGGTAGGGCCTAGCGAGGTGTATCTGGGCACCCGTGAGCCAGCGCAGGACTCACGGGGCCCTACCTCTAGGCGGGTTGCGCCTGGCACTGGGCCTTATCTTGTGATGTGTCCCTGCAAATTTGGTTAGATGTCGGCACTCTACGTCCTCGGGTCCCGGCCCTCGAGCTGGTCTCAGCCGTCGCTGGTATGCCAGGTCGCGATGCCATGGACACGGCCAGAGGGTGAGGGCTGGAGAGCCAGTAAGAGCCCTGAGTCGCGATGCTCAGGTACCCCCCCTTTAACGTGCAAGTGGTCGGCATGGAGAAGAAGAGGTGCAGTGGACCGGCATCAAATAATCAAGCATGGTGGGTCTAACGCATGATCGGAAATAAACGCAAATGGGATACATGCCGCTGGGCCTGGCCCGAGCGGCTTGGGGATCATGCAGCCCGAGGGGCGCCCCCAACAAGGTAACTAACTACATGGAATAAAAAGGGATACACGCCGCAGGGATGGACCCACGCGGCCTAGGAATAATGCAACCCTGGGGGGCGCTCCCAGTTGGAAATAAAACTCGAAAGATGTCACCTAATGATGTTGAGGACGAAGGAGTGTTGGTGTAGCAGGCTCGGTGGGCTGCGGGAGCCGATCCTCACGAGCCCCCAGGCCCAGGGGCCTCGGGAGGCTCCGGAGGCGCTGGCGGCTCCTCACGGGCCATCTCCATCCCTACCAGGGCTGCGGAACGCCTGGCTTCTCGTGCCTCCGTGATGCCCCTCATGAGGCGCTGGTACGTGTCAGCTGCGTTCGGCAAGCCGTAAGGCATGCGAACGTAGCTGTGGGGTGGGCCTCCGCAGCGCCCCACTCACGAGGGCCAGAGGTGCTCCAGAGAGGCAACTCGGTTGAGCCCTGGTATGTCGATGTAGAAGCGCAGCCCACCATCCTCGCCTGGACGGGGAGCCACTGCGGGTAGGCGGCCGCCGCCTTTCATGACTCTTGACTCCTGTAGCTCCTGAATGGCCTCGCTGACGAACTCCTGAGGGTCTGGATCTCCTTGCCTTGCTCCTTCTTGAGGGAAACGTGCTTCAAAACACGCCTCCATGTGGTGCCCAAGCGCCTCCCTCGTGACCCTGGCTAGGTCGGTGGCCCTCCAGGGGAGAGCCCCCGAGCCCTGCCTGAGGAGGGCGCCGGGCGTGCTTTCCTATGTGATGGAAGGAGGTTCCCCCTGGGTAGGCGCGGGCCCAGAGGGGCCTGCCTCCTGAGTGGACGATGTCTTCTTCTTCTTAGGGGCGGTCTCGGGAGGCCTCCTGCTTCCACGATCCGGGTCTTCCAGTGACGCGGCCTGAAAGGCTCGTTCCAGGGAACACACCGCGTCCTTCTCTTCACATGGCACCGTGATGACTCCGCCGCTTCCTGGCATCTTGAGGACGTTGTAGCCGTGGTGAGTTACGGCCATGAACTTGGCCAGCGCTATGTACCCAAGGATGGCGTTGTACGGCAGGCGAATGTGAGCGACGTCAAAGTCGATGAGCTCGGTGCGGTAGTTGTCGCGTGCCCCGAAGGTGACAGGGAGGCGGACCTGCCCAATCGGGACCGTGGAGCCGTCGGTGATACCGGAGAAAGGCTTGGTTGGCTGAAGCTGGCTATAGGGCACTTGGAGGTTGTTGAATGTTTCCACGGACAGGACGTTGAGCCCTGCACCGCCATTGATGAGGGTCTTGGTGACCACCATGTTGCTGATGATTGGGGAACAAAGCATCGGGAGAACTCCGGCTGTAGCCGCACACTTGTGCTGATCTGCTGAGCTCAACGTGATGGCGCACGCCGACCACCTGAGAGGGCATGTGGCTTCGAGCCTGGGAAGGACTGCGTTCACTTCGCGGGCGAACTGCTTGAAGATGCGTTGGGAGGCTGGGGCTTGTGCCCCGCCCAGAATGCAGGCGATCACGCGTGGCTCCTGGAAGCCCCCAGCCCCCTCGTCCTAGTGGCGGTCCTCGTTTCTCCTTGGCTGCGACAGCAGCGGCGGGAGGCCTGCGTTGCCTTGCGGGCGATCCTCGCGAGGCTGATCCCTCCAGTCTCCTTCGTGAGGCTGATCCCTCTAGCCTCCCTCGCGAGGCGGGTCTTGCCAGCGATCCTCGCGAGGTTGATCGCGCCACCCTTGGCGTGGGCCATGGTCTTCCCAGTGTTCCTTCCTCCTCCTCGGCCGTAGCCCCGGTCACTGCGGTCAGGGCGACGGCCGATCCTTCCTTCTCGCACGGCTCGGAGCTCTTGACATTCGTTGGTGTTGTGGGTGTGGAGGTCGTGGTACACACAGTACCGGCTGCCCTTGGAAGGTTCGGGCTGATCTCTGCCCCGCTTGGTGTCTGGTTCTGCCGCGAGCACGCAGCCCACTTGTGCTTCACATCCTTGGCCTTGGGCTTCTTCTCTTCTGGGTCTGCGGCAGGCAGCTTGAGGAGGGAGAGACGCCCTTCCTCGGCCCTGGCGCACTTGGTTGCCAGGTTGAACAGTTCCAAGGAAGTGCACGGGTCTTCATGCATCGCCAGCTCCTCCTTCATCTTGACGTCGCGCACGCCGTCGGAGAAGGCCGAGATGATGGCCTCCTCAGTCACCTTGGGAATCTTGAGGCGCGCATTGTTGAAGTGCTGGATGTACTTCTGCAGGGTCTCCCCGGGCTATTGCTTGATGCGGCGCATGTCGCTCACGGCGGGTGGCCGGTCGCGAGTGCCTTGGAAGTTGGCGATGAAGCGGGTGCGCATCTCGTCCCAGGAGGAGATTGTGCCTGGAGCCAGGTTCAGGAGCCAGGTGCGGGCCCCATCCTTGAGTGCCATGGGGAACCAGTTCGCCATGACCTTCTCGTCTCCGTTGGCAGCTTTGACTCCCAGCTCGTAGAGCTGGAGGAACTCCGCAGGGTCAGCCATGCCGTCGTAGCGAGGAGACAACTCTGGCTTGAACTTGCCGGGCCACGCGACGTTGCGTAGCTCGGCAATGAAGGCGCGGCAGCCTGCTGTGGCCACGGGAGGCCTTGGATGACAGGGAACTTGGTCTTGCATGTCCCCACGCGCTGCAGCTGGGAGCAGCGCGGGGTCTTGACGCGTGGGAGCAGGAGCATGGTCGCGACGTGCTGGAGCAGGGAGCGCCCGGGCAGCTTCTTGCGGGCGAGGGACTTCTTGACAGCTCTACTCTTGCTGCGCTGGCGCCTGACGGAGCGGGTTCCGCCCAGGGGCCACGCGCCTTGGAGCCATGGCGCCTTCCTGAGGAGGAGGCGGCCGGGGCGCCGCCGGAGCTTCATTGCCCACGTGGGGCAGGGTGCGGTGCAGCGGAACGGATGGCGCAGGAGAGCCCCCTGCGGCGCGGACGAGCTCGGCGACACGGTCGAGCCATTCTTCATAGACGTCGTCGACGGGACGGTAGCGCGGGAGCTCGTTCACCGCGATGAGTGCAGCCCGAGCCTCCATGGGCGTGTGGAGCACGCGAGACGAAGAACCAACTGGGGTGAGCGAGGGAGTTGCGGTGCGGCCGTCTTGCCGCACGGATGGGTGCTGGGACGATGCTTGCTGCTCGTCCCCCGCCGGGCCGGTGGCGGTGTTGACGGCAGGTGACGGGGAACGGCGAGGACGCCCGCCGATAGGGGCCGTCTGGGCGACGCAGGAAGCGAGCACGGCCCGGCGCTCAGCGCGGGCCCGATGAGCGTCAGACATGGGTGTGATGGTCGGAGGAGAACGGGGTGGTGGAAGACGAATCCTGGCGCACCCCTACCTGGCGCGCCAAATGTCGGATTTCGGGTTCCGGCAGACCCTTGAGGTTCGAACACTGGGGTGCGCGCGGAGATTTCGCCTCCTACCTTCCTGCACCCCTCCGCCTTGCAAAGATCTAAACTAAGGAAAGAACAACACAAGAGACACAGGGTTTATACTGGTTCGGGCCACCGTTGTGGTGTAATACCCTACTCCAGTGTGTGGTGTGGTGGATTGCCTCTTGGGCTGATGATGAACAATACAAGGAAGAACAGCCTCGCGAGGGTATGTTCTTGACTGGGGCGATGAACTGCTGGGAGGAGCTTAGTCACCCTTCTCTCTCTCTCTCTTTCTGATCTTTATCCTTCGATTCCTCCGGCTCGCTCCCTTTTCCGCCCCCTTGGCTCTATGGGTGGCTGGTCCTATTTATAGAGGCCCTGGTCCTCTTCCCAAATATCGAGCGGGAAGGGAGCCAACAATGGCGGGCTAATTTGAAGGGGGACAGCTAGTATCAACTATCCTAACAAAAGTAGTCTTCGCCTACGCAAAGGTCTGGTGATGACGCCGTCTTGGGCTCCACGGTGACCTCCATCTCGTAGTCCTCCTGGTCTTGGTCTCGTTGCACCAAAATGGCAACCTTTGCCTGATGCCTCGGTACTCCGCGGCTGCGCTTGCCCCCTTTGCACCAAAGAGGAAGGGAGGACACTGCGCGGGCTGGCACCCGCCTGGCGCCCCCGGTCGTCATGGCTTGCGTCACGGGCACCTCGTGAGGTACCCCGTCTTGATCTCTCCGCCTCCTCGTGAGCCAGCCTGACGAGGCCGCGCCTGAGGAAGCTCCGCGTCGTCCGCCGCGCGAGGCTTGGCCCCTCGCGAGGGTCTTGGGTTTGTGTTGGTGAAGATCGGCCGCGCTGGGCCCCCCTTTGAGCCACGCCGCAGGCCGCAGGTAGGCAAGTATGGGGACCCCCGTTCCCAGAACGCCGACAACAGCTCCATCTGCAGTCACAACATATTAAAGATACTGGCATCATGCTGCTCTTACTATGTGGCGTTTACCAGATAATGACACTTACCCTGTGCCTCATCAAGCCTTTTGTTAACAAGCTCGATGTCGGCGTCTGCCGCATCCAACTGCCGTTTTAAATGGGCAAACTCGCTAGTCCGGCTAGCCACTAGAGCTTCCATCACCTGCACATAGAGGCAGTATGGTTATTACCTGGGAATATGATCCTCTGTTCATCGTCGTTTCTGACGACAACCAGAGTCTCAGGGGCTACATCTACATAGGGCACACCTAGCATGTGCAGGACTATCATACATTATTTTACGTACCTCAAAGTCTGTCAGTAGACTCATAAAAGTTTCATGCAATCCGCTTTCGGCGGACGAGATTCTCTCCATCACCGTATTCATCAGCATACGGTGTTCATCTGAGATGGCCGCTCGCCCCACCAACTCCCTCAGAACATCCGATCGCACACCAGATGGTGTCAGACTCTTTTGTCTGCTCTCTTCGGGAGCTGGACACTGGGAGCCTCGGGGGTCAAGGGGATTATCTTCTGGCCTCACCGGACTCGGAGAGGCCCTCCGCGACGACACTTCGGGGTCGCCCGCTTCCGGAGCGGGGGAGTTCGGAGGAGGCGTTTCGCTCTCCATCATCTCTGGAAGAAGATCCCCCGAAGACGAGCTCATTTGAGAGGGGATAAGGCCCGAACTGCAAAGATATATGCGGTGGTTATTTTCTCGGAAGAAAAAGATGGCATACCTGTACTATTAAAGTATTTTGGGTCACTTACGACCCGCTGGAGAATTGATCCCCCCGCGGACTTTGTGCGGCAAAAGCACCCCCAAGGTAGGACCCTCTGTGGGAGACTTCTTCTCCCGTTTGGAAGCTTCGACTTCCGAATCCCCGGGCGCAGTCCTTTTCCTCCTCCGGTCGTCTTCCTTCATGGAGACGCTCGCTCCCTCGGTTAGAATGGGCAGCATTGGGGGCCCGCGTCCACCCGTATTATCCTCCCCAGTATCTTCCTTCAAGGGCTCTGGGCAAGGTGCGACCTGGAGCATCTTTTCCAATACCGGATTATCCAAACCCTCAGGGAGGGGGGCCGAACACCGAATCAACTTCGCCTTTGTTAGCCAGTCCTGGTCAAAAAGCAAACTCTCATAAATAACTTCGTAACAAATGAGAGATAGTATGTTCGGCCGGAAGATTCCTTACCTGTTCGGCGGCGTGGTTACTGCTCAGGCCCACGTCCTCGGTGATTTCCGGACACTATACCTGAGGTCCGAAGAATGACTTGTGCATCTCCTCGTGCGTCAGGCCGAGGAAATTTTGAGTGACACACGGTCCCTCGGGATTGAACTCCCACAAGCGAAGGGGCCGACGTTTGCAAGGCTGGACTTGACGAACCAGCATAATTTGTATTACCGCAACCAAACTAAAATCTCCATTGAAGAGATCTTGAATGCGGCTTTGCAGTATAGGCACGTCCTTGGCTAGACCCCAGCTCAGACCTCTGCTGATCCATGACATCAGTTGTGGTGGAGGGCCCGAGCGGAAAACAGGGGCGGCCGCCCACTTGGCACTTCTAGGAGCCATGATGTAGAACCACTCCTGTTGCCACAATTCAGACACCTCTGGAATGGAACCTTTGGGGCATGGAGCTCCCGTCATCTTGCATATTGAGGCACCTCCGCACGCTGCATGTTGCCCCTCGATCATCCTCGGCTTTACTTCAAAGGTCTTGAGCCACAGGCCAAAGTGAGGGGTAACCCGGAGGAAGGCCTCACACACGACAATAAATGTCGTGATATGAAGAAAGGAGTCCGGAGCTAGATCATGGAAATCTAGCCCGTAATAAAACATCAAACCCCTGAAGAAAGGATCCAGAGCAAGGCCTAGACCTCGGAGGAAGTGGGAGACGAACACGACGTTCTCGTTGGGTTCGGGGGAGGGGACGGCCTGCCCTCGGGCAGGCAGCCGATGCAAAACCTCGGCGGTCAGATATCTGGCCTCCCTCGACTTTTTGATGTCTTCTTCCGTGACGGAGGAAGGCATCCATCGGCCTTGAAGGCTAGATCCGGACATGATTGAAGGTACGGAGCACCTGACCTGAACTTTGGGTGTTTGAGCTTGAGGTGGGGGGAGGATTTGATTGAGCACGGGAGGGAAAAAATAAAAGCCTTGTCCCTTTATAAAGAGGGTGAATATCAAGCGTCCTCTCCGTGGCTGTTTGGACTTGCCTATAGTCTAGGAGTCCTAGAAGCGGTTGGGTTACCCACGCCCGTATCAATGAGAATCCCGGAATAAGGGGACACGATCTCTGCTTTAACAAGACGTGCCAAGGAAACCGCCTCGCATGACACGCTGAGGTGGGATAATAAAATGATTCGAATAAAGGCTTGGCTGTGGTGTTATCATGCTATGGAATACGTCAGTAGATTAGATTGGTGTGAACATTATTCTCTCTATGGCAATATGTGGAAATTTATTTTGCAGAGCCAGACACTATCTTTGTGTTCAAAATCTTCTATGAAGTACTTGGAGGAGGAACCCGCCTTGCAATGCCGAAGACAATCTGCGCGCTGGACTCGTCGTCATTGAAGCCTGGTTCAGGGGCTACTGAGGGAGTCCTGGATTAGGGGGTGTCCGGATGGCCGGACTATACCTTCAGCCGGACTCCTGGACTATGAAGATACAAGACTGAAGACTTCATCCCGTGTCCGGGAGGGACTTTCCTTGGCGTGGAAGGCAAGCTTGGCGATACGGATATGTGGATCTCCTACCATTGTAACCGAATTTGTGTAACCCTAACCCTCTCCGGTGTCTATATAAACCGGAGGGTTTTAGTCCGTAGGACAACATACAGAACAACAATCATACCATAGGCTAGCTTCTAGGGTTTAGCCTCTCCGATCTCGTGGTAGATCTACTCTTGTACTACCCATATCATCAATATTAATCAAGCAGGACGTAGGGTTTTACCTCCATCAAAAGGGCCCAAACCTGGGTAAAACTTCGTGTCCCTTGCCTCCTGTTACCATCCGGCCTAGACGCACAGTTCGGGACCCCCTACCCGAGATCCGCCGGTTTTGACACCGATAATGAGGGTATGCTTATCACCATGGATCTTGGTAATCCTGACATCAACCAAGACAATATGGACATTTGGGTCCTTGTTGATACGCCTCTAGTTCTACCGCTATGTGAGTTTCTCAAACATAGTTATTAGCTAATTTATATGTTTATTTCAAAATAGTTTACAGCTTATTTCCCTTGACAACTTATTTTTATTGTTCGAAGAATGTGCGGGAGATGGTAGACAAAACCCACTACACCGATGGCTCCGAATTAACAACTAACAAGGAGAAAAATCATCTGGTCGGATTTTGTACTGACATTGAGAATTACAATATCCACAATCAAACTCCTCAACATTATGGTAAATACGTGCCACTAGTGCATGTGTTCAACTACGGTAACTACCATGGAGATACCCTGGTAAGATTTTTACTATTACGACATCCGTGCATCTTTTGCATACTTCTAAAACTAGTACATCACTGCTAACTATGAAGTTATTACTATGTTTTTCAACAGATAATCCCAAAGAATTGTGTGCCTCATTTGATGTATAAGAAAGGTAGTCTTAATGTTTTGAACATAGAGCCAGGTCATCCTACGAATCTCAACTGTCCAAGGATGGAAAAAATGTATGGACAGTCGTAAGGAGGTTCTTGGAAGCAAAAGGAAGCGAAGCGCAAGAATTGGAGACAGGATGTTCTCCATTCTCCATAATGGAGAGTCAGGGTCTATATTGTTTTATGCTATTTTAGCTTAAATAGGGTATTTAGGTCCTGCCTAATACTGATGATCATGTGCTAAGAACAATTAAGTAGGGTTGGTTCGATGACTATCAAGATGATGATCGTATGACTTGTTATTAATAACGAGTAGAAGTTGTATGATGATGATTAGTAGGACTTGTTAGGATCAGTATTACTTCCGACAAACTCGCTACTCGCGGTCTCGAGACTTGTAATGTTCTATCTTTGTTTGGTCTTTTGAATTCGAAGATTAATGTGATGAATTGTATTCGGAGACTAATCTTCTATTGTATTCGATGAATCTGCTCTTGCTGTGGGGTGCTGTCTATATTCTGTCCAATAATATATTTTGTAACCTGTGCAAAATTTAGAAAAGAAAAAAACCTAATATTCATACTAATAGCGCATCACCCAACAGTGCGCCATTAGTATGCCAGATACTATTGGCGCATGGTGTTCTATACTAATGGCGCACTACGTGGTGCGCCATTAGTATACCAGATACTAATGGCGCACCGGTGGTGTGCCATTAGTAAGAAATACTAATGGTGTGATACTAATGGCGCACCAGTAGTGCGCCATTAGTAGGCAAAACTGGTGCGCCATTAGTAGCCCTTTTCCTAGTAGTGGTCGCCTTACATCAAAGTAGTGCTTGTCAGCATCCTGCATCAGTGAGTTCCAAAAAGTGATTTTTATTCATTTTTCTTGTGGGTTTGACTTGACAAGGCAATAAAATTAAGAAAGAGGAAGGAAAAAATTTAAGGCAGGGACTGATGGCAGTCTTCTGGCGAAACCGGCATCCCAGGTGCTTTCTCTAGCTTGGCAGTGTGATATTGTCTTGCATGTTGCATATGGTGCCTAGCTTGTATTGATTGTAATTTGATTAAATTACTTCTGCTTAGTTTACACAAATAGTTGTGAATATGCCATGTCGTCCTATTTTTTGTGCATATTCCATCCTCGTATCATGTGTTTGCCTTACATCAAGGTAGTGATTTTCACTATCATGCATGAATGAGTGCTGAAGAGTGAATTTTATTGCTTTTTCTTGTCGGTTTTACTTGACAATGCAAAATCAATAAAGCAGAAGGAAATTAGCAAGGCAGTGGATAAATGTGCTCCTTCCAAACGGAGGGCCTCTACACATTTACTCCACCATCCCCAACAAGATTTGGAAGACAACACATGCATATACACTCAACGTAGACGTGTTGATGATGAGCACGTACCCCCTTGTCCACCATCACAGGTGCTCCCTTTAAAATGGCACTGTTATATGTGGTTGCATGTTATGTATGATGTCTAGCTTGTATTGCTTCTAATTTTGTTGAATTCCATCTGCTTACTTTACACATTATACTTGTGAATAAGACATGTGTTCCAGTTTCAAGAACATACAATATTTATCAATCACACCATGTTCTTACATCAAAGTACCACTATTGTGTAACCTGCAACAATCACTTTTCATAAGACACGTTAACTTGGGAGTATGATATAGTTTACATATCACACCATGTTCTTACATCAAAGTACTACTAATTTGTTGAAATGGCACTAATGACGAGAAAATTTTAACTTGGTAGAGTGATATTCATTGCGTCTTACATATGGTGTCTAGCTTTCATTGCTTCTAATTGTTGAAATGCCTTCTGCTTAGTTTACACATCATAGCTGTGAATATTCAATGTTGTGAATATGCAATGGCACTAATGACGAGAGACCTTTAACTTGGTAGTGTGATGGTGTTTGCATCTTGCATATGATTTATTTCTGGTACTGCTTCACATTTGTTTAAATGCCAGTTATGAGGAGACATTGTTAACTTGGCAGAGCGATATTTGTAGCATCTTTCATATGGTGTCTACCTTCCATTGCATTGCTTCTAATTTATTGAAATTCCTTCTACTTAGTTTACACATCATAGTTGTGATTATCTCATGCCGTCCTGTTTTTCCTACATATTATATCCTCCTATCATGCGGTTGTCTAACATCGAAGTTCAGTTCATCTGTATCACGCATCAATTTGTTATGAAGAACTAAATGTTTATTCCTTTTTCTTGTTGGCTTGACTTGACATGGCACAGAGAAAGAGGAAGGAACACATAATGGCAGGGGATGGTGTTAGTACTCAGGACACATGGAAACAAAAGCGAAAGAATTATGCAGATTCTGCTAGTACTGATGGTGCAATAGAAGGTCAAAGTCCACCAGAAAATTGTACAGAAGCAGTATCCCGTGCTACACGAGCTACAAAACAATCCGAACAGAAACTAATAGCCGCCACCAAACAAGCAGCGACAGCCCTAGTTGTTGCAACACCTTCCGCAGTACCACCAGCTGCATGAGTTACGCGTTTGTCAACTTAGCTAGCAGCACATTCCCGAGCTCCCTTGCCACCTGACACTACTTCCGAAGCACTCTTGAGACAAGGCGAGTTGGCAAGATCAGATTAACCTTGTGAGATTCAACAACAAGAAGGTAGTTGCTGGAGTCAAGTTACAGTTGCATGCTTCTTTATATGTAGTCTCACAGTTTGATGTACACTAACACTTCCTATGTTCGTTGTTGGACTAGCACCTAGGCGCAAGAGGAAACAAACATCAGGGATAATGCTCGATAGATTAACTAAATCTACATGAGGAAGAATGGAGATCCATTTTGAGGCAGGTTAAAAAAGGCCACATGATGCTACAGAGTCAGCCAAGTTACTATCAGAGGCAGCGGTTGCCGTTAGGTGTCATGCACGCATCCTCCCAACATGGATTCAGTACAGGAATAACAAAGACGAAACCCAAGTCAACACCTTCCTCAACTATTTATCTGTAAGTATGGTTATGTACGGAAACTAGTAATATCGTCTTGCTCTGTTCCTTACTTTCTAGGTTGCTGATAATGAGACTCCCATAATTTTCAACGGATGAGGTTCAAGTTGGATAGCCAAGATGATGCAACCAGACAAGCTTGCACCCATGTTTTCAAGTCTGCTCTGCGACAGTATTGGTATAACTTGAGGAAAACTCACTTTGAAGGCAAGGCTAACAGTGAACTTGCCCAAACATCTCCAGTGGAAAATATATCGGATGAAGACTGGAGAGGCCTCGTTAAACACTAGTCTAATCCAAAGTATCAAGTACATTATATATATGTGATCGGATCACATGTTGAACTCCTACTCACCCATGTGCTTCACAAATCTATCTTCTTGTAGGTGAACTATTCAAAGAACAAGGCAAAATGTACGAAAGTGAAATTCCAACAGACGACAGGATCTAGTGGCTATATTGCACACTTCAAGGCTCTTGGAATTAGCTACTGTTTCACTCTTTTCGTTGTGCCATATTATCAGATATATATTGACTTGTTCGAAATCCCACAAGGACGAAAAAGTACCTGAACCAAATGATGTGGAAATTTTCAAGGACTGTCACACCAGCAAGACGAAGGGCAAGACTACACTAGTCAAAGCTGCCATTGTAATTCCTTAATCCTGATGCCTTTCAACTACTACTTACTCTGATTTGTGCACTGAACTATAAGGTTTGCGGCCAATGTCTATTATTCTTTTCAATTTTATACACAATTGTATTAGCGTATCATTGCACCTTACAATGTTTAAAAGAGAGGAGTGATGTTCCTTTGATCTTGATCTGTAATCTAGTTCCGTGCTGGACTTGCCCACACAACCTTACAATTTCCTATTTGTCTGTTCCCAGTTGTTTTGTGATATGAATGATGTCATACTATGCTTACCGTATTATAAAATTTGTCTCTTTATCCTTAGGCGTGAATACAATGTGAAGAAATAGACAATACATTAGCCATGGTATATGGTCATATGTTTGGAACCTGGTTTTATTATGTACTTTGTAGTAAAATACAACTAATATTTTACACGGGTTCACGAGAATAAGTTCTGTATATAGACCAAAGCTATTTTTTTGGTTTTGTTGCCTCCTTAATATCTTCTGTATTGGTACTACTAATGTAAAAACTCAACTTTTCAGCAAGCCATGGAACAAATGGTGGAACCGCCACCTTCTGAAGGTGACGACGCAACTATAACCGCAATGTCACCTCTTGGTGCAGTGGGTCAGTACCTGTCCACTAGTAGTGCCAAAAGAACATTCCTACATAATACTAGGTTAGTTGTTAAGGCAATCTCATTCAAACTGCCTCATGATCAAGATATGCAAGCTCAAAGCAATGTTATATCTGCGCTCTAGACACAAGTCCATTCCCTAACAGAGACCCTTTCTAAAACAAGGACAACCATTGTTCGATGTCATCAAGATATGCATGGTTTGAAACGAGACTATCAGACATTTGCTATGTTGTTCAGGAGCCTAGGAGAAATGAAGGCGAAGATTAGGGTGCTCCATCCAACAATACAACATGAAAATGTAATAGTCAGGTCAAATGAACTGAGCTTTTTAACTCCCGGTGGTCCATTTATCTACTGGATTGTTAACTTTTATTCCAACCTTCCTTTTGTTTTATGGTCATAATTTGTTTTGTTGCAATACAAAATTAGTTCTTAACATGCAGCCACCGGCTCAAGAATACAACAAGCTATTTTTGTATAGTGTAGGGTGTTCCTTATATTTGCACTGGTGGAGAACTTGGATGCCTAGTGGATGTAATTTGTGCAATCGCCTTAATAGCCTAGCGTTAGTTTCTCGCTTATTTATTTCCTACTCTTCCTTTTCCTTGGTTTACTAGTGGCCGCAACAACCATGGGCCATATACGGACCATGGTAACCTTGAGCCTGCTACAGGCCGTAGGATCCATGGGTAGCAGGCCGTAGGATCCATGGGCCTCCTACGGGCCGTCAGATAAATGGGCCCACCTAGGTCGTAAACGGGAGTAATTGGTATTGGGCCAGCACAGTAATGGGTCGTTAACAGGCCAGAAGACAGCAAAGTCTTAGTTCCATCATAGGCATAACGGGTCGTTAATGGGCCAGAATATAGGACGGGCTGGAAACGGCGCAATGGGTTAACTAGCCACAAACCGGCCGCTTCTAACCACGGGCTGAATTTGGCCCATTAGGGGAACAATCCTGTAACCAGCCAGAAGTAATCGAGGGCCGGAAAGGAGCCCAAGAACACATGGGCCGTCAGTAGGCCGAAAGCGAACATAGGCTGGAAACGGCCCATGTGAATCATGGGCCGTTAATGGGTACAAAGAAATATACTATTCATTGTGGGCTAGAGTCACCATGGGCCACTAAAGGGCCCAAAGGTACGAAAGGCCTCATATGGACCGAAAGACATCATGGGCCATACATGGGCCGAAAGTGAAACGGGATGGTGTTATATTCGACGGTCCACATGATGTTGTTGGGCCAATTTCAGGAAGGCCTTAACGGTCCATGAGTTACTGGGTCGTAAATGGGCTATATGCGAACAGACCCTTAACAAGCTTTTCATGGGCCGACCCACTAGCTTTTGACCAAGTCAAACAGGCCATCCTTTGTAATCCCAATGGGCCATTGTTGGGCCGGCGCACGTGTCGACATATCATAGGCGCCTATTTAACCCAATGACGAGCTGGCACCTATTTCCTTTGGCCAATGAGAATTTTACACATGGAAAATCCCTATTGGTCCGGGCTGTTAACATGTTATTGGAACCAAAACTGGACCCGGTAGCTTAATGGCGACCCGTTACGGTGGATGCCATGTGTCGGTTACCCTTGACGAAAGCACTTCCATGATGCATCATTTCTCGTCATGGAATTGAAAACTTCCGTGATGATAATTTTGGTACTGTCATGGAACACTTCTATGACAACACATGAATGACTATCTTGATTTTGTCATAAAATTGTCATGGATGTACATGCATGTCAGAAAACGTTACCTACTGCGACAAACACGTATCATCACGGAAGTGTATTCTTTTGTAGTGGATAATGGCACTTTGTTCTCCAAAGGTCGCCTAGTGGTCCTTTCCAAATATAACCTAGATATGACTTAGAAAGTTATGAAAGAAGCTCATGATACGCCTCTGTCTATTCATCCTGGTAGTACTAAGATGTACCAAGACATTCGTCAGAGATTCTAGTGGTCAAATATGAAGCAAGACATTGCTCGATACATTGCCGAGTGTGAAGCTTGTCGTCATATCAAAGCAGAACATCAAAGGCCTATTAGAACTCTGCAACCTATCTCTATTCCTGAGTGGAAATGGGACCATCTCGAGATGGACTTGTCACCCGATTTCCCAAATCATGGGAAGGTAATGATGCTATTCTTATCGTCATTCACCAGCTTTCCAAAGTTGCACACTTTCTGGCCGTCAAAGAAACGATCCCTGCTAGTCAGCTGGCAACCCTGTACATGTCCAAAATTGTTTCACTTCACAGTATTCACCTGGTAATCAGTTCAGACTGTGGAAGCTTATTCACTTCAAGATTCTGGGCGAGTTTCCAAGAAGCTATGGGAACTCATCTGTCTTTCAGCACTGCTTTTCATCCTCAGTCACAAGGGCAAGTTGAACGCGTCAACCAAGTTCATGAAGACATGCTTCGAGCTTGTATCGTTTATTTCGGCAATAAATAGGAGGAATCTCTCCCATATGTTGAGTTCTCTTATAACAATAGCTATCAAGCTAGTCTGAAGATGGCCCCCTTCAAAGTGTTATATGGACGAAAGTGTTGAACCCCTCTGCACTGGTCAGAAACTGGGGAACATCCACTCTTCGGTCAAGATATTATCCAACACGCCGAAGAACAAGTCCGGGTCTTTCGCGAGAATATGAAGACTGCTCAGTCACGTCAAAAAAGTCAGTATGACTTTCATCATAATGACATGGTATATCAACCTGGCGAAAAGTCTTATCTTCAAGTCACACCAATGAAGGGTGATCACCACTTCAGTATCAAGGGCAAGCTAGCTCCTCGCTATTTTGGTCCATTCACTGTTCGCGAGAAGCATGGGAAAGTGGCATATCAACTGGAGCTTCCGCCAAACCTTTCTCGGGTTCATGATGTGTTCCACGTGTCACAACTCCGTAGCTGCTTGAAGGACCCAATCCGAGCAGTGGATCATGAAGTGCTCGAGTTGCAACAGGACCTCTCTTATAAAGAGCATCCAGTCCACATTCTCGACCAAGCTGAACATCGCACATGCCAGAAGGTGATCAAGTTCCTCAAGGCCCCGTGGCCGCATCACTCTGAAGACGAACCCACTTGGGAATGCGAGGATCATCTTCGCGATGAATACCCCGCACTATATCCTTCTACCTCCCAAATCTCGGGACGAAATTTCTTGTAGTGGAGGAGAATTGTAAGCCCGGATAATTAAGCTACAGGGAACCTCTGTTGATGATGCCATGTCACCTCGGTTACTGTTGATAATCTCATGTTAGTTCAAAACGATTCAAATTCAAATTGAATTAAAGCCAAACAATAAAAGTTTTCAAACCATAAAACTAAAATGTTTGGATTGTTCCAAATAATGCATAGGTAATTATGGTGGAGAGACCACAATTTTATAAATATTTAAATAATATAATATGAGTAGCGAAAATTATTATTTAAATAATTTTAAATAATAAATAATTACAAAACTATTTTGGTTTGGGTAGCAAATTAATGTGGTAGTGGCATAATTGGTAACAACAATTTAGGTGCTACTTTGGTATATTGTTAACACTAGAATGAACAACAACTAAAAGAAACAGAAAAAATAAAGAAAACTAAGAAAAAGACAAAAGACATTACAAACAAAAGGAGAAAACCTCCCCTCCGCGATGGGCCTTGTCCCAGCTGGCCACAGGGCTAGCCAGGTCGGCCCAGCCGGCCCCCACTCCCCCCCTACCTAGGGGAAACCCTAACCCCCGTCGCCCCACTCCCCCACGTTTGCCTCCCCCAATCAAGATCCGGATCGGGGCACCACCCGATGCCCCGTCCGCCACCGCCCGGAACCCCCCTCGCTGGACCTCCCCGCCGGACCGCCGACGCCACCTCATCTCCTCCCCATGGGTTGCCCCCGAGCCTCGCCGCCCCTCTCCCCATGAACGCTGGCGAGGGCCACGCCCTCCCCTCTCTCCCTTGTCCCCGCGCGCACGCACGAGCGACCTTGGCCACTCGCTGCCTCCGGCAGTGCTTACTGCTGCATGCCTGCGCCCCGGCCTGCCGCTGTCCTGCTTTGCGCCCCCTCTGCGTGTGCACGGCTGCACAAGGCTGCGCTTGAGGGAGTCCTGGACTAAGGGGTCCTGGGGCGTCCGACCTATTAGACATGGGCCGGACTGATGGGCCATGAAGATACAAAGACTGAAGACTTTACCCGTGTCCGGATAGGACTCTCCTTGGCGTGGAAGGCAAGCTTGGCGTCCGAATATGAAGATTTCTTTCTCTGTAACCGACCTTATGTAACCCTAGATCCCTTCGGTGTCTATATAAACCGGAGGATTAGGTCCGTAGACATATATCCTCATAATCATAGTCAGATAGGCTAGACTTTAGCGTTTAGTCATTACGATCTCGTGGTAGATCAAATCTTGTAATACTCATATTCATCAAGATTAATCAAGCAGGAAGTAGGGTATTACCTCCATAGAGAGGGCCCGAACCTGGGTAAACATTCTGTCCCCTGTTACCATTGACCTTAGACGCACAAGTCGGGACCCCCTACCCGAGATCCGCCGGTTTTGACACCGCCATTGGTGCTTTCATTGAGAGTTCCACTATGCTGTCGTCAAAAGGTTTGATGGCTCCTTCAATCATCTACAACGACACTGTCCAAGGGGAAGTCTTCCTCCCCGGACAGATCTTCGTGTTCGGCGGCTTCACACTGCGGGCCAACTCGCTTGGCCATCTGGAGCAGATCAAAAGCTACGCCCCTGGCCATCGGGTCAGATTTGGAAGCTTGAACTACGTCACAGATATCCGTGGAGACTTGATCTTTGATGGATTCGAGACCACGGCAGCCACTCCGTGACACCAGGATGAACATGATGTAAACCTGTCATCGGTCCATACCCAGGAGATAGTACATGTAGCTTCTCTGACCCTAGATCCGGATCAGATCGCGCCATCCGAAGACGGGAAGCTCAACCCCACCGCGGAAGCCGCAGACTCAGCAGCGTTGAAGTCGCACACAGACCTAACCTCAAGTGACATCTTGTCACCGGAACCATGGACTCGTCTCGGGCTATAGGTTCCGAACCTTGTGTGTCCGCATACTTCGAGCTTGATCGGCCATCGATCGTCGAATTCAGCTCCGCGGACATCTTCCGGCATTCACCTTTGCGCGACGTGTTAAACTCATTAAGATCACTATCCTTAGCGGGGGGCTCACAGCCGAATTATATCATGTTTGAACTAGAGGCTGATGATGGAGAATTTCGTTTCCCACCCACCGCCCACTTCATAGCCACTATCGAAGACTTAACCAACACGCTCGATTATGGCTCCGATGACATCGACGATATGGACAACCATGCCGGAGAAGAAGAGGCCCAAAACCCACCATCTACCAGACGCTGGACGACCACTTCCTCGTATGACGTATACATGGTGGATGCACCAAAAGAGAATAGTGGCGATGACAAGGAAGATCGGGTTGAAGATAATCCTTCTGAGATACAACCAAAGCGCCGGCGTCAGCAGCGCTGCTCTAAGTCACGCCACAACAAAGACAACAACACCGGCAGAGGAGAAGACAACACTCTGGACGGTGCCGAAGACAATGAAGACCCCACTCAGTCAACTTCTGAACAGGATGAACGGGAAGATGGGCAAGTTAGCCCTGGTAAACAGGCCACGCACGAAGACTCGGAGGCTAGTAATTATGTTCCGCTCTCCGAGGACAAGGCAAGCCTCGGCACCGAGGATTTTATCGTGCCTGAGGAACCTATCAAACAGGAGCGCTTCAAGCGCCAGCTAATAGCCACTACAAGGAGCCTGCAAAAGAAACATCAACAACTTCAAGCCGATCAAGATCTGCTCAACGATAGATGGACTAATGTCCTGGTAACCGAGGAGCATGGCCTCAAGCTGCGACTGATGTCTACTACACAACCTTCTTCTTGTAGACATTGTTGGGCCTCCATGTGTAGAGGTTCGTAAGACAATAGCAAATTTCCCTCAAGTGGATGACCTAAGGTTTATCAATCCGTGGGAGGCATAGGATGAAGATGGTCTCTCTCAAACAACCCTTCAACCAAATAACAAAGAGTCTCTTGTGTCCCCAACACACCCAATACAATGGTAAATTGTATAGATGCACTAGTTCAGCGAAGAGATGGTGATCCAAGTGCAATATGGATGATAGATATAGGTTTTTGTAATCTGAAAATATAAGAACAGCAAGGTAGCAAGTGGAGAAAGTGAGCATAAACGGTATTGTAATGCTAGGAAACAAGGCCTAGGGTTCATACTTTCACTAGTGCAAGTCCTCTCAACAATAATAACATAATTGGATCATATAAATATCCTTCAACATGCAACAAAGAGTCACTCCGAAGTCACTAATAGCGGAGAACAAACGAAGAGCTTATGGTAGGGTATGAAACCACCTCAAAGTTATCCTTTCTGATCGATCTATTCAAGAGTTCGTAGTAAAATAACACAAAGCTATTCTTTCTGTTCGATCTATCATAGAGTTCGTACTAGAATAACACCTTAAGAAACAAGTCAACCAAAACCCTAATGTCACCTAGATACTCCAATGTCACCTCAAGTATCTGTGGGTATGATTATACGATATGCATCACACAATCTCAGATTTGTCTATTCAACCAACACAAAGAACTTCAAAGAGTGCCCCAAAGTTTCTACTAGAGAGTCAAGACGAAAACATGTGCCAACCCCTATGCATAAGTTCACGAGGTCACGAAACTCGCAAGTTGATCACCAATACATACATCAAGTGGATCACGTGATATCCCATTGTCACCATAGATACGCACATGCAAGACATACATCAAGTGTTCTCAAATCCTTAAAGGCTCAATCCGATAAGATAACTTCAAAGGGAATACTCAATCCATTACAAGAGAGTAGAGGGGGAGAAACATCATAAGAACCAACTATAATAGCAAAGCTCGCGATACATCAAGATCGTGCCAAATCAAGAACATGAGAGAGAGAGAGAGATCAAACACATAGCTACTGGTACATAGCCTCAGCCCCGAGGGTGAACTACTCCATCCTCGTCATGGAGAGCGCCAGGATAATGAATATGGCCACCGGAGAGGGATTCCCCCCTCCAGCAGGGTGCCGGAATGGGCTAGATTGGTTTTCGGTGGCTACAGAGGCTTCTGGCGGCGGAACTCCCGATCTAGGTATTTTCCGGAGGTTTCTGTATTTATAAGAATTTTTGGTGTCGGTCTCACGTCAAGAAGGTGCCCGAATCGTCCACGAGGTAGTCCCATGTGCCGGGGGGGGGGGGGGGCGTGCCCCCACCCTCATGGATGGCCCGGGACTCTTTTGTCCCAACTCTTTTACTCCGGGGTCTTCTTTTGGTCCATAAAAAATCTTTAAAAATTGGCACTTCAATTGGACTCCGTTTGGTATTCCTTTTCTGTAGAACTCAAAAACAAGGAAAAACAGAAACTGGCACTGGCTCTAGGTTAATAGGTTAGTCCCAAAAATCATATAAAATAGCATATAAATGCATATAAAACATCCTAGATGGACAATATAATAGCATGGAACAATAAAAAATTATAGATATGTTGGAGACGTATCAAGCATCCCCAAGCTTAATTCTTGCTCGTCCTCGAGTAGGTAAATGATAAAAACAGAATTTTTGATGTGGAATGCTACCTAACATAATTATCAATGTAATCTTCTTTATTGTAGCAAGAACATTCAGATCCATAAGATTCAAGACAAAAGTTTAATATTGACATAAAAATAATAATACTTCAAGCATACTAACTAAGCAATTATGTCTTCTCAAAATAACATGGCCAAAGAAAACTCATCCCTACAAAATCATATAATTTGGCTATGCTTCATTTTCGTCACATAGAAATGCTCTCATCATGCACAACCCCGATGACAAGCCAAGCAATTGCTTCATACTTTAGTAATCTCAAACTTTTTTCAACTTTCACTCAATACATGAGAGTGACCCATGGACATAGCACTATGGGTGGAATAGAATATAATGATGGGGGTTGTGTGGAGAAGACAAAAAAGGAGAAAGTCTCACATTGACGCGGCTAATCAACAGGCTATGGAGATGCCCATCAATCTATGTCAATGCAATGAGTAGGGATTGCCATGCAACGGATGCACTATTGCTATAAATGTATGAAAGCTCAACAAAAGAAACTAAGTGGGTGTGCATCCAACTTGCTTGCTCAAGAAGACCTTGGGCATTTGAGAAGCCCAGTGTTGGAATATACAAGCCAAGTTGCATAATGAAAAACTCCCACTAGTATATGAAAGTGACAATATAAGAGACTCTCTATCATAAAGATCATGGTGCTACTTTGAAGCACAAGTGTGGAAAAAAGGATAGTAGCATTGTCCCTTTTTATTATTTTTTCCTTCTTCTTTTTTTCTTCTTTTTTGGGACTTTCTTTTTTATTTGGCCTTTCTTTTTTATTTTTTTATTTGGGACAATTCTCTATTAATTATGATCATCACACTTCTATTTATTTACAACTCAATGATTATAACTCGATACTAGAACAAAATATGACTCTATATGAATGCCTCCGGCAGTGTACCGGGAAAGGCAATGAATCAAGAGTGACATGTATGAAAAATTATGAACGGTGGCTTTGCCACAAATACGATGTCAACTACATGATCATGTAAGGCAATATGACAATGATGATGTGTGTCATGATTAATGGACCAGTGGAAAGTTGCATGGCAATATATCTCGGAATGGCTATGGAAATGCCATAATAGGTAGGTATGGTGGCTGTTTTGAGGAAGATATAAGGAGGTTTATGTGTGATAGAGCGTATCATATCACGGGGTTTGGATGCACCGGCGAAGTTTGCACCAACTCTCAAGGTGATAAAGGGCAATGCACGGTACCGAAGAGGCTAGCAATGATGGAAAGGTGTGAGTGCGTATAATCCATGGACTCAACATTAGTCATAAAGAACTCACATACTTATTGCAAAAATCTACAAGTCATCAAAAACCAACCATTACGCGCGTGCTCCTAGGGGGATAGATTGGTAGGAATAAACCATCGCTCGTCCCCGACCGCCACTCATAAGGAAGGCAGTCAAAGAAACACCTCATGCTTCAAATTTGTCACACATCGGTTACCATACGTGCATGCTACGAGACTTGCAAACCTCAACACAAGTATTTCTCAAATTCACAATTAATCAACTACTATGACTCTAATATTATCATCTTCATATCTCAAAACAGTTATCAAGTATCAAACTTCTCATAGTATTCAATGCACTTTATATGAAAGTTTTTATTATATCCCTCTTGGATGCCTATCATATTAGGACTAGTTTCATAACCAAAGCAAATTACCATGCTGCTTAGAGACTCTCAAAATGATATAAGTGAAGCATGATAGTTCATCTATTTCTTCAAAATAAAACCACTGCCGTGCTCTAAAAGGATATAAGTGAAGCACTAGAGCAAACGACAAACTACTCCGAGAAATATAAGTGAAGCTCAATGAGTAGTCGAATAATTATGCAACTATGTGAAGACTCTTTAACATTTAAGAATTTCAGATCTTGGTATTTTATTCAAACAACAAGCAAAACAAAAGAAAATAAAATGACGCTCCAAGCAAAACACAAATCATGTGGTGAATAAAAATATAGCTCCAAGTAAAGTTACTGATGAATGAAGACGGAAGAGGGGATGCCATCCGGGGCATCCCCAAGCTTATGCTCTTGGTTGTCCTTGAATATTACCTTGGGGTGCATTGGTCATCCCCAAGCTTAGGCTCTTTCCACTCCTTATTCCATAGTCCAGCGAATCTTTACCCAAAACTTGAAAACTTCACAACACAAAACTTAACAGAAAACTCGTAAGCTCCGTTAGTATAAGAAAATAAAATCACCACTTTTGGTACTGTTGTTAACTCATTCTAAATTCATATTGGTGTAATATCTACTCTATTCCAACTTCTCTATGGTTCATACCCTCCGATACTACTCATAGTTTCATCAAAATAAGCAAACAACACATAGAAAACCGAATCTGTTAAAAACAGAATAGTTTGTAGTAATGTGTATCAAATGTATACTTCTGTAACCCCAAAAATTCTGAAATAAATTGTTGTACCTGAGGAATTTGTCTATTAATCATCTGCAAAAATAATCAACCTAATCGCGCTCTCCAGTAAAACATGGAAGCTAATCTCGTGAGCGCAAAAGTTTCTGCTTTGTACAGCAAGATCACAAAGACTTCACCCAAGTCTTCCCAAAGGTTCTACTTGGCACAAACACTAATTAAAACATAAAACCACATATAAACATAGTCTAGAATAATTATTTATTACTAAACAGGAGCACAAATCAAGGAACAAAAATAAAATTGGGTTGCCTCCCAACAAGCGTTAACGTTTAACGCCCCTAGCTAGGCATGATGATTTCAATGATGCTCACATAAAAGATAAGAATTGAAATATAAAGGGAGCATCATGAAGAATATGACTAGAACATTTAAGTCTAACCCTCTTCCTATGCATAGGGATTTTGTGAGCAAACAACTTATGGGAACGATAATCAACTAGCATAGGAAGGCAAAACAAGCATAACTTTAAAACTTTAAGCACATAGAGAGGAAACTTGATATTATTGCAATTCCTACAAGCATATATTCCTCCCTAATAATAATTTTCAGTAGAATCATGAATGAATTCAACAATATAACCATCACATAAAGCATTCTTTTCATGATCTACAAGCATATAAAATTTACTATTCTCCACATAAGCAAGATTCTTCTCAATCGGAATAGTGGGAGTATCATAAGAAACTCGAATACTATAATTGTTTCCACATTAAAAGAGTAGTGTTCAGAAAGAGGGTAATCATGATCATGACAAGTTTTATAAATATAATCATCACTACTTTTTATAGCATAAGTGTTATCACAATAATCATCATAAGTAGCAACTTTTTCTCATCATAATCAATTGAAACCTCTTCCAGGATAGTGGAATCATTACTAAATAAAGTCATGACCTCTCCAAATCCACTTTCGTAATTGTCAAATAAGAATCAACATCCTCCAAAATAGTGGGATCATTACTTCCTAAAGTTGACACTCTTCCAAACCCACTTTCATCAATATAATCATCATAAATAGGAGGCATGCTATTATCATAATAAATTTGCTCATCAAAACTTGGGAGACAAAAAATATCATCTTCATCAAACATAGCTTCCCCAAGCTTAGACAAACAATAATTGCAGCAAATAAATACTCAAATATGTCATTCTCATCAAACATAGCGTCCCCAAGCTTGGGCCTTTTTATATCATAAGCATAATCACTCTCATCATTAATAGTATGGATAGCACCAATAGTATAACAATTATCATCATCACAATGAGTACTGGGAGCAACATCATTTGGGATAGATACCTTTTTACCTTTGCTTCTCCGTCATTTCTTTCTCTTCTTTACATCATGTGCGGGTTCAATCCTCCTTTTGGAGCTCCTTATTAATGAGATTGGTTGAATAAAAGGCTCCTCCTCGTTACCTGGTTCATCATAAGAAAAAAATAGGAGGATATTGGGGAATCTCTTCCCTTTCATTAGTATTCTCTTCATCTTGTAATTGTTTTCTTGAGTTTTATGTAATTGGCAATATAAGGATTTTCAATGCAATTCACGGCACAATACATACAAATTTCCTCTGGATCAAAATCAAGAACTCTATCAAGGGAAAATTCTGGAATATCCTTAGTTATACGTTTCATTTCTTCATAACCCAGAAGCAAACTAAGTTCATTATGATGTGCAAGGGAAATCAAGTCATCACAATTTTTGGACATGATTCGATCATGAAACAATTTGCATTGGATATTTAAATGATCACGTTCATTGCAAAGTTCACAAGAATGGCAAAGAAATTTTAAATCTTTAGCACAAGCATCTAGCCTTTCTTGCAACCACTTAGTTTCTAAATACTTATGCCTCTTGCAAAATCTACCTTCACTATTTAGTGTGTACTTGCAAACTCTATGCACTCCACAAAAATTGAGATGCTTATATGAGATATTTTCATCATGACTAGTGCAACCATCATTAGTACTATGGATATTCAAAGAGTTCATACTAACAACATTGCAATCATGCTCATCATTAAAAGATTTAGTGCCAAACATTTTAATGCATTCTTCTAGCATTTTGGCACAATTATCGGAATCCTTATTTTCATGAAAGATATTAAAAAGATGAAGCATATGTGGCACCCTCAACTCCATTTTTTGTAGTTTTCATTTATAAACTAACCTTGTGATAAAACAAGAAACAAAAAGATTCGATTGCAAGATCTAAAGATATACCTTCAAGCGCTAACCTCCCCGGCAACAGCGCCAGAAAAGAGCTTGATGTCTAATACACAACCTTCTTCTTGTAGATGTTGTTGGGCCTCCAAGTGTAGAGGTTTGTAGGACAGTACCAAATTTCCCTCAAATGGGTGACATAAGGTTTATCAATCCGTGGGAGGCGTAGGATGAAGATGGTCTCCCTCAAACAACCCTGCAACCAAATAAAAAAGAGTCTCTTGTGTCCCCAACACACCCAATACAATGGTAAATTGTATAGGTACACTAGTTCGGCGAAGAGATGGTGATACAAGTGTAATATGGATGGTAGATATAGGATTTTGTAATCTAAAAATATAAAAAAGCAAGGTAGAAAGTGGTAAAAGTGAACGTAAACGGTATTGAAATGCCTAGGGTTCATACTTTCACTAGTGCAAGTCCTCTCAACAATAATAACATAATTGGATCATATAAATATCCCTCAACATGCAACAAAGAGTCACTCCAAAGTCACTAATAGCAGAGAACAAACGAAGAGATTATGGTAGGGTACAAAACCACCTCAAAGTTATCCTTTCTGATCGATCTATTCTAGAGTCCGTAGTAAAATAACACAAAGCTATTCTTTTCGTTCGATCTACCATAGAGTTCGTACTAGAATAACACCTTAAGACACAAATCAACCAAAACCCTAATGTCACCTAGATACTCCGATGTCACCTCAAATATCCGTGGGTATGATTATACGATATGCATCACACAATCTCAGATTCATCTATTCAACCAACACAAAGATCTTCAAAGAGTGCCCCAAAGTTTCAACCGGAGAGTCAAGACGAAAACGTGTGCCAACCCCTATGCATAAGTTCACGAGGTCACGGAACTCACAAGTTGATCACCAAAACATACATCAAGTGGATCACGTGATATCCCAATGTCACCACAGATAAGCACATGCAAGACATACATCAAATGTGTTCAAATCCTTAAAGACTCAATCCGATAAGATAACTTCAAAGGCAAAACTCAATCCATTACAAGAGAGTAGAGGGGGAGAAACAGCATAAGATCCAACTATAATAGCAAAGCTCGCGATACATCAAGATCATGCCAAATCAAGAACACGAGAGAGAGAGAGAAATCAAACATATAGCTACTGGTACATACCCTCAGCCCTGAGGGTGAACTACTCCCTCCTCGTCATGGAGAGCGTCGGGATGATGAAGATGACCACCGGAGAGGGATTCCCCCCTCCATCATGGTGCCAGAATGGGACTAGATTGGTTTTCGGTGGCTACGGAGGCTTCTGGCGGCGGAACTCCCGATCTAGGTTATTTTCTGGAGGTTTTTGTATTTATAGGAATTTTTGGCGTCGGTCTCACATCAAGAAGGTGCCCGAGTCGTCCATGAGGTAGGCCCACGCGCCGGGGGGGTGGGGGGTGGGCGTGCCCCCACCCTCGTGGACGGCCCAGGACTCTTCTGGCCCAACTCTTTTACTCAGGGGTTTTCTTTTGGTCCATAAAAAATCGTCAAAAATTGGCACATCAATTGGACTCCGTTTGGTTTTCCTTTTCTGTAGAACTCAAAAACAAGGAAAAAATAGAAACTGGATCTGGCACTGGGCTCTAGGTTAATATGTTAGTCCCAAATATCATATAAAATAGCATATAAATGCATATAAAACATCCTAGATGGATAATATAATAGCATGGAACAATCGAAAATTATAGATACGGTGGAGACGTATCACCACTCAAAAGTTACCCGAAGCGCAAATTGCTACCTCAATTCGATGACAAGGGGTTGGAGCCTAGGCCGTCAGTACACAATGCGGCTGACCAACCACCACGTGGTCGGGACAAAGCGGCAACACATGCTGAACACCAGCCTGCCTTACTTCGCCGTAAAGGTAGAGACAAAACTGTTCAGGGATACACGTATGATCTCCGGCAGGGCCTGAAGAATAAAATAGGCCCAGTCAGATCGATCTACGGATCACAGGGGCGTGCCTCGACGCGCGACGACGGCTATCAAAACAAGCATGAAAAACCTAGTCACACGGGCCGAAAACCGCAGACGGACTCCATCGGAGCTACGTCGCAATGTGGCCCAATATAGAGGCGCCGCACAACCTTTGTGCTTCATAGACAAAGTAATGGAGCACGAATTCCCAGAAGGGTTTAAACCCGTGAATATTGAATCATATGATGGAACAACTGATCCCGCGGTATGGATCGAGGATTTCCTTCTCCATATCCACATGGCCCGCGGAGATGACCTTCATGCCATCAAATACCTCCCACTAAAACTCAAAGGGCCGGCTCGGTACTGGCTAAACAGTATGCCTGAAAACTCTATTGGCAGTCGGGAGGATTTGGAAGACGCCTTTCGCGACAACTTCCAAGGTACATATGTCCGGCCACCAGATGCCGATGACTTAAGTCACATTGTCCAGCAGCCCGGAGAGTCAGCCAGGAGGCTCTGGACTAGGTTCTTAGTTAAAAAAGAATCAAATCGTCGACTTTCCGGACGCGGAAGCCCTAGCGGCCTTCAAACACAGCGTCCGAGAAAAGTGGCTTGCCTGCCACATCGGTCAACAAAAACCAAAATCCACATCAGCCCTTACCGCTCTGATGACCCGCTTTTGCACGGGAGAAGACAGCTAGCTCACTCGTAGAAGCAACAGCGCCAGCAATCCAGGCACTTTCGAAGTCCGAGATGGCAATGGTAAACCACGACGGAGCAAACACAAACATTGTAATGATAAGGAAGGAATGCACGACACAACGGTCAACGCCGGATTCAGTGGCCCCAAACCCGGTAAACGGAAAAAAGCCATTCAAGGCAAACCGAGATGGACCATCCAATTTAGACAAGATATTGGATCGGCCCTGCCAGATTCATGGCAACCCTGATAAACCAGCTAATCACACCAAAAGAAGCTGTTGGGTCTTCAAGCAGGCCAGCAAGGTCAATGCCGAACAAAAGGGGAGGAGGCCTCCCGGCGATAGCGATGACGAAGAGACTCACCAACTTTACAGGGGGTCAGAAGAAATTTCACACCGTAGTAAAAATAGTGAACATGGTATACGTGACACACACCTCTACATGGGAGCATGAGAAGAAACCCCCCCCCCCCGGACTGAGGATCATATTACGTTTCCTTCAGCCGGAGTACAAAGCGGTCTTTTTAAACCGCATACCTTGTCAGCCATTAAGCCGCCGGGCTCCATTCCGCAGGACCGACCAATTCTGGAGCTGGACTAGTAGTTCGGCTTCCGCCGTCCGCCTCATACACCCGCGAAATCTGTACAACGCATACATAACTATGCACTCAAAATACCATGGGCATCGGCGGAAACACAATACGGATGGGCTTACAAGTACTCCCATAACCTCCTTGTTTTTCTTTTCTAACCACTCTTTCCTTTTTGATTATCCTTTACCACAGGTGACTCAAAGGCTGGTCATCTCACTGACTCTATCGGAGTTCGGGTTTGTACATTCACCCAAAGGCTACTCCTGTTAAGGAGCCGCTTCACTGAGGAAAGGCGGTGCAGACGTGCGACGGGAGGTCCCAAACAACTTTTTGTAGACCTTACTCTCTATTTTGTGAGTCTGTAAAGTGCCTTCTTCCTCAGCCGTCAACTCCTGGCATGTCAAATAGCTGGGGTCGTGGCGTTATTATATACAAAACAACTATTGGCATATCACTCAAGTTCTAGTGAACATAACCTGTATCCAGTATTCACTTTTCTCTAAAGAACTGAATTTTGCTCCTTGTGTTATTTCACACACCCCGACAAAACTCGCCAGGGGCTCGATATGGGAAAAAAATAAATTGCCAACAAGTCCGAACAGCTTTAGAGCATACTTGGGCGTCGCGAGTTTGGCCTTATATGCATCTGCTCCGAATCATGTCTTGGGTCAATAGTTGGGTTGCCTAGCTCCTGTGCCTGGTACCTTACGTTTCGCCCTATCGGCTAAGGTAGTAAAGGTAGAACTACTACGATTGTGTTTCTGGTTCATCTGGTCAAACATCTCAGTAGAGAAAGCCGAAAACTGACTGTCATGATTCGGCGAGAGCTGGTCAACCACTCAATGCCTTATCAGAATCTTTCGTGATTCCCTCCATATTACACGAAGGACCTTTCTTCAGGTCATACATGTAACGCACCATATTGGGACAACCGCGTACATACCAGGGTTTATATCGTAGACCCACCATAAAACTCCTATGGCTAAGTGAAAGTGTTAACGCCCTATAGTCCGATTGCCTAGTTCACTGCATTGACACCTCCTTCATGGACCAAGACGTTGGGTTAAGAGTGATCAAGTGCTTTTCTGAACACCCCCATATTTTCTACGAGGGGGCTGAAGCCAAGGACTGGAAAACTTTCAGATTATACAAAAACGGCTACATAGGAGGAACCAAAGCTTTTCAGCAACTATCATAATATTATCATAATATTGTCTTTTACAATTTTAGCACATTTTATTCGAATATAATGTGCTTCGAACACTGACCCTCTATCAAGCGGGCACTCTCTAAGATGTCCTCGAAATAATGCTCTGGTGCGTGATGG
This sequence comes from Triticum aestivum, assembly GCF_018294505.1. Taxonomy (NCBI): domain Eukaryota; kingdom Viridiplantae; phylum Streptophyta; class Magnoliopsida; order Poales; family Poaceae; genus Triticum; species Triticum aestivum. The sequence continues at coordinate 211,176,313 of NC_057803.1, read as the reverse complement.
TCCTTGCCCTTGGGGGGACTCTTTGCTGCAATGTTGGTGGCCTTCATCCTCGCTCAGTATGTCTTGACATGGGCAAAGACCATCTGTGCACCTTCAATGCACGTTGAACGCTTAACAGCGTCGATACGCGGCGCCACATCAATAAGTCGCTGCACCAAACTAAAATAACTATCCGGAATTGGCTCCATAGGCCACAGTCGGACTATGATGTCCTTCGTAGCAGAACCGGATATCCTGTGGAGATCGGCCCACTGGGCCCTCTGTTCGTTCAGCCACAGCGGACGCTTTGGCGCGCCAAATTGCGACCAAAAAAGCTTCTCCATTGCACACCCTTTCTGTGCTTGGTAAAATTGCGCCGCATCGGAGGCGCTCTTCGGCAGGTCCAATAATGTGTCCGGAGAGCTCCACATTTGATTAAGCGGGGAATACTTTGGATCACCTAACTTCGTCTGTAATAAGAAAGTCTTACCAACTGCTATCTCCCTATCTTGCCGGATCTCTTCCCAAGCCGCTCTAGACTCAGATTGTGCTTCTTTCGCCTCTTGCAAGGCCTTGTCGAGATCGTCTGATTTGGCTTTGTTATCCCTCTCGAGGCATTCACACTGGACAGTGGTTTCCTCTAGCTTGCGCGCCATGATAGAAATTCTCTCCTCACACTGGCGCCGAGCAGCCTGTTCGGTTTTTAACTCATCAGCTGCCTTATTGGCAACCGAATTACTCATCCGGGCTTGCTCCTTGGCCAGGACAAGCTCAGCCCGAAGGACCTCCACCGCAGCAGCACCATCTGCGGTTATGCGTGTCTTAGTATACAATTCTAGCTTCGTGCTCATGTACATACATACATATATTGACTGCCCCAGAAACATACCTTGCGCCTCGTCAAGCCGCCTGTTGATAAGCGTGATATCATCATCCGCCTCATCAATCTTCCGCTGCAAATCTGCAACCTCTGTGGATCGGGCAGTAGCAGGGGAGGTAACAGCCTGTGTTCCAAGTAGTCAGATTATTTCCTGGACATATATTTTTGATCCTCTGATTGCCTCCCTTGGGAAGCCAATCAGAGTCTCAGTGGCTACTATCTATACATAGGAGTATTTTGTGAATAAAACGCAATCGAATGCATTACAGTACAAACCTCGAAGCCTCTTAACAGGCTCGTGAAGGCCTCATTCAATCCGCTTTTCACGGATAGAACCTTTTTCAACCACCATACCCATCAAAGTATGATGGTCCTCGGAGACGGACGCCTGTCGCAGCATGTTCATCAATATATACGGCGCTTCTGGATCTCCGGAAGCTGCTGTAGCAGCACGGCCTCCCTTCGAAGGGATCCGTTCATTCATCCCTAGATTTGTCTCGACTATAAGCCGGACAGTCCGGGGCCTTTACTGTTGGCCCCCAGACCTTAGGCTACCGAAGTATCACCTTCGGTTAGTGTTTTCATCATCCCTCTCATCACTTGTTGATCAGGAGAGACCCTTCGAGACAACACCTCGGAATCGTCCGCCCTATTGGGCGAGGAGACCGGTGGAGGCGTCTCGCTTTCCATCATCTCCGGGAGAAGATCCCCTGAGGAAGAGGATTGTTGAAGAAAACTGTGTGCCGAGCTGCAAAAACATACACTCTAGATGTTACCCTGGTCACAGGAGAGGAACGGGATAGGTTTAAAACACCCTTGTTCACTTACGATTTAGGCTTGCCCTCACCGGGGGATTGCGTGATGACATCGTCCTCCAAGCCCGAGCCGCCCGACAGTGGCATCTTGCCTCGCTTAGGAGCCTTTTCCTCCCAATCTTAGGGGACGACCCTTTTCTTACCATGGGGAGAAGGAATGTTGGCTTCTCCTTTACTTTTGTCTTCGGGCGATGGGATTTTGATATCCCCTGACACAAGATCTAATCTTCGAGGTGGAGACCACCTTCGGTCCTCCCACTCACTGTCTTGTCCTCCTTCACAGGCATCCAGAACGGTGCCGAGGCCAGCATCCTTGTTAATACGGGATCCGCTGAGTCTTCAGGAAGGGGGGCCGAACACCTAATTCGCTCCACTTTCTTTATCCATCCCTGGATGAGGATAGTTTGATCAGTATCTTATTATGGCATACATTGCTAAAAATTGTTCGGAAGTCAAGAGCTTACCGAGGTATCCGGATGGTTGCGGTCGAGGCCGATGTCCTCGGTAGTTTCCGGACACTGTTTTCGTTTCCCGAAAAACAACTTCCACATTCCTTTGTGCGTAGTACCGAAGAAGTCTTGGAGGGTCCGTGGTCCTTCCGGATTAAACTCCCACATACGGAAAGGCCGTCGCCGACACGGCAGAACCCAGCGGACCAGCATTACCTGGACCACGTCGATAAGACCGACGTCCTTCTTAAGGAGGCTCCGGATGCGGCTCTGTAGAGTCTGCACTTTGTCAATTGATCCCCAATCCAGCCCCTTATTAATCCATGATGCAAGATGTAATGGTGATCCAGACCGAAACACATGTATAGACGCCCACTTGGTACCGCAGGGTTCAGTGACGTAAAACCACTCCCGCTGCCATAGGTTGGGAGCTTCGGTGAAAGAGCCTTTTGGCCAGGGAGCATTGGTAAGCTTGCTCACTGTAGCACCTCCGCACTTCGCGTGTACCCCGTTGACTACCTTCGGCTTCACACGAAAGGTCTTGAGCCACAAGCCGAAGTGTGAGGGAATACGGAGAAAGGCCTCGAACGTGATAACGAATGTCGAGATGTGAAGGAAAGAATCTGGGGCTAGATCGTGAAAATATAGTTCGTAGTAAAACATGAGCCCCCGGACGAAGGGATGAAGAGCGAATCCTAGCCCTCACTAGAAGTGGGAGATGAATACGACCCTCTCACTGGATCTAGGAGTAGGAATAACCTGACCTCGAGAAGGAAGCCTGTGGGGGATCTCCGCGGTCACGTATCTAGCTGCACAAAGCTTCACAATGTACTCCTTTGTAACAGAGGAGGCCACCCACCGTCCCTATGGGCTGGGTCTGGACATGATTGGGCAGCTTGAAGCAATGAAGTCGAACCTCGGGTTCTAGAACTCGAAGTTGGAAGGGCTGAGGAAAGGGCTGGAGCAAAATAAGACGGCCCTTGGCCCCTTTATAAAGGCAATAGATATCGAACGCCTCCTCCTAAACCTGAAAACCTGCCTATTCCTAAGGAATCATCACAATGGAGCGGTTGGGTTACCCACGCTCGTATTGATGAGAATCCTGCAATGAGGGGACACAATCTCTGCTTCGACAAGACGTGCCAATAAAACCGCGCCTCGAAATGTGGAACGGCAGGACAAGAAATGGTTCGAAATAATGACCGGGCAAACATGATGTCACATTACAAAAAGTTGTCGGCAGATTGGACTCATGATATATTATACTCTCCGCGGTTGTGCATGGTACTTGTGTTGCAGATCCGAACACGTTTGTCCGAAGACTATCTTGGGTATTCAGAAAGGGGAACCCGCCTTGTGATGCCGAAGACAATCTGCGCGCTGGACACCTCGTCATTGAAGCCTGGTTCAGGGGCTACTAAGGGAGTCCTGGACTAAGGGGTCCTCGGGCGTCCGACCTATTAGACATGGGCCAGACTGATGGGCCGTGAAGATACAAAGACTGAAGACTTTACTAGTGTCCAGATAGGACTCTCCTTAGCATGGAAGGCAAGCTTGGCGTCCAAATATGAAGTATTCCTTTCTCTGTAACCGACCTTATGTAACCCTAGATCCCTTCGGTGTCTATATAAACCGGAGGGCTAGGTCCGTAGACATATATCCTCATAATCATAGTCAGACAGGCTAGACTTTAGGGTTTAGTCATTACGATCTCGTGGTAGATCAACTCTTGTAATACTCATATTCATCAAGATCAATCAAGCAGGAAGTAGGGTATTACCTCCATAGAGAGGGCCCGAACCTGGGAAAACATTATGTCCCCTGTCTCCTATTACCATCCACCTTAGACGCGCAGTTCGGGACCCCCTACCCGAGATCCACCGGTTTTGACACCGACAGCGCCCCCGTCGTCTGCCCCCGCTGCTGCTCTTTACCACGCTGCGGTCGTCGCCGTGCGCGCCTGTCTGCGCCGGCGCGCTGCCGCGCCAGACCGTAGCCGCCTATGCCCACCGTCGACCTCGCCTCCGCCCGCGCTTGCAAGCTAGGTCACTCTTGCCACGCCTCACCCCGAGCCACCGCGCCCGGGGCTCGCCGAGCCCCACCGTGACGTGGCCTCATTGCCGGCTTCGCTCACTGCGGCCCCGCAGCGCCGCCCGTGCCCCGCCTTTGTCTCCCCGCGCCGTCCCACCATCGTGCACGTGTGCTCATGCCGCAGGCCATGACCATGCGTCACCATGACCCCACTGCTACTCCACCACTCCCGTCCTTTACGCATCGCTGCCACCGTGCACCGTCGCGGCCTCGCGCGCCCTCGCTGCAGTCGCTCAATTACCCGACCGTGCCACCCCCGCTCGAGCCCGCTGGCCACCGCTCCCGTCTCCTCGGTCTACCCACCGTCCCTCTACCATCCATGGTCACCGCGCGCATCAAATGCTTGCTTTCGCCCGGGGCCATGCCCCCTGATCTGCGGTTTGCTGCTGCTACTCCTCGCCACCGACGCTCCTCCTCCGCACCTCTGCCTCGCCCAGTGCTCGCTCCTCGCCGCCGGCCACTACCCCGCACCCCTCCTCTCGCCCCTGGGGCCGCGCCGTGCCACCTCGCACGCTGGCCACCACGCCCGATAGGCCTCCCTAGGCCTATGATAAGTGGGCCCCTGCGCGAGAACGAAAATGATAATAAAAAGGATTTTTTTCAAAAAATTAATTAATTAGTAAATTAATTAACTTAATAAATCTAGGTTAATTAACCTAACTTAATTAACGTGCTAATCAAACTGTTTAACTGTTAATAAGTAAACAACCAATGACAAATGACCCCGCACGTTAGTTGACCTAGTCAACGGTCAATGTTGTCCGCTGACATCATACTGATGTCATGCTGATGCAGTACACATATTTTGAATTAAATTAAATCCGATAATTCCAAAAATGAATTCAAACTTTAAAAATTAATATAAAATAACACGTAAATCAGATGAAAATACTTTATACATGAAAGTTTCTCAGAATGATGAGACGAATACGGGTATGCAGTCCGTTTGTCTGCCACACGTCCCTAGTGATAATCCCCAAGTGCAGGGAATCATCATAGCAATTCCCAAAGGTGGAAGTGATAAGTATGGAGTGTCGAACCCACAAGGAGCTAAAGGTAAGATCAATATTCTCTCAAGTCCTATCTTCCACTGATATGACTCTATGTACACCGAACGTTTGCTTCCAACTAGAAACGAGAAATAAAACTACGTTGTGGGTATGAAGAGGATAACTTTGCATGGTATCAGAGAGCTAAAATATGAAAGTAGGTGATGTTATCATAAAGTTAGAATATATTACTAAATATTATAAATAGAGAGTGTGGAATAATGATGGCTCGGTGTGCGGAATTGTCCTAAGCAATTGTTAACAAGACCGATAGTCGTCATTGCAATTTCATATGAGGGAGAGGCATAAGCTAACATACTTTCTCTTCTTGGATCATATGCACTTATGATTGGAACTCTAGCAAGCACCCGCAACAACTAAAGATCATTAAGGTAAAACATAACCATAGCATTAAAGCATCAAGTCCCCTTTATCCCATACGCAACAACCCCCTTACGGTGGCGGAACTTCTAGTCTACGTTATTTTCAGGTTTTTTTTGTATTTATAGGAATTTTTGGTGTCGGTTTCACATCAGGGGGCTCTCCGAGTCGTCCACGAGATAGGGGCTCATGCCTAGGGGGTGGGGCGCGCTTCTGTCCCAACTCTTTTACTCTGGGACTCTTCTGTCCCAACTCTTTTACTCCGGGGGCTTCTTTTGGTCCATAAAAATCATCAAAAATTGGCACGTCAATTGGACTCTGTTTGGTATTCCTTTTCTACAATACTCAAAAACAAGGGGGAAACGGAAACTTGCACTGGGCTCTAGGTTAATAGGTTAGTCCCAAAAATCATATAAAATAGCATATAAATGCATATAAAACATCTAAGATGGATAATATAATAGCATGCATACTTCATAAATTATAGATACGTTGGAGACGTATCAGCATCCCCAAGCTTAATTCCTGCTCGTCCTCGAGTAGGTAAATGATAAAAGAAATAATTTATGAAGTGTGAATGCTAGCAAGTGCATAAGTTTCATCCATGATAGTTCCAATCACTTTTTCTAGCATCATTATATATCATAATAGTAGCTCAACTCATGAAACTTCTCATGATCAAGTAACAAGCTATTCACATGTTAAAGTATAGATCATAAACTTTCTTGAAAATTAACAAACCATGCTCTTAGTCATCAAACAATTGCAATTCATCTTATTTTCGGGAAGGGTCTGTGTAAGAGCTTTGATTCAGCAAACTCCACATACTCAACTATCATTTAATCTTTCACAATTACTAACACTCAAGTGATATTTATGGGTTCAAAGTTTTAATCGGACACAGAGAAAGATAGGGGCTTATAGTTTCGCCTTCCAACCTTTTACCTCAAGGGTAATGTCAACAATAATAATTTATGAGAACCTACATCCAAGTGGATATATATATCCGGATCGATCCAACACAAAGTGCTTGCCAAAGGAAAGAGTGTAAAAAGGAAAGGTGATGACCACCATGACTCTTGTATCAGGGTAGAAGATAAAAGTAAAAGATAGGCCCTTCGCAGAGGGAAGTAGAGGTTGTCATGCGCTTTTATGGTTGGATGCACAAAATCTTAATGCAAAAGAATGTCACTTTATATTGCCACTTGTGATATGGACCTTTATTATGCAATCCATCGCTTTTATTTCTTCCACATCACAAGATCGTATAAAGCTTATTTTCTCCACATTAATAGATCATACATATTTAGAGAGAAATTTTTATTGCTTGCAACAATGACAACTTACTTGACGGATCTTACTCAATCCATAAGTAGATATGGTGGACTCTCATGGCAAAACTGGGGTTAAGGATATTCGGAAGCACAAGTAGTATCTCTACTTGGTGCAAAAAATTTAGCTAGCACGAGGGGGAAAGGCAAGCTCAACATGTTGGATGATCCAAGACAATATAACGTTTCGAATATAGGAAAACATAACCCATTAAGTTGTCTTCCTTGTCCAACATCAACTTTTCATCATGTCATATTTTAATGAGTGCTCACAATTACAAAAGATGTCCAAGATAGTATATTTATATGTGAAATCTCTCTTCCTTCAATATTCTTTCATGAATTGTTCAAGTGATCAATTCTGCGTTTGTTAACTTCCAACAAGTTTACTACCTATAATTATTATTATGTGTGAAGTCATTACTCCCCATGTTGTAAGCATATGAAACATATATAAATTCAAATTTATGATATTCAATTCACTCAACCTTTTACTCATAGGATATATGTGAAGCACGTGAGTATATGACAAACTACTCCAAAAAGATATAAGTGAAGAATACTGAGTAGTCAAATAATTAAATAGCCATGGGAGGATTATTCTTCATTCAAGATTTCAGATCCAATGATTTTATTCAAACAGCAAGTAAAAGTGAAAATACGCTCCAAGCAAGACACATATCATGCGACGAATAAAAATATAGCTGCGAGTAAGGTATACCGATAGTTTTGAAGACGAAAGAGCCGGGGCATCCCCAAGCTTAGGCTCTTGAGTCTTCCTTGAATATTAACTTGGGGTGCCTTGGGCATCCCCAATCTTAGGGTCTTTCCACTCCTTATTCTCCTCATATCGATATCTCACCCAAATCTTGAAAACTTCAATCACACAAAACTTAACGGAACTTCGTGAGATTGGTTAGAATGATAAAGAGTAAACCATTAACTTTGGTACTGTCAAAGACAAGGTTCATAATTTTTCTCACACAATGCCTACTATACCATATTATTTCTACAATTTATATTGAGAATTATAAGCCATAGAAACTAGAAAACAAGCAAACTATGCAATGAAAAAAGAATCTGTCAGAAACAGAACAATCTGTAATGATCTGAACACCAACCATACTTATGCTACTCCAAAAATTATGACATAAATTGGTGGACGTGAGTAATTTGTCTATTAATCTTCTGCACAAAGAATGAACTCAATCGCACTCTTCTGTAAAAAATGAAAGCTAATCTCATGAGCGCAAAGTTTCTGTTTTTTATAGCAAGATCACATTAACTTTCACCCAAGTCTTCCCAAAGGTCTTAATTGGCACTTTATTGAAGCAAAAGCTATAATACATGATTACTACAGTAGCTTAATCATGAGAACACACAAAAGCAGTAAGGGTTAATATTGGGTTGTCTCCCAACAAGCGCTTTTCTTTAGTGCCTTTTAGCTAGACATGATGATTTTAATTATGCTCACATAAAAGATAAGAATTGGAACATAAAGGGAGCATCATGAAGAATATAACTAGCACATTTAAAACTAACCCACTTCCTGTGCATAGGGATTTTGTGAGCACACAATTTATGGGAACAAGAATCAACTAGCATAGGAAGGCAAAACAAGTATAACTTCAGAACTTTAAGCACATAGAGGGGAAACTTGATATTATTGCAACTCCTACAAGCTTGTCTTCGTCCCTCATAATAATTTTTAGTAGCATCATGAATGAGTTCAACAATATAACCAGCACATAAAGCATTCTGTTCATGATCTACAAGCATAGAAATTTCACTAGTCTCCACATAAGCAAAATTCTCCTCATTCGGAATAATGGGAGCAAACTTCTTCTAAATCCACTTTAGATGATAGTACTATTCATACTCCAAAATATATAAGTGAAGTTCATGGAGAATTCTACAACTAATATAGAATAACCAATATCCAAGCTCAAAATATATAAGTGCAGCACACGAAGCATTCTATAAAACCATACTCAAAAGATTTAAGTGAAGCACAAAGAGAAATTCTATAAGATCATACTTAAAAGATATAAGTGAAGCACATGAAGTATTCTATAAATAAATAAAGGGCTATCTCATACTAGCATAGTTCTTAAAGGAAAAGCAGAAACACAAAGGACACAAATTATGTGAACAAAACAAAAACCGAGGTATACCAATAATTGTTGAAGAAGAAAGATGGGATGCCAACTGGGGCATCCCCAAGCTTAGATGCTTGAGTATCCTTGAAAATTTGCTTCGGCTGCCTTGGGCATCCCCAAGCTTGAGATTTTGCCTCTCTTTATTCTTCTCATATTGATAGCTCCTCGATCTTCGAACACTTTATCCACACAAAACTTTAACAAAAACTTTGTGAGATCTGTTAGTGTAAATAAAACAAATCACTACCTTTAGGTACTGTTGCAAACTTATTCCAATTTCATATTAGAACTATATATACTGTATTTCAACTTAACCATGGTTCATACCCCCCCCCCCGATACTACCAATAGATTCATCGAAATAAGTGATCAACACATAGAAAACAGAATCTGTCAAAAACAGGACAGTTTGGAGTAATCTAGAAGTTTAGTAAACTTCTGTAACTCCAAAAAAATCTAAAAACATATGAAAATTTAAAAAAATTGTACACAAGTAATGTGAAAAAAGTTTCAGACCCATTTGACTTTCCAGTAAAAAATTTAAAACCACGCGCTATAGCCATAGTTTCTGTTTTTGTACTGCACAATGTAAAGCAATCTAATCATCCTAAAACCAGGGCTTGGGACATTATTTTTATAATACAATGGATATATACAAGGGGATAATTATTTTCAAAGAAGCTTCCGTGAATTTTTTACATTGTATCCATGAGCATGAACACAAGGGCTCAAGGTCGACCCTCATTTCTTCAATGCATAATCTTCCAATCACTTCTCTTATTGAAAAACTTTTTAGGCATGAGAGGCAAGTAATTTTTTTGTATTTTCATTCTTTAAAAAAATTGTATGTTTCACCCACAACTAAATAGAAACAAAAAAGGAAAAACAAAATCTACTTAGTGAAGAAAGCAAACAATGACACACGAGAATATCGACCCCACGGTATTGCTCCCCGGCAACGGTGCCAGAAAAGAGCTTGATAATCTCCAAGTGCAGGGAATCATCATAGGAATTTCCAAAGGTCGAAGTGATAAGTATGGAGTGTCGAACCCACAAGGAGCTAAAGGTATGATCAATATTCTCTCAAGTCCTATCTGCCACTGATACGACTCTACAAACACCGAATGTTTGCTTCCAACTCGAAACGAGAAATAAAACTATGTTGTGGGTATGAAGAGGATAACTTTGCATGGTATTGGAGAGCTAAAATATGAAAGTAGGTGCTGTTATCATAAAGTTAGAATATATTACTAAATATTATAAATAGCATGTGTGGAATAATGATGGGTCGGTGTGCGGAATTGTCCTAGGCAATTGTTAACAAGACTGATAATCGTCATTGCAATTTCATATGTGGGAGAGGAATAAGCTAACATACTTTCTCTTATTGGATCATATGCACTTATGATTGGAACTATAGCAAGCATCCGCAACAACTAAATATCATTAAGGTAAAACCCAACCATAGCATTAAAGCATCAAGTCCCCTTTATCCCATACGCAACAACCCCCTTACTCGGGTTTATGCTTCTGTCACTCAACAAACCCACTATAAGCGAATCATGAATGTATTGTAACACCCTACAGCGGGAATCCCTCACGCTTGCGCGACACAGAGGGCACAATAGGACAACACCAAAATAAAACATACAACTCGTACCAATCTAGATCATCAATCAACCTAAAGACAAAGGGTATCTACTCAAAACATCATAGGATGGCAACACATCATTGGATCATAATATGTGGCATAAAGCACCATGTTCAAGTAGGGATTGCAGCGGGGTGCGGGAGAGTGGACCGCGTAAAAGAGATGAGAATGGTGATGATGATGGTGATGTTGATGAAGACGATCACCGCGACGATGATTCCCCTCCCGATGGCACTCCGGCGTCACCGAGAGAGAGGAGGAGAGGTTCTCCCCCTTGTGCTTCCTCCTCCATGTCCTCCCCCCTGGATGGGGAGAGGTTCTCCCTCTGGTCCTTGGCCTTCATGGTGATGATGGCCCCTCCGGGATCCTCCTCCATAGCATCCGGTGATGGTGCCCCCTCGAGCAGGGTGCTAGAGAGGGCCTAGATTGATTTCTCGTGGCTATAGAGGCATGTGGCGGTAGAACTTCCGATCTAGGTTATTTTCTGGGGGTTTATGTATTTATAGGAATTTTTTGCATCGGTTTCACATCAGGGGGGGCTCCGAGTCGTCCACGAGATAGGGGCCCACGCCTAGGGGGTGGGGCGCGCCCCCCACCCTCGTGGATGGCTCGGGACTCTTCTGGCCCAACTATTTTACTCCGGGGGCTTCTTTTGGTCCATAAAAAATCATCAAAAATTGGCATGTCAATTGGACTCCGTTTGGTATTCCTTTTCTGCAATACTCAAGAACAAGGGAAAAACAGAAACTGGCACTGGGCTCTAGGTTAATAGGTTAGTCCCAAAAATCATATAAATGCATATAAAACATCTAAGATGGATAATATAATAGCATGAATACTTCATAAATTATAGATACGTTGGAGACGTATCACCTAGCATAGATAACATGCAACCATCCCCCTCCGTTTCGACTGTTCGAAAACGTCAAACACCAGGAATACTTTCGCAGATGTTTCCCCCCTTCGCCAGTACCGCCTAGTACCGCGTTAGGGCACGCATAACACCGCTTAATGTCATGACATGCATCGTTATGCATCTCTTTGCATTGTCTTCATTGTTTCTTCCCCCTCTTCTCTCCAGTAGACTACGAAACTGACACCGCTGCTGCTCCGATCGACTACGGTGTTGATGACCCCTCCTTCTCAGCAGAGTTTCCAAGCAAGCAAACCCCCCTTGATCAAACAGATATCACCCACTCTCTTATTCTTGCATTAGGTTTGCTACTATTGTTGATTCGATAGCTCCTATTCTGTTGCATAGCCTGTCATTGTTGCTACAATTGTTGATACCGTTACCTGCTATCATAAATGCTTAGTATAGGATGCCCTATGTTCTTGTATGTCTGCTATGATATATTATCGGGCCGTGGTCACTTCGGGAGGTGATCACGGGTATATACATATATACATACTATACAGGTTACATGATGTGACTAAAGTCGGGTCGGCTCATAGAGTACCCGCAACTGATTCAGTTGTGGGAGCTGAAAGGACATGTGGTTCCATCCTGGTGGTGGTGGGCCTGGGTTCCCGACGGCCCCTGAGTGTTACTTTGTGGCGGAGCGATAGGGTAGGTTGTGACCACCTAGGAGACAGTTGGGTCTGGTCCTAGTCAGCGTTCATGGATACTTCAAATAATGCACTTAACAAGATTGGGTATTTGATATGAGTTGGTACTGACTTATACGCACTAATCGCCATGTGCGACAAGATAAGGGCAACCAACGTCATAGTATCAGCCGAAGCCTTCTAGACGTCAGCAATTGAGAAGCGTGCGCCGGGTTGGACCGCATAACACAACTTACTTTGTAATAGAGGTTCCTAGGTCTGCTCACCGGCCGCCCTCGCAATGTGCAGGAGTGCAAAGGGCGATCAGCCCAAGACCCTTGCGCACTTAGGATTTAGACCGGTGTGCTGACCTCTCTGTTAGGCCTAGGTAGGGCTACGATGTGTTGATCTTCCGACGTCGGGCATGACCTAGGAAAGTGTGTCCGGCCAGAGGGATCGAGCGTGTCGGGTAATATGGTGCACCCTTGCAGGGAAGACTGATCTTTTCGAATAGCCGTGTCCACGGTAACAGGTCGTACTGGAGTTGTATTCCAACCTCATGACAACTAGAACCGGATACTTAATAAAGCATACCCTTTCAAGTGCCAGATACAACCCGGTGATCGCTTTCCTAAAGGGCGACGACGGGAGGATCACCGGGTAGCATTGTGCTATACATGGTTACTTGGTGAACTTACCAGCTACTCTTTTCTATATGCTTCAAGATGGAGGCTGCTAGAAGCGTAGTCTTCGATAGGACTAGCTTCTCCCCCTCTTATTTTGGCATTCTGCAGTTCAGTCCACAGATACTACCCATTTCATTGATACCAATGCATATGTAGTGTAGATCCTTGCTTGTGAGTACTTTGGATGAGTACTCACGGTTGCTTTGCTTCCCCCTTTTCCCCTTGATACCCGGTTGCTGCAATCAGATGTTGTAGCCTAGGAGCTAGACGCCACCGTTGACGACGACCCCTACTACACCAGGGGTGCCTACTACTACGTTCAGGCCGCTGGCGACTAGGAGTAGTTAGGAGGATCCCAGATAGGAAGCCTACACCTCTTCGATCTGTATCCATGTTTGTGCTAGCCATCTTATGGCACCTTGTTCAACTTAATGTCTGTACTCAGATATTGTTGCTTCCCCTGACTCGTTTATGTTCGAGCACTTGTATTAAAGCCCTTGAGGCCCCTGGCTTGTAGTATGATGCTTGTATGACTTATTTGTGTTTAGAGTTGTGTTGTGATATCTTCCCATGAGTCCCTGATCTTGATCGTACACATTTGCGTGTATGATTAGTGTATGATTGAATCGGGGGCGTCACACTTAATAAGGAGACACTTCCTTTCGTGTGAAGATATAGCTGGTGGTCCTAGCTGTCATGGGGAGGATTCATGTTTTGGCGTAATAAGGAGGTACTTTCTTGCGTGCCGCCCTGGACCATATGGGTCCCAACTGTCTGCCTCTCTGATAAATCTCCAACGTATCTATAATTTTTGATTGTTCCATGCTATTATATTATGTGTTTTGGATGTTTTATATGCATAATTATGCTATTTTATATTATTTTTGGGACTAACCTATTAACCTAGAGCCCAGTGCCAGTTCCTGTTTTTTCCTTGTTTTAGAGTTTTGTAGAAAAGGAACATCAGACAGAGTCCAAAGGGAATGAAACTTTCCTGATGATTTTTCTTGGACCAGAAGACATCCAGAGGACTTGGAGTACACGTCAGGGAACCCACGAGGTGGCCACAAGGATGGAGGGCGCGCCTAGGGGGGTAGGGCGCGCCACACCCTTGTTGGTCCCTCGTGACTCCACTGACCTATTTCTTTCGCCTATATATTCTCAAATATTCCCAAACCAATCAGGAGAGCCACGAAAACCCTTTTCCACCACAGCAACCTTATGTACCCATGATATCCCATCTAGGGGCCTTTTCGGGCGTCCTATCGGAGGGGGATTTGATCACGGAGGGCTTCTACATCAACACCATTGCCTCTCCGATGAAGCGTGAGTAGTTTACCACAGACCTACGGGTCCATAGCTAGTAGCTAGATGGTTTCTTCTCTCTCTCTCTTTGATTCTCACTACCATGTTCTCGGAGATCTATTCGATGTAATATCTTTTTGCGGTGTGTTTGCCGAGATCCGATGAATTGTAGATTTATGATCATCTTATCTATGAATATTATTTGAATCTCCTATGAATTCTTATATGCATGATTTGATATCTTTGCAAGTCTCTTCAAACTATCGATTTGGTTTGGCCAACTAGATTGTTTTTTCTTGCAATGGGAGAAGTGCTTAGCTTTGGGTACAATCTTGCGGTGCTTGATCCAAATGACAAAAGGGGAAGCGACACGTATTGTATTATTGCCATCGAGGATAACAAGATGGGGTTTTCATCATATTGCTTGAGTTTATCCTGCTACATCATGTCATCTTACTTAATGCGTTACTCTGTTCTTCATGAACTTAATACTCTAGATGCAGGCACGAGTCGGTCGATGTGTGGAGTAATAGTAGTAGATGCAGGCAGGAGTCTGTGTACTTGATACAGATGTGATGCCTGTATTCATGATCATTGCCTTAGATATCGTCATAACTTTGCGCTTTTCTATCAATTGCACGGCAGTAATTTGTTCACCCGTAGTAATATTTTCTCTCTTGAGAGAAGCCTCTAGTGAAACCTATGGCCCCCGGGTCTACTTTCCATCACATAAGTTTCTGATCTACTATTTTAGTTTCCAATTTAGTTCCTTTGCAATCTTTTAATTTCCGTTCCATAATCTAAAAATAATAAAATATTACTTTACCGTTTATACATCTCTATCAGATCTCACTTCGCAAATAACTGTGAAGGATTGAGAACCCCTTTATCGTGTTGGGTGCAAGTTGGTGTTTGTTTGTGCAGGTATTCGGTGACTTGTGCGTTGTCTCCTACTAGATTGGTACCTTGGTTCTCAAAACTGAGGGAAATACTTACTCTACTTTCTTGCATCACCCTTTCCTCTTCAAGGGAAAACCAACACAAGCTCAAGAAGTAGCAGGAAGAATTTCTGGCGCCGTTGCCGAGGGAGATCTACGCCAAGTCAAGACATACCAAGTACCCATAATAATCTCTCATCCCTTGCATTACATTATTATCCATTCGCCTCTTGTTTTCCTCTCCCCCACTTCTAAAACGATTTTCAAAAATATTTGCCCTTGTTTCGTTCGCTCTTATATTTGCTTCTGTTGCCATGTGCCTTCTATTTGCTTGCATCTTCGCTTGCTAAAAATTTATTGATATGGATACTCATCCTCTTGCTAATCTTTTTAAAAGATCAAACTATGATGAACCAATTGCTAGTGAGTTTTATGCACTAGATTATCTTTATGAGGTTTTTCTTGAAATTCGTGAATTTGAAAATTGTGATGACGTGTTTAAAGAAGAAATTTTGTGAAGTTATTCACGATAGATCCTTACATGAAAAACATGACTGTAATGGTATTATTATAAATTCTATTAATGTCAATTGTGTTAATGATATGCAAAACCCTAGTCTTGGGGATGCTAGTTTTGCTAGGTCCACTACTTGTTGCAATGATCGTGATTGGGGTGATTCTTCTTACAATATTGAAAATTTATTTAAACCCCATGATGAATATGAGATTGATAATAATGTTTCAAATAATACTGAAAGTGGGTTTGGAAGAGTGTCAACTTTAGATCCCACATATTTGGATAATGTTCAATCTTATGAAGCTTTTGATAAAAGTGGGTTCGAAGAGGTCATGACTTTATTTTATGATAATCCCACTATTTTGGAAGAGTGACAACTTTGCATGCATGTGGATCATGTAGAGAGTATTTTATGTGATGGTTATGTTGTTGAATTTGATTGTGATCCTACATGTAATTATTATGAGAGAGGAAAATATGGTTGTAGAAATTTTCATGTTACTAAATTACCTCTCGTTATGTTGAGATTGCTATTGTTTCTTTCTTCTTCCTTTCATATGGTAGTTTTTGCTTCCTATATAATTTGTTTGCTTATAAAATACCTATACATAGGAAGTATGTTATACATAAACTTGTTTTCACATGCTCCATGATGCTCTCTTCGTGTTTCAATTGCTATCTTTCATGTGAGCATCATTGAAATCACAATGCCTAGCTAAAAGGCTTTAAAGAAAAGCGCTTGTTGGGAGATAACCCAATATATTTCTTTTCTATTTTGCAATAAATAATTCATCTATCCTCTGGTTACATGTGGTTTTATGTTTTAATTAGTGTTTGTGCCAAGTAAGACATTTGGGATAGCTTACGGTGATAGTTGATTTGATCTTGCTGAAAAACAGAAACTTTTGCACTCACGAAAACAATTCTAATTTTTAGAGGAAACATGATAAAATAATGATTCTTTTTTCAGAAGATTTATAAAAAAATTCTTAGGTGTTCCTAATTTTTCAGAATTTTTGGAGTTCAGAAGTATTCAAAATAACCAGATGACACAAATCGTTCTATTTTTGACAGATTATGTTTTCTATGTGTTATTTACTTATTTTGATGAATCTATGGCTATTATAGGGGGGTATGAACCATGGAAAATTTGGAATACAGTAGATATTACACCTATATAAATAAAGAATGAGTTCACAACAGTACCAAAAGTGGTGATTTATTTTGTTATACTAACGAAGCTTATGAGATTTTCTGTTGAGTTTTGTGTTGTGAAGTTTTCAAGTTTTGGGTAAGGATTTGATGGAGTATGGAATAAGGAGTGGCAAGAGCCTAAGCTTGAAGATTCCCAAGGCACCCCAAGGTAATATTCAAGGACAATCAAGATCCTAAGCTTGGGGATGCCCCGGAAGGCATCCCCTCTTTCGTCTTCGTCTATTAGTAACTTTAATTG
Source organism: Triticum aestivum (assembly GCF_018294505.1). Classification (NCBI taxonomy): domain Eukaryota; kingdom Viridiplantae; phylum Streptophyta; class Magnoliopsida; order Poales; family Poaceae; genus Triticum; species Triticum aestivum. Next base: position 211,159,081 of record NC_057803.1, on the reverse strand, counting down.
AGGATATATTTTTATTCACCACATGATATGTGTTATGCTTGGAGTGTCTTGTATGATTTGAGTCCTTTATTTTTAGTTTACCACAATCATCCTTTCTATACACACCTTTTTAGAGAGACACGCATGAATCGTGATTTATTAGAATACTCTATGTGCTTCACTTATATCTTTTGAACTAGGCAATTTTGCTCTCGTGCTTCACTTATATCTTTTGAGCTAGGCAATTGTGCTCTAGTGCTTCACTTATATCTTTTTAGAGAACAACCATGGTTTTATTTTATAGAAATTTATGAACTCTCGTGCTTCACTTATATTATTTTGAGAGTCTCTAAACAACATGGTAATTTTCTTTGGTTATAAATTTAGTCCTAATATGATAGGCATCCAAGAGGGATATAATAAAAACTTTCATATAAAGTCCATTGGATACTATGAGAAGATTCATTCCTTATGATTGTTTGGAGATATGAACATGGTGATATTAGAGTCATGCTAGTGAGTAGTTGTGAATTTTAGAAATACTTGTGTTAAGGTTTGTGAGTCTCGTAGCATGCATGTATGGTGAACCGTGATGTAACGAAGTTGGAGCATGAGATATTTTTTGATTGTCTTCCTTATGAGTGGCGACCGGGGACGAGCGATGGTCTTTTCCTACCAATTTGCCCCCTAGGAGCATGCGCGTAGTACTTTGTTTTGATGACTAATAGATTTTTGCAATAAGTATGTGAGTTCTTTATGACTAATGTTGAGTCCATGGATTATACGCACTCTCACCCTTCCACCATTGCTAGCCTCTCTAGTGCCGCGCAACTTTCGTCGGTACCATAAACCCACCATATACCTTCCTCAAAATAGCCACCATACCTACCTATTATGGCAGTTCCATAGCCATTCCGAGATATACTGCCATGCAACTTTCCACTGTTCCGTTATTTATGACACGCATCATCATTGTCATATTGCTTTGCATGATCATGTAGTTGACATCTGTGGCACCCCGGCTCAGGGAAAACCGGAATGCCCCGTATTCCAGCCTAGAGATCGAGGTGAAGTCTTTTGGAATACGGCACTGCTTAGCATAGACAAACCAACTTTCTATTACCACATGAATATGAATACAAGGCCTCCGATATTACAATGAATAACATTGGCACGACGACACTATGCCAACCACACTTGCTCTATACGAGCAGCATAACAACTCGAGGCAGCGGAACAACGAAAGGCGATGATGGACTCCAATCCGCAAGGACTCTGGCTGGAACGTTTATCCTAGCTCGCGAACACAGGAACAATAGCAAACAAGCAAGCAATCCAGGCACGGCCTACAAACTGGCATGACACACCAGGTTAGTACATTGAATGTACTTGGAAGCTCAGAATAACCAGAAGCATTCAAGACAAACAACAGCATGGCAATTAAAGGTAATCATGAATTATCATGAGATCGTTAAGATAACATGGCAGGAACAACATGAACATAATATCGCTAGAACAATAGGATCATGGCATGAACATATAAATCTGATGATACTAGCATACTACATGCACCATTTATTCTATTCGGGTTACCTCATAACCATCACATGCATCACTTACCAACCTCGGACATCACACGATCATCTCAGGATCAAATCAAGCTTGGTATAAACAATACCATAGTAATCATTAAATGACCACAAGGAGCTTGATCTTTACCCACGATTCTCGCACAACATCACGAATATCCAACAACTCGATATCCTCGATACCACGGTGATCACTCACGGATCACAAACGGAAACACTCTTGGTTCAACGGGTTACTACGGTGATCATTTCCCGATCACCACCAATCTCTTTCTCATCATCGAACCAGGGTTGTTATTAAGCAAAGTTATTATGGTTACTGTTGACCCATAGTGTGACCGACACGAACTGGGCCCTTATCCGCTGGCACGGCTATCGATAGATTTAATATACACTCTGCAGAGGTTAATACACTGTACCCATACCACAGAACCCATGGCCTCGCACTCCCATTCGGGTGGACCAATGGCGTTCCGAAAAAACCATCCTACTGCCATGACACTCTCCCGGCGACTCCAACAAACTCCCTTCTGGGCCAGGTCATGGGTGGCCCCGTGCCTACCAAAGGCACCAACGGCCACCTGTCGTGGCAAAACGGCCACCATCGTGGCAAAATGGTCCCAAACGGGGATAATCCGGATATAACAACGACGGACACACAACGTTATGTCTACTTACCGGGCCATGGTACCACACGCCCATAACCTTCCCTCGTTGGAGGCACCGGCGAGAGGCACGACAATAGACCCAGTTAGGACCTTCCCATAAAGGCAAGCGTGGTTGCACTGGTTAGCTCGATATGGTGGCACCATGACTCATCCAACAGTTGTTCAAGTTTAATTTAATCCGGTTAAACTTGAATGAAATATGCTGAGCCATGATACAATAACATGATGCAATTACAATGCATGAGCATGATATCAACATAATCATGAGGGTACAACATAACTATCCACCATATCAACAATGAATCATATCCCACTAAGCATGGCATACTGACTAGCATGAACATCACAAGTACATACTTCTCAGAAACATAGCATGACCACTACCGTCAACAATAAATATCATGTAAGAACATATCAACAATACCATCATGCAAGCATTTAACCAACTGGATGAAATGGAACATGCATAACAACGGTACACGGGACAGACGGCAGTCATGCAGCGAAGACCATCACCAACATCAACACGTACTACTAGCAAGCATAAGCATATGAAAGGAATACTAGCAACTGGCAGGGCATAATAATCAGGTGCATAAAAACATTGCAAGAAAGTAAGCACTAATGCAGAAGCATTACCTAAACAACGGTAACCATATTTTAAACAAGCAAACATTTAATAAATATTCAAGTTGAAAACCATGGTTATTGCATGACTATCATGCAAGTGGGTATTGTGGCTTGCCTGGGGATGAAGAATGCACCGGGGAGTGATGACCCACAAGTATAGGGGATCTATCGTAGTCCTTTCAATAAGTAAGAGTGTCGAACCCAACGAGGAGCAGAAGGAAATGATAAACGGTTTTCAGGAAGGTATTCTCTGCAAGTACTGAAATAAGTGGTAACAGATAGTTTAGTGATGAGATAATTTGTAATGAGCAACAAGTAACAAAAGTAAATAAAGTGCAGCAAGGTGGCCCAATCCTTTTTGTAGCAAAGGACAAGCCTGGACAAACTCTTATATAAGGAAAAGCACTCCTAAGGACACATGGGAATATCGTCAAGCTAGTTTTCATCACATTCATATGATTCGCGTTCGGTACTTTGATAATTTGATATGTGGGTGGACCGGTGCTTGGGTGCTGTTCTTACTTGAACAAGCATCCCACTTATGATTAACCTCTATTGCAAGCATCCGCAACTACAACAAAAGTATTAAGGTAAACCTAACCATAGCATGAAACATATGGATCCAGATCAGCCCCTTACGAAGCAACGCATAAACTAGGGTTTAAGCTTCTGTCACTCTAGCAACCTATCATCTACTTATTACTTCCCAATGCCTTCCACTAGGCCCAAATAATGGTGAAGTGTTATGTAGTCGACGTTCACATAACACCACTAGAGGCTAGGCAACATACATCTCATCAAAATATCGAACGAATACCAAATTCACATGACTACTAATAGCAAGACTTCTCCCTTGTCCTCGGGAACAAACGTAACTACTCACAAAGCATAAACATGTTCATAATCAGAGGGGTATTAATATGCATAAAGGATCTGAACATATGATCTTCCACCAATTAAACCAACTAGCATCAACTACAAGGAGTAATTAACACTACTAGCAACCTACTAGCACCAATCCTGGACTTGAAGACAAGAATCGGATACAAGAGATGAACTAGGTTTTGAGATGAGATGGTGCTGATGAAGATGTTGATGGAGATTGCCCTCTCCCAATGAGAGGAGCGTTGGTGATGACGATGGCGATGATTTCCTCCTCCGGGAGGGAAGTTTCCCCGACAGAATAGCTCTGCCGGAGCTCTAGATTGGATCCGCCAAGGTTCCGCCTCGTGGCGGCGGAGTTTCGTCCCGAAAGGTTGCCTCCTCTTTTTTTCTCGACGAAAGACTTCATATAGGAGAAGATGGTCATCGGAGAGCCACCAGGGGGCCCACGAGGCAGGGGGCGCGCCCCCCACCCTCGTTAGAAGGGTGTGGGCCCCCTGGTCTTCATCTTTGGCGAGGATTTTTCATTATTTATTATAAGGTGTTCCGTGGAGTTTCAGGACTTTTGGAGTTGTGCAGAATAGGTCTCTAATATTTGCTCCTTTTCCAGTCCAGAATTCCAGCTGCCGGCATTCTCCCTCCTTATGTAAACCTTGTAAAATAAGAGAGAATAGCCATAAGTATTGTGACATAATGTGAAATGACAGCCCATAATGCAATAAATATCGATATAAAAGCATGATGCAAAATGGACGTATCAACTCCCCCAAGCTTAGACCTCGCTTGTCCTCAAGCGAAAAGCCGAAATCGAAAAATATGTCCACATGTTTAGAGATGAAGGTGTCGATAAAAATAAAATACGGACATGAGGGCATCATGGTCATTCTTATAACAACAACTTATATAATTTTTGTCATATGATCTCTAATGCTAGAGTAATAATTCAATCACAATATCAGGTATGAATCGTAAACTTCATTGAAAACTAACAAACTACAATCTCGGTCATTGAAACAATTGCAATTTATCATAACATAGGAAAGAGTCAATGTATAAGAGCTTTTCAGCAAGTCCGCATACTCAACTATCATATAATATTTCACAATTGCTGACACTCACGCAATACTTATGGGTGTGGAGTTTTAATCGGACACAGAGAAAGATAGGGGCTTATAGTCTTGCCTCCCAATGTTTTGCCTCAAGGGTAATGTCAACTGTAATAGTTCATGAAAACTCACATCCAATTAGCCATATATACCAGGATCTTTCCAACATTCTGTGCTTGCCAAAGGATAAAGTGTAAAAAAGGAAGGGTGAAAATCACCATGACTCTTGCATAAGGTAGAAGATAATGATAAAAGATAGGCCCTTCGCAGAGGGAAGCAGAGGTTGCCATGTGCTTTTATGGTTGGATGCACAAAATCTTAATGCGAAAGAACGTCACTTTATATTGCCCCTTGTGATATGAACCTTTATTATGCAGTCCGTCGCTTTTATTACTTCCACATCACAAGATCGTATAAAGCTTATTTCTCCCACACCAATCAATCATACATATTTAGAGAGCAATTTTTATTGCTTTGCACCGATGACAACTTACTTGAAGGATCTTATTCAATCCATAGGTAGATATGGTGGACTCTCATGGTAAAACTGGTTTAAGGGTATTTGGAAGCACAAGTAGTATCTCTACTTGGTGCAATGAATTTACCTAGCATGAGGGGGAAAGGCAAGCTCAACATGTTGGAAGATCCAAGACAATATAATTTATCTCAGATGTAAGAAAACATCACCCATTATGTTGTCTTCTTGTCCAATGTCAACTCTTTAGCATGTCATATTTTAATGAGTGCTCACAATCATAAAAGATGTACAAGATAGTATATCTATATGTGAAGACCTCTCTTTCTTTATTACCTCCTATTAATTGCAACGATGACCAAAACTATGCTTGTCAACTCTCAACAACTTTTATTCATCATACTTTTTCTATGTGAGCTCATTACTCTCCATGAGATCCATATGATCTCTTTGTTTCTTTTTATTTCTTTCTCTTTTCTTTTATTCACTTAGGATCATGGCAAAACAATCAAGCCCTTGACTCAGCACTAATCTTTATTATATAGCTCACAGACTCGATTACATAGAAGTATAATAAAGCAAAATTCACAACTAGATCATGCCATAAACTTTATTCTACTAGATCAAAATGCCACTAATAAGATCGAACTAAGGAAAACGGTAAAGATAGGAGTTGTGATACGATACCGGGGCACCTCCCCCAAGCTTGGCGGTTGCCAAGGGGAGCGCCCATACCCATGTTATTATATCTCCTTGGTTGGTGAAGAAGGTGGAGGTGTTGTTGATGATGGATAGTCGCACATCGAGCGTAGGAGGTCTTGTAACTTGCGGATAATGCCCTTGAGTGTGAGGATATGCTCCTTCAACAAAATATTTTCACGTGTGAGATACTTATTTTATATACGAGCCAACTCAATCATCTTGAAAGCTTCGATTTCTATAGGGGTAAGAAGATTATGATCCAGTTGAAGGTGTCTTCTGTTGCTGGAACTTGGTCCTCCACGGTCTTCTTGATCCCTTCATCCTTATTGATCTCCATAGGTTCTTCTCTCTTCAACTCTATCTTCATTAGCCAAGCATCATTTCCCTAATGGTTGGAGGAGGAGGGAGACGACATAGTGCCTGGTCTTGAAAACCCTGACAGAAAACAGCTCAAAACAAAGACAGGAGATTTTTGCGTGATACGGGAGTCAAAACCCCCGGGAGATTATATAATGATTTTTTACTTACCAAAATACATCTTGTGCAAGAGAACGGAGTCCGGAAGGCACACGAGGTGCTCACGAGGTAGGGGGCGCGCCCTCCACCCTCGTGAGGCCCTCGTGTCCTTCCCGGACTGCTACTTAATTTTCTATTTTTCTAAATATTCCAAAACGAAGAAATATTGCCTTAAAAATTGTTTTGGAGTCGGTGTACTTACCGTACCACATACCTATTCCTTTTCGGAGTCTGAAACGTTCTGGAAAGTGTCCCTTATGTATTCCTCCCGGGTTACGGTTTCAATAATATTGGTTTCAACATTTATGGGATTACCTGAGATATCATGTTTGATTCTTTGACCGTTTACCACCTTCGAATTTGTTCCTTCGAAGTTGTTGATTTTTATGGCACCGGAACGATAGACCTCCTTGATAACATAGGGGCCTTCCCATTTACAGAGAAGTTTCCCTGCAAAAAATCTTAAACAAGAGTTGTATAGCAATACATAATCACCTACATTAAACTCACGCTTTTGTATCCTTTTGTCATGCCATCTTTTAACCTTTTCTTTAAACAACTTGGCATTTTCATAAGCTTGGGTTCTCCATTCATCAAGTGAGCTAATATCAAAAAACCTCTTTTCGCCGGCAAGTTTGAAAGCATAGTTGAGCTCTTTAATAGCCCAATATGCCTTATGTTCTAGTTCGAGAGGTAAGTGACATGCTTTTCCATATACCATTTTATACGGAGACATACCCATAGGATTTTTATATGCAGTTCTATAGGCCCATAATGCATCATCAAGTTTCTTGGACCAATTCTTTCTAGACCTATTGACAGTCTTTTGCAAAATTAATTTGAGTTCTCTATTACTCAATTCTACTTGACCACTAGACTGTGGGTGATACGGAGATGCAATTCTATGATTGACGTCATATTTAGCAAGCATTTTACGGAAAGCACCATGAATAAAATGTGAACCACCATCAGTCATTAAATATCTAGGGACTCCAAACCTCGGAAAAATAACTTCTTTAAGCATTTTAATAGAAGTGTTATGATCAGCACTACTAGTTGGAATAGCTTCTACCCACTTAGTAACGTAATCAACATCAACTAAAATATGTGTATATCCATTAGAGGCAGGAAAAGGTCCCATATAATCAAAGCCCCAAACATCAAACGATTCAATAACAAGTGAATAACTCATAGGCATTTCTTGACGTCTATTAATATTACCAATTCTTTGACATTCATCACAAGATAGGACAAACTTACGGGCATCCTTAAAGAGAGTAGGCCAATAAAAACCAGATTGCAATACCTTATGTGCAGTTCTATCTCCCGCGTGGTGTCCTCCATAAGTTTCGGAGTGGCACTTGCATAGGATCTTTTCCTGTTCATGCTCAGGTACACAACGTCTAATAACACCATCTACTCCTTCTTTATAAAGATGTAGGTCATCCCAAAAGTAATGTCTCAAATCATAGAAGAACTTTTTCATTTGTTGGTATGTGAAGCTAGGTGGTATAAATTTAGCAACTATGTAATTAGCATAATCAGCATACCGAGGGCCACTACGAGAAGTACTTATGACATTTAATTGTTCATCAGGAAAACTATCATCAATAGGTAGTGGGTCATCAAGAACATTCTCCAACCTAGATAAGTTGTCTGCAACGGGGTTTTCAGCTCCTTTTCTATCAACAATATGTAAATCAAATTCTTGTAGCAAGAGAACCCATCTAATAAGTCTAGGTTTAGCATCTTTCTTTTCCATAAGATATTTAATAGCAGCATGATCAGTGTGGATAGTTACTTTAGAATCAACAATATAAGGTCTGAACTTATCACAAGCAAAAACAACTGCTAAAAGTTCTTTTTCAGTAGTAGCATAATTTTTTGAGCATTGTCTAGAGTCTTACTAGCATAATGGATAACATTTAATTTCTTATCAACTCTTTGCCCTAGAACAGCACCTACAGCATAATCACTAGCATCACACATAATTTCAAAGGGTAAATTCCAATCAGGTGGCTGAACAATAGGTGCAGAGACTAATGCTTTCTTAAGTATTTCAAATGCTTCTACACAATCATCATCAAAGACAAATGGTATATCTTTTTGTAATTAGTCAGAGGCTGAGAAATTTTTGAGAAGTCCTTGATGAACCTCCTATAAAATCCGGCGTGACCAAGGAAACTTCTTATACCTTTGATGTCCTTGGGACATGGCATCTTTTCAATAGCATCAACCTTGGCTTTATCAACTTCAATACCTCTTTCAGAAACTTTATGCCCCAAGACAATACCTTCATTAACCATAAAGTGGCACTTTTCCCAATTCAAGACAAGATTAGTTTCTTCACATCTCTGCAAAACTCGATCAAGATTGCTCAAGCAATCATCAAAAGAAGATCCATAGACGGAAAAGTCGTCCATGAAAACCTCACAAATCTTTTCACAAAAGTCAGAGAATATAGCCATCATGCATCTTTGAAAGGTAGCAAGTGCATTACATAAACCAAAAGGCATACGTCTATAAGAAAAAGTACCAAAAGGGCATGTAAAAGTAGTCTTTGATTGATCTTTAGCCGACACAGGTATTTGAGAGAAACCAGAATAACCATCTAGAAAGCAGTAATGTGTATGTTTGCATAATCTTTCTAGCATTTGATCGATAAAAGGTAAGGGGTAATGATCTTTCTTAGTATCCTTATTTAATTTGCGGAATCCTATAACCGGTAATAATTGTTTGTGGAATCAATTCATCTTTATCATTAGGAACAACAGTAATACCTCCCTTCTTAGGGACACAATGAACATGACTTACCCACTGACTATCAGCAACGGGATAAATTATACCTGCCTCCAGAAGCTTTAGTATTTCTTTTCTTACCACTTCTTTCATTTTAGGATTTAGACGTCGTTGAGGATCACGAACTGGTTTGGCATCTGCTTCCAAATTTATTTTATGTTGACATAGAGTGGGACTAATGCCCTTAAGATCATCAAGAGTATATCCAATAGCAGCACGATGCTTCTTCAGAGTTTTCAATAATCTTTCTTCTTCATGCTCTGAAAGGTTAGCACTAATAATAACATGATATATCTTCTCTTCATCAAGATAAGCATATTTAAGATTATCAGGCAATGGTTTAAGCTCAAACACGGGATCACCCTTAGGTGGAGGAGGATACCCTAGGATTTCAATAGGCAAATTGTGTTTTAGCATAGGTTCTCGTTTGAAGAATACTTCATCTATTTCCCTTCTTTCATTCATAAACATATCATTCTCATGGTCTAGCAAATATTGTTCTAAAGGATCATTAGGAGGTACGGCAATAGAAGCAAGACCAATAATTTCATCCTTACTAGGCAATTCTTCTTCACGGTGTTGTTTACTAAATTTAGAGAAATTAAACTCATGAGTCATATCATCCAAGCCAATAGTAACAACATTCTTTTTGCAGTCTATCCTAGCATTAACTGTATTCAAGAAGGGTCTACCAAATATAATGGGACAAAAGCTATCTTGTGGAGAACTAAGAACAAGAAAATCAGCTGGATATTTAGTTTTCCCGCACAAGACTTCAACATCTCTAACAATTCCCATTGCTGAAATAGTATCTCTATTATCAAGTTTAATTGTGACATCAATATCTTCTAACTCAGCAGGTGCAATTTCATGCTTGATTTCTTTATGCAAGTCATAAGGTATAACACTAGCACTAGCACCCATATCACATAATCCATGATAGCAATGATCTCCTATTTTAACAGAAATAACAAGCACGCCTACCACAAGTCTATGTTTATCTTTAGCACAAGGTTTAGCAATTCTAGCAGTTTCACCGCAGAACTGAATAACATGCCCATCAATATTATCAGACAAGAGCTCTTTAACAATAGCAATATTAGGTTCAACTTTAACTTGCTCAGGAGGTGTATATGTTTTAATATTGCTTTTACGAACTACAGTTGAAGCTTTAGCATGATCCTTTATCCTAACAGGGAAAGGTGGTTTTTCAACATAAGAAGTAGGAACAATAGGATCATTATAAGTGACAGTCTTTTCTTCAACTTTAATAGGAGCAGCTACTTTTACTTCTATAGGAGGATGATATTTAAATCACTTCTCCTTAGGGAGATCAACATAAGTAGCAAAAGATTCATAGAAAGAAGCTACTATCTCAGAATCAAGTCCATATTTAGTACTAAACTTACGGAAAACATCGGTATCCATGAAATGTTTAACACAATCAAACTTAGGTGTCATACCTAACTCCTTACCATTGTCGAGGTCCCAATCTTCAGAGTTGCGTTTAATTCTATCTAATAAATCCCATTTGAATTCAATAGTCTTCATCATAAAAGAGCCAGCACAAGAAGTATCAAGCATGGTGCGATTGTTATCAGAAAGCCGAGCATAATTTTTTTGAAGAATTGTTTCTCTTGTAAGCTCATGATTGGGGCATGAATATAACATTGATTTAAGCCTCCCCCAAACCTGAGCGATGCTTTCTCTTTCGCGAGGCCAAAAATTATATGTATATTTGCGATCACGATGAACAAGATGCATAGGGTAATACTTTTGATGAAATTCCAATTTCAATCTTCTATAGTCCCATGATCCCATATCATCACATAGCCTATACCATGTCAATGCGTCTCCCCTCAAAGATAAAGGGAAGACCTTCTTCTTAGCAACATCATCGGAAATACCTGTAAGCTTAAATAATCCACAAACTTCATCCACATATATTAGGTGTTCATCAGGATGCTTTGTTCCATCTCCTGTAAAAGGATTAGCTAACAGTTTTTCTATTATACTCGAAGGATACTCATAAGGAATTTCATATTCAATAGGTTCAGTAGGTTGAGGAGCAACTCTTTGCTCTACTGGTCGGGGTGAAGATACCCCGAACAAGCCCCTCGGAGGATTACTTTCCATAGTAACAAGTGACAGTAAATTTCAGCACACTATATAAATTTTTCCTTACCAAATTCCACCTACCAAAGGCGCTTCACTCCCCGGCAACGGCGCCAGAAAAGAGTCTTGATGACCCACAAGTATAGGGGATCTATCTTAGTCCTTTCGATAAGTAAGAGTGTCGAACCCAACGAGGAGCAGAAGGAAATGATAAACGGTTTTCAGGAAGGTATTCTCTGCAAGTACTGAAATACGTAGTAGCAGATAGTTTAGTGATGAGATAATTTGTAACGAGCAACAAGTAACAAAAGTAAATAAAGTGGCCCAATCCTTTTTGTAGCAAAGGACAAGCCTGGACAAACTCTTATATAAGGAAAAGCGCTCCCGAGGACACATGGGAATATCATCAAGCTAGTTTTCATCACGTTCATATGATTCGCGTTCGGTACTTTGATAATTGGATATGTGGGTGGACCGGTGCTTGGGTGATGTTCTTACTTGAACAAGCATCCCACTTATGATTAACCTCTATTGCAAGCATTCGCAACTACAACAAAAGTATTAAGGTAAACTTAACCATAGCATGAAACAGATGGATCCAAATCAGCCCCTTACGAAGCAACGCATAAACTAGGGTTTAAGCTTCTGTCACTCTAGCAACCCATCATCTACTTATTACTTCCCAATGCCTTCCTCTAGGCCCAAATAATGGTGAAGTGTTTTGTAGTCGATGTTCACATAACACCACTAGAGGCTAGACAACACACATCTCAACAAAATATCGAACAAATACCAAAATTCACATGACTACTAATAGCAAGGCTTCTCCCTTGTCCTCAGGAACAAACGTAACTACTCACAAAGCATAAACATGTTCATAATCAGAGGGGTATTAATATGCATAAAGGATCTGAACATATGATCTTCCACCAATTAAACCAACTAGCATCAACTACAAGGAGTAATTAACACTACTAGCAACCTACTAGCACCAATCCCGGACTTGAAGACAAGAATCGTATACAAGAGATGAACTAGGGTTTTGAGATGAGATGGTGCTGATGAAGATGTTGATGGAGATTGCCCTCTCCCAATGAGAGGAGCGTTGGTGATGACGATGGCGATGATTTCCCCCTCCGGGAGGGAAGTTTCCCCGGCAGAACAGCTCTGCCGGAGCTCTAGATTGGATCCGCCAAGGTTTCGCCTCGTGGTGGCGGAGTTTCATCCCGAAAGGTTGCCTCCTCTTTTTTTCTCGACGAAAGACTTCATATAGGAGAAGATGGTCATCGGAGAGCCACCAGGGGGCCCACGAGGCAGGGGGCGCGCCCCCCACCCTCGTGAGAAGGGTGTGGGCCCCCTGGTCTTCATCTTTGGCGAGGATTTTTCATTATTTATTATAAGGTGTTCCGTGGAGTTTCAGGACTTTTGGAGTTGTGCAGAATATGTCTCTAATATTTGCTCCTTTTCTAGTCCAGAATTCCAGCTGCCGGCATTCTCCCTCCTTATGTAAACCTTGTAAAATAACAGAGAATAGCCATAAGTATTGTGACATAATGTGAAATAGTAGCCCATAATGCAATAAATATCGATATAAAAGCATGATGCAAAATGGACGTATCAGGGAGTTGTGCGGAACGATCATGGAACAAATCGCCGGAAAAGTTCTCTCTCGGAGGGGGCTGGTTAGGGGCAAGGGAAAAAAAGGTCATTTTCAGAGTGTCAAACCATAGTGGAAACAAAACCAACAGAACGGGCTCGACGAAACGAAAACATGGGCTTTGGATTCACCTCAAATGTAGTTGCGAGCAAAAAGTCATAGCCTGACGATGTTTAGGGACCAACCTGTAAAAAGATTTCCACAAACAGGCCCCTGAGCTGAAAAACAGAAAAAGTATTCTCAGGAAATACTTATTCAAAACGGAGAAGGCGCATTTCCGGCCGAAGTGAAACTAGAATACGCATTTTGAAAGCGAACACGTACTTTGTGGGTTGACGCTTCCACTTATCCACGTCATCAGAGGTGGACCGGTCTTATATCACTGACACGCGGGGCCCATGGCCAGCTGGTAGGGAGGGCATCGTCTCCTTCCTCTCCTCGCTCGTGCCCGCACCTGGCCGAGGTAGAGCCGGCGCCTAACGGCGATGGCGGGCAGCTCCGGTCACCTCCAGCGCCCTGCCACCCACCAAAGGGGTCAGCGGGACGAGCCGCACCCCCCTGGACCGTTGGTTTTCGCCGGAGGGGTCAGCATTGAGCAAGGCTCCCACGGCGGCGAACGACGAGGCGGGCGATGATGGAGCTCATGGATAGAGGCCATCAGGGAAGGGGAAACAGCAGGGGAGGCTCGCCTGAGGTTGAGAGGGGCTCTGGTGGTGGAGAGAAGGAGAGAACGGGGCTGGCCCGACCGAATTTAGCCGGAACAGCGCGGCGGTCGTGGCGGCGATGGTGGACACAGAGAGCTCCTCGAGCTCGTTTGGGTGGTCGGGGAGGTAGCTAGGAGGGAGGGAAGAAGCTTGGTGAGGTCAAGAGGCCTCGGAGTGGGCTTATATAGCCGCGAGGCAAGGAGGCTGAGCTGTCGTTGCCGCGGACTGATACGTCTCCAACGTATCTATAATTTTTGATTGCACCATGCTATATTATCTACTGTTTTGGACTATATTGGGCTTTATTTTCCACTTTTATATTATTTTTGGGACTAACCTATTAACCGGAGGCCCATCCCAGAATTGTTGTTTTTTTGCCTATTTCAGTATGTCGGAGAAACAGAATATCAAACGGAGTCCAAACGGAATAAAACCTTCGGGAATGTGATTTTCTCACCGAATGTGATCCAGGAGACTTGGACCCTACTCCAAGGAGTCAAAGAGGCGGTCACGAGGGTGGGGGACTCGTCCACCCCCCTAGGGCGCGCCCCCTGCCTCGTGGGCCCCTCGGTGCTCCACCGACGTACTCCTTCCTCCTATATATTCCTATGTACCCCCAAACGATCAAAACAGGAGCCAAAAACCTAATTCCACCGCCACAACTTTCTGTATCCACGGGATCCCATCTTGGGGCCTGTTCCGGAGCTCCGCCGAAGAGGGCCGTCATCACGGAGGGCTTCTACATCATCATAGCCCCTCCGATTAAGTGTGAGTAGTTTACCTCAGACCTTCGGGTCCATAGTTAGTAGCTAGATGGCTTCTTCTCTCTTTTTGGATCTCAATACAAAGTCCCCCCCCTCTCTCGTGGAGATCTATTCGATGTAATCTTCTCTTTGCGGTGTGTTTGTTGAGACCGATGAATTGTGGGTTTATGATCAAGTCTATCTATGAATAATATTTGGATCTTCTCTGAATTCTTTTATGTATGATTGGTTATCTTTGCAAGTCTCTTCGAATTATCCGTTTGGTTTGGGCCAACTAGATTGGTAGTTCTTGCCATGGGAGAAGTGCTTAGCTTTGGGTTCGATCTTGCGGTGTCCTTTCCCAGTGACAGAAGGGGCAGCAAGGCACGTTTTGCATCGTTGCCATCGAGGATAACAAGATGGGGTTTATTTCATATTGCATGAATTTATCTCTCTACATCATGTCATCTTGCTTAAAGCGTTACTCTGTTTTTAACTTAATACTCTAGATGCATGCTGGATAGCGGTCGATGAGTGGAGTAATAGTAGTAGATGCAGAATCGTTTCGGTCTACTTGTCATGGACGTGATTCCTATATACATGATCATGCCTAGATATTCTCATAACTATGCTCAATTCTGTCAATTGCTCAACAGTAATTTGTTCACCCACCGTAGAATACTTATGCTCTTGAGAGAAGCCACTAGTGAAACCTATGGCCCCCGGGTCTATTCTCATCATATCAATCTCCATCACTTTAATCTTGCTTTGCTTTTTTACTTTGCCTTACTTTTCACTTTGCATCTCTATACCAAAAATACCAAAAATATTATATCTATCAAATATCACTCTCGTAAGTGACCTGAAGGGATTGACAACCCCTAATCGCGTTGGTTGCGAGTAGCTATCGTTTTGTGCAGGTACGAGGGACTTGAGCGTGGCCTCCTACTGGATTGATACCTTGGTTCTCAAAAACTAAGGGAAATACTTACGCTACTCTGCTGCATCATCCTTTCCTCTTTGGGGAAATCCAAAGCAAGCTCAAGAGGTAGCAAGAAGAATTTCTTGCGCCGTTGCTGGGGAGTCTACGCAGAAAGTCAACATACCAAGTACCCATCACAATACCTATCTCTCGCATTACATTATTTTCCATTTGCCTCTCGTTTTCCTCTCCCCCAATTCACCCTTGCCATTTTATTCTCCCTCTCTTTCCCAATCTCCTTCTCCTTCCTTTCTCCGTTTGCCTCTTTTTGCCTGCTTGCCTTTTGTTTGCTCATGTGTTGGATTGCTTGTTTGTCGCGATGGCTCAAGATACTACCAAATTGTGTGACTTCACCAATACCAATAATAATGATTTCCTTAGCACTCCGATTGCTCCTCTTGCCAATATTGAATCTTGTGAAATCAATACTGCTTTGTTGAATCTTGTTATGAAAGATCAATTCGCCGGCCTTCCTAGTGAAGATGCCGCTACTCATCTGAATAGCTTCGTTGATTTATGTGATATGCAAAAGAAAAAAGATGTCGATAATGATGTCGTTAAATTGAAGCTATTTCTTTTTTCGCTTAGAGATCGTGCTAAAGCTTGGTTTTCTTCTTTGCCTAAAAATAGTATTGATTCTTGGAACAAGTGCAAAGATGCTTTTATCTCTAAGTATTTCCCTCCCGCTAAGATCATCTCTCTTAGAAACGATATTATGAACTTTAAGCAACTTGATCATGAACATGTTGCACAAGCTTGGGAGAGAATGAAATTAATGATACGTAATTGCCCTACTCATGGTTTGAATTTGTGGATGATTATACAAAAATTTTATGCCGGATTGAATTTTGCTTCTAGAAATCTTTTAGATTCGGCCGCGGGAGGCACTTTTATGGAAATCACTTTAGGAGATGCTACTAAACTCCTAGATAATATTATGGTTAATTATTCTCAATGGCATACTGAAAGATCTTCTAATAAAAAAGTGCATGCGATAGAAGAAATCAATGTTTTGAGTGGAAAGATGGATGAACTTATGAAATTATTTGCTACTAAGAGTGTTTCTTCTGATCCTAATGATATGCCTTTGTCTACTTTGATTGAGAATAACAATGAATCTATGGATGTGAATTTTGTTGGTAGGAATAATTTTGGTAACAACGCTTATAGAGGGAATTTTAATCCTAGGCCATATCCTAGTAATCCTTCTAATAATTATGGGAATTCCTACAACAACTCTTATGGAAATTATAATAAGATGCCCTCTGAATTTGAGAATAGTGTTAAAGAGTTTATGAATTCACAAAAGAATTTTAATGCTTTGCTTGAAGAGAAATTGCTTAAAGTTGATGATTTGGCTAGGAACGTTGATAGAATTTCTCTTGAGGTTGATTCTTTAAAGCTTAGATCTATTCCTCCTAAGCATGATATCAATGAGTCTCTCAAAGCCATGAGAATTTCCATTGATGAGTGCAAGGAAAGAACCGCTAGGATGCGTGCTTCCAAAGATGCCTTTATTAAAGCGTGTTCTTCCAATTCCTATGAAAATCAAGATGAAGATCTAAAAGTTATTGATGTGTCTCCTATTAAATCTTTGTTTTGCAATATGAATCTTGATGAAACTGAATATGATCTTCCTTTACCTAGAAGGCGTTCTAAAAATTCGGAGTATTTAGATCTTTATGATGAATTGAAAGTGGGATTGAAAGAAATAAAAATCTAGATGTTGCTAAACCCACTATATTGGATTTCAAGGAATTTAATTATGAAAGTTGCTCTTTAATTGATTGTATTTCCTTGTTGCAATCCGTGCTAAATTCTCCACATGCTTATAGTCAAAAGAAAGCCTTCACCGAACATATTGTTGATGCCTTGATGCAATCTTATGAAGAAAAACTTGAGTTGAAAGTTTCTATCCCTAGAAAACTCTATGATGAGTGGGAACCAACTATTAAAATTAAAATTAAAGATCATGAGTTTTATGCTTTGTGTGATTTGGGTGCTAGTGTCTCACTATCCCCAAAACTTTGTGTGATTTGCTAGATTTCCGCAATTTTGATGATTGCTCTCTAAACTTGCATCTTGCGGATTCTACTATTAAGAAACCTATGGGAAGGATTAATGATGTTCTTATTGTTGCAAATAGAAATTATGTGCCCGTAGATTTCATTGTTCTTGATATAGATTGCAATCCTTCTTGCCCTATTATTCTTGGTAGACCTTTCCTTAGAACGGTTGGTGCGATTATTGATATGAAGGAAGGGAATATTAGATCTCAATTTCCATTAAAAAGGGCATGGAACACTTTCCAAGAAAGAAAATAAAATTGCCATATGAAACTATCATGAGAGCCACTTATGGATTGCCTACTAAAGATGGCAATACCTAGATTTATCCTCGCTTTTATGCCTAGCTAGGGGCGTTAAACGATAGTGCTTGTTGGGAGGCAACCCAATTTTATTTTTATTCCTTGCTTTTGGCTCCTGTTTAGTAATAAATAAATTATTTAGCCTCTGTTTTGGTTGTGTTTTTTGTGTTTAATTAGTGTTTGTGCCAAGTAGAACCGTTGGGAAGACTTGGGGAAAGTCTTGTTGAACTTGCTGTAAAAAAACAGAAACTTTAGCGCTCACGAGAACTGCTGTCATTTTTATTTGGAGAGTTATATTTAGTTAATTATTTTTCCAGATGATTAATAGATAAATTCCTCACGTCCATAAATTTATTTTAGAATTTTTGGGGTTCCAGATATTGCGCTAGCTACAGATTACTACAGACTGTTCTGTTTTTGACAGATTCTGTTTTTCGTGTGTTGTTTGCTTATTTTGATGAATCTATGGTTAGTAAAATAGTTTATAATCCATAGAGAAGTTGGAATACAGTAGGTTTAACACCAATATAAATAAAGAATGAGTTCATTACAGTACCTTGAAGTGGTTTTTTGTTTTCTTTCGCTAACGGAGCTCACGAGTTTTCTACTTTAAGTTTTGTGTTGTGAAGTTTTCAAGTTTTGGGTGAATTCTTGTGATGGATTATGGAACAAGGAGTGTCAAGAGACTAAGCTTGGGGATGCCCATGGCACCCCCAAGATAATCCAAGGACACCAAAAAGTCAAAGCTTGGGGATGCCCCAGAAGGCATCCCCTCTTTCGTCCACTTCCATCGGTAATTTACTTGGAGCAATATTTTTATTCACCAACATGATATGTGTTTTGCTTGGAGCGTCTTGTATTATTTGTGTCTTTGGTTGATAGTGTGCCACAATCATCCTTGCTGTACACACCTTTTTAGAGAGCCATACATGAATTAGAATTTGATAGAATACTCTATGTGCTTCACTTATATCTTCTTGAGCTAAGTAGTTTTGCTCTATGTGCTTCACTTAGATTTTTTAGAGCACGGTGGTGGATTTGTTTTAAAGAAACTATTGATCTCTCATGCTTCACTTAAATTATTTTTAGAGTCTTAATAGCATGGTAATTTTCTTAATAATAACATGCTTGGTATTCAAGATTCGTGAAACTTTCTTTTGAGTGTGTTGAATACTAAGAAAAGTTGGATGCTTGATAATTGTTTTGAGATATGGAGGTAGTAATATCAAAGTCATGCTAGTAGAGTAATTGTGAATTTGAGAAGTGCTTGAGTTAAAGTTTGCAAGTCTCGTAGCATGCACATATGGTAAACATTATGCAACAAATTTGAAACATGAGGTGTTATTTGATTGTCCTCGTTATGAGTGGCGGTCGGGGACGAGCGGTGGTCTTTTCCTACCAATATATCCCCCTAGGAGCATGCGCGTAATACTTTGGTTTTTTATGGCTTGTAGATTTTTGCAAAAAGTATATGAGTTCTTTATGACTAATGTTGAGTCCATGGATTATACGCACTCTCACCCTTCCATCATTGCTAGCCTCTACGGTACCGTGCATTGCCCTTTCTCACATTGAGAGTTGGCGCAAACTTCACCAGTGCATCCAAACTCCGTGATATGATACGCTCTTTCACACATAAACCTCCTTATATCTTCCTCAAAACAGCCACCATACCTACCTATTATGGCATTTCCATAGCGATTCCGAGATATATTGCCATGCAACTTTCCACCATCCAGTTTATCATGACACATCCATCATTGTCATATTGCTTAGCATGATCATGTAGTTGACATAGTATTTGTGGCAAAGCAACCGTTCATAATATTTTTCATACATTGTCACTCTTGATTCATTGCATATCCTGGTACACCGCCGGAGGCATCCATATAGAGTCATAATTTGTTCTAGTATCGAGTTGTAATCATTGAGTTGTAAATAAATAAAAGTGTGATGATCATCATTCAATAGTGCATTGTCCCCCGAAAAAAAGAGAAAGGCCAAAGAACAAAAAAAGAAGGCCCAAAAAAAGGGGCAATGCTACTATTCCTTTTTCCACACTTGTGCTTCAAAGTAGCACCATGTTCTTCATATAGAGAATCTCTTGAGTTATCACTTTCATATACTAGTGGGAATTTTCATTATAGAACTTGGCTTGTATATTCCAACAATGGGCCTCCTCAAATGCCCTAGGTCTTCGTGAGCAAGCAAGTTGGATGCACACCCACTTAGTTTCTTTTCTTGAGCTTTCATACATTTATAGCTCTAGTGCATCCGTTGCATGGCAATCCCTACTCCTTGCATTAACATCAATCAATGAGCATCTCCATAGCCCATTGATTAGCCTCGTTGATGTGAGACTTTCTCCTTTTTGTCTTCTCCACATAACCTCCATCATTATATTCTATTCCACCCATAGTGCTATATCCATGGCTCACGCTCATGTATTGCGTGAAAGTTTATGAGTTTGAAATTATTAAGGTATGAAACAATTGCTTGGCTTGTCATCGGGGTTGTGCATGATGAGAGCATTCTTGTGTGACAAAAATGGAGAATGACTAAACTATATGATTTTGTAGGGATGAACTTTCTTTGGCCATGTTACTTTAAGAAAACATAATTGCTTTGTTGGTTTGCTTGAAGTATTATTATTCTCTATGTCAATATGAACTTTTGTCTTGAATCTTCCTAATCTGAATATTCATACCACAATTAAGAATGCATTGAAATTATGCCAAGTAGCACTCCGCATAAAAAATTCTCTTTTTATCATTCACCTACTCGAGGACGAGCAGGAATTAAGCTTGGGGATGCCTGATACGTCTCCAACGTATCTATAATTTTTGATTGTTCCATGCTATATTATCTACTGTTTTGGACTATATTGGGCTTTATTTTCCACTTTTATATTATTTTTGGGACTAACCTATTAACCGGAGGCCCAGCCCTGAATTGTTGTTTTTTTGCCTATTTCAGTATTTCGAAGAAACGGAATATCAAACGGAGTCCAAACGGAATAAAACCTTCTGGAACGTGATTTTCTCACCGAACGTGATCCAGGAGACTTGGACCCTACTCCAAGGAGTCAAAGAGGCGGTCACGAGGGTGGGGGCGCCCCCACCCCCCTAGGGCGCTCCCCCCTGCCTCGTGGGCCCCTTGGTGCTCCACCGACGTACTCCTTCCTCCTATATACCTACATACCCCCAAACAATCAGAACAGGAGCCAAAAACCTAATTCCACCGCCGCAAATTTCTGTATCCACGAGATCCCATCTTGGGGCCTGTTCCGGAGCTCCGCCGGAGAGCGCCGTCATCACGGAGGGCTTCTACATCATCATAGCCCCTCCGATGAAGTGTGAGTAGTTTACCTCAGACCTTCAGGTCCATAGTGAGTAGCTAGATGGCTTCTTCTCTCTTTTTGGATCTCAATACAAAGTTCTCCCCCTCTCTCGTGGAGATCTATTCGATGTAATCTTCTTTTTGCGGTGTGTTAGTTGAGACCGATGAATTGTGGGTTTATGATCAAGTCTATCTATGAATAATATTTGAATCTTCTCTGAATTCTTTTATGTATGATTGGTTATCTTTGCAAGTCTCTTCGAATTATCCGTTTGGTTCGGCCAACTAGATTGGTAGTTCTTGCCATGGGAGAAGTGCTTAGCTTTGGGTTCGATCTTGCGGTGTCCTTTCCCAGTGACAGAAGGGGCAGCAAGGCACGTTTTGCATCGTTTCCATCGAGGATAACAAGATGGGGTTTATTTCATATTGCATGAATTTATCTCTCTACATCATGTCATCTTGCTTAAAGCGTTACTCTGTTTTTAACTTAATACTCTAGATGCATGCTGGATAACGGTCGATGAGTGGAGTAATAGTAGTAGATGCAGAATTGTTTCGGTCTACTTGTCACGGATGTGATGCCTATATACATGATCATGCCTAGATATTTTCATAACTATGCTCAATTATGTCAATTGCTCAATAGTAATTTGTTCACCCACCGTAGAATACTTATGCTCTTGAGAGAAGCCACTAGTGAAACCTATGGCCTCCGGGTCTATTCTCATCATATCAATCTCCATCACTTTAATCTTGCTTTGCTTTTTACTTTTCACTTTGCATCTCTATACCAAAAATACCAAAAATATTATATCTATCAGATCTCACTCTCGTAAGTGACCGTGAAGGGATTGACAACCCCTAATCGCATTGGTTGCGAGTAGCTATTGTTTTGTGCAGGTGCGAGGGACTTGAGCATGGCCTCCTACTGGATTGATACCTTGGTTCTCAAAAACTGAGGGAAATACTTACGCTACTCTGCTGCATCATCCTTTCCTCTTTGGGGAAATCCAACGCAAGCTCAAGAGGTAGCACGGATGCGTGGCTAGTGCCGCGGATGCGTGTGCTCGTGCATGAGCTCGGGGAAGGCAATGGGGGAGGTGTGGACGAGCTACAGAAGTGCACAAGGACGAGCAGAGATCGGGGACAAGAGGAGGAAGAAGCCATGTCGCGAACAGAGACGGTCGGCTACAGGTTTCTCGTGGGCGCGCGGCGACGAGCGCTGATAGAGGGATTACGAAGGGGGAGATGGCTCCAGGAGGACGGCGACAACGTGGTAAAACTGTTAGACACACTTACGAGCGCGAAGACGACGAGAGGGGGAGGGGCCGGAGCTAGAAGACGCCCTGGACGCGGCCAACGCCAGCAGAGCGCGCGCATTGCATGCCAAAGCTCGTGATCACCGTGTGCACTAGTGCCCACAGTACCACAAGTTAAGCCAAATGACGTCTGGGGTGGAGTCCTTCCTGGGTATGTTGCAACTGAGGTGGTAACTTGGTTAAATACGCAGTGGTTAAATGGTAAGCAACCCCTGAAGTTTGCTGCAGTAAACTTGAACATGCACTGGTGATTTACAGGGAAGTGATTGTGCTCAAAGGAGTTGTCTGCGATGATTACCTAAGGAAGAACTACAGTCCTGTTAAGTTTGAGGAGAATTAGACCAAGGACTAATATAGTTGCTTTGCAACTACCAAATCTGGTCAGAATACTAAATTAGGATGATGCACTCACATGAATCATCAACTTGAGCTTAAATTTGGCATAGAATGGCTATATGATGATATGAAGCTGCTGTAAAAGTTTCATACCATTTGGAAATGCCAAAGTGGCACTTGCTTCACAAAGCTTCATTCTGGACAGAAATTTGGAAAAATTCCACAGGGCAATTGGATTAACTAATTGAGCTAAAACTTGGTGGAGGGAGTTGATATAGGTAGAAGCATGTCCTGGTAAAGTTTCAGCTCAATTGAAGCAATATAAAATATAGTTGCTTCACAAACTAAAAATCTGACCAGAAACTAAGATTTGGGGCTTGGCTCACGTAGATGAGTTACATGAGCTCATATTTGGTGGAGAGTCATTATTTGATCATATGAAGGACCGTGAAAAATTGCAACTCATTTGGATATGCCTAGCTTGTACTTCCTTTACAATCACTTCCCCTCAGACAGGAACTTTGAAAAATTGCTCAGGAATATTTACTAGGCAAATTGAGTTTAATTTTGGCATGAGGCAATTATTTGGACAGGAAGAGATGTCCAAGAAGTTTGGGTTGAATTGGGTAAAGATAAATGGCACTTGCTTCACAAACTGCCATTCAGGACAGAACAGAAAAGGAATTAATTGAGCATGATGGGAAACATGGCCAATGACATATTTTTCCATATTTGAGGAAGATATGACCCAAACAATTTACCAGAATTAATTGGGAATTTTAGGAGTGGCAGAAATATAGGTTGCTTCACAACTTAGGGTTTTAAGGGTTATTCCTTGATCAGAAAAGGAATATTCCCAACAAAAGAATTTTGGGTTAGGTCAAGGATGGAAATGACATGATCTTAGGATGATGATGAGGGTGACAAGCCACTACAAAACCTATGAAGACATGATCTTCCCAAGTTTCGGAACCACATAGCCACGGAAAAGCAAATCAAAACAGGAAATCAAAGGAAAAAAGAGAAGGGCAGAAATCCAGGCTGTTACAAACCTTCCCCCCTTAAAGAAATCTCGTCCCCGAGATTTGGTTGCTCAGGGTTAAATAATTTTTCTGACTTTAAGAATCCGTTTCCAACTCTGGTTTCTTTTATTCATTCTCCTATAATATTTCCACTGAATTGGATCTGACTGACTGTCTTGATCTAGGGTGGCTTGCTTCGCTGTATCTGACATTCTAACAGGACGTACCTCATATGTTCCTGTTTATACTGACTCAAATTTTCTTTCATATCTGTTGGCTGAGCTAGTATCTGAAATATTATTTTTACGGACATACTTGTCCTTCTTGATATTGATCTTTACTGGAAATGTTATTCTCGTATCGAGTATCGAGAATATTCCACGGAGTTGGGGGAACACATCTTCCCGTGGAACAAAGAGTCTCTTCTATCCACGCATTGGATTCCTTGATTATATGTATATATATGTATATATATATAGAGAGAGAGGGGATGGATTTGCTATCCACACTAACCTGGGTGGCTGTTATCAGAACCCTTCGTTTGCTTTGAGATCCGAACCTTTGGGTGGATAATGTTCTGGTTTTATCATTTGTTGAATTTCGCCACGACCCGAGAGGAAAGCTGGGCCGGGCCTTTTTGGTGTCAGGGCTGGAAAAGGAAACCTACTGTCTGGGCATTGCAGGTGTACTTTGGGCAAAGTGACGACTCGCCTTTTCGAAGGAGCAGGGTGCACCAGTGGCTGCTTTGGGTCAGCTAATCAATCGATTGTTTCTGGTTATTTATGAAAAGTTCTAAGGTGCGGGGTACTTGTCTGATAGTGTGAAAACTGACATTTTCGTATTGCATGTTGTGAACAGTTGGGCACCGTTTAAGAGGAGCAAAATGGCCTGCGCCGCGCTGGAACAGGGGTGTAAGACTTGCCATCTTTAGTCTAGGTGAATTGAATAGTTTCTACACCGTCCTGTAGTCCTAGAACGCATTCTTCAGGTTGTCTGTCTCCTTTTTCTAGGATATGATGTCCGTCTCTCTGGTTGGTGAAAACGAGTAAATGTGGCAGTTCGATCGATGTGTCTGTATGTTCTAGCAATAGCGTAGCAGCATAATAGCAGGCCCTTGCTTGAATGCCAGCTTAATCCCTCCCTCCCTAGTCACAACAATACTGCATGCATCAAGGATAAGTCATGATCAAGCATGCTGCTACTGCATTTTTAAGTTACAGTACACTATACTAGTCAACATACCATGTAGTATTAAGTTAATCTAATTTGGTCAGTATGAGACGGTCATATTTTGGCTTAAGGACATACTGGTAATTACGTTTTGTCTAATTAATTAGACAAATCGCAGCCGACCGACGCCGCTGCAGCCCTCCGTCCCCAATGACGTCTAGATCCCGCCCCATGTTCTCGGGCATCCCGACGCTGCCTGCACGCTGGCGCTCTCACGTCAGGAGCTCTGTCAACCCGAAACCATCTGCACTTCTCCGAGCACACCGTCAACTCAAGTACTCAACGCTGTCAAAAAATTACAGCCTACCCTGCCTACATGCCGCCGACGGCAGCAGGAACTAGCAATTGTAGCATGTAGCAACTTAATTAGCTAGCTGGTCGAGAGTTCAACAGAGTGGAGTACTTGCCATGATATGGCCTCGTATTCTAGTGTCTACAAGTTCATTAACGGGACCGACTGGACAAGGTCGGGGTCATGCGGCCAGAGCGGTGGCATTGTCTCCGTCGGCGACCCGCTCCAAATTCTATAGGCTCGCATGCTTCCCTAGTAGAACGCCTTGCCCTTGTCGTCGTCGTCACCGCCGCCGGTGAGGTCGATGAAGACGGGAGGCGGCCAGCGCCGGCGGCAAACCTGTACGGGCTCGGCTTGGTATCAAGCCAGTGCCAGAGAGGACGGCGGCAAACCTGCATCCATTACGAAGCTCAGCTTTTCACACATGTCACCGCCCATTGACCAATCCCTGCGGCAGGAAAAAGATGAACTGCGCGCTCACCGTCGCCCGTGAGCAAGGCAGGTATCTCTGGCCCGGGTTGGCGTCTGTCCGCAAGGTCAGGCGGGCTGCCTTTGCGCCGCAGCTGCAAAAAAGAGCTGGCCCGTACCCCGTAGTCCAGCGTGTTCCCGTGTAGGGGAGAGGGTCTCTCCTGCTGCTCGCGAACCGAGACGAGGCGGAGCTACCTCTGGACGTGGCTGCTACCAGCAGAACTGCGGATGACAAAAGGAGGGTGATGGTTTGAGGCGTTTGGCCCAATGGATGTTGAGTGCCTGACGTTGGTACTTTTATAGTGATATCCAGCTGGGTGTATGACAGGCGATTGCATGCCGCTATAGTAAAAAAAGGAGCACCCGTGAGCCCTACACTAGAGATCATGATCTCCCGTACTGCCATGGCCACGTTCGATACGGCATGCAACATTATAGAGCATGGGCTACGGGCGGAAGGATGCTCATGGGCGCATCGTAAAAGATAAAATCACTCTCTCTCGATCTTTTTATGCGAGTGCACTGGCGTATGTTAACAATCCATTTACTTCACTAGGACCACGTACTTGCACCCCTGCGTTTTCTGCTGTTGTTTTTTAATATGTTCATGTTAATATTGTTTATGTTTTATTTACTCAACCCAGCCGACCACTAAAAAACTGCCCAGTTAGTTTCAGTGAAGTAAAATTACTCACAAAGTTTAAGCTTAAAAACTAATCCGGTGCAAATGAACTCAAAATAGATTCAACAAAGTATACTACTTAAACATACAAACTGAAACTCGGTGCCGTTTTCATAAAAAATTAAATGTCAGTCAAGCTAAACCTTACTAGTTCTAATTGCTATTGGATTATTCGACGATCTCCTTCCACTCAGCTCTGGACGGACCCCCGATCAATGGTACGCGTCTGTGCTGCGTCTAGGTCACCATACATGCTCCCGCCGACACCCCCCCCCCCCCCGCCCGCCACCACCTGGCCTTGCCTATATTGCAGTCATTGTTCCCGCTATCGCCTGCCCTTGCCTATACTGCAATCACTGCCTTGTAGAACTTGTGCATGGGGTCTAGGCACATAGACTCGCTCATACGAATGCACTCATCAATGAGATCACCGGGCACTCCGTATGCAAGCATCCAGATAGCTGCAGTGCATTTCTGATAAGAGGAGAAGCCAATCTTTCCAAGGGCATCCTCCTTGCACTCGAAATACTTATCGTATCCGACCACCGCTTCCCGGAGACGGTTGAAAGCATGCCTAGCCATACATAAACGACACTGGAATTTGTGATGTTTGAAGAGTGGGTTGGGTGTATCAAAGTAGTCCTTCCAAAAAAGGAAATGGCCGCTCTCTCGGTTGCGCTTGAACCCCGGGATTGAGCCCCGAAACAACGACCGCTGCCTACTAAGGTGGTCATGGACGACCAACACAGCAGCCACCATCTCCTCATCGTCAGATGAGGAATCATTGGAGTCGCAGAGGAAATTATGGAAAAATAACTCGTCGGCGGAGTCCATTTGCACCTTGGGGGCAAACTATCGAATAGCTTGCGGGCGTCATCGAAGAAGCTGGCCGGCGAAGAGAGCCGCGCCTCCCCTGGACTAGGTAGCTGGCCTGGCGGCATCCGACGAGCTTGGCAGCGACAGACGAGCATGGCAGTGTCAGACGAAGGTGCTGGCTGGGGCCGCGGGTGGCGACTTCGTGCTCGTGGCAACGTCGGGGTGGGGGAAGCTGCGATGGCCCAGGGACGAGGCGGTGGTGGCGACGACGGGGAGGTTGCGATGTGCAGGAGAGGTGTGTGGGTGCAGACTGCTGGCAAGGGCACCTGAACTAGGCGGCGGCAACGGGGTGAGGCGAGCGGGGGCTTGATGTCGATGGGGTGAAAGAGAACAGCCTATCTGCCACCGACTAGCAAGCCAAGGGAGGAGTACGCGGGCGTGGCACATGTCCGCTTCATTTCCATGCCGACGCAAATGACGCCCAAATTTAGGTCAGGAATGGGTCAGCGCGTCGGGCCATCGTTTTTGTCCGTGATGAACCAAACGGATGTGGGCGGACAAAATGGGTCGCCCGATTGGAGTTGCTCTTAGCCGTTGCACAACAAAAGATTATATCCATCCCAGCGGCCATGAACTACTGACCTCTCCCCACCCCCTCCTACCCCACCTCTTGTCTCTCTCACTTTATGACATCCCCACACTCCCTCTCACGTGCAATTTCGCACTGTGACTCTCCACCCACTCTGCGATGGCCACAACCTACTCCGTCAGACAGGGTGCTGGGCTGCCCCGACTTGCTTCGCGAGATATTCAACCGGTTATGCCCGGTTCCTACAATGCAGTCTGGGGGTTCCCTGTGTAATCTATTTTGACGCGGTGATCAACGTGATCAATGTCATCTACATAACAAAAGGCTCATGTTCATATTTGATAGGGTGCCTCTTGATGCCGGTATGCATGGTTCTGACAATGCAATCTAGAGGTTCCCCCTTGTGTTATCTAGTTGATGCGGTGATCGACGTGTTCATTGTCATCTATACATCAAAAGGCTCATGTTCATATTTGATAGGGTGCCTCTTGTTTCGGGTAAGCACGGTTCCGATGATGCAATCTGGAGGTTCCCTTGTGTAATCTAGTGGACGTCGTGATCAATGTCATATGTATATCAAAAAGCTCACTTTCATATTTGATAGGGTGCCTCTTGTTGCGGGTATGCACGGTTCCGATAATATGTGGAGGTGCCGTTCCGTAATGCAGTTGATGCGGTGATAAACATGATCAATGTCATCTATATATCAAAAATCTTACGTTCGTATTTCATAGGGTGCCTCTCATTGCACGTATGCACGGTTCCGACAATGCAATCTAGAGGTTCCATTGCATAATCGAGTTAATGCGGTGATCAACGTGATCAATGTCATCTATACATCAGAAGGCTCACATTCACATTTGATAGGGTGCCTCTTGTTGCGAGTATGCACGGTTCCGACAATGCAATGTGGAGGTGCCCTTGCGTAATCGAGTTGATGCG
Source organism: Triticum aestivum (assembly GCF_018294505.1). Lineage (NCBI taxonomy): Eukaryota > Viridiplantae > Streptophyta > Magnoliopsida > Poales > Poaceae > Triticum > Triticum aestivum. The sequence goes on along the minus strand of NC_057803.1, from coordinate 211,130,131 downwards.
GTGATCAACGTGATCAATGTAATCTATATCATCAAAAGGGTCATGCCCATATTTCATAGGGTGCCTCTTGTTGCGTCCATGCACGGTTCCGAAAATGCAATCTAGATGTTCCCTTTGCGCAATCCAGTTGATGCAGTGATCAAGGTGATCATATGTCATCTATATATCAGAAGGCTCATGTTCCTATTTGATAGGGTGCCTCTTGTTGCGGGTATGCACATTCATATATGTTGGTTTTTGTTCGCCACCCTCCCGGCGGAGTTGAGGTCGAGCGAGACGAGGGAACGGGTAATTTCCCCACATGGCGGGAGTACCTTTTGTGGGTGCATGTCCCCTTATGTCGATAATGCGGGAGAGGTGGGGATGGGGTAAGGTTTCATCTAATTTCTGTATCCCAGCATAATTGATACCTCACACCGCGCTGCAAGCATCAACAAGAGTGAAGAATACACCCTAACACCTCCCCCGGGCTTTCTCTAGCGGGCAGATAGGTCGTCATCGACAGTAAGCATGCGAGACGGCGCCAACTTTGGTTCGTCACCCTCCAACGGGGTCGGCTCATCAGATGGCTTCATTTCGCGCCTGGGTCGGCTGCGTTTTGGCATGTGGAAGCAGTAGCGGTGGAGTCGGGGTTGCTGGTGGTGATTCTCCTTCAACCGCGTACACGCCCGACTCCCTTGAGCGGTGGCGCCGTCCAGTTTGCCTGGAGCTTCACGAGGCTCGCGCAGACCAGATCCAGCACGAGTACTCTTGCTCTTGCATGCGGCGGTGCGAACGGCACAATTTGGCTTGGATCCCGCCTAGTTCTGTGCGCAGCGGTGCGGACCGACTATGTCGTGCTTTCCCTCGTCCTTTCTTGTGCGCTGCGGTGTGGAGGATCGCCCAGTTCTGCGCATGGAGGTGGAGGATGGCCAGATCTGGCTTGGCTCGCCCAGGGTCTGCGAGCGGCTGTGCATACCGGCCACGTTGGCGTGTGCTCGCCGAGTTCCTGCGTGCGGCTTCGACGTACTCGTTGTTGGTAGTGTTCGCATGGGTTGTGATGCTCTGTGGCGTTGGTGGCCTCGGATCCTGGGATTGTTGGTGGAAGGCTCGGCTCCAGATGAAAATCATACATCGACCTTGTCATTGCCGGCGGTAGCGACATCCATGCATGTCGTCCTCCTCCTTGGAGGTATCGTTGTGGAGTCGCTTGCCCTTCCTACCCAACGGCGTGAGATCTCCGGGTGAAAACCTCAGATCGGGCAGTGCCAGATCGGGTGACGGCGGTGTCCTCAACATCGTTTTCCTCCTTGGGGGCGTCACCTTGGAGAATCCCGACGATGGATCCAATGGTGTTCACGATTGATGGTAGAGCTTGGGTTTGTGGTGCTGCCGACGGGTCCTTTTAATTTCTTTTCTTTTTGCACTCTTTTTTTCGGTGCTTTCCTTCTCTGAGGATTCTTATAACACCTTCTTCTGATCAATGAATTTGACAGTTCTCCTGTCAATATTCAAAAAGAAGCTTGCATGTTTTGTCTAGATCCAGAACTTAAAAGTAGCACTTTCACATACAAGATCTAGTAGGTAAATCTTTTAAGTTCAAGTTCAGATTTAAAAGACAGACATATGGTATCTGTGATGCAGGTCGGCCATGCTAGCAGTGCTGGAGTTTGAAAAAAATCTTAGGAGGGTGAAGATAAAACAAATAATCAAATACAAAACCATACGACTATAAGGGATGCAAGCGGATTAAATTCCCGGTAGGGAGAGGGAGGCTAGACTGCTCTTGCTGCTCACAACCTCACTTTTACACAACATTGGAAGTGGCATGATGCCAAAGCACGACCGTGACTAGAGGAGCCCAGGAGCTCTAAGCACCAGCCTCTGGCATCTGGCCCCAACGCCGGCAAGCTCTAGTGGCCTGTGTCCCAGTCCCCTGACCCCACGCTCACTCGTCGCCGGTTGCAAAGTCCGCGCTAGACAAAAGAGTAGAAGACAAGCTACAGTATTGGGTCGCTGCTTGTTTGTCTCCGATGCAGAGCGTGAGAAGGATGTGATAACTGCAGAAGACCAATCGCCGCACTGCAAAAGTTGATGCAAAAAAAATGACAAAACATATCTTGTTACAAAAACAGTTTTGCTGAGTCTCAACCATCTGAGACACCGTCCTTTAATTTTGCATGGAGATTCATGCAATTTTTTTGTTTCCTTTTTCTTCTTAATTACTAGTATATCACTTGAATAAGACTTGGTTAAGCCTTAGACGCCAAGATGGAACGCGCCGAGCTCGCCGCCTGGCTCCGCGTGCGCCTGAGGATATCCGTCGAAGAAGGCCTTGTCGCCGTCGATGATGACGAAGTAGGCGCGGACTGCGGAAGGGATATGCTTGATGATGTCGTCGCAAGGGAGCCGGTGACGACTTGTAGAGATGGCCCCCAAGATTGTTTGCTTCGTGTATTCCCTTGCGCAGCCCCTTTCTCTTACGACGACTTCGTCGTTGTCGCATGCGAGGACGGTCTCGAAACCAACCTGCCCGGCGAGCGCCACTGCGACCTCCGAGGCCTTTGGAGCTAACGCATGGTCCAGGAGCTCCATGGAGGCGAACTCGAGGTGCCTCCAGTCGCTCTCCCATAAAGCGAACTGCATGACCCCAAGCATAGGGGAACTGTGGTCTGCCATGAACTCCGCCTGGAACTCCTTCCTTGAGCTAGGTAAAGCCACTCCCTCGACACCACTGAACGCAGATCCATCAACGCGGCGGAGTCTAGGAGCTCGCATAAGCGAAGACCCTATGCATGGAACCCTCGCCATCACTTGTGGTGTGTGGTACGATGGGGGCCATGGGTGCTGCGAATGGAGGTATGGTTTTGTGGGGCGAAAGTGATGATACGGTGGTTCTGCCATGGTGGTGTATCTCCCTCCCGATGCATGGCGAAAACGGCATGGGGGGCCGACCGAAAATCGGGCTGTTGCTCGCCAGCATGCACCTGCGGCGTGATACCCAACACAGTGTCACGCGCAAAAGCTATGGATTTGCTTCACGGGACGGTTGCGCGGATGGGTCGAGAGCGTTGTGACTTGTGACTAGCACACACACGATGGGTAATACCGCGGATGGGTCCTGCCCTAGTCCTGCCATGGTCAAACAGCCATGCGTGCGCGGGGGCTTTGCACTGCAGGGAGGACGGTTGCATGCATTCACGGCCGCTCAAAAATAATTATGAAAATAAGTTGCATGCATTCACGCCATGCTCGACCGCTCGTAAGCTGCTCCACAAATGAAAATAAGATTATGCATTCACGACCGCGCGTACACAGCATGCATGTGTTCAGAACCTTGGTGCGCATGTGTGCCAGACTATTGTGAAACCCAACAAAAAAAAGTTGTTGTAGACCGCTGACTGCCTCTAGTTGCACGGCATGGGCAGCGTTAGTAGTGTGGAGCAGCGCTATGTGTTGACACCTGAGCTTACTAATATTGCAACACAAATAAAATCTGGCGTTAAGATGGGATTATTTTATATGCTAAACACACTACCCATACGTAGCTCGGTGTTCAGAGAAAGGTGGCTTGATTTGTGTTGTGATGATTCGGCCCGGACCTCGCCTCAGAGAGAAAAGCCCAGGCGGGGCAAGATTCACACGCTGGCGCGGCGCGCAACAGTGCGCCCACATGATTTAAACGGGATGCAGCCCACAACAATAAAACTCCCAGGTCAAAAAAGGGAAAGGTTCAAACCTTTGGTGAACAGTTCAACAGAAGTCATCTTGGAACCATTCGATTAGCTACTCGTGGGCCTCCCGTCTGCCGGCCTGCCGTCGTGCCAGCTAGTGTTGCGCACTCCTGTGCTGGTGCAGTGAGCGTGGTCCATGTTACTCTAAAAGAGGAAATAAGCAACAATCCAGATATAAAACGAAAATACAAAAGAGGTAAGAGGATGGGGCGGATCCCAACGCGAGTGTGTGCTCATGATTGCAGCCACTCCGGCGAAGCTTCATATGTTTGCTTTCATACGGGACACCTAGGTGCATGGGCACCTTGCCTACAAACCGTCGGATTACACTAAGATGTGTGCACTTGTATTAGTACTAGAACTAATACCTTAAACGTTGACTCTGTCATTAGAAAAGAATTATTGCTTGATATGGACACTTAATGCCCTCATTAAACAAGAAAGAGAAAATTAGCAATTAATGATCCATACATGGTACATGCACTTTATTGATGTATTATACTTTTTCTAATATATTATTTATAGGTATGTCTTCAAGGCATATGTATGTATTAAAAAATTAGTTTATGCCTACAATATCTTCGGTATTTGTATATATCTAGTCATGTACTAATTCATATACCTAGTCACGTACTAATTCATATACCTATAAAAATTGTATACCTAGTCACGTACTAACTTTTTCATATACCTAGTCAAGATCTTACGTATATGTAAATTATACTATTTCTGGGTATATCCCCAATATCATTTATGGGTATATCTCAAAATATTTTACGTGTGTTAAAAAATAGTGTATCATTTTTTGGGTTATGTACCATTCAAAGTATATCAGTTTTGTGTATATCTCCAAAGCATGCATGTATTGGAAAAGAGTTTGCGGGTATGATATCTTACGTCCATGTACGTACAAAAAAACCGCGTGTGGGTATTGGTATGCAATCGCACATTACTTAGACTAAAAAGAATTGTGCGTGGGTATATATATGTACGTAGGAAAAAAAATCATGTGTCGGTATCAGCATGCATCATATATTCCTAAAAGTAAAAATAATTAGGATCACATTTATATTATTTGTTCGCCTTATTTTGTATAGAAACATTAGTTGGTAAAAGTGTGAACCGGCCTTAACTTTTTTTAATACTAGATACCATGAAAAGTAAAACATCAGAAAATTGCATAATATACGTCGTAATTATACATACAAACATTTGTGACGATATTTCGTATAGTTTGGTCATATTGGATACCTTAAAAATTAGAGCGTACATACATACCCTTTTTGTTTGAAAAGGAATCATTGCAAAGAAATCAGTAGTATATATATTTGGAAAGCAATCGCTGCCTATTAAAATTTATAGCGCACGAAAACAAAATTTGGAAAGTCAAATGTCATGGATTGTACATCATGCACCATGAATATCACTTGCCATAACGGGCATCAAGGTACCCAGGCATGTAGGTGCCCCAAACATTTTACCTATATATATATATATATATATATATATATAGGTAAATTATATGGCACACCTAGGTGCATGTTATAGTAAGTGATATTCATGGTGCATGATGTACAATCAATGACAAATAACTTTCCAAATTTTGTTTGCATGCACTATCAGCTCTAATAGGCAATTATTGCTTTTCAAAAACAAAATCCTACTATTTTCATTGCAATGATTTTTCGTACGTACATGGACCTAACGTATCATATCCGCATACCCTTTTTCAATACATGAATGCTTTGAAGATATGCATAATACTGATATACTTTGAATGATACATAACCCAAAAAATGATACACCATTTTTAATACACGTAAATTATTTTAAGATGTACCCGTAAATGATATTGGAGATATACCCAGAAGTAGTACAATTTACATATACGGCAGATATTGACTAGGTATATGAAAAAATTAGTACGTGACTAGGTATACAATTTTTATAGGTATATGAATTAGTACGTGACTAGGTATATGATTTTTATAGGTATATAAATTAGTAAGTGACTAGATGTATGAATTAGTACGTGACTAGGTATATGATTTTTTATGTATATAAATTAGTACGTGAATTTTTATTGGTATATTAATTAGTACGTGACAAGGTATGTAGAAAAAATATAACACGTCAATAAAGTACACGTACCATGCATGGACCATTAATTGTTGATTTTCTCTTTCTTATTTAATGAGGGCATTAAGTGTCCAGATCAACCAATAATTCTTTCCTAATTAAAGACTCAACATTTAACCCATTAGTTCTATTACTAATACAAGTGCACGCATCTTAATGCAATCCGACGGTTTGTAGGCAAGGTGCCCAGGCACCTAGGTGCCCCAAATGGGCGTCCTAACACCCCTAGCCTTCCGCCACTCTAAACCGAACCGTACCCAGTTCTTCCCCCACACCCACACGACCTCCACCCATCGTCTGCTTCCTCCAGATGCGCCCCCACACCCGCCCCGGCCATGTCCATCTTCTATCGCTGCCGCGCCGCCGGGAACCAACTCCCAACACGTTGTCGATCAGCCGCACCACAACAACCACCCCGACCCACAACCTCCGGCACGCCCCATCTCCCTCTCCCCGCCTTTCTCACCCCTCCCACCAGCGTCCTTCCTGCACTCCGACGGCAGATGTGCTTCCTGTTAGGTAATCCAAACAAAATCTAGTTTTGTTTTGGTAATTTTACTAGGAAGTGGTCACGTATGTGGTGATAATTTTGTTTGAGTCAGTTTACTATTAGTAAAGGGTGATCAACGTTGCCGGTAATTAGATTAGGAAAATCACAAGTAATAATCCGGCTGGGATGTATATATGGTAGTACTACTAGGAGTCCTATTCGTGTTAGTACTAAGCTAGCCGTACTAGCTTAGTCAGCTTCGGGTGTGTGCGTGTCCGTCTAGGTCTAGGTTTACTTTGAGTCGGTTTGTAGAGCCGGTTGAGTCAGGTCCTGTGCGTGCATATATATACATGCATAGGGCTGCAGATTTGTAACTGTGAGTTGAGAAAACAGAAATAAAGAGAAAAGAGGGCATGGCAAAGGCCCTTGGCTATCCGTTTTTGTGCGCGTGTGTTCGTGTGATTTTATGTGATTGATCCTGTGGGCGAAATTCCAACAATTAGTATCAGAGCAAGGTCGAGGTGAAGTTGTGCTTGCCCCGGGGCGGCGACCCGATTAGCGCCTCGGGGCGGGCGATACAGTCGCTGGTGTACCGACAAGGAGGTGCGGGCCATATAGTCGTTGGGTGGTACAACGACCAGGAGGAACGGGCGATCTAGTCGCTGGGTGGTGCAGCGACGTGAAGGGTCAAGCGGTTGTCGTTCGGCGAAGCGGCAACGAGAAGGTGACGAGGACACTGTCGTAAGCGAGGTGACAGGTGATTGTGTTATGCGGAATGACCTGAAGAAGGGCGACAGGGCTGTCGTTGGCAAGGCATTGGTGATCGTTGATGGTTATGGAGGTGCCGAAGTTGCGACACTGAGGAAATCATCGAGATCATTGTTGGGGGGAGCGAGGAAGAGGCGACAAAGTTGTGAGCTGTCGTCAAGGTGTGCACATGAGTTCTTGTAAGGTGCGTCCAAGAGCTCAGATGTGTGAGCCTTCTGCTGCAGTTGAGATGTCTCACTGGCGGAGGAGAATTGCGAGGGAGAGCAGGCGGAAAAAGGAATTCGTGCCTTGCGTTTCCGTTCGCGGTTGTGGAGTTCCGGCGAGTTCATATACGGCGGAGATGAGTTGCACGTATATGGCGAGTTGTGTTGCCGCTGGACAGGAGGTGTCGTTCGATAAGATGTGGCATCGGCAACAATGAGAGAGATTGAAAATGTGGCGGGTGAAGAGATGTGTCTTTCCGTGTGCAAAAAGCCGATGAGAACATAAAGATCAACGTGAAGAGGACGCGCACCAGTTAAGTTGAGTTCCTGCATGAGGCTATGCGTTTAGTCTGCATGTAGCACGCTAAGATGTGGCAGCGTAGCCAGTAGTCCGAATAAAGCGTTGGATCCAGTCTACAATTCGGCATGAAAAGAAAAGATGGTGATGAAGTGATGGCTAGTGTTGCAATAAGAGAGAAGTTGCGGTCCAGTAGGTCGCGTCACCGGAAGCAGCCAGCGTGATAAGATGAGTATATGGTTGACTGCTTGTCTCATCGAGTAAAGAGTCGTATGTTTAGATTAGGAGGTGATTGTTAAATAATCCAAATAAAATCTAGTTTTGTTTTGGTAGTTTTACTAGGAAGTGGTCACGTATGTGGTGATACTTGTGTTTGAGTCAGTTTACTATTAGTAAAGGGTGATCAACGTTGCCGGTAATTAGATTAGGAAAATCACAAGTAATAATCCGGCTGGGATGTATATATGGTAGTACTACTAGGAATCCTATTTGTGTTAATACTAAGCTAGCCGTACTAGCTTAGTCAGCTTCGGGTGTGTGTGTCCGTCTAGGTCTAGGTTTACTTTGAGTCGGTTTGTAGAGCCGGTTGAGCCAGGTCCTATGCATGCATATATATACATGCATAAGGCTGCAGATTTGTAACCGTGAGTTGAGAAAACAGAAAAAAGAGAAAAGAAGACACGACAAGGGTCTTTGGCTATCCGGTTTTTATGCGCGTATGTTCGTGTGATTTTATGTGATTGATCCTTTGGGCGGAATTTCAACACTCCCGCCTCTTGCCCCCCGCACCTCTATGGCGACGGATCTGGGCGGATCCGACCATGCCGCGCCGCCAGGCGATGGGATCGAGCGACGGATGGGAAAAGTCCGGGCACACCCCCTGACCATGCATGCTTCCTGGCCGACGACACCTCCTCCACCCAATCTTCCTCCTCAACGGCGCCCCCGACCTCAACCTCCGCCTGCCTCCTCAGCCCTCATCCTGGAGCAACCGCCACGCCTAGGATCCCGTCGGCCACGACCTCCCATCGCCGACCGCTGCTTCCACCTACCTTCGCCAGCTATCGATTCATCCTGTTGCCACTTGCCACCTCTATCCCCTGGCATCTCCACCGGATCAGAGTCGCCACGAACTCGACCGGCCCCTGCCCCTGCCCCTGTGCACCGCTCGGTCTCCGGGGAGAGGCCGCCGTCCCCACCAGCACCTCCCCCTCCCCCGCAAGCGCCACCAGAGGCTGACGGCGAGCCACCACTAGCGTCCATTTCATTTTGGCGCCAACAAAAAATCCTACTTCGGTGTGGACATGCAGTACGCCGGCAAGCTGCTAGCGGTTGGAGCAGCATGGGCGTGCAGTTCGTTTTTTAATTTTTTTTGTCCTTCGAGGTGGTCGCGGCCATGGCCGATCTGTGTGACTCCTTATTTCGTTTGTTTGGCCGCAGCACACACCCCATGCCCTGGCGACCACTTTGTTGCAGGATGCATCCCAAAAACAAGGGGAGCAGCTCGCATGGTGGAGTTCAGAGCTTGAGTGCACTTTGATGGAGGCAGCGGTGCACTCTCATCGCGTCCCACCGCTGTAGCGTCAAGGCCAGGGCGGTCATCACGGCAACGAGCCCCCTCGGGTCAACTCCATCGCGTCTCCTCTTGCGCGTGCAGTGCACACCTTGCCGCATAGCAGTCTGCCACCCCATTTCTCGACCACGGTGCAGTCCATGCCACCGTCGCTGACGACACCGGTGCCTTATACAGTGCAGGTTGCTCTTCACTTCAGCTCGGTTGGGTCATCGGTGCAATACACAGGGACATGAGAGGATGATGGGCATGCAGTTCCGTTTGTGCGATGCTGCAATGTGAATGCTTGTGGCATGCATTTTACTCAGTTGGTTTGCTGCCATCATGCACTTGTGTGCAGTTCCTTTGGTTTTTCATGATCTCGCTTGCAGTATGTTACTTGAAAAAAATGCCCAAACCTCAATTTATTTGTTTGTTGTTATAGTTATTTTTTATTATTTTTTATACTAAAAAGTTAAGCGCACTGCAGTTTGCTATTCATGTTCTTGCGGTTTGCCAATTTTTTGGAGGAGGGAGGAGAACATAAAAAAAAAAGAAATATGCGAACAACGCTCCTGTGCGATCAGTGCGGAGTGCTCCTGATGCAGTTTGGCAGGTTGCCAAAGCAGTCCATAACACCGAGCATCATGTTCCAGAGAAGTGCACTGGGCCACATCGTCTAATCCGTGTGTAGTTACTTGTTCGACATTGCGGTGCGGTTTTTGATTTGAAGTAGTGCGTGTGATATGTTGTTTTTGATTTGGTCGACATTGAGTGTGATTCACATACTCCAAATGTGAAGGGCATGAAAAATTAATGCGGTTCACTTCTTGAAGCAGTGCGGTTCACTCACTCAATCCATACGGTCCACTCGTTTGCTCTACATTCATAGAAAAATATTAAGTATGAAAAAAGTCAAATAAAAAGTCATGTGGTTCACTTTCGGTAGTGTCGCTGCCCATTTATGCTAGTCTCGAGGTTTACTTTTCGTAGTATTGTGGTTCGTCAATGCTCGACATGAAGTGCACTCCACCTCGTTTGTGAAAATTTACGTCCCAAAAAAATCATGCAGTGCACTTGTTTGTCCGATGAAGTGCGGTTTTGCGTCCGATGCAGTGCGGTTTTCAGTCGGATGAAGTACCCACGTCGATTTGGGTGTCGCGAAAAACAGAGTGTCCGCATTTCGGTAAACTTAAAATTGCTGTTAAACCGTAAGGAATTTGAGAGAGTGTTCTACATGAAAATTTTGCATCTCGTTGATATCTTTTCAACGGTGTATCATTTGAATCATTTCGACAACCGGTTTGTAAAAAATTCGCGAAAAATGGCCGTTGCCACTCGTCGCCCGCCGGACGATTTTCAAAATTAACTTAAAACTGTAAGAAATCTCAAAACCATTTCTACATATGAAAGTTGCGCCTTGTCCATAGCTTTCCAACAATGCATTACACGCCTCGTTTCGACAAACGGTTCAAAAACTAGAGCGAAAACAGTACTGAAAATTTCGAAAATTTCAAAAAAACGTAATTCCGCGATTTAGTAAATTCGAAACTGCTCTTAAACCGTAATGAATTAGGGAAAATGATAGATATGAAAAAGATGCGCCTCGACGATATCTTTCCAACGACGTATCATTTGCCTTATTCCGATGAGTGGTTTAAAAAATCACGAAAATACGCTTGCTGCCACTCGTCATCCGCCGCATCATTTTTGAAACTGCTCTTAAACCGAGAGGAATCTCGAAAAGTGTTCAACATGGCGAAGTTGCGCTTAATCAATAGCTTTTCAACGGTATATTATACGCCTCGTTCTGATAAACGGTTAAAAAATTAGAGCAAAAACAGTACCGGAAAAACACTACACGCAGTTTTTTCCGACGCGAAGTTCACTCGTGTGAGTACTGCAACACACTTGGTTCAAACAATGATGTGCGCTTGCATTGAGCGTGCAATGCGAAGTGTTATCCGAATAATTATTCTGATAATATTATCAAAATAGACCGGCTGTATATATATATATATATATATATATATATATATATATATATATATATATATATATATATATATATATATATACACATAAACACTATTCTGATCACGGGATCAGAATAATATTCTGATCACAACCAGACCTGCCCCGCTAGTAGTACGTTGAACTTCTCTGTGAAGTAGGTTGAACTTCCGCCAACATTGCCCAAATGGGGCTTGCGATATACGGTTGGAAAGCTATGGACACCAGTATGATGACTCAACTTAATTTTTTGGCAAAATATAAGCGGTTTAAGAGCAGTTTTGTAAACCGTTTTTTCTTCGCACAAAAAACGTGAATCGTATTTTCGATCGCATTTCTAAACTGTTTATCGGAATGAGGCATATAATATGGCATTGGAAAGCTGCTGCAAAACCGCTCCTTCCACATGTTTAAAGTTTTTCTCTAATTCCCTATGGTTAAAGAATAATTTGAAAAAACTTAAAATTTCGTAAACCGAATAGCTGAGTTCGATTTTTCGATGTCATTTCTAAACGGCTAATCCAATGGAGGCATATGATACGATGTTGGAAACGACGTTGCAAAGCTTACGAAAATGCGCTACTTTTTCATCTTGAAAGTTTTTTTTTCTAATTTTGAATGGATTAAGAGTAATTTAGAAAATGGTCCAAGTCCTACCGAGTTCGTATTTTCGAGCTAATTTTTTAACCGTTCGTCCGAATGCAACAAATGATATGGCGTTGGAAAGTATGAACAAATGCGAAACTTTTTGGTATGTATTTTTTCTCCCAATTCTTTATGGTTTTAAGTCAGTTTCAAAAATGACAAAAAACGTATTTTCGCCGTAATTTCTACAAACTTTATCGGAATGGGGCAAATAATACACCGCTGAAAAGGTACGGAAAATGCGAAACTTTTTAATGTTGATGGTTTTCTCTAATTCCTAGACGTTTTCAAGTAATTTTGAAAACGGCGGGATCATGCGTTTTGCCTTTATCGCGAAACAGATTCTTCGAAAATGCACCACGTGAAGAACCTGAACTTCTCGGCGCGTGTACCTGAACTTCACTCTGTTTTTCACGTGATTTTTTTGCTCATAGGTCTCCATCCACTACTCGTAACTCTCCATCCACTCACCGGAATTGAGCAAGTGATATACAAGTGGAAAGCTGTTGTAAGCACATAACTTTCCTGTGTTGATCGTTTTTTCATACTCGTGATGATTTTAAAAGTTTTTCATCTGAAATTCATTCAGCGTAGTAGTTAAACTTCATATTGTTTTCACGTTGAACTTCTGTGATGTATTTTTGTTTGTAATTTTCTCATCCGTTCGTTAGTGTTACACAAATGATATTCTTGTTGTACAAACCTCTCTCACAATAATTTTTTTTAACTTTCTCCGACGGAGTACTTGAACTTATAACGACAACAAATTTAGCCTTTGCATTTTTATTCCTTTTTAATACAAAATGCACACCGTCTAGAACGTGAACTTTTGGTAGTTTATCAACCTGAACTTCTGTCGGTTACGTGAAAATATCTAAGTTTTTTATAAATATTAATCTGAATTTTCTTAATCCTTTTTTTGTGAATTTTGAAGCGCTCCATTTTTAAAAGTTGAACTTCTTGTTATTTTATTTTTGAACTTCTTGCTTCCATTGTTTCACAACGAGGGAAATTTGAGTTTTCTATAATCATCGAACTTCTCCATCTTTTTAATATGAACTTCCTGGTTTTTTTCTTAATCTTTTTTATGAATAAAAATATTTTGAGACACCAAAACAACATTTTTGTGTGTGTTTTTGCATTGGTTTGCATGTCAAAGCACGTCATCTTTAGAAATTGAACTTCTCCTTTCCTTTTTGTTTTCTTCCAATATTGTTTAGCACGTCGAACCACGTCATCTTTAAAAATTGAACTTCTCCTTTCTTTTTGTTTTCTTTCAACATTGGTTTGCACGTCGAACCGCTTCATATTTAGAAATTGAACTTCTCCTTTTCTTTTTGTTTTCTTTCAACATTGGTTTACACGTTGAACCGTGACATCCTTACAAATTGAACTTATCCCTTTCTTTTTCTTTTCTTGCATGTTTTACCTTGCGTGTTTAAATTTATTTTTGAACTTGCTGAGATAACACACTTGACCTTCTCGAACACAACATTTTGACCTTCGCAAAACATAAATTAAAGCCAAACTTTTGACCTACAAAGCATGTACAATTTTCTCCACTTTTTCAAGAATAATCGTTGAATCACCCCGTTAGTTTGACATGAACTTCTGCTGCACATTTTCAAATTTCAGTTTGATTTTTCTTTTTCAAAAGCACACTGAGCTTTTTTATTATGGCCTGGGCGGTCCGTTTTTTGTTCATAGATGAATTTATTCAGTATGTGGTACACGTGAACTTTAAGAATTTCTGAAATATGAACTTCACATTCTATTGAAATTCAAGAAAATTACACACAACAATACACATACACTTCGTGTGATACATGTATTTACACAATGACGGATGCACACATCTGAAAGAGCATAGAGTTCTCACACAGAGTTCAAAAAATAGAGTGAATTCTTTTCCACAAGAAATGGTGGTCGTTTTTGGTAGGAACCTGTACAGTTTTTCAATTGGTTTGCACGTTGAACCACGTCATCATTAAAAACTGTACTTCTCTTTTTCTTTTCTTCTAATAAAAACACAACATTATAAAGGAAATAAAAATTTATTTTTGCAATCCTTTTGCACGGGGAACCATCCTCACATCAAAGAATGAACATACTATTTTGCAATGAAGGTATGCATTTAAAAACACACACACACATATACAATACACACTTGACCTTCTACAACACAACATCTTGACCTTCGCAAAAAAAATTTTTAATCCAAATAAATCGCACACTAGTACAAGCAGGTGCCAGTGAAGCCGCCAAGCGTGGCTGCTGGAAAGTTCATATGCACAATAGCAAATCCCGCAGCTTGTTCACACATTGAACCTTTCAAAAATTGAATTTCTCATCCACAATTTTTTTTGTGTATCAACATCTCATATGCACAATAGGTCACGGTGGCATCGTGCATGTAGCTGTAGAAATCTGAATTTGTTCAGAGAAGTAAGAACTCTGAACCTGTAGCTATAGAATCTGAACTTCTACTTTTCTGAAAAACTTGGTTATCGTGGCTGGAGGACGGAGGACCCAGATGGGGGTAGCACTCGTCAGCCCATGGGTGCCCGGGACGACGTCGCGTGTGTGGCCTTGGGTGGTGGCAGCTATAGAGGTAGGGGAAGGCCGACGTGTGGAGGAGGAGGTGCTGGAGAAAAGCTACAGCCGCAGGTTGAGGAGTGTCGTGGAGGTCGCTTGCTATTGTGGGAAGCCGGTGGCCGTAGTGTGAAGCTCCTCGTCCACCCGAGATGCTCGACCAGACCTGCAGTGGATGGGACCAGAACTGCAGTCGACGGGAAGGTCAAGACGGCCGTCTCTGGAAGTTCAGCAATCCCTGTAGATCCATCGGAGCCGTGTCTTCGCAGGAGAAAAGAGAGGAAGGAGCGGTGCATGGCTAGGAGGTGGCCGGAGGAGCTGTGGTGGTGGCGAATCCGGGGATGCCCCGGTGGTTGGGGGCGGCGCGAGGGCGGCGGCCCCAGCTGTGTGCGCGGTGGCGGCGGTCGAAGCGCGCATGGGGGGTGCTCGGGGGAAGCCGACCGGCTGGGATCCGCGGTGGCGGAGCAGGGTAGGGCGGGGGCGGCAGCGCGCGGGATGGGGTGCGGCGGAGCGGGACGGGGTGACGGCGGCAGCGCGCGGGGTAGGCGAGGTAGGAGGCGGCGCTGGGTGGGGCGGCAACGACGGCCCGCAGTGCGTGAGGTAGGAGGCGATGCGGGGTGGGCTGCGGCGGTGACCCGTGGGGTGGTGCGGCTGGATCGGGGGGAGGTTGAGAGGAACGTGGGGAGGAAGGGAGGTTGCGGGAGAGAGGACAGGATTTCATGTTGTTTTTTTTCTCGGGAGTTTGGGAGGACCTCCGTCGCCCCTATATAGGCTGACGTGATCCAAATAGTTAGTTTGATCCCGGGATTAGAATAGTGTCACTATATATATATATATATATATATATATATATATATATATATATATATATATATATATATATATATATATATATATATATGTATATATAGTGACACTATTCGTCACCCTGGGTGAGGAATAGTTATTCTTCACCCCTCTCTATTTTACCATTTATGCACCGTAATTTTACGTTCCGTAAGTTTTGTCTTATTTCCGACATAAAAAGAGACCATAAGAAAATATATAATCATCGTAAAAAATATTTTATATTATGTAAAATTACAAACGTAAAAACATAGTGTAAAATACACATAAATTGCAATTTTTTTGTCTTATGACCTATATTTTTATTTTCTTGTGCCAAATTTTACGTAGTGAATCAATATGAATGTAACTATTTGAATTCCAAACATAATTTAATTATAAAATAATCGTAAGATTACCTCGGGTGAAGAATAAATTATTTTGCACCCTGGGTGATGAATAGTATCACTATATATATATATATATGTGTGTGTGTGTGTGTGTGTGTGTGTGTGTGTGTTATTGTTGTTGTTCTGAATGCAATCCCATCGCACAACACACACATCTTGTTAAGTTAAACCGTTTCTGTTCTCTTGTGTCAATGCAAATAGTTCATCCGAGTGAACCGCATGCCGTATATCGCACACACCTTGATCTGGTTGACCGTTTCTTTTGTGTTGCCTAATCACAAATAGTTCATCTGAGTGAACCATATGCAGTATATAGCACACACCTTCATCTAGCTGCCCGTTTCTTTTGTGTTGCCTAATCACAAGCAGTTCATCTGAGTGAACCTTATGATGTGTATCGCACACACCTTCTTCTGGTTGCCTGTTTCTTTTGTTCCTCCTCATCGCAAACAATTAATTGAACTGAACCATATGCCCTTCATCGCACACGCAACTAAAATCTGAACCGTGTTTGATGCATCCTCCATCACAAACGTTTTGCACCTTTTTGATGGTTTTCATACACCACCGTATGCGATTATTGCATCGCACACAGTTTCTCGAAGGGTCTCTGATCGTAGTGTCATGTTAGTAGCATCCTGCAGTAGTGTATGCTCCTTAGTACGGAGGGAGCGTTCCGTGTTTCCGTTGATTCTAATGACGCCGCGTGGACCAGGCATCTTAAGTTTTAGATAGGCGTAGTGCGGGACCGCGTTAAAGCGGGCGAAAGCGGTTCGTCTGAGCAGCGTGTGATAGCCGTTGCGGAACGGGACAATATCGAAGGTCAAGTCTTCACTTTGGAAGTTGTCCGGCAAGCCGAAGAGGACTTCCAGCGTGATTGAGCCCGTGCAGCGGGCCTCTACACCAGGTATTACTCCTCTAAAGGTAGTCTTAGTGGCTTGATTCTTGACGGATCGATGCCCATTTTTCGGGCATTGTCTTGATAAAGTAGATTGAGACTGATGCCGCCGTCCATGAGGACTCGCGTGAGATGGAATCCATCAATGATTGGATCAAGGATCAAAGTTGTCGAACCTCCATGACGGATACTGGTTGGGTGGTTCTTTCGAATGAAGGTGATCAGGCAAGCCGACCATGGGTTGAATTTTGGGGTGATCGACTCTATGGCGTAGACGTCCCATAATGCGCACTTGCGCTCCCTCTTAGGGATATGTGTGACATATATCATATTCACTGTTTTTACATTGGGGGAAATTGCTTCTGTCCCCTTGTGTTCGGTTGATGAGGCTGTTGGTCATCCTCATCGCTGGGTGACCCTTTTCCCTTGTATTTGGCATTGATTTTACCGGCATGTTTAAAGACCCAACAATTTTTGTTGGTGTGATTGGCGGGCTTATCGGGGGTGCCATGAATCTGGCAAGGCCGATCAAGTATTCGGTCTAAATTGGATGGGCCATCTTTATTTGCATTGAATGGCTTCTTCTGTTGACCAGGTTTGGATCCACTGAATCTGGCATTGACCGTCGTGTCTTGGGTTCCTTCGTTATTGTTTTGACGCTTATGCTTGTTGCATCGTGGCTTGCCATTGTCGTCCCTGGGTTCGGAGGTGTCAGAGTCGCTGGTGCTATTGCTTCTACGAGCAAGCCAGCTATCCTCTCCCGCGCAAAAGCGGGTCATAAGTGCGGTAAGGGCTGCCATGGACTTCGGCTTTTCTTGGCCGAGGTGTCGGGCAACTCACTCATCTCAGACGCTATGTTTCAAGGCCGCGAGGGCTTCTACGTCTAGACAATCCACAATCTGGTTCTTTTTTATTAAGAACCTTGTCCACAGCTATCGGGCTGATTCTCCGGGTTGCTAGATTATGTGACTAAGATCATTGTAAGTTGGGCGTCTAGGGGTCGAACATAGGTACCTTGTAAGTTGTCTCTGAATGCGTCCTCCCTTCCCAGCTACCAATGGAGTTTTCTAGTAGGATGTTCAGCCAGTGTCGTGCTGGCCCCTTAAGTTTTAGGGGGAGGTATTTGATGGCGTGTAGATCGTCACCGCGAGCCATGTGAATGTGGAGAAGAAAATCTTCAATCCATACTGCAGGATCTGTTGTGCCATCGTATGATTCGATGTTCACGGGTTTAAACCCTTCTGGGAACTGGTGCTCCATTACCTCATCGGTGAAGCATAGGGGGTGTGCGGTGCCTCTGTATCCGGCAACGTCTTGGCGCAATTCGGATGAAGTCCGCATGCAGTTTTCGGCCCTGGTGTGGTTGTGTTTGTCGCGCCAGGCCTGATGGCCATCTTCTCGCGCTTGGGCACGCCCCCTTGATCCGTAGATTGACCTGGTATGGCCGGCTCTATTGTCCAGGTCTTGACGTAGGTCATAAGTGTATCCCCGAGCTGTTGTGTCTCTGCTTTTACGGCGAGGTGGTGCCGGCTGGTGTTCGGCTTGAGTTGCCGTTCTGTCCCAGACACGTGGTGGTTGGTCAGGTCTGTCAGCCGCATTACGCGTGGGTGGTATGGGCTCCAGCACCTCATCGTCAAATTGGGGTAGCAATTTACGCTTCGGGTAACTCTTTGTTGGGTGTTCGAGGCCGTATTCTTCGGCTGCCAGGACATTAGTCCATCTGTCGTTGAGCAGATCTTGGTTAGCTTGAAGCTACTGCTGCTTTTTCTTTAGGCTTCTTGCAATGGCTATTAGCCGGCACTTGAAGTGCTCTTGTTCAAGGGGTTCCTCTAGCACGATGAAATCTTCGTCGCCGAGGCTCACGTCGTCCTCAGAGAGTGGTAGATAGTTGTTATCCTTCGAGTCTTTGTTCCCTTCTTGACCGTCAGGGTCAATTTGCCCATCCTCCCGATCATCCTGTTCGGATGTTGGTTCGATGGGGTCTTCTTGGTATTCAGTGTTCTCTGGAGTGTCGTCGTCTCCGGTGCCGATATTGTTCTCTTTTCCACGACACGATTTAGAGCAGCGCCGCTGACGTCGATGCTTTGGTGGTATCTCAGGAGGTTCGTCCTCGACTGGATCCTTTTAATCATCGTCGTCACCTTCTTTAGGTGTGCCCACCATGTACAGGTCGTATGAGGAAGTGGTCGTCCAGCATCCGGTGAATGGCGGGTTTTGGGCCTGCTCCTCTCCAGCATCGTCGTCCATACCGTCGATGTCTGCGGAGGCGTAGTCAAGCATGTCGGTTAGATCCTTGACAGTGGCTATAAAGTGGGTGGCGTGTGGGAAGTAAAATTCCCTAATTTTAGCTCCTAGTCCGGGTTGGGCACAGTTCGGAAGCGGTTCCTCTTTGATGGCGAGGGATCGCATTAAGTCTAGAGCCTCGTTTAAGAGCGAGGTTTGGACGGGGACCGAAGTTCCCTAGCCGAGCTTGCATGACGCGGGCTTCGAGGGTTCAGAGCTAGTGTCCGGAGAAGAGCCCGGCTTGGTGATGACTGCCAATGGCGCTATCCTCTCCGGTTCTCCAGTGCTGAGCTCTATAGCCGCAGAGAGTCCGGCGGGCTCTAGACTCCCATCTTCGGACCTGGTGACGCGCTCTGGATCTAAGGCCGGAGTGGTGGTTGGATCCGCGAACCCTTATAAGATCAAATCTCCTTGGATATCAGCGACATGGTTCAGATTTCCAAAACTGATCTGGTGACTAGGGGTGTGGCTGTCGATCTGCTCCAAGTGGCCAACCGAGTTAGCACGCAGTGCGAAGCCGCCGAATACGAAGATCTGGCCGGGGAGAAAAATCTCCTTCCCGGCAGCATTGTTGTAGATGATCGGTGGAGCCATCGAGCCTTTCGACGACGGCATAGTGGAACTCACAATAAAGCACCAATGTTGGTGTCAAAACCGGATCTCGGCTAGGGGGTCCCGAACTGTGCGTCTAAGGATCGAGGGTAACAGGAGGCAAGGGACATGATATTTACCCAGGTTCGGGGCCTCTTGATGGAGGAAATACCCTACGTCATGCTTGATTGACTTTGATGAGTATAGGGGTTACAAGAGTTGATCTACCACGAGATCGTAATGGCCAAACCCTAGATGTCTAGCCTATATGATTATGATTGCCTCTATGGACTAAACCCTTCGGTTTATATAGACACTGGAGGGGGCTAGGGTTGTACAGAATCGGTTTACAGAGAAAGAAATCTTCATATCCGCACGCCAAGCTTGTCATCCACGCAAAGGAGAGTCCCATCCGGACACGGGGGAAAGCCTTCTATCTTGTATCTTCGCAGCCCATTAGTCTGGCCCATGTTACATAGCCCGGACGCCCGAGGACCCCCTAATCCAGGACTCCCTCACTCGCCTCCCGGTGAGCCTACGCACCGGACTACTGGCATGCCTACCAAAGTTTGACACAGCTACTCGCACGCCTCCCGATGACATTGCGCAGCTAGCGTGCCTCGGTCAATTCACACACCTGCCCGCACGCCTCCTAGTCTGCCTACGCGGTGGACTGCTCGCATGCGTCCTCAATTCACGCCTGCTCGCACGGCACATGGGTCGCGCGGCGACACGTATATTGTTTTTCTATTTGGATGATTAATGATGCCGCTTTATTGCTTAACCGAAGCATGGCACGTATCCATTGTTGGTCTAACGCTCACGGTTCGAACAAATAATCCGTTTGGGATACTGGTTCCCAATTATTAATAATCTCCCATTTGTCATTAGATAAAGATTATACATCAAAACTGGTCTCAAATTTGACCCAAAAAAGTACAATGCCACTTTTGGGGAACGTAGTAATTTCAAAAATATTCCTACGCACACGCAAGATCATGGTGATGCATAGCAACGAGAGGGGAGAGTGTGTCTACGTACCCTCGTAGATTGAAAGCGGAAGCGTTTATCAACGCGGTTGATGTAGTCGTACAGCTTCATGATTCGTCCCGATCAAGTACCGAACGTACGACACCTCCATGTTCAGCACACGTTCAGCTCGATGACGTCCTCGCCTTCTTGATCCATCAAGAGGGGCAAAGTAGTAGATGAGTTCCGCAGCACAACGGTGTGGTGACGATGTTGGTGAAGAACAATATCCGTAGGGCTTCGCATAAGCACTACGAAAACTATTACGGAGGGTAAACTAGAGGGGACAGGGTAGTCGGCACACGGCTTGGTGTTTCTTGGTGTGTCTTGGGTGCTAGCCCTACCCCTCTATTTATATATTGAGCCTTGGGGTCGAAACTTGGAGTAAAATCCTCCACAAAGTCGGTTTCACCCGAAAGGCAAGAGTCCTTCTCGGACTCCAGGGCCAGACGCCAGGGTTCCCGGCGTCTGGACCCAGACGCCAGTAACCCTGGCATCTGGCCCCTGGACTCCGCAAAACTTCCTTTTGCGCTTTCCAAAAACCTTGTGGGCTTTCCCCTTTGGCCCAAATAAAGTGTTCTCGTACCCAAACATTTCAGGAAACATCCGGAACCCTTCCGGTGACAAAACAATATTATCCCATATATCAAACTTTATCTCCGGACCATTCCGGAGTTCCTCATCATGTCCGTGATCTTATCCGGAACTCCGAACAACATTCGGTTACCAACATACATAACTCATAAATACTATATCGTCAACGAACGTTAAGCGTGCAGACCCTACGGGTTCGAGAAGTATGTAGACATGACCGAGACACTTCTCTGGTCAATAACCAATAGCGGAACCTGGATGCCGATATTGGCTCCTACATATTCTACGAAGATCTTTATCGATCGAACCGCATGACAACATACGTTGTTCCCTTTGTCATCGGTGTGTTACTTGCCCGAGATTCGATCGTCGGTATCTCAATACCTAGTTCAATCTCGTTACCAGCAAGTCTCTTACTTGTTCCGTAATGCATCATCCCGCAACTAACCCATTAGTTACATTGCTTCAAGGCTAATAGTGATGTGCATTACCAAGAGGGCCCAGAGATACCTCTCTGACAATCGGAGTGACAAATCCTAATATCGATCTATGCCAACTCAACAAGTACCATCAGAGACACCTGTAGAGCACTTTTATAATCACCCAGTTACGTTGTGACGTTTGTTAGCACACAAAGTGTTCCTCCGACAAACGGGAGTTGCATAATCTCATAGTCATAGGAACATGTATAAGTCATGAAGAAAGCAATATCAGTAAACTAAAACGATCAAGTGCTAAGCTAACGGAATGGGTCAAGTCAATCACATCATTCTCCTAATGATGTGATCCCGTTTATCAAGTGACAACTCATGTCTATGGTTAGGAAACATAACCATCTTTGATCAATGAGCTAGTCAAGTAGAGGCATACTAGTGACACTCTGTTTATCTATGTATTCACACATGTACTAAGTTTCCGGTTAATACAATTCTAGCATGAATAATAAACATTTATCATGATATAAGGAAATATAAATAACAACTTTATTATTGCCTCTAGGGCATATTTCCTTCAGCCACTTTGTATTGGTGTCCATATGACAACATGATAAGTTAGATGAACTTCAAATAAGTTTTGGACGTACTAGAATTCAAAAATCAAGATTCTCAATGTCTGAAATTTGTTGCACGGGGAGTAAACCTGCACCCAGTGAGACACATGTGTTTTTGCAATCCATTTAGGTGCACTTTCACGTGTGCATGTAGCTCAAATTTGATTTTTGCACATTATACCCGTAGAAAATAAATCAATTAATGTGCTAAAACGTCTTAATGATCTCTGTTTTTCCGAAATTAAAATGTCCCTCCTTTGGTAACATATGTTCACCATGGGATAATTAATTTAACATGCACCGTAGTTGCAGTGGATTCGCGGTGTGTGTGTGTGGGTGTGCGCGTCTGGCGGTGGCGGGTGGCTCGCAGTACACTACGAGTTGTGAGCCACCGTATGGGTTGGCCGTTTTGTTAGGCAGGCCGGTGCCACATCAGAGTCGTGAATTCGTTATTTAAAACATTACACAACCCTTTCATTCATACATGTTTTGGCCACATACAGTCGATGGTTGTCCTACACGACACTCGATACTCGCGTGTGATGCTTTTTGTGGGCCCGCGAGGTTGTCGTCCATCACTTTGACGAACAGCATGCACTGAGGTTAATTTGACCAGCAATGTAGAATCTTTTTGTTTGTGTTATGGTGGTATATAGTATGCATCGAAGAGGTGGGAGGGGACTATCATATATACTATGTGTACGCGTCCGTGAATAAGTACACCTCACTCAGTGTCGGGACTTTTTGGTTTTCGAGGAACGTGCCACATCAAAATTGTGAAATTGGCTTTTCAAACATCACACAACACCTCTTTGGGCCACATGCATGCATGCAGTGGTTATCCGAGCTAGGACACTCACGTGTGATGCTTCCATCTGTGGGCCCATGAGGCCATCGTCGTTGCATGCATGCATCACTTTGACCTACATCGAGAGAGGTTAATTAATTTCACCATCGATGAGGATTCTTTTTGGGTTGTACGTATTATGGTAGGAGCATATAGTATGCGTCGAAGAGGGGGGAAGGTCATATGTAGTACGCTTCATGAACCTTGCTCTGTGTGGGTGCATGGTTTACGGTTTTTGAGGCATGTGGCACATCAAAGTTGTGCATTTAGGGTATTCAACATATATATGTTTGGCCCACATGCAAAGCGATGGTGGTTGTCCTCTCGCACCCACTTAAGCGGTTATCAATGATATTGATGCTTTCCATCTGTGGGCCCGCTTGGTCCATCACTACTTTTTGCCTGACAACGAGAGAGGTTAATTTGACTTAGGAGGGCATTATTTTTTTGCTTGTAATACGGTATATATATATATAGGTCATGCTCTGGGATGACATGCATGATACAGTTTGAGCACACGCACATGCATGTGTACGCATGAATCCCTCCCATCGAGTCAAAGTGGCTAGTACAACAACCTGTCATGAACCGATCTTGCTCTGTGTGGGGAGTCTACGATTTTCGACGCGCGCGCCACATCAATGTTATGAAATGGTATTCAAACAGGCATGCACGCATCACCTCCACACATATGCATGTAGTGGTTGCCTTCGAACGGTACACTCCCTCGCGTGGTTATCGGCGACAAGCCTATATATTCATGGGCCCGCGTGGACATCCATGATCACCTTGACCAACAACAAGATAGGTTACCATGGTGGATTCTTCATTTGGTCCGTGTTATCGTAGTATAGGTCATGGTGAGATTCAGACCTAATTAAGTTCGAGCGCATATACTATGCATGCATGCATGCATGAATCCCCGTCGTTGGCTTGAAGTGTGGTGTAACATACATATGCATCGTCAACCTAACCCTCACTTGGTGTGGGGATTTCTAGTTCGAAATCACGGTGCTACATCAAATTTGTTCCATTGTGTACTCAAAAACACACCTCTCCATACATATGTTTGGGCCACACACATGAAGTGGTTGTATTTGGGGACTAGCTACTTGTGTGATTATTGGTGAGCTAGCCAATCTCCGGGGTCGCATGGACGGCCATCACTTTGACCAACAACAAGAGAGAGGTTGTACGACCAAGGTGGATTATTCTTGGTCCGTTCTACGACCCATCTTGGTGAGATATGCCTCTCTGGCCCACCGACTGAAAGTGTGTGTGTGTGTGTGTTGGGGGGCTGCTACTTCGCACTTTGCTAGGTGAACCTTGGTTGGGGGAGCATGCATTCATAGCTTAGGATTCCCTTCGTGCCGATGCGAGGGGGGCTGCTAGCTACTTCACACTTTTGCTAGGTGAACCTCGGTTGGGGGCATGCATTCATAGCTTAGGATTCCCTTCGTGCCGACACAAGGGAGGGGGCTGCTAGCTACTTCGCACTTTGCTAGGTGAACTTTGGTTGGGGGGAGGGGGCATGCATTCATAGCTTAGGATTCCCTTCGTGCCAACACGAGGGGGTGGGGGCAAGCAATACCATGCGCTTTGTGAGATAGGTGTAACATCGAAGTTGCATTTGGTATTTGAAAATCAAACAACCCTTTTCATACATAAATTTGATCAACATGCAAGTGTGTTCGTGTTCTGACCCTCTCCTGCGTCATTTTTTGCCAAATTTATGAACATTAGACAAGTCGGATGACGCAACAGACATGGTTCACTCAAACTAACCGTGTGCATTGGGCTCTACGAGGCTTCCCCTCTCAAAAATATCTACTCGCCTGCAGCTTTTTTCTATTTGATAACACACAGTTATTGTGTTTCGACCGTGTGTGATGTTTTTTGCTCCCAATCCCGCCTGCATCCCTTGAAAATATCTGCTCGACTCGAGGGTTTTTCTGTTTCATAAAACACGGTTGTTATCTCCGGACCGTGTGCGATGCACCATCATCAAAATTCTCAATAGCCCCGGCATTTCACTCCCGCATTTGACTCCCGCGTAGTAAAATTTTTAGTACCCGCGTCATTTCCTCAAACACACCCCCTGCCCCCCACCCTCCACACACACACAAACCAAAACCTCCTCGGGCATGCGCGCACACACACACACCTGATGTCGCTTGAAGCTACGGTGGTATTTCCCCAAAGAGGAAGGGATGATGCAGCACAGCGGCGGTAGGTATTTCCCTCAGATATGAAACCAAGGTTATCAAACCAGTAGGAGAACCAAGCAACACAACATAAACAGCCCCTGCACACAAATAACAACCACTCGCACCCGACATGTTAAAGGGTTTGTCAATCACTTTCGGGTAACGGCGCCAGAAATTGGTGCGCGGACGGGAGAAAGTTGTAATAGATTGAATAAATAGATCGCAAGTAAAATAAAGTGCAGCAAAGTATTTTTGGGTTTTTGGTTTAGTAGATATGAAAATAAATGCAACGAAAAAGTAGATCGCGAAGGCAAATAATATGAGAAAGACGACCCAGGGGCCGTAGGTTTCACTAGTGGCTTCTCTCGAGAAAAATAGCAAACGATGGGTAAACAAATTACTATTGGGCAATTGATAGAACTTCAAATACTCATGATGATATCCAGGCAATGATCATTATATAGGCATCACCTCCAAGATTAGTAGACCGACTCCTGCCTGCATCTACTACTATTACTCCACACATCGACCGCTATCCGGCATGCATCTAGTGTATTAAGTTCATGGAAAAACAGAGTAATGCAATAAGAACGATGACATGATGTAGACAAGATCTATCTATGTAGAGATAGACACCATCGTTTTATCCTTGGTAGCAACGATACATACGTGTTGTTTCCCTTTCTGTCACTAGGATCAAGCACCGTAAGATCTAACCCACTAAAAAGCACCTCTTCCCATTGCAAGATAAATAGATCAAGTTGGCCAAACCAAACCCAAATTTTGGAGAATAAATATGAGGCTATACACAATCATGCATATAAGAGATCAAAGAAACTCAAATAACTTTCATGGATATAAAAAGTATGACTGGTCATAAACTCAAAGTTCATCGATCCCAACAAACACACCGCAAAAGAGTTACATCATATGGATCTCCAAGATACCATTGTATTGAGAATCAAGAGAGAGAAATGAAGCCATCTAGCTACTAACTACGGACCCGAAGGTCTACAAAGAACTACTCAAGCATCATCGGAGAGGCACCAATGGAGGTGGTGAACCCCATCCGAGATGGTATCTAGATTGGATCTGGTGGTTTTGGAATCTATGGCGGCTGGATGAATATTTCGTTGACTCCCCTAGGGTTTCTGGAATATTGGGGTATTTATAGAGCAAAGAGGCGGTCTGGGGGGCACTCAAGGTGGGCACAACCCACCAGGGCGTGCTTGGGCCTCCTGGATCCCCTGGTGGGTTGTGCCTCCCTTGGGGCACCCCTCAGGCGCAGCCAGGGCCCGTTGTATTCCTTCTGGCCCATAAATATTCTCCGTAAAGTTTTGGGGCATTTGGACTCCGTCTGATATTGATTTTCTGCGATGTAAAAAACATGGAAAAAACGGCAACTAGCACTTGGCACTCTGTCAATAGGTTAGTAAAAAAATGATATAAAATGACTATAAAATGATTATAAAACATCCAAATTGATAATATAACAACATGGGACAATCAAAAATTATAGATACGTTGGAGACGTACCAGCATCCCCAAGCTTAACTCCTACTCATCCTCGAGTATGGAAGTGATAAAAACAGAATTTTTAATGTGGAATGTTGCCTAACATGTCATATCATATTTCTTTTCTCTATAGCATGGACATTTAGACTTTTATATTGTTCAAGGCAATAGTCTAGTTTTGACATGATAATTTAAATACTCAAGCATATCAACAAGCAACCATGTCTTTCAAAATATCAACGCTAAAATAAGTTATCCCTAGCCCGTCATGCTCAACCATTGATCCATTTATGAAACACATTCGAATATTAGCTATACCCAATACTTAAGTACGATCATATTGCCTCCTAGTTGGTGCTTTTACAATAGAAGATGTAGACTCAAAATAAAAATTGCATAAAGTAAAGGAAAGGCCCTTCGTAGAGGGAAGTAGGGATTTGTAGAGGTGCCAGAGCTCAAAGCGGAAAACTTTGAGAGAAAAACATTTTGGGAGGTGTATCCATCCCACCAACGAAAACGACTTAGAGTTCCCAATACTTTCCATGCATAGATATATCATAGGCAGTTCCCAAACAGAAAATAAAGTTTATTCCTTTTTCCACCATGCTTTCGCTTTCCATGGCTAACCGTATCCACAGGTGCCCTCCATACCAACACTTTCCAAGGAATTTATTATTTGACAACATAAAGTAAATTCATTTTTGCATTTCGGGACTGGGCATCCCTAATACCTTTGCCTTACTCTCGTGCAATGACAAGTGAATAAACACTCATCGTGAGAATAACACATCTAGCATGGAAAATATTAGCCACCCCTCACCGCTCCGCGAGCGAAAAAACACACAAAAGAGAAGTTTATTTTGAAAATTAGAGATGGCACATGCAAATTTGCTTAGAACGGCAAAAGAATACCGCATATAGGTAGATATTGTGGACTCATGTGGCAAAATTGGTTTAAAGGTTTTTGGATGCACAAGTAGAGATCATACTTAGTGCAAAATGAAGGCTAGCAAAAGATTGGGAAGCGACCAACTAAGAAACGAATAATCTCATAAGCAAGCATTAAGCATAAATAACACTGAATAATGCACCACAAGTAGGATATAATTTCATTGCATGACTATTGAATTTCGTACTTGCATAGGGAATCACAAACCTTAATGCCAATATTCTTACTAAAGCATAATTACTCATCAAGATGACTCACATATCACATCATCATATCTCAAAACTATTACTAAGAATCAAGTTTATTTTGTCCAATGATCTTCATGAATTTTTTTATTATATCCTTCTTGGATATCTATCACTTTGGGACTAATTTTCATGTGTTGCTTTTCATAAGCTCAAACAAATATAAGTGAAGATCATGAGCATAATATTTCTTTCTCTTAAATTAATTTAAGTGAAGCAAGAGAGAATTTCTTAAAAAAATTACTAACTTTCAAATAAATCTAAGTGAAGCAAGAGAACATTTCTTCAAAAATACTAAAGCACACTGTGCTAAAAAAAGATATAAGTGAAGCAATAGAGCAAGTCCATAGCTCCTAAAAAATTAAGTGAAGCATAGAGAGAAATTCTAACAAGTCATGACATAATTTTGGCTCTCTAAAATAGGTGTGTCCAGCAAGGATTGATGACTCAAAACAAAAAATAAAACAAGAAAAGACTCATATCATACAAGGCGTTCCAAGCAAAACACATATCGTGTGACCAATAAAAATATAGTTTCGAGCAAAATACCGATGGTCGTTAGAAGAAAGAGGAGATGCAACTCGGGGGCATCCCCAAGCTTAGTTGGTTTCTCATATTTGGATAATAGCTTGGGATGCCGGGGCATCCCCAAGCTTAGGCTCTTCTATCCTCTATTCCTTCATCCATCGTAAGATAACCCGAAACTCAACAAAAACCTTCGTGAGATCCGTTAGTATAAGAATAATAAATCACTACTGTAAGTGTTGTATCAAACCAATTCATATTTTGTTTTTGTATTATATCTACTGTATTACAACTTTTCTATGGCAAAAACTCATCAAAGCAAACCATAGAGCCATCATAATAAGCACACAACACAAAGAAAACAGAATCTGTCAAAACAGAACAGTCTGTAGCAATCTGACTATTTTGAATACTTCTGTACCTCCAAAATTCGGAAAAAATAGGATGACCTGAGCAATTTGTATATTTATCTAGTGCAAGTGGAATGAGTATTTTATCGCTCTCTGATAAAAAACTAAAATTATTTTCGTGAGCATAAAAGTTTCTGTTTTTCAGCAAGATCAAACAACTATCATCCAAGAAGATCCTAAAGGCTTTACTTGGCACAAACACTAATTAAAACATAAAAAACGCAATCATAACAGTAGCATAATTGTGTTAACACTCAAAAACAGAAAGCAAAAAACAAAAATAAAATTTATTCATTGGGTTGCCTCCCAACAAGCGTTATAGTTTTACGCCCTTAGCTAGGCATAAAGCAAGAATCTAAGTTTTGTCATCCTTGTAATTTGGAAAGAAAAGGGAAAATTTTCTATCAATGGCATTTAATTTTCTATTTTGTGACAGAACATGGACATTGATAACAGAAGAAAGATTGAGCATGTCGCGAAAATTCTTATCTAAACTAGCCTTCATCTCTTTATTTTTTTTGTTTTGATAAAAGCACAAAAGAGTGGTTGATTCAACATTTTCTCCTTCGTGGTGCCCAAATATAGCTTTCATCCTCTCATAAGTATTAATGGCATCCCCTTCAAGGAAACCGTTTTCAAATATAGAATCTAAAACTTATTTGAAGGAAGAAGTTAAACCGTCATAAAAACTTTTCAAGTATATCTCTATCTGGTATTGGGGCATGTAGCTAGCTCGAATTCTCAACAACCTATCCCAAGCATCTTTCAAAGATTCATCAAGTAAATAACAGAAACTTCTGGAATCATCTTCATCGTAATGGTTAAGATTTTCCACAACATCCCTAGTAGATCCTTCCATAGCATCATCGTTTATGAGCTTAGAGAGGACAGAGGGGCTATCCAAAGTATTAAGACTCGGGAGAAAACTCTTAGCTCTTTTAAGATCGGACATGGCGAAAAAGTGGAGAACGAAAAAGAGAGGCGAATAAAACGGCAAATTTTTGTGAAGTGGGGGAGAGAAAAACGAGAGGCAAATGGCAAATAATGTAAATTGCGAGGAGATGAGATTTGTGATTAGGAACCTGGTATATGTTGAAGATCCTCCCCGACAACGGCGCCAGAAATTCCTTTTGATGTCGCTTGAAGCTACATCGGTATTTCCCCAAAGAGGAAGGGATGATGCAGCACAACGGTGGTAGGTATTTCCCTCATATATGAAACCAAGGTTATCAAACCAGTAGGAGAACCAAGCAACACAACATAAACAGCCCGTGCACACAAATAACAACCACTCGCAATCCGACGTGTTAAAGGGGTTGTCAATCCCTTTCGGGTAACAGCGCCAGAAATTGGTGTGCGCATGGGAGAAAGTTCTAATAGATTGAATAAATAGATCGCAAATAAAATAAAGTGAAGCAAAGTATTTTTGGGTTTTTGGTTTAGTAGATCTGAAAATAAACGCAAAGAAAAAGTAGATCGCGAAGGCAAATAATATGAGAAAGACGATCCGGGGGCCGTAGGTTTCACTAGTGCCTTCTCTCGAGAAAAATAGCAAATGGTGGGTAAACAAATTACTGTTGGGAAATTGATAGAACTTCAAATATTCATGATGATATCCAGGCAATGATCATTATATAGGCATCACCTCCAAGATTAGTAGACTAACTCCTGCCTACATCTACTACTATTACTCCACACATCGACCGCTATCCAGCATGCATCTAGTGTATTAAGTTCATGGAAAAACAGAGTAATGCAATAAGAATGATGACATGATGTAGACAAGATCTATCTATGTAGAGATAGACCCCTTTTATCCTTAGTGGCAACGATACATACGTGTTGTTTCCCTTTCTGTCACTGGGATCAAGCACCGTAAGATCAAACCTGCTACAAAGCACCTCTTCCCATTGCAAGATAAATAGATCAAATTGGCAAAGCAAAGCCCAAATATCGGAGAAGAAATACGAGGCTATAAGCAATCATGCATATAAGAGATCAAAGAAACTCAAATAACCTTCATGGATATAAAAAGATATGACAGATGATGTCTACTAGACAACCTTCTACTTGTAGACCTTGTTGGGCCTCCAAGTGCAGGGGTTTGTAGGACAGTAGCAAATTTCCCTCAAGTGGATGACCTAAGGTTTATCAATTCGTGGGAGGCGTAGGATGAAGATGGTCTCTCTCAAGCAACCCTGCAACCAAATAACAAAGAGTCTCTTGTGTCCCCAACACACCCAATACAATGGTAAATTGTATAGGTGCACTAGTTCGGCGAAGAGATGGTGATACAAGTGCAATATGGATGATAGATATAGGTTTTTGTAGTCTGAAAATATAAAAACAGCAAAGTAACTAATGATAAAAGTGAGCTATATATAGGGGGAGAGGGAGGGCTGCGCCCCCACCTAGGGTTTCCTCCCTAGGGGTGGCAGCAGCCCTAGATCCCCATCTGGGGTGGCGGCCAAGTGGGGGGGAGAGGGAGGCGCACCAGGCATGGGCCTTAGGGCCCATCTGCCCTTAGGGTTTGCCCCCTCTTCCCCTTAGGCGCATGGGCCTTGGTGGGGAGGCGCCCCAGCCCACCTAGGGGCTGGTCCCTTCTCACACTTGGCCCATGTATGCCTCCGGGGCCCGTGGCCCCTCCCGGTGGACCCCCGGACCCCTCTGGTGGTCCCGGTACACTACCGGTGATGCCCGGAACAATTCCGGTGGCCAAAACCATACTTCCTATATATCAATCTTTACCTCCGGACCATTCTGGAACTCCTCGTGACATCCGGGATGTCATCCGGGACTCCGAACAACATTCGGTAACCGCGTACATACTTTCCCTATAACCCTAGCGTCATCGAACCTTAAGTGTGTAGACCCTACGGGTTCGGGAGTCATGCAGACATGACCGAGACAACTCTCCGGTCAATAACCAACAACGGGATCTGGATACCCATGTTGGCTCCCACATGCTCGACGATGATCTCATTGGATGAACCAAGATGTCAAGGACTCAACCAATCCCGTATACAATTCCCTTTGTCTAGCGGTACGATACTTGCCCGAGATTCGATCGTTGGTATCCCGATACATTGTTCAATCTTGTTACCGGCAAGTCTCTTTACTCGTTCTGTAACACATCATCCCGTGATCAACTCCTTGATCACATTGTGCACATTATGATGATGTCCTACCGAGTGGGCCCAGAGATACCTCTCCGTTTACACGGAGTGACAAATCCCAGTCTCGATTCGTGCCAACCCAACAAACACTTTCGGAGATACCTGTAGTGTACCTTTATAGCCACCCAGTTACGTTGTGACGTTTGGCACACCCAAAGCACTCCTACGGTATCTGGGAGTTGCACAATCTCATGGTCTAAGGAAATGATACTTGACATTAGAAAAGCTTCAGCATACAAACTACACGATCTTTGTGCTAGGCTTAGGATTGGGTCTTGTCCATCACATCATTCTCCTAATGATGTGATCCCGTTATAAACGACATCCAATGTCCATGGTTAGGAAACCGTAACCATCTATTGATCAACGAGCTAGTCAACTAGAGGCTTACTAGGGACATGGTGTTGTCTATGTATCCACACATGTATTTGAGTTTCCTATCAATACAATTCTAGCATGGATAATAAACGATTATCATGAACAAGGAAATATAATAATAACCAATTTATTATTGCCTCTTGGGCATATTTCCAACAGTCTCCCACTTGCACTAGATTCAATAATCTAGTTCACATCGCCATGTGATTAACACTCACAGGTCACATCGCCATGTGACCAACATCCAAAGAGTTTACTAGACTCAATAATCTAGTTCACATCACTATGTGATTAACACTCAATGAGTTCTGGGTTTGATCATGTTATGCTTGTAAGAGAGGTTCGTAGTCAACGGGTCTTGCCATATTCAGATCCCTATGTATTTTGCAAAACTTTATGTCATATCGTAGATGCTGCTACCACGTTCCACTTGGAGCTATTCCAAATTGTTGCTCCATTATACGTATCTGGTATCTCTACTTAGAGCTATCTGGATAGGTGTTAAGCTTGCATCGACATAACTCTTTACGTCGAACTCTTTATCACCTCCATAACCGAGAAACATTTCCTTATTCCTCTAAGGATAATTTTGACCGCTATCTGGTGATCTACTCCTAGATCACCTTTGTACCCTCTTGCCAGACATGTGGCAAGGCACACATCAGGTGCGGTATTTCAGCATGGCATACCGTATAGAGCCTATGACAAAAGCATAGGGGACGACCTTCGTCCTTCCTCTTTCTTCTGCCGTGGTCAATCTTCGAGTCTTACTCAACTTCACACCTTACAACTCAGGTAAGAACCCCTTCTTTGACTGATCTATTTCGAACTCCTTCAAAAACATGTCAAGGTGTGCGTTCTTTGAAAGCACCATCAGGCGTCTTGATCTATCTCTATAGATCTTGATGCCCAATATGTAAGCAGCTTTATCCAGGTCTTCCTTTGAAAAACACTCTTCAAACAACTGTTTATTCTTTCCAGAAATTCTACATTATTTCGGATCAACAATATGTCATCCACATATACTTATCAGAAATGTTGTAGTGCTCCCACTCACTTTCTTGTAAATACAAGTTTCTAACAAACATTGTAAAAACCTGAAAGTTTTGATCACTCCATCAAAACATATATTCTGATTCCGAGATGCTTGCTCTAGTCCATAGAAGGATTGCTGGAGCCAGCATACCTTTTAGCATCCTTAGGATCGGCAAAACCTTTTATTGTATCACATACAACTTTTCTTACGAAAACTTGGTAAGAAAACTTGTTTTGACATCCATCTGTAAGATTTCATAATCGAAAAATACAGCTAATGCTAACATGATTCCGACGGACTTAAGCATCGCTACGGGTGAGAAATTCTCATCGTAGTCAACTCCTTAAACTTGTGAAAAGACTCTTTCCCACAAGTCGAGCTTCATAGACGGTAACATTACCGCCCACGTCCATCTTCTTCTTAAAGATCCATTTATCTCAATGGCTTGCCAATCATCGGGCAAGTCCACCAAAGTCCATACTTTGTTCTGATATATGGATCCTATCTCGGATTTCATGGCTTCTAACCATTTGTCGGAATACGGGCCCACCATCGCTTCTCCATAGCTCGTAGGTTCATTGTTGTCCAACAACATGATATCTGAGACAGGATTACCGTACCACTTAGGAGTAGTACATATCCTTGTCGACCTATGAGGTTCGATAGCAACTTGATCCGAAGCTTCATGATAACTATCATTAACTTCCTATTCAATAGACGTAGGCTCCACAGAAAACATCTTTCTATGTTGCATCACTCTCTGGTTGAAGTAGAGGTTCGACAACCTCATCAAGTTCTATCTTCCTCCCACTCAATTCTTTTGAGAGAAACTCCTTCTCGAGAAAGGACCCGTTCTTAGCGACAAACAATTTGCCCTCGGATCTGAGATAGAAGGTATACCCAACTGTCACCCTTGGGTATCCTATGAAGATGTGTTTGTCTGCTTTGGGTTCGAGCTTCTCCGGTTGAAGCCCTAAGCATCGCATCCCCAAACATTAAGAAACAACAACTTTGGTTTCTTGCCAAACCAATGTTCATATGATGTCGTCTCAACGGACTTAGATGGTGTCCTATCTAAAGTGAGTGCAGCTGTCTCTAATGCATAACCTCAAAATGAAAATGGTAGATCGGTAAGAGACATCATAGATCGCACCATATCTCATAAGGTTCGATTACGACGTCCGGATACACCATTACCTTGTGGTGTTCCAGGTGGCTTCAACTGTGAAACAATTCCATAATGTCTTAAGTGATTGCCAAACTCATAACTCAGAAAATCCCCTTTTGATCAGATCGTAGGAACATGATCTTATTGTTATGATGATTCTTAACTTCACTCTGAAATCGCTTGAACTTTTCAAACGTTTCAGACTTGTGCTTCATTAAGTAGATATACCTATATCTACCCAAATCGTCAGTGAAGATGAGAAAATAGCGATATCCACCGCACGCTTCAATTCTCATTGTATCACACGCATCAGCATGCATGATTTCCAACAAGTCACTTGCCCGTTTCATTGTACCTGAAAACGGGGTCTTAGTCATCCTGCCCATGAGGCATGGCTCGCATGTGTCAAGTGATTCAAAATCAAGTGACTCCAAACATCCATCAACATGGAGTTTCTTCATGCATCTTACGCCAATATGACCTAAGCGGCAGTGCCACGAGAAAGTGGTACTAACTCTACATCTTTTGGCATGAACATGTGTATTACCACGACCGAGATTCAATGAACCATTCACATAGGGTGCATGACCATGAAAGGTATCATTCATGTAAACAGAATAACCATTATTCTCTAACTTAAATGAATGACCGTATTGCAATGAACATGATCTAATCATATTCATGCTCAACGTAGACACCTGATAACATTTATCTAGGTTCAATACTAATCCCGAAGGCAGATGGAGCGTGTGATTATGATCTCATCAACTTTGGAAACACTTCCAACACACATCGTCACCTCGCCCTCAGCCAGTCTCCGTTTAGTCCGTAGCTTTTGCTTCAAGTCACCAATAATAGTAACTGAACCGTATCCAATACCCAGGTGCTACCGGGAGTACTAGTGAGGTACACATTAATAACACGTATAAATTTTTTTGAAGTTGCCAGCCTTCTTATCTACCATGCATTTGGGGTAATCCCGCTACCAGTGACCGTTCCCTTTACAATAGAAGCACTTAGTCTCGGGTTTGGGTTCAACCTTGGGTTCCTTCACTGGAGCGGCAACTGGTTTGCCATCCATTAAGTTTCCCTTCTAGCCCTTGCCCTTCTTGAAACCAGTGGTCTTGTTAAACCATCAACACTTGATGCTCCTTCTTTATTTCTACCTTTTGCGGTCTTAAGCACCGCAAACAGCTCCGGGATCAACTCCATCCCTTGCATGTCATAGTTCATCATGAAGATCTAGTAGCTTAGTGATAGTGGCTAGAGAACTCTATCAATCACTATCTTATCTGGAAGTTTAACTCCCACTACTTTAAGTGATTGTATCACCCAGACATTCTGAGCACATGCTCACTAGCTGAGCTATTCTCCTCCATCTTCTTGGCAAAAGAACTTGTTAGAGGTCTCACACCTCTCAACACGGGCATGAGCCTGAAATCCCAATTTCAGCTCTTGGAACATCTCATATGTTCTATGGCGTTCAAAACGTCATTGGAATCCCGATTCTAAGCCGTAAAGTATGGTGCACTAAACTATCAAGTAGTCAACATGACGTGTCTGTCAGGTGTTCACAACATCCACAGACGACGTTGTAGGGGTCTGCACATCGAGCGGTGCATCAAAGACGTAAGCCTTCTGTGTAGCAGTGAGGACACTCCTCGGACTACGGACCTAGTCCGCATCATTGCTTACAATATCTTTCAACTTAATCTTTCTCTAGGAACGTATTAAAATAGGGAGCTACAATGTGAGCTATTTGTCTACAACATATTTGCAAAGACAATTTAGACTATGTTCATGATAATTGAGTTCATCTAATCAAATTATTTAATGAACTCCCACTCAGATAGACATCCCTCTAGTCATCTAAGTATAACATGATCCAAGTTAACTAGGTCGTGTCCGATCATCACGTGAGACGAACTAGTCAACATCGGTGAACATCTTCATGTTGACCGTATCTTCTATACGACTCATGCTCGACCTTTCGGTCTACCGTGTTTCGAGGCCATGTCTGTACATGCTAGGCTCGTCAAGTCAACCTAAGTGTATTGCGTGTGTAAATCTGGCTTACACCCGTTGTATTCGAACGCTAGAATCTATCACACCCGATCATCACGTGGTGCTTCGAAACAACGAACCTTCACAATGGTGCACAGTTAGGGGGAACACTTTTCTTGAAATTATTACGAGGGATCATCTTATTTAAGCTACCGTCATTCTAAGCAAATAAGATGTAAAACATGATAAACATCACATGCAATCAAATAGTGACATGATATGGCCAATATCATTTTGCTCCTTCTGATCTCCATCTTCGGGGCTCCATGATCATCGTTGTCACCGGCATGACACCATGATCTCCATCATCATGATCTCCATCATCGTGTCTTTCTTGAAGTTGTCTCGTCATCTATTACTTCTACTACTATGGCTAATGCTTTAGCAATAAAGTAAACTAATTACATGACGTTTATGTTGACACGCAGGTCATAAATAAATAAAGACAACTCATATGGCTCCTGCCAGTTGTCATACTCATCGACATGCAAGTCGTGATTCCTATTACAAGAACATGATCATCTCATACATCACATATATCATTTATCACATACTTTGGCCATATCACATCACAAAACACTTGCTGCAAAAACAAGTGGGACGTCCTCTAATTGTTGTTGCAAGTTTTTACGTGGCTGTTATAGGTTTCTAGCAAGAACATTTCTCACCTACGCCAAAACCACAACGTGAATTGCTAATTTCTATTTACCCTTCATAAGGACCCTGTTCATCGACTCCGATCTGACTAAAGTGGGAGAGACAGACACCCGCCAGCCACCTTATGCAACTAGTGCATGTCAGTCAGTGGAACCGGTCTCACGTAAGCGTACGTGTAAGGTTGGTCCGGGCCGCTTCATCCCACAATGCCGCCGAATCAAGATAAGACTAGTGACGACAAGATAATTGACAATATCGACGCCCACAACTGCTTTGTGTTCTACTCGTGCATAGTAACTACGCATAGACCTAGCTCATGATGCCACTGTTGGGGATCGTAGCAGAAATTTAAAATTTTCTACGCATCACCAAGATCAATCTATGGAGTAATCTAGCAACGAGGGGAAGGAGAGTGCATCTACATACCCTTGTAGATCGCTAAGCGGAAGCGTTCAAGTGAACGGGGTTGATGGAGTCGTACTCGTCGTGATCCAAATCACCGATGATCCTAGTGCCGAACGGACGGCACCTCCGCGTTCAACACACGTACAGCCCGGTGACGTCTCCTACGCCTTGATCCAGCAAGGGGAGAAGGAGAGGTTGGGGAAGACTCCATCCAGCAGCAGCACAACGGCGTGGTGGTGGTGGAGGAGCGCAGGACTCCAGCAGGGCTTCGCCAAGCACTACGAGAGACGAGGAGGGAGAGGGGTAGGGCTGCGCCAACAGGGGAGGAACTTCATGTGTTGGGCTGCCCCTTTGCCTCCGCTATATATAGGGGGAGAGGGAGGGATGCGCCCCCACCTAGGGTTTCCTCCCTAGGGGTGGTGGCAGCCCTAGATCCCCATCTAGGGTGGCGGCCAAGTGGGGGGAGAGGGAGGCGCACCAGGCATGGGCCTTAGGGCCCATCTGCCCTTAGGGTTTGCCCCCTCTTCCCCTTAGGTGCACGGGCCTTGGTGGGGAGGCGCCCCAGCCCACCTAGGGGCTGGTCCCTTCTCACACTTGGCCCATGTATGCCTCCGGGGCCCGTGGCCCCTCCAGGTGGACCCCCGGACCCCTCCGGTGGTCCCGGTACACTACCGGTGATGCCCGGAACAATTCCGGTGGCCAAAACCATACTTCCTATATATCAATCTTTACCTCCGGACCACTCTGGAACTCCTCGTGACATCCGGGATCTCATCCGGGACTCCGAACAACATTCGGTAACCGCGTACATACTTTCCCTATAACCCTAGCGTCATCGAACCTTAAGTGTGTAGACCCTACGGGTTCGGGAGTCATGCAGACATGACCGAGACAACTCTCCGGTCAATAACCAACAGCGGGATATGGATACCCATGTTGGCTCCCACATGCTCCACGATGATCTCATTGGATGAACCAAGATGTCAAGGACTCAACCAATCCCGTATACAATTCCCTTTGTCTAGCGGTACGATACTTGCCCGAGATTCGATCGTTGGTATCCCGATACATTGTTCAATCTTGTTACCGGCAAGTCTCTTTACTCATTCTGTAACACATCATCCCGTGATCAACTCCTTGATCACATTGTGCACATTATGATGATGTCCTACCGAGTGGGCCCAGAGATACCTCTCCGTTTACACGGAGTGACAAATCCCAGTCTCGATTCGTGCCAACCCAACAAACACTTTCGGAGATACCTGTAGTGTACCTTTATAGCCACCCAGTTACGTTGTGACGTTTGGCACACCCAAAGCACTCCTACGGTATCTGGGAGTTGCACAATCTCATGGTCTAAGGAAATGATACTTGACATTAGAAAAGCTTCAGCATACAAACTACACGATCTTTGTGCTAGGCTTAGGATTGGGTCTTGTCCATCACATCATTCTCCTAATGATGTGATCCCGTTATAAACGACATCCAATGTCCATGGTTAGGAAACCGTAACCATCTATTGATCAACGAGCTAGTCAACTAGAGGCTTACTAGGGACATGGTGTTGTCTATGTATCCACACATGTATTTGAGTTTCCTATCAATACAATTCTAGCATGGATAATAAAGATTATCATGAACAAGGAAATATAATAATAACCAATTTATTATTGCCTCTAGGGCATATTTCCAACATCATAGTCTCCATCATCCTTTCCTCACATGGGTCAATGCTCTAATGATGATCATCACACTTTTATTTACTTACAACTCAAGAATTACAACTCGATACTTAGAACAAAATATGACTCTATTTGAATGCCTCCGGCGGTGTACCGAGATTGTGATGAATCAAGAGTGACATGGATGAAAAATTAAGCATGGTGGCTTTGCCACAAATACGATGTCAACTACATGATCATGCAAAGCAATATGCCAATGATGATGCGTGTCATAATAAATGGAATGGTGAAAAGTTGCATGGAAATATATCTCGGAATGGCTATGGAAATGCCATAATAGGTAGGTATGGTGGATGGTTTGAGAAAGACATAAGGAGGCTTATGTGTGATAGAGCGTATCATATCACGAGGTTTGGATGCACCTGCGAAGTTTGCACCAACTCTCAAGATGAGAAAGGGCAATGCACGGTACCGGAGAGGCTAGCAATGATGGAAGGGTGAGAGTGCGTATAATCCATGGACTCAACATTAGTCATAAAGAACTCACATACTTATTGCAAAAATCAACAAGTCATCAAAACCAAGCACTACGCGCATGCTCCTAGGGGGGTAGATTGGTAGGAAAAGACCATCGCTCGTCCCCGACCGCCACTCATAAGGAAAGAAATCAAAGAACATCCCATGTTTCAAATTTGTCACACAACATTTACCATATGTGCATTCTACAGGACTTGCCAACTTCAACACAAGTATTCATCAATTTCAGAATTACTCAACTAACACACCTCTAATATTACCACCTTTATATCTCAAAACAACTATCAAGCATCCAACTTCTCTTAGCATTTAAAATTTATAACCAAAGTAAATTACCATGCTGTTCTAAAGGACTCCCAAAATGATATAAGTGAAGCAAGAGAGATCAATTATTTCTATAAAATAGAACCACCGCCGTGCTCTAAAAGATATGAGTGAAGTACTAGAGCAAATGACAAACTACTCCAAAAGATATAAGTGAGGATCAATGAGTAGTCGAATAATTATGCAACTATGTGAAGACTCTCTAGCATTTAATAATTTAAGATCTTGGTATTTTATTCAAACAGCAAGCAAAACAAAAGAAAATAAAATGACGCTCCAAGCAAAACACATATCATGTGGTGAATAAAAATATAGCTCCAAGTAAAGTTACCGATGAATGAAGACGAAAGAGGGGATGCCTTCCGGGGCATCCCCAAGCTTAGGCTCTTGATTGTACTTTAATATTACCTTGGGGTGCCTTGGGCATCCCCAATCTTAGGCTCTTGCCACTCCTTATTCCATAGTCCATCGAATCTTTACCCAAAACTTCAAAACTTCATAACACAAAACTTAACAGAAAACTCGTAAGCTCCGTTAGTATAAGAAAATAAATCACCACTTAGGTACTGTTGTGAACTCATTCTAAATTCATATTGGTGTAATATCTACTGTATTCCAACTAATCTATGGTTCATACCCTCCGATACTACTCATAGATTCATCAAAATAAGCCAACAACACATAGAAAACAGAATCTGTCAAAAACAGATCAGCCTGAAGTAATCTGGATCAAACGTATACTAATGGAACCCCAAAAATTATAAAATAAATTGATGTACGTGAGGAATTTATCTATTAATCATCTTCACAAATAATCAACTAAGTAGCACTCTCCAGTAAAACATAGCAGCAAATCTCGTGAGCGCAAAAGTTTCTGTTTTTTACAGCAAGATCACAAAGACTTTCCCCAAGTCTTCCCAAAGGTTCTACTTGGCACAAACACTAATTAAAACATAAAAACTCAATCATAAGAGAGGATAGATGAATTATTTATTAATAAACAGAATCAAAAGGCAAGAAACAAAAATAAAATCAGGTTGCCTCCCAACAAGCGCTATCGTTTAACGCCCCTAGCTAGGCATGATGATTTCAATGATGCTCACATAAAAGATAAGAACTGAAACATAAAGAGAGCATCATGAAGAATATAACTAGCACATTTAAGTCTAACCCACTTCCTATGCATAGGGATTTTTGAGCAAACAACTTATGGGAACAAGAATCAACTTGCATAGGAAGGTCAAGCATAACTTCCGGATTTTAAGCACATAGAGAGGAAACTTGATATTATTGCAACTCCTACAAGCATATATTAATCCCTCATAATAATTTTCAGTAGCATCATGAATGAATTCAACAATATAACCATCACATAAAGCATTACTTTCATGATCTACAAGCATAGAAAAATTACTACTCTCCACATAAGCAAAATTCTTCTCATTCAGAATAGTGGGAGTATCATAAGAAACTCGAATACTACAAATTGTTTCCACATTAAAAAAGTAATGTTCAGAAAAAGGGTTATCATAATCATGACAATTTTTATAAATATAATCATCACTACTTTTTATAGCATAAGTGTCATCACAATAATTATCATAAGTAGCAACTTTGTTCTCATCATAATCGATTGAAATCTCTTCCAAGATAGTGGAATCATTACTAAATAAAATCATGACCTCACCAAATCCACTTTCATAATTGTCAAAATAAGATTCAACATCCTCCAAAATAGAGGGATCATTACTTCCTAAAGTTGACACTCTTCCAAACCCACTTTCATCAATATAACCATCATACATAGGAGGCATGCTATCATCATAATAAATTTGCTCATCAAAACCTGGGAGACTAAAAATATCATCTTCATCAAACGTAGCATCCCCAAGCTTGGGACAAACATTAATTGCAGCAAATACATTCTCAAACATGTCATTCTCATCAAACATAGCATCCCCAAGCTTGGGCCTTTTCATATCATAAGCATAATCACTCTCATCATTAATAGTATGGATAGCACCAATAGTATAAAAATTATCATCATCATAATGAGTAATAGGAGCAACTTCATTTGGGAGGGATACATTCTTACCTTTGCTTCTCCGTCTTTTATTTTTCTTCTTCACATCATGTGTGGGTTTAATCCTCTTTTTGGAGCTCCTTATTAATGAGATTGGTTGAATAGGAGGCTCCTCCTCGTTACCTGATTCATCATAAGAAATAATAGGAGGATATTGGGAAGTCTCTTCCCTTTCATTAGTATTCTATTCATCTTCTATTTGTTTTCTTGTCTTTATGTAATTGGCAATATAAGGATTTTCAATGCAATTCACCGCACAGTACACATAAATTTCCTCTAGATCAAAATCAAGAACTTTATCAAGGGAAAATTCTGGAATATCCTTAGTTATACGTTTCATTTCTTCATAACCCAGAAGCAAACTAAGTTCATTATGATGCGCAAGGGAAATCAAGTCATCACAATTTTTGGACATGATTCGATCATGAAACAATTTGCATTGGGTATTTAAATGATCATGTGCATTGCAAAGTTCACAAGGATGGCAAAGAAATTTTAAATCTTCAGCACAAGCATCTAGCCTTTCTTGCAACCATTTCATTTCTAAATACTTATGCCTCTTGCAAAATCTATCTTCCCTATTTGGTGTGTACTTGCAAACTCTATGCACTCCACAAAATTTGACATGCTTATAAGAGACATTTTCATCATGACTAGTGCAATCATCATTAGTACTATGGATATTCAAAGAGTTCATACTAATAACATTGAAATCATGCTCATCATTCAAAGATTTAGTGCCAAACATTCTAATGCATTCTTCTTCTAACACTTTGGCACAATTATCGAAATCCTTATTTTCATGAAAGATATTAAACAGATGAAGCATATGAGGTACCCTCAATTCCATTTTTTGTAGTTTTCTTTTATATACTGAACTAGTGATAAAACAAGAAACTAAAAGATTCGATTGCACGATCTAAAGATATACCTTCAAGCACTAACCTCCCTGGCAATGGCGCCAGAAAAGAGCTTGATGTCTACTACACAACCTTCTTCTTGTAGATGTTGTTGGGCCACCAAGTGCAGAGGTTTGTAGGACATTAGCAAATTTCCCTCAAGTGGATGACCTAAGGTTTATCAATCCGTGGGAGGCGTAGGATGAAGATGGTCTCTCTCAAGCAACCCTGCAACCAAATAACAAAGAGTCTCTTGTGTCCCCAACACACCCAATACAATGGTAAATTGTATAGGTGCACTAGTTCGGCGAAGAGATGGTGACACAACTGCAATATGGATGGTAGATATAGGTTTTTGTAATCTGAAAATATAAAAACAGCAAGGTAACTAATGATAACAGTGAGCATAAACGGTATTGCAATGCTAGGAAACAAG
Organism: Triticum aestivum; assembly: GCF_018294505.1. Taxonomy (NCBI): domain Eukaryota; kingdom Viridiplantae; phylum Streptophyta; class Magnoliopsida; order Poales; family Poaceae; genus Triticum; species Triticum aestivum. The sequence continues at coordinate 211,086,494 of NC_057803.1, read as the reverse complement.
GCCTAGGGTTCATACATTCACTAGTGCAAGTTTCTCTCAACAATAATAACATAATTAGATCATATAACTATCCCTCAACATGCAACAAGGAGTCACTCCGAAGTCACTAATAGCGGAGAACAAACGAAGAGATTATGGTAGGGTATGAAACCACCTCAAAGTTATCCTTTCTGATCGATCTATTCAAGAGTCCATAGTAAAATAACACAAAGCTATTCTTTCCGTTCGATCTATCATAGAGTTCATACTAGAATAAAACCTTAAGAAACAAATCAACCAAAACCATAATGTCACCTAGATACTCCAATGTAACCTCAAATATTCATGGGTATTATTATATGATATGCATCACACAATCTCAGATTCATCTATTCATCCAACACAAAGAACTTCAAAGAGTGCCCCAAAGTTTCTACCGGAGAGTCAAGACAAAAACATGTGCCAACCCCTATGCATAAGTTCACGAGGTCACAGAACTCGCAAGTTGATCACCAAATCATACATCAAGTGGATCACGTGATATCCCATTGTCACCACAGATAAGCACATGTAGGACATACATCAAGTGTTCTCAAATCCTTAACGACTCAATCTGATAAGATAACTTCAAAGGGAAAACTCAATTCATCACAAGAGAGTAGAGGGGAGAAACATCATAAGATCCAACTATAATAGCAAAGCTCGCGATACATCAAGATCGTGCCAAATCAAGAACACGAGAGAGAGAGAGAGAGAGAGAGAGAGAGAGAGAGAGATCAAACACATAGCTACTGGTACATACCCTCAGCCCCGAGGGTCAACTACTCTCTCCTCGTCATGTAGAGCGTCGGGATGATGAAAATGGCCACCGGAGAGGGATTCCCCCTTCCGGCAGGGTGCTGGAACAGGTCTAGATTGGTTTTCGATGGCTACAGAGGCTTAAGGTGGCGGAACTCCCGATCTAGGTTATTTTCTGGAGGTTTCTGTATTTGTAGGAATTTTTGTCGTCGGTCTCATGTCAAGAAGGTGCCTGAGTCATCCATGAGGTCGGCCCACGCGCCCGGGGGGGGTGGGCGCGCCCCCCACCCTCATGGACAGCCCGGGACTCTTTTGGCCCAACTCTTTTACTACGGGGTCTTCTTTTGGTCCATAAAAAATCGTCAAAAATTGGCATGTTAATTGGACTTCGTATGGTATTCTTTTCTGTAAAACTCAAAAACAAGGAAAAAAACAGAAACTGGCACTGGCACAGGGCTCTAGGTTAATAGGTTAGTCCCAAAAATCATATAAAATAGCATATAAATGCATATAAAACATCCAAGGTTGATAATATAATAGCATGGAACAATCAAAAATTATAGATACGTTGGAGATGTATCAACTGATCATAAACTCAAAGTTCATCGATCCCAACAAACACACCTGCAAAAGAGTTAACATCATATGGATCTCCAAGAGACCATTGTATTGATAATCAAGAGAGAGAGAGAGAGATGAAGCCATCTAGCTACTAACTACGGACCCGAAGGTCTACAAAGAACTACTCACGCATCATCGGAGAGGCACCAATGGAGGTAGTGAACCCCATCGGAGATGGTGTCTAGATTGGATCTGGTAGTTCTGGACTCTGTGCCAGCTAGATGAATATTTCGTCGACTCCCCTACGGTTTCTGGAATATTGGGGTATTTATAGAGCAAAGAGGCGGTCCGAGGGGGCACCTGAGGTGGGCACAACCCACCAGGGCGCGCCTGGGCCTCCTGGCGTGCCCTGGTGCGTTGTGCCTCCCTTGGGGCACCCCCAGGCGCAGCCAGGGCCCGTTATGTTCCTTCTGGCCCATAAAAATTCTCCGTAAAGTTTCGGGGCATTTGGACTCCGTCTGATATTGATTTTCTGCGATGTAAAAAACATGGAAAACAGCAACTGGCACTTGGCACTATGTCAATAGGTTAGTACCAAAAAATGATATAAAATGACTATAAAATGATTGTAAAACATCTAAGATTGATAATAACAGCATGAAACAATCAAAAATTATAGATACGTTGGAGACGTATCAAGACCCCCTCCCTCGCTCGAAACCGTAGCAAGTTCCCCGCTGCTGCAAGGCCTCCATTGTCAACATCTGTCGGTTTGCCCGTGCAGCTTACCCACCGATCTCCATACCCAGGCCGCCCTGAGTTTCTTAGATGATGCCTGCCAAACACCCCCTTTCCCACAGATCCCCATCCCCATCCTCATCCCCACTCCAGAGTGTAGCAGCCTAAGCCCGGCTACGCTTCCCGTGGAGCTCGAGGAGTGACTGGACCAAAAGAGGTGTATCGCGGTCTCTTCGCCCGATGTCGCTGAGGAAGATAGCGACCATTACTGGCGGCAGGCACTCAAGCAGCGGGCTAGAGTATGCGGGCATGTCTCGGCCGCCGGCTATGACATCGAGGTCATCAACAACGACGGCCTGAGGTGGGCTATGTCACAGGTTAAGTGGCCCACCCCCAACCCGTCGGGTTCAACCGCCGTCGATCTCATCCATGGCCCTGCTGCTTATCTCCTCTGGCTCGGTGTCAACAATTTGCCATCCTACATCGCCATCGAGCCCCTTTTGATATTTCTAAAGGACACATTCTGCGACGCTGGTTGGGATCCACAGCTTCCAAGTCAGACCTCATCGATAGCGACCACGAGGAGGGCACCCTCTCGGACTCTTCCCAGGGGAAATAGCCCATCAGCGACATCAGGGAGGGCACCCTACAGTCGTGCTCTTCCAAGGGGAAGGAGCCCATCTGCGACAACATGGAGTTCATCCAGGGTCCATGCTCTTCCCACAGGAACGAGCCCATCTATGACAAGTGAGGAAACCCATGATTTGTTTTGCCGTGCCTCTTTACAGGGGAAACCCATGATTTGTTTTGTCGAGTCCCTTTTGTTGTTGTCGGATGTGGGGTTCCGGCAAACCCTTAAGGTTCGAACATTGGGGTGCGCACGAAGTCTTTCCCTCCTACCGATCTACGCCCTAGCTCGCTAAGATCTCGCGGACGAACTCGACGAACTCACAACACAGAAAGACACAGGATTTATACTGGTTCGGGCGACCCTTGTGGTGTAACACCCTACTCCAATGCGGTGGTGGTGGATTGCCTCTTGGGCTGATGATGAACAATACAAGGGGAAGAACAGCCTCTTCCCAAATACTCCCTCTGTTCCTAGATATAGGGTGTATAGTTTTTGGCACGGAAATTAAAGAACGCACGTGGAGTGAAAATTTCACAAGTTTTGGGCGAGATTACACCTGACTAATTGACATGAGGAAATAGAGGAGCTTGCCCGATATAAGGAAATGTAATCAAATCCCTACAAAAATTATCCAAATGAGTGGTGCAATGCAATACACCTTATATTTCGGACTTTTTCTCAAAAATCTATACACATTATATCAAGGAACGGAGGGAGTATTGAGCAGGAAGGGAGCCAATAATGGCAGGCTAATTTGAAGGGGGAGGCTAGTACAAGCTATCCTAACAAAAGGTGGTCTGCGCCTGCGAAAGGCTCTGGTGGTGTCGCCGTCTTGGGCTCCGTGATGACCTCTGTCTTGTCGTCCTTCTGGTCTTGGTCTTGTTGCACCAAAACGGCAACCTTTGCCTAATGCCTCGGTACTCCTCGCCTGCGCTAGTTTCCTTAGCACCAAAGAGGAAACAAGGACGCTGCGCGTGCTGGCGCCCGCCTGGTGCCCGCCTAGTGTCGATCGTCATGGCTCACGTCACGAGAGCCTCGTGAGGTTCGCATCACCTTGATATCTCCGCTCCTCGTGAGCCTGCCTGACTAGGCCACTCTAGAGGAGGTCTCGTGTCGTCCTCCTTGCGAGGCTTGGCCCCTCGCGAGGGTCTTGGATGCCTTGTTGATGAAGATGGGTCGTACGGCCTGCTGGCTTAGCCACGCAGCGGGCCATAGGCAAGCAAGTCTGGGGACCCCCATTCCCAGGACGCCGACAGTAGCCCCCGGGCCCAAGGTGCGCTCGGGCTTGGCTTCGCGGCGAAGCCAAGGGCCAAGTACGGAGCGCCACGGGCCCCCAAAGCCTGCGTCCTTGGTTGACCCGTGGCGGTTGATTGGTCGTGGGCGTCTCTGCTTCCCCATGTTGCCTCGGCGACTGCACGACTTGACGAGTCCCTGCGACATGCAAGGGAAACCATCATTACCTGCGGTCATGCGAGGTGCCGGTTGGCATTCTCTTACTATAAATGGGGAGGGGGCAGAGCCCCCGTCGCCCATCTCTTCCTCGCTTGCTGCTTCATCTTCCTCACTCCACTACTAGCTTCTTCTTCCTCGCTTCGTTGCTCGTTGTGCCACCAATGGCGCCACGAAGGAAGTTCTCCGCCGCCGAGAAGGGAAAGGCCCCTCGTGAGGGACCCGGCTCGCCGGCGCCCAAGCGCGGACATGGCCGTCCGCGCAAGCACACCATGTCCCCTATCGTGGCCCACTGTCGGAGTGGCTCCACGGCATGCGGAGTGGGTCGTCCCAGCCACGGCGATCCAACTAACAAGGGGAGGCGTGCTTTGGTGCCCAACCCCCGTCCGCGCTTCCACATGGTGGAAGTGTCGCCGGAGTTTGTCGTCTGGTCGGAGAACCCGGCCGGCAACTGGCTCCAACTTCCGCGCTTCTTCGCCAAAGGGCTGCCGGCCTCCGGTCCAGGCGGACTCTAGCTGCAGGCAGATGGTTGCTGCAGCAAGGCCTCTTGGGTTGCAGTCGCGACTTCCGCCGCGGGCAACATAGCCCTGGCCCGCGGTTGGCAGACGTCCGCCCACGCACGCGGCTTGGGTCGGCGGTGCACCCTCCACTTCAAGTACGATGGAGAATCAACCCTCTACGGGAGGGTGTTTGGGGAAGATGGTCGCCGTGCCGGGTGCTGCCCCGAGGTGAACGATGGTGAGTAGGTGCTCGGTCTCGGGGACGGTCGCGACGAGGATGGGGGCGAGCCTGCCCTCGAGGGCGGCTGCGTCTTGTCCCACTACGACGGCTCTTCCTCCAGTGACAGCTCCAGCAGCAGTGGCCACGACCAGCTGCCACGCCCGCTTCGGAGGCGGCATTGGGTCATCCCGTCACCGCGCCTCCATGAAGCGCGAAGAAGGATCCGACTAGGTTTGGGGTGTCGCTAGGGGCCTGCCTCCGTAGATTGCTGTGAAGCTGCTTTTGTTTTACTCTTTTTCCTGCATCAAGAATGTAACCAGTTTGGGCCCAGGGGGCGTGTATCGAACTATGGTTCCTTGATTGTGGCACCGTGCGTGTTGTGTCGTTATTTCATGCAAAGATGACTTAACCTGGTATATCCGGGACGCCCTCTTCCTCACGAGGTGCTCATTTCCTCGTGCCCATCTTGCCTTGGTGGCCTGCATCTGCTGGGGAACTGCGAAAGCTCGTTAGGAAGTACATTAAAAGATTTGACGTTCGCCCTGGTCCTGTCCTGGCGCCTTGTATCGCGGTACCCAAGGGGCACGGACTAGGAGAGGCACGCCAGCTTTTGGGCTCGAACGAGGGTGGCTCGTGAGAAGGCAGAGAAGGGAGAAAATGCTCGCCAGGGCACCTGCCCAGCCCCCTTGTGAGGCATGCGAGAGAGAAAACACGAGCTAACCCGAGCCGGAAAAACGCAGCGAGAAGCGAGAGGGTCAACTCAGCAAGGAATGCCAAAAGCAAATTTTGATTAAGGAAAAGGGAGACAAATACGGAAAGCAAATGAAAAGCCACGTCCGGCACCTAATCTAGTCTTCAAGTCTTCTCACCAGCGCGGAGCTAAGTGTTGTCCACTAGGCATGGGCGGGAGCCCAGGGCCTGAGGCCGGCACCCCTGAGACTCCGGGGCGTGTACAACCCCAACTCATTATTACATGAGAGTGTCAAGGGCGGCGGTTCTTCACAGGCACCGGGCCTTCTTCACAGGCTCTAGGCCTTTCTTCTCAGGCTCTGGGCCTTTCTTCTCAGGCTCTAGGCCTTGCTTCACAGGCTCTGGGCCTTGCTTTATGGGTAAACCTCCAGAGGTGCTGGATGTTCCAGGCGTTTTGGACTGGTACTCCGTCTTGTGTCTCCAGGTGCACGGCGCCAGGCCTGGAGATGTGGACGACCTTGAACGGGCCCTCCCACATTGGTGAAAGCTTATGCAGCCCTTCCCTGGAGAGGACCCGCCTCAGGACTAGGTCTCCCGTCTCGAGTGTCCTGGAGCGGATGTTGCGGCAGTGGTATCGCCGAGTGCTTGCTGGTACCTCGCCGCCTGCAGCGCAGCTCCGCGGCGATGTTCCTCCACTAACACGAGGTCCATCCCCCGCGTGGTGTCCTGCTGCGTTTCATCAACGCAGGACCCATGCGGAGCGATGTTTGACCTCGTGAGGGAGGACCGCTTCGGCTCCGTAGACGAGGAAGAATGGAGTCTCTCCCGTTGGCTTGGTGGCGGTGGTCTAGATGGACCATAGTACGGACTGGAGCTCATCGTGCCAGCCCCTGCCGCAGGCCTCCAGCTTCTTCTTGAAGGTCCTGGTCTTGAGGCCCCTCAGGACCTCCGCGTTAGCATGTTCGGCCTGGCCATTGCTCCTGGGGTGGGCCACGGAAGTGTAGCAGATCTGCATTCCAAGGTTAGCATAGTAGGTTTTGAAGAGGTTGCTAGTAAACTGCGAACCATTATCTGTGATGATGCGGTTGGGGACCCCGAAGCGGCTCACGAGGCCCTTGATGAACTTGACAGGAGAGCCGGCTGGGATGGTACGGACGGCTTCCATTTCTGCCCACTTGGTGAACTTGTCGATGGCGACGTAGAGGTAACGGTATCCCCCTGGCACCCGAGGGAACAGGCCTAGGATATCCAGCCCCCAGACCGTGAACAGCCATGTGAGCGAGATAGTTTGAAGGCCCTAAGTTGGTTGATGGATTTGCTTGGAGTGGAGTTCACAGGCTTCGCAAGACTTCACAAGCTCGGCTGCGTCGTTGAGTGCTGTAGGCCAGTAGAATCCACTGCGGAACACCTTGCCAATGAGGGTCCATGATGACGAGTGGTGTCCGCAGTCCCCACCGTATATGTCAATCAGCAACTCCCTTCCTTGGTCGCTGGATATAACTCGTTCGGTGGTTTCCTATATAACTCGTTGTCTTGGATGCAGTATGCCATGACTTGTCGGGCCACGTGCTCCGCCTCCTCTTCCTTTTCCGGCAACGTCCCATGCATTAAGTACTCCTTGAATTCCTTGGTCCAGCATTCCTCCTGAGGTTCGAGCGCCAAGAGCAGCCGAGCTCCGGAGGTCGGTCCACAGGTCGGGGCTCCTATGGCCGGAGGGTGGGGGAGCTGCTCCCGAGGCTGGGTCGTGCTTGAAAGAGGTGGCGCAGCTGATGGCTTGAAGAGCCGCTCCTCAAATTCGCCCGGCTCCTATGGTTTCCGCTTGGATGCTCTCTGGGCGATGTCATTGGCTTCCCTGTTGGTCCCCCGGGGTACGTGTTGCAGCTCCAGGCCCGAGAACTGTTTCTCCATCTTGCGCACCTCCGCGAGGTAGGCCTCTGTATGCTCGTCCTTCGGCTCATACACCTTGTTGGAGAACTTGAGATGAGTTGTGAGTCGCCTCTGACAGTGAGGTGCTTCACCCCTAGGGCCGCTGCAGCCTTCAGGCTAGCTATGAGGCCTTCGTACTTCGTGATGTTGTTGGAGACCTTCTCACCATGCTGAAAGCAGAGTTGCACGGCGTAGTAGAGCTTGTCCTGGGTGGGCGAGATTAGCACTCCTCCAGCCCCCGCGCCCTGGTGTGCAAAGGCGCCATCGAAATGCATGACCCAACCGTCCGGAGCCTCACTTCTTGGGGACGTGGGCCGGTCTTCTCCTTCCTCAAGTGTCGGGGCATCCGTCCATTCTGCCACAAAGTCAGCGAGTGCGACCCCCTTGATGACCCTGGTAGTGCTGAACTCCAACTGGAATGCTTGCAACTCGATCTTCCACTCTGCGACCCTTCCGGCTGAGTTAGGGCTCCTAAGTATCCTTTCTAGTGGGTAGGCTAAGACGACCATGATGGGGTGGCCCTGGAAGTAGTGTCGCAGCTTGCGTGAGGCCACCAGGAGTGAGAGCAGGAGCTTCTGGGGCATGGGGTAGCATGCTCTCGCGTCTCGCAGTACGGTGCCTACAAAGTACACCGGGTGTTTGACAAGGGCTGGCATGTTGTCGAGGCTCGGGTCCTGCGGAGATCGGGACATATCCTGAGGTGGAAGGGTCCCTAAGACCCTGGTGTCCTCAGGAGCTTCTGCGACGCTGCCCTTCTGAGCTTGGCCTTCCACCCCTGATGCCTTTGTTGCGCCTTCCTGACCCCACGCTACTTCAGCCTTGGCCTAGCGGGGGGCGCCCTTGACTTGGTGCTCCTCCCGAACTGCCACCAACGCCGCGCTGGCGGAGTACGGGGTGGCAGCAAGGTAGAGTACCAGAGGCTCGAGGGGTCGCGGTGCCACCATCACTGGGGGTCTAGTGAGGTATTTCTTGAGGTCTTGGAAGGCCTGGTCGGCCTCCGGGTTCCACTCGAACGGGCCCTTCCTCTTCATGAGCTTGAAGAATGGTAAGGCGCAATCTCCCAGTTTGGAGATCAAATGCCCTAACGCGGTCACCCGCCCTGCTAGCTTCGGCATCTCTTTGAGGATCCGCGGCGGGCTCATGTCCTCGATAGCCTTGACCTTCTCCGGGTTTGCCTCGATCCCCCTGTGGGATACAAGGAATCCCAGCAGCTTGCCAAAGGGGACACCGAACACGTACTTCTCCGGGTTGAGCCTTAATTTCACTTGGCGCAGGCTCTGGAAGGTCTCCTCCAAGTCTTGAATCAATGTCCTTGCCTCGCGAGACTTGACCACTATGTCATCAACGTAAGCCTCGGCGTTCCTCCCTAGCTGCCGCCCCAGAGCGATGTGCATCAACCGCTGAAAGGTCGCGCCCGCGTTGTGCAGCCCGAAGGGCATGTAGGTGTAGCAGTACACCCCACATGGTGTCAGGAAGGCCATCTTCTCCACATCTTCCACCGCCATCTTGATTTGATGATACCCCGAGAACGCGTCCAGGAAGCATAGCAGGTCACACTCGGCGGTGGAGTCAACAATCTGGTCGATGCGCGGGAGTGGGAACGGGTCTTGAGGGCAGGCTTTGTTAAGATTGGTGAAGTCGACGCACATACGTTCCTTCCCGCCTTTTTCGGCACCACGACAGGGTTCGCCAGCCATTCGGGGTACCGGGCCTCTCGGATGGCACCTACCGCTTCGAGCTTGCGTGTCTCTTGGGCGATGAAGGCCTGCTTCTCAGTGAGCTGCGGTCTCGCTCGCTGCTTCACGGGGCGGACGTTGGGGCATACCCTTAGATGATGCTGGATCACCTCCCTCGGGACCCCTACCAGCTGATCTGGCTCCCACGCGAATATCTCCTTGTTTGTGCGCAAGAACCTCACCAGAGCTTCTTCTTGTTCCCGGTCGAGACCGGCTCCTATGGTAAAGGTGGCTCCTGAAGGCCCGTCCTCGCTGACCGGTACCTGCTTGGTTTTCGCCTTGTCTTGGGTGAACAACTGCTTCTTCTTGGTGGGCGCGGCCTCCCTGGCCGTGGGGCACCTGCGTCAGCGGGTTGTGCTGCTGCCGCAGTCTTGAAGGCGAGCCTGAGCGCTGTCAGGGCCTCCTTAGTGTCCCCCTTGATGGTGAGGACACCCTTGCTCCCTGGCATCTTCATGAGGTTGTAAACCGGGTGAGTCGCTGCCATGAACTGAGCGAGAGACGGGTACCCGAGGATGGTGTTGTACGGGAGGCCGATGCGAGCAACGTCGAAGTCCACCAGCTCGGTGCGATAGTTGTCGCGTGTGCCGAAGGTGACAGGGAGGCGGATCTGTCCCAGGGAGTGGGCAGCTCCACCACCCACTCCTGAGAAGGGCTTACTGAGGTCGAGCCACTCAAGTGGCACGTGGAGAAGGCTGAAGGCTTCCACGGAGGGCAAGTTGAGGCCGGCACCACCATCGATGAGGGTCTTGGTGACGGCCATGTTGCAGATGGTGGGCATGCAGAGCATCGGAAGCACTCCGGAGCCGGCGGTGGAGTCGGGGTGTTCTTCTGAGCCGAAGGTAAGGTCGGCCTCTGGCGCAGCCCAACCCGGGGGAGCCCCCGGGCGCCTGGAGGTGGCCCCGATCTAACGGAGGAACGGCTTGGTGTGGCGGTCTGACGGCGGTGCTTGAGAGCCGCCCAGCAGGGCCGCAACTGCGTGGTGCACCGGCACCACGTAGCGAGCAGTGAAGAGGTCGCGGACCTCCTCCCAAGATGCCACCGTGGATCTAGGAAGGTTGAGCAGCCAGGTGCATGGCTCGCCGGTGAGGGCCATGGGAAGCCAGTTGGCCATGACCTTGTCATCGCCCCTGGCTTCGAGGATGGCCTCCTCACACGCCAGCAGGAAATATGACGGGTCCGCCGCGCCGTCGTAGCGCGGCGGCATCTCTGGCCTGAACTTGGGCGGCCACTGCACCCGCCGCAGGGTGGGGGCCAGAGCTCGGAGCCCCCTGGCCCCGTCGTTGACGTTGACCGTCAGAGTCGGCGGTAGGGCGCCTGCCATGTGGGCGAAGCGCGGTGGCGACGGAGCACCAAATAGGAAACAAGGACGTTGCGCGTGCTGGTGCCCGCCTGGTGTCGATCGTCATGGCTCACGTCACGAGAGCCTCGGGAGGTTCGCCTCGCCTTCATATCTTCGCTCCTCATGAGCCTGCTGACTAGGCCGCTCTAGAGGAGGTCTCGTGTCGTCCTCCTCGCGAGGGTCTTGGATGCCTTGTTGATGAAGATGGGTCGTACAGCCTGCTGGCTTAGCCACGCAGCGGGCCGCAAGCAGGCAAGTCTGGGGACCCCCGTTCCCAGGACGCCGACAGTTGTGTAGTGAGAATATGTAGAGTTTTAATTGTTATATCTGGTTGTTTGCAGTATGCCTTGTTTATTTCAGTTGTTCACAATGTGATGCTCTATATGTGCAATTATTTACTGTGTAGTACATTTCATCAATCCAGTTTTAAACATACCGATAGGAATGCATATATTTGCTTGCTGTTAAGCCTGTTATAGCTAGCATATGCCTATTTTAAAGTTTTTTGATTGTTTGGTTGTTTGCAAATGCTATCTTTGGTTGTTCGTAGTATGCCTTGTTTATTCCAGTTATTCAGAACGTGATGTTCTATATATGCAAGTATGAACTGTCCAGTTCAATTTCATCAGTACCAGTTTCAACAATACCACTATGAATTACTACATTTGGTTGCTGCATCTTGTAGTTAACACGCCTTTCCATTTTTATTTAACAATAACCGGTGTACTTAGACCAGCACAATACCAGTTTGAATGACTATGTTTGCTTGTTGTTAAATGTTAGGCCTGTTGCAGTTAACACACCTTTCCACTTGTTTTGCTTTACTAGCGTGCTTAAACCTACACACTGAAGCTATCTTTTGGAGATTATTTTGTCTGCCATGGATAATTTTGGTTGATGTTTAGCCTGTTGTGCTTAAGATGCTTCTCGACGTACCTACACAGGACAATTTTGGGAACGAATGTTGTTTTCCATCGAGGTTAGTTTCATCCCATGGCTTATATATGCTCACTGTTCAGGATATCGGTAGCTAGTACCATATAGGCTGAGGGCTAATAAGGGACTAATTGGTGAATCAGACTTTTAACTAAATATATCTACAACCCATTAATCTTTAGGTTAACTATGGCCATATGTAATATATCTGAGGCTACATAGCAACATGCACTGTACTTAATGTATGAATATGCAATCATAGGCTACATAGCAACAAGGAACAGTGTTACATTAATGTTCTGATGATGTCGAGATATACGTAGAAGAGCAGCAGCAACAACAACAACAACAACAACAACAACAACAACAACAACAACAACAACAACAACAACAACAACAACAACAACAACAACAACAACACCAACAACAACAACAACAACAACAACAACAACAACAACAACAACAACAACAACAACAACAACAACACAACTCTGTTTGGATACTCAACTTAGCTAGAGGTTAGAGTTAGTTTCTATCTCATGACTAACCCTGAACTAACTCCATCCAAAGGGTTGTTTGGATGGCAGGGTTAGATTGACAATAAATGCACTAGGATAACTAACTCCAATTAGCACCTCTTGGGTTGGATAGTTTTTTGGGTGGGTTATAGATGCAACTAGCTCAAACTAGCCCTCGTTTTTAGATGTACTTTAGGGATATTTTAGCCCAAACTAGCTCAAACTAACTGTAACCCATGGATACAACAGCAGCTTATCAGCCGATAATTTGTAAGAATGCAATAAACTCCTTGCAGCCCATAATATAAGATGTTAATTCATCTAATATGTGAGTATATTGGATGTTATAAGATATTATAAAAGAGTGAGGTACTACATCATTGTGCAATTGTTGTTTAGCTTCTAATATTAACTTGGTGCTTTTAGGTACATATGTCATTGGTAAAGATCCGCGCTTCGACCATTTCTGCGTATGGGGCAATGAGATATCGATGAACCAGCATCAAGTGAGGAAGCTGGTAAAGACTATTAGTAAAATGGGTCCAAAGATGGCAACTAAACTATTTGTTTACACTTTATCCAAGACAACTGCGAACTGCAGGATGGTAAGTAAGAACTCTGCAGCCTTCTTTTTACTGCCCATAATGAGTTGTGTTAGACGACAATGTCTCAATCTTTTTCCTTTGCAGTGGTTGCCAAAGCAGTTTACTCAAGATTACCTCTCAAACTACATGATTGGTGGGCATGCAAAGGTTAAAGTATTTCTACCAGAACATGATGATTATCTAGATGTTTTCATGAAGACCGTGAAGGATGGGTGGTCGGCCATCACAAGGGGTTGGACTAGAGTCATGTGTGCCTTCTGCATGGAGGAGGGCACAATATGGGCATTCCGCTTCACCTTGTTCAGCAACCAGAATTTATTTCACCTCTTTCTTTACCGTCTTTAATAGTACAAGTATTCAACTGTGGTTCATCATTCTTTATTTGGTTCTTATGTAATTCTTGAACATATGTACCTATGAATCGAATAATGCATTGGTTGTTTGAACCTGATGGATATGAATAAAGCTATAGCATACATTCAAATTCAAATTCAAATCTGGTACAATTCGAAATAGCAGTAATTAAATTACGGTGAAATTACGCTCTCCAGTAATTACGGCACACACGGTTGGTAAAGCACAAATGTTTGCGATATACACCATAATCCGAGATGGTTCACAGAGAGGAAACATGTGCAAGCATGCACACAATTAACATTTGCAAAGCGTGTGTGATGTCAAACAATATCACAAACGGTGCGGGCAAACTAAACGCTTGTGATAGTTGCCTTATCATACACAATTCGCAACCATGAACTGTTTCTGATGAAGTATGCATCATAAACGTTGCACCACAGAATAGCGTGTGCGATAGTTGTCGTGTACGATTACGATGGTCCGTCGTTTCGTAATCCTATCTGACACTCATACAACAATTATCTAATCTTCTTAATTAGTTATCACATACGGTTTGGGACAAGCGAATGTGTGTGATTGTATGCTTATCATACACGTTCTATAAAGTGAACCATTTGTGATGGGTCGTGCATCATAAATGTAGCACCACAGAATACCAACTGCGATGGCAATGCGAGCACAAATAGGTAGGAGTATTGTATATGCATCTTGGATCCCTATCCCGACGGTTTTTGGGTCATGTGGGAAGGACCCCCCCCCCCCTATTGCCCACACTCACTTGGCGACGGTTCCAAATGTCGTCGCGGAAAGGGGTTAAAAATTGTCTGTATAGCACCGACACGTACCAGTGTTTGTTGATGTTATAATAATTTACATGATGCTTCTATGTTCGTATTTTGTTTTTATCGACACCTCTCTCTCTCTCTCTCTCTCTCTCTCTAAGCATGTGGACATGTTTTTCGATTTCGGTTTTCGCTTGAGGACAAGCGAGGTCTAAGCTTGGGGAGTTGATACGTCCATTTTGCATCATGTTTACCTACTGTTATTTATAATATTTTTATGCATAATAATGTTTTTTGGAGTAATTCTAATGCATTTTCTCTCATAATATGCAAGGTTCACACAAAGAGGGAGAATTCCGGCAGCTGGAAATCTGACCTGAAAAAGCTACGTGAGGCTACCTATTCTGCACAACTCCAAATGAGTTGACACTTCACGAGGAATTTTTATGAAATAAATAATAAATACTGGAGCAAATAACTATCGGAGGGGGCACTTGGTGAGCACAAGACACCAGGGCGCGCCTGGCCCCCGAAGCGCACCCTGGTGGGTTGTGCTCAGCTCATCCCACCTCCGGTGCCCATCTTCTGGCATATAAGTCATTTTGACCTAGAACAAATAAGGGGAGGACTTTTGGGACGAAGCACCGCCGTCTCAAGGTGGAACTTGGGTAGGAGCACTTTTGCCCTGCGACGGAGCGATTCCGCCGAGGGAACTTCCCTCCCGGAGGGGGAAATCATCGTCATCATCATCACCAAAAACTCTCCCATCTTGGGGAGGGCAATCTCCATCAACATCTTCAATAGCACCATCTCCTCTCAAACCCTAGTTCATCTCTTGTGGTCAATCTTTGTACCAGAACTATAGATTGGTACTTGTGGGTGACTAGTAGTGTTGATTACATCTTGTAGTTGATTACTATATGGTTTATTTGGTGGAAGATTATATGTTCAGATCCAACATGCTATTTAATACCCCTTTGATCATGAGCATGATTATCATTTGTGAATAGTTACTTTTGTTCTTGAGGTCATGGGAGAAATCATGTTGCGAGTAATCATGTGAATTTTATATGTGTTTGATATTTTGATGGTATGTACGTTGTGATTCCCTTAGTGGTTTCATGTGAACATCGACTACATGACACTTCACCATATTTGGGCCGAAGGGAATGCATTGTGGAGTATTTATTAGATGATGGGTTGTGAGAGTGACAGAAGCTTAAACCCTAGTTTATGTGTTATTCCGTAAGGGGCCGATTGGATCCAAAAGTTTAATGCTATGGTTAGAATTTATTCTTAATGCTTTTCTCGTAGTTGCGGATGCTTGCGAGGGGGTTAATCATAAGTAGGAGGTTTTTTCATGTAAGAACAACACCTAAGCACCGATCCACCCACATATCAAATTATCAAAGTAGCAAACACAAATCAAACCAACATGATGAAAGTGACTAGATGAAATTCACATGTACCCTCAAGAACACTTTGCTTATCATAAGAGACTGTTTTGGCATGTCTTTTGTTACTATTATCGTTACTTCCTCGTTACAAATTATCTTGCTATCAAACTACTTGTTACTTATAATTTCAGTGCTTGCAGATATTACCTTGCTGAAAGCCACTTATCATTTGCTTCTGCTCCTTGTTGGGTTCGACACTCTTACTTATTGAAGGACTACGATTGATCCCCTATACTTGTGGGTCATCACATAACGGGCCGTTAATAGGCCGTATTTGATGACGCCATGATAACATCCCAACGGGTTAACGAGACAGAAGCGAGCGGATTGTAATCACAGGCTGAATTTAGCCCACAAGCGGAATAGGCCAGTAAAGGACCATAAGTAACCGAATTTTGGAAATGAGCCCTTAGAAGGCCGAAAGTTAACACGGGCTGGAAACGGCCGACAGAATAATGGGTCGTTAATGGGTACAAAGCGATACACTGTTCATTATGGGCCAGTTTCACCTTGGGCATTTAATGGGCCCAAAGTAACAAAGGGCCTCGTATGGGTCGAAAGACGTCAAGGGCTATACATGGGCCAAAAGTTACAACGGGCTGGAATCTTATTGGACAGCCTAGATGATGCTACTTGGCCTAATTCGTATAGGCCGTAATGGGTCATGAGCTAGCGGGTTGTAAATGGGCTATATGTGAACAAGCCATTGACAGGCTTTCCGTGGGCCGGCCTGCTACCTTTTGACCAAGTCAAACAGGCCGGCCTTTTCACCGAAATGGGCCTCTGTTGGGTCGTGCCATGTGCCGACATATCATAGGCGCCTCTTGTCCAATGAGTGGATGACATCTGTCCCAACGGTGAGCCGACACATGATTCCTCCAGCCATTGAGAATTTTACATGTGGAAAATCCCCATTGGTCTGGGCTGTTAACGGGTTATCGGATCCAAACCGGAACCCGATAGCTTAGCGGGGACTCGTTACGGTGGATGCCATGTGTTGGTTACTCTTGACGAAAGCACCTCCATGACGCGCCATTTATCGTCATGGAAGTGAACACTTCCGTGATGATAATTTTGGTATTATCATGGAACACTTCTACGACAGCACAGGTATGACTATCTTGATTCTGTCATAAAATCGTCATGGATGTACATGCATGACAGAAAACATGACCTACTATGACAAACACGTATCATCAGGGAAGTGTTTTTTTGTAGATCCACACCCGACCCCCATCCTCCTCCTCCTCCTCCTTCCACATCCCACATGCCCCGACCGCCGGCGCGACACCTTCCACCCAAATCACCGACCCCTCCCTGATATGTCTCCAACGTATCTATAATTTATGAAGTATTCATGCTGTTATTTTATCATTCTTGGGTGTTTTACAATTATTTTATAGCAACTTTATATCATTTTTTGGGACTAACCTATTGACCCAGTGCCCAGTGCCAGTTGTTGTTATTTGCTTGTTTTTTATGTCGCAGGAAATCAATATCAAACGGAGTCCAAACACCGCGAAACTTTACAGAGATTTTTTTGGACCAGAAGGAACCCAATGGGCCAGAATTGTACTTGAGGGGTGCCCCGAGGGGGGCACAACCCAGCAGGGTGCGCCAGGGCCCCCTGGTGCGCCCAGGTGGGTCGTGTCCACCTCGGTGGCCCCCCGCACCCCCTCTTTGCACTATAAATTCCCAAATATTTCGAAACCCATCGGGGTTAACCTAGATCAGAAGTTCCGCCGCCGTAGGGCTTCATAGCCACCGAAAACCAATCTAGACCATTCCGGCACCCTGCCGGAGGGGGGAATCATCTCTGGTGGCCATCTTCATCATCCCGGCGGCCACCACGATGAGGAGGGAGTAGTCCACCCTCGGGGATGAGGGTTTGTAGTAGTAGCTATGTGTTTTACCTCTCTCTCTCTCTCTCGCTCTCTCTCGTGATCTATATCATGGGCTTTGTTAGCATAGATGGATCATATGATGTTTCTCCTCTCTATACTCTTGTTGTGATGAACTGAATCTTTACCCTTTGAAGTTTTGTCTTGTCGGATTGAATGTTCAGATATGAGAACACAAGATATATGTCTTGCGGTGTGAATACTTGAGGTGACAATGAGGTATCATATTGATTCACTTGATATATGTTATGGCATACAACTCGTGGATTCCTGCGGTGATATTAGGGTAATCTATGCATAAGGGTTGATGCACGTTTTTATTATCTTTTCTCCGACAGAAACTTTGGGGTGTAGCGACCCGACCTCAAACGGTCAAGTCTTTGTGCTTCAGTGTCATCCCTGGATCGGTAATGCTGACACACACAGTACTTGAAGGATTTATAACAGAGTAGCAATCACACACTTATTACATCGAATGTCTCAAAAGAGAACTTATTACAATAAATATGGCTTAAGGCCATCTAATACGATAACAGCGGAAGGCTTGGAAGATAAAGTGAGTCCATCAACTCCAACGGCATAGCTGAGCTGCATGGCAATGACCTAACGAACCTTACTCCTCGTCTGAAAAGTCTGCAACATAATACGTTGCAGCCCGAAAACGGGTCAGCACATGGAATATGATGGCAATATAACACAGTAGAGCAAGAACAGAATAATGCTATCACTACATGCATATTTGGCTGGTGGAAAGCTCTATGGTTATAGTTTTTGCGAAAAGCCAATTTTTCCCTACAACAAAGGAATAGATTTTATTTAACTATCATGGTAGTTGAAACATCATTGAGAAGGTTCCTCCAACTCAATACCAATTAAAAGTAATTATCAACCCAACAATATTAATTTAGAGTGATGAGATACATATGATAATCCAAGTACTAGATACTCAAGAATTGTCCATAACCAGGGACACGGCTAACCATGATTAGATTGTACACTCTGCAGAGGTTTGTGCACTTTTCCCCACAAGACCCGATCTCCTCCGTTGGATTTCTCGCACTACAGGGTGTTTGAGAAACGGATGACCGAGACACAGTCTTTCAGAAACATTACTCTTTACTCCGGGCAGACCATACCAACCTACATCCCTCTACCTGCTGATCCACCTCTTCAAGAGCTCATGTAACTTACTCAGCTATGCTAGAGCCCATAATAGCATGTGGCTGCACACGGAAGTTCCTAGCATGAAATATCTCAGTTCCCTTTGAGCCTGGGTGGTGGACCTTAGGATTATCACACGGGTACTCCGGGATATCCTAGGACAACACTGGATTCTCCAGGTGCCCGACAAACAATCCACCCAGATGTGTATTCAAGTTGCCACCTTAAGTTGAACCATTAATTAACAATCTCACATCTGTCATGGATTTCACTCACCCAAACCACGTCTACGAGCATAGCATAGCAATATAAGCAATACGTAGAAGTAACTCCCAAGGGTTTGATAATAACAGGGCAATAGGTTCTACCTCATTAAGTACTTCCCAACCCACATGTTAATCACATCCTAATCATGCAATGTTTGAGTATTGGATCTAATGCATAAAAACTGGGTGATAAAGGGGTATGATCAAAGTGTTACTTGCCTTGCTGATGATCCGCAAAACCTAAAGATTCGAAGTAGCATGCTTCGCACTCTGGGTGTTCTATCGCAAACAAACAATAGCATACATAAGCAATCAAGCAAAGAAGCATGGATAAAACTCAAATAAGAAGGTCTAACCAGAAAGTTCAACTTAAGAACTCCGGTTTGCAAAAAGAATCAAATCAAGCGAGGCAACGAAACTCAAACTCCGAAAGAAACAAGGTCCGTTTACTATTTTGGACTAAAGTCAAATTTTACAGTATCAAAACCTTGTTCAAGTTGATTAAACAGAAAGAGGGTTTTGAGAGAAGATGTAGGCGCTTGAATCGCATGATTCCGACAAACGAGCGAAAAGATAAACTAAAACAAAAATCGGATCAGAAATCGCAATCGAAAATAATCACGGAAAATCCAAGAAAAAGAAAAACTGACTAACAGGCTAACGAACGAACGTTCGCTGTCTGCGGCTAACGAGTGAACACTGTTTGTTAAAACGAACGTACGGACGAACGTCCGCTAAATAACTAAACCGAGAAAAATCGGCGAACCGATCTATTCAAAAAAACTTAAGGTTTCCTAAAAAACCGGATCGGTTCCTTTTAAAAAAACGAACGGCTGATTTACCTCCGGCGAGGCGGGGCGGCGACTCCGGTGAGGCGGGGCTGCGGCGGTGGGCGACGCGGGAGGCAGGGCGGCGCGGCAGCGGCGCTTGGCGCGGCGACGCGGCAACGGGCGGCGGCGGCGCGGCAACGGGCGGCGGCGGCGCGGCAAAGGCGGGGCGGCGCGGGGCGGCTCCGGTTGCGGCGGGGTGCGGCGGTGGTGGTGGAAATCGGGGGCGGGGCGAGGTACTTATAGGAGGGGGTGCTTGCTTGGGCGGGGGGGCAAGCGGCGCGGGGAAGGAGAGTATCGGCCGGACTCGGCCTCACGGGCGGCAGCGCGCTCCCGTTCTCCTGGAAGGAGACGGCGCGGGAGGTGGGCCGGCTGACTTGGGCTTCGGCCCAGTCGGCGGAGGAAACATTTTTTTTAAATAATTTCGCCGAAACTAAAAAAATCCTATAAAATAAAATAAAAACTAAAAATGCCAAAACAAATTTTCACCGTCTAAATAAAATATTTAGAACGAGATGAACATTTTCTTGGCCCTAAAATGCAACTTTGAAAAACATGCAATTTTTCTAATTCAAATAAAATAGCAATAAACTCCGAATAAAATCATATATTTGATTTTAGTATTTTTCCTCCAATATTTCATTTATTTTGGAGAAGTCGTATTATCTCCTCTCATATATTTTAATATGAAATATTTTCAGAGAGAAAAATAATTAAAACCAAACATCCTCGTTTCAATATTTGATAAAACCCAAATATGAAAACAGGGAAATCCCCAACTCTCTCCTAGGGTCCTTGAGTTGCTTAGGATTTCGAGGATCACGAAACGAAATGCAATAAAATATGATATGCATGAATGATCTATGTATAACATTCCAAATTGAAAATTTGGGATGTTACAAACCTACCCCCCTTAAGATGAATCTCGCCCTCGAGATTCGGGTTGGCTAGAAAATAGGTGTGGGTGGTCTTTGCGAAGATCATCCTCTCATTCCCAGGTGGCTTCATCCTCGGTATGGTGACTCCACTGAACTTTGCAAAACTTGATAACCTTGCTGTGGGTGACTCGGCTGGCAAATTCAAGAATCCTGACTGGCTTCTCCTCGTAGGTCATATCATTGTCCAACTGAATCGCCTCCAAGGGCGCCGTATCTCTTAGTGGTATATCAACCGTCTCAGCATGACACTTCTTCAACTGGGAAACATGAAACACATCATGAACTCCTGACAGTCCTTCAGGTAACTCCAACTTGTAGACAACTTTTCCCATACGTTCCAAAATTCGGTACGGTCCTACAAATCTCGGGGCTAATTTTCCCTTAACTCCAAAACGTTTCACTCCTCGCAGGGGTGACACTCGTAGATATGCTCTATCTCCAATTTCATAGGTTATTTCCTTGCGTTTCGAGTCTGCATAACTCTTCTGCCTGGACTGAGCTATCTTCAGTCTATCTCTAATCAACTTAACCTTTTCTTCAGACTCCTTGATCAAATCTGGTCCAAACAACGGACGGTCTCCAACTTCATCCCATAACAACGGTGTTCTGCACCTTCGTCCATACAGGGCTTCGAACGGTGCCATCTTTAAACTGGCTTGATAGCTATTGTTGTATGAGAACTCCGCGTAGGGCAAATTGTCATCCCAACTAGATCCATAATCTAGCGCACAGGCTCGCAACATATCCTCCAGAATCTGGTTGACTCTCTCGGTCTGTCCATCCATCTGCGGGTGGAATGTTGTACTGAACTCCAACCTTGTTCCTAAAGTCTGGTGTAGTTGATGCCAAAACTTTGAGGTAAACTGTGTTCCTCTATCTGATACTATGGTCCTTGGAACTCCATGCAGACATACGATCCTGGTCATGTATATCTTGGCCAACTTCGCACTTGTATAGGTGGTTTTCACTGGGATAAAGTGAGCCACTTTGGTCAAGCGATCAACTACTACCCATATAGAATCATATCCTGATTTGGTCCTGGGTAATCCGGTGATAAAATCCATGCCAAGTTTATCCCACTTCCATTCGGGTATCGGCATAGGTTGTAACAATCCTGCTGGCTTTTGATGTTCAGCCTTCACTCTCTGACATACATCACATACGGCTACATACTCGGCAATATCTTTCTTCATACCAGTCCACCAGAAACGCTCCTTCAGATCCAAATACATCTTGGTGTTTCCGGGGTGTATCGAGTATGGTGAGTCATGAGCCTCCTGAAGTATTAACTTCCTGATCTCTGTGTTATTGGGCACATAAATACGGTCCTCAAACCATAAGGTGTCGTGCTCGTCCTCACGAAAACCTTTGGCCTTTCCTTTGCCCATTCTCTCCTTTATCTCAGTAATCTCTTTGTCATCCTTCTGAGCTTCTCGAATCTTTCCTAACAATGTAGACTGAACCTCCATTGTTGCAACAAAACCTCTAGGAACAATCTCCAATCGAAGTTCCCTGAGATCCTCTGCTAACTCCTTTGGCAATCCCGTGCTTATTAGGGTATTAGCATAGCTCTTCCGGCTCAAAGCGTCGGCTATGACATTCGCCTTGCCTGGATGATAATGAAGCTTCATATCATAATCCTTTATAAGCTCCAACCATCTCCTCTGCCTAAGGTTCAACTCCTTCTGCGTGAAAATGTACTTCAAACTCTTATGATCCGTGTACACATCACAACGATTTCCAATAAGGTAACGTCTCCAAGTCTTGAGCGCATGCACTACAGCTGCTAACTCCAAATCATGCGTGGCATAATTCAATTCGTGCGGTTTTAGTTGTCATGAGGCATACGAAACAACTCTTCCGTCCTGCATAAGCACACTCCCAAGTCCTAGGCGAGAGGCATCGCAATACACTTGAAACTCTTTACGTATATCTGGCAGAATCAGTACTGGGGCTGTCGTCAAACGTTTCTTTAACTCCTGAAAACTTGCCTCACATTCTTCCGTCCATTTAAATTTGGTATCCTTCTTCAATAACTCCGTCATTGGCTTCGCAATCTTGGAAAAATTCTCAATGAATCTCCGATAGTATCCTGCGAGTCCAAGAAAACTGCGGATCTCGCTAACTGAAGTGGGTGCCAACCATTTAGTAATTGACTGAACCTTGGTAGGATCTACTATACACCTTCTCCTGATATAACATGTCCAAGGAATCCAACTTCCTTCAACCAAAACTCACATTTGCTGAACTTGGCATACAACTGGTGTTCCCTGAGTTTCTCGAGAACTAAACGCAAATGCTCCTTGTGCTCCTCCTCATTCTTCGAGTATACCATTATATCATCTATGAACACCACAAGAAACTTATCCAAATATTCCATGAACACCTTGTTCATCATGCTCATGAAATAGGCAGGGGCGTTAGTCAGTCCGAATGACATGACCGTATACTCATACAACCCGTACCGTGTGGTGAATGCTGTCTTTGGTATATCCTTCTCTCGAATCTTCAGCTGGTGATATCCTGATCGCAAATCGATCTTTGAAAACACCTTTGCTCCTTGCAGCTGGTCAAACAAATCATTGATCATCGGCAGTGGGTATTTGTTCTTGATCGTCACCTCATTCAATGCACGATAATCAACAACCATCCTTAAAGACTTATCCTTCTTCTCAACCAAAAGCACTGGGGCTCCCCATGGTGATGAACTCCGTCGAATGTAACCTTTCTCCAATAACTCCTTGATCTGCTTCTTAATCTCTTCCAAATCATTCGCGGGCATCCGATATGGTCGTTTCGATATAGGCCCGGTGCCTGGCAACAGTTCTATCAAAAACTCGATGTCTCGATCCGGTGGCATGCCTGGTAATTCCTCTGGAAAAACATCCGGGTAATCCTTCACTACAGGCACTTCCTCCTGAACAATTCCGTGAGGGTATTTACTTGGCTACTCCTAGGCGCATGCCTAGATACATACTTAATCCTTTTTCCCTCCGGGGTGGTGAGATAAATCGACTTACTAGCACAGTCAATGCTTCCTCCATACTTTGACATCCAGTCCATGCCTAATATCACATCCAATCCTTGTGACTCCAAGATTATTAGGTCAGACGGGAAAACATGGCTACCAATGGTTAAGGGTATCTGGTCGCACCATCGACTAGCCATATACTCTGCTCCAGGTGAACTTACTAACAGAGGGGTCCTAAGGGTTTGGGTTGGTAATTTAAACTTATCCACGAATCCCCTTGATATGTATGAATGCGATGCACCAGTATCAAAAAGAACAAGGGCGGTAAAAGACTTAACCAAAAACTTACCAATAACCGCGTCTGGCTGCTCTTCAACCTCCTCCCATTAACGTGGTTCACTTGTCCTTTGTTGAATGGATTGGGCTTCTTCCCAGCACTCCCATTACTGTTTCCATTCTTCTCTTCAGGGCACTCCGTGGCATAGTGTCCAGTCTTCCCGCACTTGAAACATGTAACGTGGCTTAGGTCTCTCTTGGCGGGTGTGGCTGGATTGGAACGGTTCTGATTGTTGCTTGCTCCATTCCCATTCCCATTCCTGGGGCCGGTATGATTATGGGTACTTCCTCCATTTTTGTTGTGGCCTCCATGGTGATGAACAAGTCCTCCCGAGTTCGGGGTTAGGCGAGGCTTCTGCTGAGTTCCTGAATTATATCTTCCTTGTCCATACTTCCTCTTACGGCTCTCAATCTGCTGCTGCTTCCCTTCAATCATAAGAGCCTTATCTACCAACTCCTGGTAGTTGTTGAATGTTGCCACCATCAACTGCATGCTCATCTCATCATTCAGCCCTTCCATAAACTTCTCCTGCTTTGCGGCATCTATGGCCACATCGTCAGGGGCATAGCGAGATAACTTGCTAAACTCATGCGCGTACTGAGCCACAGTACGGTTCCCCTGGCGTAAGTTGCGAAACTCACGCTTCTTCATACTCATAGCTCCAGTTGAGACATGGGCTGTGCGGAAAGCTTGCTGAAACTGGTCCCATGTAACAGTGGCTATAGGGTAGGTGACAGTGTAATTCCCCCACCATGAGGCTGCTGGTCCATCCAACTGATGTGCGACAAAACGCACCTTCTCAGCATCGGTACATCCTGTAGTGGTTAACTCCCTTCCAATCCTGCGGAGCCAATCATCTGCTACTATGGGCTCGATGCTACTGGAAAACACCAGCGGTTGCAACCTCAGAAAACGGGCTAAGTTATCAACTGGTAGTGGTGGTGGTGGGTTGTTGTTGTTGTTGTTGCCTTGGTTCTGAACTAACAACTGCATCAGGGTATTCTGCTGCAGGATCAACTGAGTGAGCTCCGGTGGGAAGGTAAATCCGGGGTCACGTCTCGGAGGCATCTGATGGGTTTTAGAGGGAAGAGATTAGAATAGAATGAGGTCTAATGAGAGAAACACTACCCATATGCACATGAGACAAACACAATCATTTCACTCAATCAATCAAGCAAGGGCATACAATCGATCTAACTATCGTTACAGAAGTGCTCGGACTATACTATATATATGGTGGAATACTACTACTGATGTGGTGGTCTACTAAAAATATTGATCGGTCGAAGACTCCATGATGTCTGCTCCGGCTTCGTCTTCATAGTCATCATCACTATTGTCGGGGTCCGAGTCGGTGTCATCGATGATGATGGAGTCCTCCGAATGAATCTCCTTGGGTTCTTTGTCTTCTCCTCCTGGTGCGGGGTCTCCCATGAATATTCCTAGCTTCCTTTCCAGATCATCATTCTTCTCCACTAGTACGACGATTTCTTCCTCATAATCTTCGCGTGTAGCCTTGAGTTCTTCCTCCAGTTCCGTGATCCTTGTCATCGCCTTCTTCAGATCTATCATGCCTACGCACATCTGGTTCTCCTAGTGACGAATGTGCGGGTTTAATTCCTGGATGAAAGCTGCAATTGATCTATCTTTCCTGGTGCTGATCATCTCCCATTGCTCATCTCAGCGCCCACAAATCTGGTAGATAGTATCCTTAAGATCCTTTTGGTAAAGTTCTCCAATGCGTCACATGGTGATGTGAGCTGCCATACTCTTTCCTAGACTCCAGGTTGGTGCATCAAAGGAAAACTCTATGGGCTTAGTGACTGGCGTGAATGTCCTTCCTGGAACTTGAACTTGAATCATCCATCGCTCCTCTTCTGGTAAAGTGGCGTTGTAAGTCCCGGTGAAGCTTGGTATTCCTATTTTCAGGTACCTAGTGACTTCCTTCAAGTGTCGTCCAAAAGGTGCGTCTTCATCCGGTTGTGCAAACTTGTTCCTTGCGTCCGCCATCCTAAAGAGTAGAAAATGGAGAGGAGTCAGAAATGAGAAGAGAATAGTGATCTAGGGCTTTAGCTTAGTGGTCGTGTCCTACACTCAGCATGGGCTCTGATACCATCTTGTAGCGACCCGACCTCAAACGGTCAAGTCTCTGTGCTTCAGTGTCATCCCTGGATCGTTAATGCTGACACACACATTACTCGAAGGATTTATAACAGAGTAGCAATCACACACTTATTACATCGAATGTCTCAAAAGAGAACTTATTACAACAAAAATGGCTTAAGGCCATCTAATACGATAACAGCGGAAGGCTTGGAAGATAAAGTGAGTCCATCAACTCCAATGGCATAGCTGAGCTGCACGGCAACGACCTAACGGACCTTACTCCTCGTCTGAAAAGTCTGCAACATAATATGTTGCAGCCCGAAAACGGGTCAGCACATGGAATATGCTGGCAATATAACACAGTAGAGCAAGAATAGAATAATGCTATCACTACATGCATATTTGGCTGGTGGAAAGCTCTATGGTTATAGTTTTTGCGAAAAGCCGATTTTTCCCTATAACAAAGGAATAGATTTTATTTAACTATCATGGTAGTTGAAACATCATTGAGAAGGTTCCTCCAACTCAATCCCAATTAAAAGTAATTATCAACCCAACAATATTAATTTAGAGTGATGAGATACATATGATAATCCAAGTACTAGATACTCAAGAATTGTCCATAACTGGGGACATGGCTAACCATGATTAGATTGTACACGCTGCAGAGGTTTGTGCACTTTTCCCCACAAGACCCGATCTCCTCCGTTGGATTTCTCGAACTATAGGGTGTTTGAGAAACGGATGACCGAGACACAGTCTTTCAGAAACATTTACTCTTTACTCCGGGCAGACCATACCAACCTACATCCCTCTACCTGCTGATCCACCTCTTCGAGAGCTCATGTAACTTACTCAGCTATGCTAGAGCCCATAATAGCATGTGGTTGCACACGGAAGTTTCTAGCATGAAATATCTCATATCCCTTTGAGCCGGGGTGGTGTACCTTAGGATTATCACACGGGTACTCTAGGATATCCTAGGACAACACTGGATTCTCCAGGTGCCCGACAAACAATCCACCCAGATGTGTATTCAAGTTGCCACCGTAAATTGAACCATTAATTAACAATCTCACATATGTCATGGATTTCACTCACCCAAACCACGTCTATGAGCATAGCATAGCAATATAAGCAATACGTAGAAGTAACTCCCAAGGGTTTGATAATAACAGGGCAATAGGTTCTACCTCATTAACTACTTCCCAACCCACATGTTAATCACATCCTAATCATACAATGTTTGAGGATTGGAGCTAATGCATAAAAACTGGGTGATAAAGGGGTATGATCAAAGTGTTACTTGCCTTGCTGATGATCCACAAAACCTAAAGATTCGAAGTAGCATGCTTCGCACTCCGGGTGTTCTATCGCAAATAAACAATAGCATACATAAGTAATCAAGCAAACAAGCATGGATAAAACTCAAATAATAAGGTATAACCAGAAAGTTCAACATAAGAACTCTGGTTTGCAAAAAGAATCGAATCAAACGGGGCAACGAAACTCAAACTGCGAAAGAAACAAGGTCCGTTTACTATTCTGGACTAAAGTCAAATTTTACAGTATCAAAACCTTGTTCAAGTTGATTAAACAGAAAGTGGGTTTCGAGACGAAGATCTAGGCGCTTGAGTCACCTGATTCCGACAAACGAGCGAAAAGATAAACTAAAACAAAAATCGGATCAGAAATCGCAATCGAAAATAATCATGGAAAATCCGAGAAAAAGAAAAACTGACGAACAGGCTAACGAACGAACGTTCGCTATCTGCGGCTAACGAGTGAACACCGTTCGTTAAAATGAACGTACGGATGAACGTCCGCTAAATAACTAAACCGAGAAAATTGGCGAACCGATCTATTAAAAAAAACCTTAGGGTTTCCTGAAAAACCGAATCGGTTCCTTTTAAAAAAACGAACGGCGGCTTTACCTCCGGCGAGGTCCGGCGAGGCGGGGCGGCGACTCCGGCGAGGTGGGGCTGTGGCGGTGGGCGGCGCGGGTGGCAGCGGCGGCGCGGCAGCGACGCTCGGCGGCGGCGACGCGGCAACGGGCGGCGGCAGTGCGGCAAAGGCGGGGCGGTGCGGGACGGCTCCGATTGCGGCGGGATGCGGCGGTGGTGGCAGAAATCGGGGGCGGGGCGGGGTACTTATAGGAGGGGGGTGCTTGCTTGGGCGAGGGGGCAAGCGGCGCGGGGAGGGAGAGTCCCGGCCGGACTCGGCCTCGCGGGCGGCGGCGCGCTCCTGTTCTCTTGGAAGGAGACGGCGCGGGGAGGTGGGCCGGCTGACTTGGGCTTCGGCCCAGTCGGCGGAGGAAACTTTTTTTTAAATAATTTTGCCAAAATTAAAAAATATCCTATAAAATAAACTATAAAACTAAAAATGCCAAAACAAATTTTCATCATCTAAATAAAATATTTAGAACGAGATGAACATTTTCTTAGCCCTAAAATGCAACTTTGAAAAACATGCAACTTTTCTATTTCAAATAAAATAGCAATAAACTCCGAATAAAATCAAATAATTGATTTTAATATTTTTCCTCCAATGTTTCATTTATTTTGGAGAAGTCATATTATCTCCTCTCATATATTTTAATATGAAATATTTTCGTAGAGAAAAATAATTAAAACCAAAAATCCTCGTTTCAATATTTGATAAAACCCAAATATGAAAACAGGGAAATCCCCAACTCTCTCCGAGGGTCCTTGAGTTGCTTAGGATTTCGAGGATCGCGAAACGAAATGCAATAAAATATGATATGCATGAATGATCTATGTATAACATTCCAAATTGAAAATTTGGGATGTTACATGCGGTCTCTTTGTAGTTCTTTGTGTGATTGAGTATCATGAATATGAATTTTCTTTGTGTTATTCTAGTATGAACTCTAGGATAGATCGAACAGAAACAATAGCTTTGTGTTACTTTAGTACGTACTCTTGAATAGATCGAACGGAAAGAATAGCTTTGAGGAGGTTTCGTACCCTACAAACAATACCTATCTTTTGTTCTCCGCTAATAGGAACTCGGGAGTGATTCTTTATTGTACTTTGAGGGATAATCATATGATCCAACTATGTTAGCATTGTTGACAGATTGCACTTGCGAAAGTATGGACCCTAGGCCTTGTTTTAAAGCATTGTAATACCGTTTTTGAGCCCGTTTACTATTTGCTACCTTGCTGTTTTTATTTATTCAGATTATAAAAATATATTTCTACCATCTGTATTACACTTTTACCACCATCCCTTCACCGAACTAGTGCACCTATACAATTTTTCATTGTATTGGGTGTGTTGGGGACACAAGAGATTTCTTGTATTTGGTTGCAGGGTCGTTTAAGAGACACCATCTTCATCCTACACCTCTCCCGGATTGATAAACCTTAGGTCATCCACATGTGGGAAAATTGCTATTGTCCTACAAAACTATGCGCTTGGAGGCCCAACACGTGTCTACAAAAATAAAGTTGCGTAGTAGACATCAAGCTCTTTTCTGGCGCCGTTGCCGGGGAGGTGAGTGTTTGTATGTATATCTTTAGATCTTGCAATTGAATCTTTTAGTTCTTGTTTATCACTAGCTTGGTTTATAAAAGAAAACTACAAAAAATGGAATTGAGGTTGCATCATATTATTGATCATCTTTATAATATCTTTCT
The DNA here is from genome assembly GCF_018294505.1 of Triticum aestivum. Taxonomy (NCBI): domain Eukaryota; kingdom Viridiplantae; phylum Streptophyta; class Magnoliopsida; order Poales; family Poaceae; genus Triticum; species Triticum aestivum. The sequence continues at coordinate 211,057,104 of NC_057803.1, read as the reverse complement.
TGAAAATGATGGTTCAAAAAATTGTGCTCAATTGATAGAAGAAGAATTCAATAGAATGTTTGCTATAAACGATGAGCATGATTGCAATGTTGTTAGTTTGAATTCTTTGAATATCCATGATGCTAATGATATGCAAAGCCATAAGCTTGGGGATGCTATGTTTGATGAAGATGCTATTTTTAGTCCCCCAAGATTTGATGTGCAAATTTGTTATAATGATTGCATGCCTCCTATTTATGATGATTATAATGATGAAAGTGGATTTGGAGAGGTCATGATTTTATTTAGTGATGAATCCACCATTTTGGATGAGGCTTCAATTGACTATGATAACGAAGTTGCTATCTATGATGATTATGGTGATGACATGTATGCTATAAAGAATAATGATAACCATGAAACTCGTCATCATGATTTTCATTTTCACTCTCATGATAGTTATTTTGTTGAGTTTGCTCCCACTACTATTCGTGGGAATAAATTTGCTTATGTGGAGAGTAATAAAATTTCTATGCTTGTGGATCATGAAAAGAATGCTTTATATGATAGTTATATTGTTGAATTCATTCATGATGCTACTGAAAATTATTATGAGAAAGGAACTTATGCCCTTACATATCTCGATAATATCAAGTTTCTTCTCTGTGTGTTGATTGTTTTGAAGTTGCACTTGTTTTGCCTTCCTATGCTAGTTGATTCTTGTTCCCATAAGTTGTTTGCTCACAAAATCCCTATGCATAGGAAGTGGGTTAGACTTAAATGTGCTAGTCATATGCTTCATGATGCTTTCTTTGTGTTTCAATTCTTATCTTTTCTGTGAGCATCATTGAAATCATCATGCCTAGCTAAAAGGCATTAAAGAAAAGCGCTTGTTGGGAGACAAACCAACACTTTTACCTACTGTTTTTGTGTGTTCACATGATTAGGCTACTGTAGTTATCATGTTATATTGCTTTTGTTTCAATAAAGTGCCAAGTAAAGCCTTTGGGATGGTCTATGGTGATAGTTGATTTGATCTTGCTGAAAAATAGAAACTTTTGCGCTCAGGAAAATAATTCTCATTTTTAACAGAAGCGTGATAAAATGCTGATTATTTTTGCAGAAGATTAACAGACAAATTTCTCAGGTTGCCCTAATTTTTCAGAATTTTTGGAGTAGAAGAAGTATGGTTTGAGTACAAATTACTACAGACTGTTCTGTTTTTGACAGATTCTGTTTTCAATGCATAGTTTGCTTGTTTTCTAGTTTCTATGGCTTATATTGCTCAATATAAATTTTAGAAATGATATGATAAGTAGGCATTGTGTGAGAACAATTATGAATCTTATCTTTGGCATTACCAAAAGTGGAATGGTTTTCTCTTTATCATACTAACCTATCTCACAAACTTCCATTAAGTTTTGTGTGATTGAAGTTTTCAAGTTTTGGGTGAGATATCGATATGAGGAGAATAAGGAGTGAAAAAGAACCTAAGCTTGGGGATTCCCAAGGCAACCCAAGGAAATATTCAAGGAAGATCCAAGCAACTAAGCTTGGGGATGCCCCGAAAGGCATCCCCTCTTTCGTCTTCAACATTATCGGTAACCTCACTTGGAGATACGTTTTCATTCGTCACATGATATGTGTTTTGCTTGGAGCGTCATTTTATTTTGCTAGGATTTGCTTGATGTTATTTATAATAATGTTTTGCATCTTTTATTTCAATAAAAGTGGCAATGATAGCCTTTGCAATGCTTATTTTGCAAGTATACATGTTGCTGTTTGAAAACAGAAAGTTTACCGTTGTTGCAAAAATTCCCTAGAAAAGTTAGAATGTGATAAAATGTTGAACTTTTTTTTCAAAATGAGCTATGATAAATTTTCTATAGTGTGATAAATTTTCATAATTTTTGGAATTGAATAAGTATTGATACTCTTGCATTCTTTACAGATTGTATTGTTTTGGCAGATTGTTGTATGTTTGCATTGTTTGCATGTGTTTGCTTGTTTAATGATTCTATTTGAAGATAGGAGTATTAAATATGCAGAGGCATTTAGTATGAAATGTTGAATAATAATTTTAGTGATTTGCTACAGTAGAGAATGATAAGGTTTTTGCATTGGTTTATACTAACTTATCTCATGAGTTCTTATTGAGTATTGTGTGGATGAAGCTTTTGAGATTTAGGAAAACCGTGATATGAGAGGAATTGAGGAGACACAAAAGCTCAAGCTTGGGGATGCCCAAGGCATCCCAAGATAATATTTCAAGAAGTCTCAAGCATCTAATCTTGGGGATGCCCCGATAGGCATCCCACCTTTCTTCTTCAACAATTATCGGCTAGTATCGATTGAGCCTAAGTTTTTGCTTCTTCACATGATGTGTGCTATTGTAGAAATGTCATTTTGTTTTGTTTTGCTTGCTGTTTCAATAGGATACTTAGATCTGAAAGTTTTTAAATAAAATAGAGTCCTCAAATAGTTGCTAGAGAGGCTAAATAAGTGGCATTCACATCCCATCAACAAAGCTCTTTTCTATGTCATTTACTCTTGTGCTTCACTTATATCCTATGAGTAAATTGTTGAATATATTGAATGTCATGAAGTCGAAATCATATCATGGCTAGTGGTAGCTTCACATTGGGTTTAGAAAGTGAAATCTTTTGAGGCTTGATAATCACAATATTGGTCATACAAGCAATTCACGAATAATTAGTATAAGGAAGAGAACTTTCACATATAAATACACTATCATGGAAATCTTTTGTGATTGTGAGCCCTCGTCAAAATATTATATGCCAAAATTGTTGACGTTGGACAAGGAAGACAATGTAATGGTTTATGTGTTTTCATATTCACATAGAAGTTATATTGTCATAGATCCTTCAACATGTGGTGCTTGCCCCCCATCTTTGCTAGCCAAAAATTTCGCACCAAGTAGAGATACTACTTGTGCATCCAAAAACCCTTAAACCCAAATCTTATTTTCAAGAGTCCACCATACCTACCTAAGGATTGAGCAAGATCCTTCAAGTAAGTTGTCATCGGTGCAATAAGGCAATAAAAATTGCTTCTAAAAGTGTAAGACCATTTAGTGCAAAAGAAAATTGAATGTTGTACGAACTTTTGATGGCAAAGTAATAAAAGCAGCAGACTGCATAATAAAGGTTGCTATCATAAGGGGCAATATAACGTGACATTCTTTTGCACTAAGGGATTGAGCATACAAACAAATAAGCGCATGGCAACCTCTGCTTCCCTCTGCGAAGGGCCTATCTTTTACTTTTCAGTATTTACTTTTATGCAGAGAGTCAAAGTATTCCTCTCTATTCCTTTTTATTTTCTCTTTTGGTAAGCATCATGTGGTGAGAAAAGATCTAGGAACATATGTCCAGTTGAATATGGGTAGCATGAGTTATTATTGTTGACATCACCCTTAAGGTGAATACGTTGGGAGGCAAAACAATAATCCCCTATCTTTCTATGTGGCTGGTTGAAACGTTTTTCTCATGTGTACGCGGTGAGTGTTAGCAATCATAGAAGACTATATGATGGTTGAGTATGTGGAGCTCTTACTTAAACTCTGTTGAATAAGTTGAATTGCAATTGCTTGGTGACTAAGAACATAGGTTGTTGGGTTTCAAGAGAATTCATTGTTTGAACCTTGACATGTGAATTGGTTGCCACTATAACATGAGAAGTTGCATAAGAAAGAATTGTTGTTATGATGCTAGGAAAAGTGATTAAAATTATCATTGATCAAACTTGTGCACTTTGCTAGCATTCACACTTCATAAATTATTTCTTTTATCATTTACCTACTCGAGGACGAGTAGGAATTAAGCTTGGGGATGCTGATACGTCTCCAACGTATCTATAATTTATGAAGTATTCATGCTATTATTTTATCATTCTTGGGTGTTTTATAATCATTTTATAGCAACTTTATATCATTTTTTGGGACTAAGCTATTGACGCAGTGCCCAGCGCCAATTGCTGTTTTTTGCTTGTTTTTTACATCGCAGGAAATCAATATCAAACAGAGTCCAAACACCATGAAACTTTACGGAGATTTTTTTGGACCAGAAGGAACCCAATGGGCCAGAGCTGCACCTAGGGGGTGCCCCGAGGGGGGTACAACCCATCAGGGCGCACCAGGGCCCCCTGGCGCGCCTAGGTGGGTCGTGCCCACCTCGGTGGCCTCCCGCACCCCCTCTTTGTACTATAAATTCCCAAATATTCTGAAACCCTTCAGGGTTAACCTAGATCAGAAGTTCCGCCGCCGCAGGGCTCCATAGCCACCGAAAACCAATCTAGACCCATTTCGGCACCCTGCCGGAGGGGGAATCATCTCCGGTGGTCATCTTCATCATCCTAGCGGCCACCACGATGAGGACGGAGTAGTCCACCCTCAGGGCCGAGGGTTTGTACCAGTAACTATGTATTTTATCTCTCTCTCTCATGATCTATATCATGGGCTTTGTTAGCATAGATGGATCATATGATGTTTTTCCCCTCTATACTCTTGTTGTGATGAATTGAATCTTTACCCATTGAATTTTTGTCTTGTCGGATTGAATGTTCAGATATGAGAACACATGATATATGTCTTGCGGTGTGAATACTTGAGGTGACAATGAGGTATCATATTGATTCACTTGATATATGTTATGGCATTCAACTCATGGATTCCTGCGGTGATATTGGGGTAATCTATGCATAGGGGTTGATGCAAGTTTTAATTATCTTTTCTCCGAAGGAAACTTTGGGGTCTCTTTGTAGTTCTTTGTGTGGATTGAGTATTATGAATATGAATTTGCTTTGGTGTTATTCTAGTACGAACTCTAGGATAGATCGAACGGAAACAATAGCTTTGTGTTATTTTAGTATGAACTCTTGAATAGATCAAACGGAAATAATAAGCTTTGAGGAGGTTTCGTACCCTACAAACAATTCCTATCTTTTATTCTCCGCTAATAGGAACTCAGGAATGATTCTTTATTGTACTTTGAGGGATAATCATATGATCCAACTATGTTAGCATTGTCGAGAGATTGCACTAGCGAAAGTACGAAACCTAGGCCTTGTTTTCAAGCATTGCAATACCGTTTTTGAGCCCGTTTACTATTTTCTACCTTGCTGTTTTTATTTATTCAGATTATAAAAATATATTTCTACCATCCGTATTACACTTTTATCATCATCTCTTCGCCGAACTAGTGCACCTATACAATTTTCCATTATATTGGGTGTGTTGGGACACAAGAGATTTCTTGTATTTTGTTGCAGGGTCGTTTAAGAGAGACCATCTTCATCCTACACCTCTCACGGATTGATAAACCTTAGGTCATCCACTTGAGGGAAAATTGCTACTGTCCTACAAAACTCTGCGCCTGGAGGGTCAACATGTGTCTATAAGAATAAAGTTGCATAGTAGACATCACTCCCCCAAATAAGAGCTATCCTAATCCATGATGCACGCGGTATAGCCAGGAGCTCAAGGAGCATTTGGCAGCGGAGAAGAAAATCGAGGCCGCATGCGCGGATGAGGTCGCGATGGCTGCCATTCGTGCCGACCCCCAGATCTTGGACGTGCACCTCGCTATCGAGGCCATCATCGATGCCTCGTTCGCCGACACCGCGACGTGGTTGGCTGCTTTAGACGACAGTTCGTGGCGTTTTCTTGAGGCCACAGTCGGTGCCTTCGATGAAGACTACGAGGTGTTTTCTCAGCGTGCCCGTGCTTACCTCAACTCGAGAGCCAGCAGGTTGGTGCCCAGAGTGGCTCAGGCAACTCACCACTATGACGTGGGCACCCACGATGTGGAGGCCTCGCCCTCTTCCATGTCCAAGGAACCAATCATCATCGATATCTCCGACGATGAGGAGTAGCTTGTGTTATTAGCTCACTGTAAGGACCTATGTTCAGTTCGCTAGCTACGTCGGTTAAGCATGTTCGATTTACCCATTGCATGTGCTGCTCCTGCCTTTCCTTAACAAATTCTAGTGAATTGTCCTATCTACTTTTACCATGCAATCTATTGCTCTAGTGTATATTTCTATATGTCGTGCAATGTGGTGCTCACTTATTAATTGTTTGTTTAATTAGTTGTCATGTTCATTTAACTGTTTGGTTCAATTCTACAAATGTGATGTTCAATTCTTCAGGGTGCAATTTTGTATTGTCTTCCATGTGAGAAATAAATTGAATTTATCTTTACAAAATACATGATAAACAAATACAATTGCTTTATTTACAAGTTGTCAAGCATGCTTGGTTTGGTTAACTGTCTGATCTTCTAGTATGTTATATATTGTGCAATGTGGTGCTTAGTTAACGTTTGGTTCATTTGTTGTGGTGTTTAGTTAACTTTTTGGTTCAATCTGCAATGCGACGTTCAATTATTGTGGGTGCATTTTGTTATTGTATACCATGTGAGAAATAAATCAAATTTGACTATACTAAATACATGAGAAACAAATACAATTGCTATATTTCCAAGTTGTTAAGCATGCTTGGTTTGGTTAACTGTCTGATCTTCTATTAGGAGTATGTTATATTGTGCAATGTGGTGCTCAGTTAATGTTTGGTTCATTTATTGTGGTGTTTAGTTAACTGCTTGGTTCAAATCTGCAATGCGATGTCCAATTGCCCTTGGTAGAATTTTGTATTGTTGTGCATGTGAGGAATAAATCAAATTTGGCTACACTTAATACATGAGAAACATGTACAATTCCTATATTTTCTATTTTTTAATCATGCTTGGTTTGAATAAATGGGTATTCCATGTGGCTCGAATTAATCTGATGAATTCGCAATGTGCTTATTTTTCATCAACATATTTTACTGATAGCATGCGAACCCTCACTTAACCTAATTACTAACTACCTTATATGTGTTGCACGAAAACAATGGGAAGCACTGAGGTTTACAATCGAGCTTTGCACATGCATGGTCCTTTGTCTAATAGCACATAAGGTGTGAAATTTGAGGAACCATTCTAATATTTAGGTTTTTAATAATTTGGTCTTGCACATGTAGATCCTGCTGTCAGTGGTTTTGACCCACTGTTCAACCATTTTTGCATGTGGGGAAATGAGTTTTCCATGAATATCAGTCAAGTCAGGAAACTCAGAAAGATTGTTAGGATAAAAAAATTAGCGACAAAAAAACAACAAGATCTTTGTCTGCACAATGAAGAGGACATCAGTTTACTACAGGATGGTACTAACTGTTATAGCTTGTCTTTTTAATTCCTTTGCATGATTTCAAATCTAGAGAAGATATTTATGCATATCCTTGTTTTCAGGTCTTTTCAAAGTAGTTCACTAATGATTACCTCTCAAACCACCTGTATGGTCAGGAGGCAAGGAAGGTATTCATGCAACACACACGGTTCAATATTGAAGTGTTCCTAAAGAGGACGAAGTATGGACGATCAATCATCCACAGGCACTGGTCTAAAGTTGCAAAGACCTTCAACATCAATGAAGGCTCAATATTCACCTTCCACTTCAGCAGTTTTCCAGATGAGATTCATCTGTTTATGTACCGTCTATGATGCTAATTTCGAAATATTATAGATGTTGCATGTGAAATTTGGTGCTGGTGCAGTTGTGTAATGGGGTAGCTGAGTGCTAAAGCTATATGATGTTGTACTTTGATGTATTTTAATTATGAAATCATGTTTCCTTAATACGAAAATGAAATATATTGTCTGCTTAATATGATATGTCAATTAGAGTAATAAATGGATTATTAATAATAGGACAATAAGCCTGCTAATGGTCGATTATCCTGCTAATTGGGTTTTTCTATTGCAAACGGTTATTGAGAAAACACTATGGGTGATGACCTCAGGCAACGCACACAGTTTCTAGAATGAACTGTGTTGGATCAATGAACAATCACATACGACTTCATCTTGAAAATTGTTTGTGTTAGGCCACTTTACGCAAACGTTTACCACATAAAAAGTGTGTGTGATGGAAAGCCTATGCCACACAGTTTTTTCTACGCATCATGTGTGATGCATTCAATAACGCAAACAGTAAAATTGTTAGTATCATCTGCAATGGCAATGCTATCACAAACATTTAATGGGGAAAATTGTGTGTGATGTACATGCGAACGGAAACGTTTTTCTTGGAGTGACTATGTGCGATGTATATACGAATGGAAACGTACTTCTTGGATTGACTGTGTGGGATGTACATACTAACGGAAACGTATTCTTTGGATTGACTATGTGGAATGTATATACCAAGGTTGTCAGAATCGCGATTATGTTGTACGATTCTACAACTTTACGATCCAAACTAACCCCTTTGATTCTACGATTTTGGTTCATAGAATCTACGTTTTTACGATCATGATAGTGAAGATTCTATGACTTGCGATCCTGCCATTGGAGCTTCGATCCGATTCAGAATCGCGATTCTGACAACCTTGGTACATACGAACGGAAATGTTTAGCTGGGACTGACTGTGTGGGATGTACTTACGACTGGAAACAATTTGGCATGTATAATAGTATTTTTTAAGACAACTGTACGTATAATCATATTTGAAAGCTCGCCCGTTGCACACGTCCTCATTTTGCCGAACATGTGTGGCCAGAGGACCTATCCCCGACGGTTTCTGGGTCGTGTGGGAAGGACCCCCCTATCGCCCACACTCACTTGGCAACAGTTCCAAATATCGTCACGGAAAGGGGTTAAAAACCGTTTATATAGCACCTCGCTATACCAGTGTGTCGTCGTACAACTAAACCGCCAACAGGCACAACTACCATATGGGGTACTACCTTGTCAATGGTATCTATCCTCGTTGGGCAGCGTTTGTGAAGACCATATCTGATCCCCATGGCAACAAACAAAGCCACTTTGTAACAATCCAACAAGCAGCTATGGAAGATGTGGAAAGAGCATTCATAGTGCTCCAACCTTGTTGGGTTATTGTTCGTGGAGCTCCAATGATATGGGAATCTTAGACTTTGTGGCAGCTAATGACATGTCGTGTCATTTTCCACAATATGATTTCCGGGGACGAGGTGAAGGTATAGCCCAAACCCATGATTTTGATAAGTCCAGAGTATAAGTCCACATCCCGCAACAAGATGCAGACATATTGTGAATTTTTCTGAAGATGCATCGAAATCTTTGAGATCAACAGATGCACGTGCAACTATTCAATGATCTTGTGAAGCACATGTGGAACCATATTGGAAACATATGAGTTTAACGTTTGAGTTGTGCACTTCAAATAATTTTATGTTTGAACTATGTGTTTTCGCTATGAACAAATGTTAATTGCATGTGATATTATGTGTATGATCGACGTACATGAAATATGCATGTATTTGAGGTTTTGATATGAGGAGTGTGGTTGTATAGTAGGACATTTGAGGACAGTAAATTTTGGCAACTCCGTTTTTTGTTTATTATAGGTGTATCCTATTTTTATGTAACTACAATGAAATAAGCGGTATGATCAACTAGAGGGGATGAATAGGTGACTAAGATTTTTTAATATCCTTTTCAAGTTTTAAGGGATACAATAAGAATATAGATTATCTATATAAGAAACTAAATGGCCAACCTATATGCCAAGCTCTCAAACAACAACAAACCAGAAAATATATTATTTGCCGGAGTGAAAGAAAGAACTAACTGCAAGTGAAGACGTTGATATAATTTCCCTGAGTTCCCTCCTTTAGGGGAGATGCGTCTTCGTTGGAGAGTTGTGGTTGCGCGATGCTTATCAAACGCCATAAATTGCTCACCTTATTTTCCTTGTGCTCCATCACAATGCAGTGCCACAATTTCACTTTTCCGCGTCCTTGATGACGGTAACCAGAACCTTTAAAAATAAGATTGGACGATATTCATAACTTAATTGAAGACTGCCAACACCACAAAGCCTCATCAAAATGGATTTGAGCTCTGAGGAGACATCTTCCCTCTAGCGCTGCCCATAACTCCAGGAGAGATATAGGAATTAATTATGTTGATGGTAAGTATTTCCCATATAAATAACAGCGACCATATGCGTCCGTCGGCAAAAATTCAGAAAGGATCCGCCGCCTTGCTGACCGTTGGATCAATACATTAATGATTGACCGATCTACCAACGTAACGTAAGCAGCCACCCTTTGCAACAAGTGGGGTGTTTCTGCAATAGTTTGCTTGTTGCAATCACCCGAGCCTGTATTTGTTTTGCAACAGATATCTTATTGCAGAAAAAAATCAACAGACTTCTTGTTGCTGAAATTTAAAGATAACCCATGCTTGTTTTTTTTCTGCAACAGAGATCATGCTTCAGAAATTTTTCACAACAAAGGTCTTGTTGAAGAATTTTAAAGATTTCTGCATATGGTCCTTCTTTGCAACAAGAGCTTTGTTTCTGAAACACGCTGACTATTGCAACAAGAGCTTTATTCAGAAACATGCTCCCTAAAACCGTCGTTCACCGCGAGCTTCACCGAATGGTGGTGAGGAAGGATCGGCGCCGCCCGTCCCCGCCTTCGCGCCGCCGCCGACGAGCACCGGACCACCGACCAAAGTCACCTCACCACCATCCTCCTCTTTCTTCTGTTTTCTTCATCTCTTTGTATCTCTTGCCGCAAAAGCGTTGTTCGCCGGTGTCGTCGCGGGTCCTTGCTATGAAGCTCGCCATCAACCCCGGCAGACCTCGCCAAGACGAGCTCCCGTCGCTCCCGGGCGTCCCAAGCTCTTGCCCGCGGGTCATCCTCGTCGGATCCGGCGAGATTCGGCTGGAATCCTCGCCATCGTCACGCTCCTAGCCACACGAGTCTCCGCCCCCATGGCTCCCGGACATCCCTGCCTCCTGCCCGCGCGCCATCCTCGTCAGATCCGGCGAGATTCCTTGCCGCAATCGCCCTTGCAGCCGCACGAGTCACCGCCGCTGCAAAAAGGCAGTTAGTTGTGAAACTCTCTTTTTCGAAACAAAGGCTCGGTTGCAGAAACACATGGACACGGGGTGCTCTCGTCCATCTGATCAACAGAAGAGCTGACGGACACGGAGCCGACGGACGCGCCCGCACAACCGGCCGGCTGAAGATAAGCTTTTCCCTAGAAATAAAGAGGGCCATGTAAAAACAATAATGATGGAAGAATCCTAAGGAACGCCTCTAGAATACCTTCTGACAGCGACACCAAACAAAAAAGGCTAATTCTGACCCGACCATTACCAAATGTGACATGGTTGACAATACTCCTTTCCCTTTTATGTTTCCAATCCAAGTCTCTTAATTTGTGTTGGATCCAGCTCGGCCGTCAGGCTTCCCGGCCAATACCTACGCCGTCGCGCTCACGCGTCAGTAGTACTGTGGAAACCAGGATAAGAGGAAGTAGCACATGAAACAAGCACTGATTGTTGCAGAGAATCTCAGCAGCCGGTGCACCGTACGCATCCACCCTGCGCCTCAATCGCCACATGATAATCAGGGCGAAACGACTGCCGTCCGGCCGCCGCGCAGCATCCTGCAGTTGCTGGAAGCGCACGTCACGGTCACATCCAGTCCAACACCCACCCACGAGTCCACGATGGGACCCAAACATCCTACTGTTAGTACTCCCTCCGTTCCATAATGTAATGCTTCCTTTATTTCCGTGCTTCAGCTTTGACCGTAAATTTAACTATCAAGACCGATTACGGCGGGAGCAAAAATTATATCAGTGAATTCGTATTTGAAAAAAGTTTTCAATTATATAATTTTTTCTCCCGCCGCAGTTGGTCTCGTTGGTTAAATTTATGGTCAAAGTTGGACCTCGAAAAACGTGAACGCACTATATTTTAGAATGGAGGGAGTACTAACTCGCCCAGTCGCCCCTAACTCCTACTCCCTCTCTCTCTCTTTTTGCGAAAATAATTCAGATATGTTCACCGGAAGTACAAAGCATCTCAAACATAATAAAAATTAAATTAAGATTCTAAGACCATCAAACGACCACTAACATCGTCAGAACAAGCCACTTATATTTAGGAACGGAGGGAGTGCTAGGATCCGGATAGTCTGGTCATTTTTGTCATTCAACTACGTCACCAAATTTGTTTGAATTAGACCGGACGTCTGAAATCTCACAGACCGGAATTAAATGTAGGGGAGGTTTACAGTCATTCGGGCGTCTGCCATGTAGACCTTTGACAATGCGGGCCCACATAGAAAAACCTCTCCGCGCTTCACCTAGAACACTCACTCCGCTCTCCGTGTAGTCGTCTCCACCGCAGCAAGGAGGTGGTGTCGCCGCCCCGCCCCATCGGCAGTCCGGGAGTCAGTGGCGCCCAGTTGTCGTCAAAGAGGAGCCGCCCTCCTCACCCCATCGGCGGTCTGGGGCGAGCGGCGCCCGGCCGCCGTGTAGAAGGAGGAGTCGCGCTTCCCGCTAATCTCCAAGGCGTGCGCTCGCCTTGCCTGCTACCTCGGTGGCGCCATCAAGGAGAAGCAGCCTCCTTGCCCGGTCATTGAGCAGAAGCAGGGGTTGCACTCCCCGGTGATCTCTAGGGCACACAACCGCCTCGCCTACTACCTCGATGGTGCCGACGTTGGCTCATCCTCCACAGTGACGGCGACCTCCGGGGTGGCGCGTTCAGAGTGGCACAACGCGCGGTGTTGGAAATCTTTCGTGTGGTTGGATGTCGCGCGGATCCAATGCTCGTGGAGTCCTGGGCCATTGATCGGTCCAGGACAATCATGTAGAGCTCCACACGTTGTAGTCTTCGGATGAGCGACTAACTCCTCAAAGTGGGACTGGTCGAGTCTGAATGCTTGGCCACCTCTAAGGCAATGACAGGCGGTGCCAGGCGGACTCCGCGACCGGTTGTTGCCACCAGGAAGAGGTGACCAGGCATCTGTGCCAGGCGAAGGCGGTCGAGCGGTTGTGCCGCGAGCGTCCATCGATGGTCGATCAGAGCTGTTGTGATGCCTAGCAGGCCTTCCGTCACTAGAAGGATGACGATGGAGGTGCCAATGGCCTTGGTGCTATGCCTACGAGGTCACCGTCCGGTACCTTGCTTAGCTTAGTTTAGGTTTACTTAAAATTTCATTTGGTTTGGTTAAAACTTTGTTAAATTTTGTTTGTTTTGGTTGTAATATCAAGATTTAACAAATATTGTTTGGTTTAGCATGAATTTCGTCTTTTTCTTAAGATCCGTTTTAAATTGGATGGACGTATGATGCTTGCTGTTGGATGGCCTCCACCCCTAAATTTGTCCGCAAACAAGTTTGAACGTGCCCATAGACATTTGTTGAAACCCATTCTCGCGATCCATGGGCCTGTTTTGATAATCCGCGTCGGAGTTGCCCTAAACTACTACTCTCTCTGTTCACTTTTGTAAGATGTTTTAGACATTTAGGACAACATCTAAAATAGTTTAATTTCAGCTGTCTTAAATGTCTTATAAAAGTGAACAAAGAAAGTATGCTATTTGGTCCCGCGTATCCTCGTTCACAAGTTAAGTTAGGAAGAAGAAGACCCGATTGGTGGAATGGAATGGAACCAGGCCCAAAGGGGCCTCTCGGCGTGCCCAAAAGCAGCCGACCGACCCCAATCTCAGCTCCCCGCGTGAAAGATAGCTCCTTTGCACCACCCGCATGAGGCACACGCACGCAGCACGCTGCACCACCGTGAAGCTGCATGCACATCACTCACCCGCTCAAGATACAGCCTGCGCTCGCTGGGACAAAATAAGAAGGCAAACAGGTGCAGATAGCAGGCGTGCTCTACTCTATTCCCAGCATGGCAGCCAAGTGTAGCAATGATTGCGAGTTACAACGCCAATTAGTATGTACACAACAACCGTGTGACAATTTTAGGACTCCGTTGATTCAAAGGAATTCTATAAGATTTTTAGAAGATTATAACCCTTAGGAATTTTTTCTAGATTTGTCTTTTTAGTTTGTAGGGTTGAATCCTGTAAAAAAATCATCAAGAATCATTTGTATTACATTTCATAGGATATCTTACATCCATTCCAAATCCTTCTTTTATAATTCATTTGTTTTTTCTGTGCCATCAAACACACTCTGTTAATCCTATATGATTCAAGTGGACATGTCCCCTAAAAAAAGTGGACATGTCACTCCAATCCTATATTTATTTTTTTATTCCTGCGTTTTGAGAATCCTGCAAAAGAAAGAGGCCCTCGATGGCAACGTTTCAGTCCACAACATGTTTGATGCGGCCACGATTAATGTGAGTGTTCTCAATGTTTATAAAAGTTTTCCACAGGTCAATGAATTAGAGCGCAGAGATTTATACGTACCAAAATACAATAGTTTTGGTGAGAACTACCAGGAGAAGGTTGCATGCCTAGTTGAAGTCATGTGCATGCATTCTAGTTGGTTGCATGGTACGGATCAAGCAAAGAAAGGTCGGCTACATGCATGCATGCCAGTTTACCAGGGAAACAAATTACTAGGAAGGCAATATACACGGGACTTCTATAAGTATGAATCATTAAGTGATGAAGCTTCTTTTTCTGAGATCCCGAGAGCACCAGCACAGATATTGCGTCAAGAAATTTGGGAAGCAAACACATATATATTAATCAGAAGGAAATCAAAGATTGCATCGGTTGTTAAAAATAGAGACCGGAATTACTACTACTTCTGTTGGGGTCGACCACCAGAAAAGATCACGAGCATCAGGAAGTTACTCACGTGGATTTTTACATGTTTAAAGGAGATTGGATGGGGCCCACCAAGCTTGCCGATCCTGGAGTTAGTTTAAACTAAGAAAGAGTCTACAGATTAGGAAATATGTGTACGTGTGTCTTTTGAAAACCTTTTAGGTGTGCGTGTGTTTCAGGTTGGCTACTTCTATAAAGCCTAGGTGTGCGTCATTGTAGAGGGGTCAGGTTATTTTTATATGAAATAGACACTATGTGTTTTTCAGGGTAGATACCCGTATCAAGTTTTGGAGGGATCTTTAGAAAACCTCTGTGTTGCGATTTCTTTTTATGAAAATTGTTTTGCGCGTGAGTACCTTCGTCGAGATTGGTTTCGTGCTGGGCCGCAAGGTTCAAATCCTCTACTTCGTGTACATCGCGTGTGCGGGCGAGAGGTTGCTACTGCTGGTGGTGGAGTGTCGTGAAAGATCGGACCGCAACAACGGATCGGATCTCGCCACGAGGTTCGGTCTACATCAGGTGGTATTCAGAGCATCAGGTTGTTCACGACACTATGGAGAAGATGGCGAGCGCATCGTTATTCAGCAAGTTAAGCTATGGATTTCAGTTGGAGGAGGAAGGTCGATGGGATGGGTTGTTTCATACTCGTGTTGTGGTACAGGAGAGATCATGTGCCATGACAATTGACCACATGAGTTTGATCAACGCTGCAAGCATCGAGATGGTGGAGAAGCTAGATCTAGCAATGACACCACGAGCACAACCATACTTGTTTCGTTGGGGTCATGAAGATCTCAGTGTCACACATCAAACAAAGGTACCGTTTTTGCTAGGAAAATATTTTTGCACGGTTTTGTGTGGCGTGATTCCGGCATCGATGGTTTCATGTCACTTATTGTTGGCCAAGCCATGGTACAAAGAGCATGATGTTGTGTATGATTGTCAAACACACATATATACCGTCAAGAAGGGTAAGAAGTATGACCTCGTGCCCATGGGTCTGGATCGTTTTATTGCTTGGAAGGGAGAACATCTTGAGAAGATAAAAGAGCAAAAAGAAGAAGAAGAGAAGAAGGTCGAAGGTGCTAAAAATTTGACGGTCATCGTTCAATCTGCACATGAAGATATTACTGAAGAGGTTGACTCGAAACCGAGGACGGTTTGGCTTCAAGGAGGAGAGGATGATGCGGCCACGATTAATGTGAGTGTTCTCAATGTTTATAAAAGTTTTCCACAGGTCAATGAATTAGAGCGCAGAGATTTATACGTACCAAAATACAATAGTTTTGGTGAGAACTACCAGGAGAAGGTTGCATGCCTAGTTGAAGTCATGTGCATGCATTCTAGTTGGTTGCATGGTACGGATCAAGCAAAGAAAGGTCGGCTACATGCATGCATGCCGGTTTACCAGGGAAACAAATTACTAGGAAGGCAATATACACGGGACTCCTATAAGTATGAATCATTAAGTGATGAAGCTTCTTTTTCTGAGATCCCGAGAGCACCAGCACAGATATTGCGTCAAGAAATTTGGGAAGCAAACACATATATATTAATCAGAAGGAAATCAAAGATTGCATCGGTTGTTAAAAATAGAGACCGGAATTACTACTACTTCTGTTGGGGTCGACCACCAGAAAAGATCACGAGCATCAGGAAGTTACTCACGTGGATTTTTACATGTTTAAAGGAGATTGGATGGGGCCCACCAAGCTTGCCGATCCTAGAGTTAGTTTAAACTAAGAAAGAGTCTACAGATTAGGAAATATGTGTACGTGTGTCTTTTGGAAACCTTTTAGGTGTGCGTGTGTTTCAGGTTGGCTACTTTTATAAAGCCTAGGTGTGCGTCATTGTAGAGGGGTCAGGTTATTTTTATATGAAATAGACACTGTGTTTTTCAGGGTAGACACCCGTATCAAGTTTTGGAGGGATCTTTAGAAAACCTTTGTGTTGCGATTTCTTTTTATGAAAATTGTTTTGCGCGTGAGTACCTTCGTCGAGATTGGTTTTCTCATGCTGGGCCGCAAGGTTCAAATCCTCTACTTCATGTACATCGCGTGTGCGGGCGAGAGGTTGCTACTGCTGGTGGTGGAGTGTCGTGAAAGATCGGGCCGCAACAACGGATCGGATCTCGCCACGAGGTTCGGTCTACATCAATGTTCGTGCTCCCCCGCAGTAAAAAAAAGACACATCATGTTCGTGTTGATAATATTTTCATCTCGGCTGTTTTCCTCATCCACCCCTTTGGGTCCATAAACCGTGTACACTATGCACCAACAGTGAGCAGAGTACCAAAACCTGGACTGGCAAACGAGCAGACTAACAACAATAGCTCCACCCAAAACACTCGCTAGCTCCAATCCCGAGAGCATACGCCCTAACATGATCGTCCAAGTTCTAATCTAGCTTGTCCATAGTCCATACAATAGATACCCTCGGCTCTGACAACGTCCAGTTCAGCCCCTGCGACTGCAAGCTCAAAGGCCTAACCTGCACATTGTCAAACCTCAACAATTATACACAAAACATCTTAGGTAGGGTTGAAATGAAATGAACGCAAATATAGTGCCTGGCAATTACACAGTGGAAAATCTTACTAAGTATTCGAAGTCCAGTGCACAACTTCACATTCCACCGGGGCCTCTGACTCCAGCAACCTTGTCCCAATCCTCAGGGGAGAGCATGTCAGACATGTACTTCTCCTGCCCGCGCCAAAGGATCTGACATCATACAACATTAAGTATTTGCTCATTTTCCTAGAGCAAGACTCCATGCAACCCCGCACATCTTCGCATGCTACCATCCCGTGTGCAACTCAGAAAGCCCATAATAATACAATGTGCAATCTTACTATCGTGCCTAAACAATAAATAAAATGTAACACTCCAAACTCATGCTTATCAGGTCACCCTTTTTGGTGCACTCATCCAACTATATGTAATTCTTAACGTACTCTACCTAATAATACCTGTGAAAAGATTCGAGTTCAAATTCATTATTCACTGAATTTGACATTTTACTGGAAACTCTACATGGCACATCAACGTGTGCTTCTCCAGAAATTTTCATGTTAATTTGGTGCCCAAACTGGACGTTGACTGGAAGAGTGCACCAGAAACTAAGGTTGCTTATGTTGCCTTGGATAAAGAGATTAAAATACCTTGTCAATTACCCCAAACTCCTTGGCTTTCAAAGAGTCCATATAAAATGGTCCTCTCATCACCTTGTCTATTTTCTCTGGTGGCTGATAAAGAACTGTTATATCCCAACTGAAAAAGGAAAAAAAATAAAGTTCTCTACAAGTAAATGATTACAAGTTGTACGTACATTTCCAGTGTGCCTTGCTAAAAGTTTGACCAGGGTGTTCCTGTTGTGCACGACCTACAGTAAGCAACTAGAGGTATTAATTCTCGACTCAAGATGAACCATGAATCTGGGAAATGATATAACTTTATGCGGAGGAGCATATATTACCATACCAGGAACCAGATAATATAAAAAAATTGTCATCTCTCATGACTTAGCAAATGGTTTAAATTCCAAAAATTAATGGCACAGGCAATAATTGCATGACCACATCAACATTGATTGGATTCATATTTCATTATTGAGGTATTCAAACCTTCCATGTTTGTTTTACTGAAGTAATAAAAGTGACAAAAGACCCAAAGTGGTGGGACCCTTCCCCGGACCCTGCACAAGCGGGAGCTACGTGCAGTGGGCTGCCATTTTAATGAAACTAAATGCTTAATCACATGCTCAGCAGTTGCTAGCGTACATGTTTGATTCAAGAGTACAAGCTAATTAGAAATGAAATCACAGCTCCTACCTCTTTTGCACGAATAACAACATCAGAAGCTTGCATCATCCCATATGAAGGAATACGAGGTTGCTGAATCAAAGCTGACATGAAAGTACATTTTCTGTTGTTAGAAAGAATCAACCAACAGAAAATCTGATCCATAGTCCCTCCACTTTACTACCTTTGGCATGGGGAAACATATATCGTTTGCCTTTCTTCCCTGCTGCAAGGACAAGGCAGGCATGACCTGCTGCAGCTCCTATACAAAGTGTGTGAACCTACAGAGCAAATAGTACCATCAAGTTAGTGTCTACAGAATTTACAGAGTACAAAAAACACTAATGGTCAATTCTACAAACACAGACAGCTCATCCTAATATTATGTCAATGATTTCTTGCCCAGTTCAAAACATCAGGGGAACATAGAGGTGCAACCCACCATGAGAGTACACAGGCGAAATGATTCTAATACATCAAATATATGTTTTGTTGCTTCTAAGACACTTCGAAGACATAAAAACCAGCATATTCATGTTAATTTGGTGCCAGTTTGAACTATCACACCTTAAGCGTGGTTGACCTAATATTTTGCCAAACATCAGTACGAATAAGTGGCCAGTTATATATTAGAACCAACTTCTTGCTGAATATATGCATAAATAATGAGACAAAGCCGCTTCATCTTTAACATGTTCCGGATAGTTTTAAAAAGTGATCAAAGACTATTCATTAACAAACTGGCCATTCTATCTGGTTATTGGTCACTAGCAAACCATAATACTTTCTGGAAGATTAGAACACAAAAATAAATAAGTGTAGTAATTAATATTGAACTGCTAAAGTACATGCAGTAAATGCAAAAGATGGTACCTCAGTTTTCATCCGCATCATGGCATCATAGATAGCAAAACCTTCTGTCTCCATTCCAACCTAATTTATTCAAGAAACTTCACTAAGAACAATGACCATCATGACGATGAATAATAACGCAACAGGAGACGTCATAATTTGTCACATTTATCATGGCATAAGTAAGCCATATTAAATATGATACTTAATCACAGTATTAGAGAGCACACACGACAATGAATCATGAACTGAAGAAGATAAACTTGCTTACTGGTTCACCATCATCACGAGCCGTTCCTGTTGAGTTGATGTATATATATGCAGGCTCACTACTATTCATCCAATCAAGGTACATCAACTGGGCAACAATAAGCTCGGTAACTGCTGGCACCAACTACCAAAGCAAGAAGAGATAATCTCATGAGGTTATTAGTTCTGATAGTCTCATAATAACATATATTATAGCATGTTCTACAAAAACAATTTGCTAAGCATCTATGATAAAGCTACCATTTGAACACCTGCAGGATTTTCAAGTACTCCCTCCGGTCCTTTTTAGTCTGCATATAAGTTTTGTCTAAAGTCAAAGTATCTCTACTTTGACCAAACATATAGAAAAAAGTATCAACATTCATAATGCCAAATCAATATTGTTAGATTCGTTATGAAATGTAGTTTCATTAGTATATATGTTTGGTATTATAGATGTTGATATTTTTTCATATAAATTTGGTCAAACTTTGCGATGTTTGACTTGACACAAATCGAATACGCGGAGTAAAAAGGGCCGGAGGGAGTACACTGAAAACAGACGTCGACCTAGCATCAAATCACAGGATTTAGCAAACTACATTAAGAAAGGCAATTCAAGAGCAGCTCAACATACAAGGGAAGTGAGACAACATCCACATAGGACAAACTAATGAATATTCTTTTCCACAGTAATGTGGAAAAAGTAGAGGGTCAAACTGTGAGTGAATGCACGAAATGTTGCCTTTAGAGCCACTACTGGATACTGGGTACATGGAAGAAACTATGCTACGAGCAATATGTATCCTGGAATCAGAAGTATCTAATTTAACAAAAGGGACATTTGATTTAACATGTCCTCTATACTGGCAGCAGTGAGATCTGTATCGCACTAGCGCCATTACAGAAAATCAGGAGAACATTTGCAAAATAATAGGTTTAGTGTACAAATTATAACAAAATCAGAGATACACAGGTAGCAAATCCCAACCTTATGCCTGATTAAGCAATATAAAAGTTAATAACCTATTCAAATTGCAAACTAAATTTTAAATACTGAATGATGGTAAGAATTAAGACAACAGGCTAGTGAGGAGCAAAACTTTGTTAAACTCTATAGTCTATAATCAGTGCATTGGTGACTGCCTGACGGGCTTTGCCAAACAGGGCTCATAGTATTGCAGTCTGTCTTTTTATTTTTGACGTATGCAGGAGATAAAATACATAGCACGAGCTGGTAAAGGTCAGTTCCTCACATCTATTACAACAGTTGTTTCAGTGGCTGTCTGTCTGATAGCTCAGGATATAACATTGCATCAAATTATTTATATTTTATCCAGGCTAGTTGATTCACTCATACATACTTATCAGCATATTTGGAATCCACAAATTAAAAATAGAAGAATACCACAAAAAGCTTTCCTACTGAACTTTGGTGCAGATTCATACCGGCATGCCAATATAAACAATCCGGCCATGTAGAAGCAACGACGGCAAATCCGGGGGAGGCCTTCTAGGACTGTGCTGACTGTAAGAGCTGCTAGAACGTTCCACCTGCCAATTTGACAATTGCAGTTAAGCGGAGCACAGTTTGCAATAAACTCCTGCATATCAAAGATCAAGGTCCGCATATGTAAACTTTAGCAATTTCAGAAGTAAAGCACAAAGGCATTTATATGCAAGGAAGCAGATTCACAGATTGGAACCTCAGTGTCCAACATGATATGTGTACTCGTCTGAGTAAGTTTGTATAATCACATACTCCCTCCGTTCCTAAATATAAGTCTTTGTAGAGATTCAACTAGATGGACTACATACGGAGCAAAATGAATGAATCTACACTTAAAATGCATCTATATACATCCATATATGATTCATAGTGAAATCTTTACAAAGACTTATATTTAGGAACGGAGGGAGTAGTAGATATATGTTTTGCTAGTAAGTTATTACTCCTATTTCAATGGGGATAGCAACCTAATTAACACATGTTAGCTGGCACTGAGCAGAGCCTTGACATGTGTTACGACTTACGACATGGATCACATAACTCTGACAACCACTAACAAAATGGAAAAGAAAAACAATTCCAAGAAATGGTTTGCACGTAGTATTAGTCCCCCCAAATGAGCACCAAGTTTCAATTTCAGCTTCTTTCTTCCATTTCTATGTGTGTGGTGAGACCAGCATCGTACTATCATACTACCGCAGCTCCATTAGCGCTGCACATACAAGCACGACGAAAGTGAGCGCGAAAGCACTAAATCACCTGCGCGGGCGAGGACATGAGCTTGGCGTTCTGGAAGATCTCGAGGAACGGCAGGTGGTCCTCGCCGCGGCGTTCGCTACCCGCAGCTGCCGCGAGCTGCTCTGGAGAAGCAGCGGCTAGCGTGGATAGGAACGGGTCGCCCCTCGGGTTGAACAACGGCGACGGAGCCCCCGCCGCCGACCCGGCAACACGCGCCACGAGGGTAGAGGACGGCAGACTGCACCTTCCGGACCGGACTAGGGGATTCGGGAAGAATGGGGACGACGTCGCGGTGGGCGGGGAGGGGGTAGGGAGGCGTAGGGAGAGGAAGGAGGAGGCCATGGTGCCCGGTGGTGGTGTTACCCGGCCGCGGCGTGCGAGCGAGCTCAGGGGAGTGGTGTCTGTGGATAATTTGGTATTTTGGTTGGAGCTGAAGCCGTAACTGCCGTCTGTTTGCTCCGGGCCTTGGCCTTTGAAGGAGGGCATGGGCTGAACCTTGGGGCCTTGTGGGCTGAGTATGTTCTTAGAAATATTGGTAAAACAAATTTAACCATTAAAAGAAATATTTCTACCCTCAAAAAAATTAAAAGAAATATTTCTAAAAAATTACTAAAAGAAATAAGAAATTGCAAATATTATCTTCAAACTTCTCTGGTGATGAAATGTTGCACAACAAATTAGCACTACTTGTCACAATCATGGAATTTTGGTGGTATTCTGCCTTGGGTTAAAGGGGGCGGGAGGTTGTCGATACATGTTTTCTTCTTCTTGTTCTTCTTCTTCTTCTTCTTCTTCTTCTTCTTCGATATAAATTCTAAAACAAAATATATTTTACATTTACGTATAAATTATGGACCATTTTCATCATCGCGTTTCATGGGCCAGTATCTCCAAACCAAAACTATATCCATCTTAATAGGTTGTGACAAACATTTTTTGACACAACTTGTACTTCCGACAATAACATATTTATACTCTCAAGATAACATACATAAAATTCACACAACAACAGACTTGTACATTCTTATGGGTAGTATACTTCCCACATATGGCAACTTATACTTCATGCAAAATGAACATGTACTTTATGTATAGTGTAACATATACTTTCACACAGTACTACAACCAATACTCCCAATGAATCATGTACTCCCGTGTGCTGCAATCTGTACCGTGGGGTACAACATGTGCTTGCATGGTGTAATGTGTACTCTAGAGTCTAATGCAACCACCCCTCCTGATTTTAAATGAATCCCCATCCCACAATGAAAATTTTGTAGGTGTAACTTTACTGCTAGATCTAGAGATGGTTCGGTCAGTGCATTGTACATATGTGTTAGAACTCAGTTGATGAAAATTCCAACATGTATGCATCATTGGTAGCATTGATGTAGGGTCTATGGAGAAAATAACTCAACCACGACTCCATGACCCATCATCCATTGTCCCCGACGCTTGAAGAATGGCGACAAAGTTGGTGCAAGTAGAGGAAGTGCTAGTCACTTGCCAGTGCCCAAGGATGGCGATAAATCAAAGAACACGGCATCAGAAGTTGCTAGTAGTACAAGCCGAGTGAAGAATGAAGACACCGACGATTCACATGAGAAGGTCAAAAGGATAGCCAGCCACCTGACTCCTGAGGTTGATTGCTCTGTTGCCGACTACAACATCGCATTGGCCAAGCTAGATTTACATTCCCAATTATCCATGTGTCGGGAATTGTTGCATGGAAAACAAAAAAAAATACGCACACGCAATGATCTATCCATGGAGATGCATATCAACGAGGAGGAGAGTGTGTCTACGTATTCTCGTAGACCGTAAGCGGAAGCGTTTCACAATGCGGTTGATGTAGTTGAACTTTCTTCGCGCTCCAACCGATCTAGTATCGAACGCACGGCACCTCCGCGTTCTGCACACGTTCATCTTGGTGACGTCCTCCGCCTTCTTGATCCAGCAAGATGGCGAGGTAGTAGTTGAGTTCTATCAGCACGACGGCATGGTGATGGTGATGTGATCTCCGCAGGGCTTCGCCTAAGCACTATAGAAATATGACCGAGGGAGTAAACGGTGGACAGGGGCGCCGCACATGGCTAAGACAATGTTCTGTGTGCTTGTGTGGCGCCCCCTCCCAACATATATATAGGTGGGAGGGGAGGGGAGGCAGCCAGGCGCCCTAGGGCTTGGCGGCCGCCTCCTAGAGGCCCTGCCATGCCCTGCGCCCCCCTTTCCATGTATGCACAAGGGGAAGGGAAGAGGGGGGAGAGGGAAGGAAGGGGGAGTCCTACTCCGTACTTTCCTTTCCCTTCCCCCCTTTTCTTCTCCTCCTCCCATGGCCAGCCCCTTGTGGGCTGGTGTGTTCCCTTACTTGGCCCATAAGGCCCATAGGATTGTCGGGGGTGCCCGAAACTCTTTCCGGTGACCCGATACCCTCCGGAACACTTTCGGTGTCCGAATACCATCGTCCTATATATCAACCTTTCCCTCTCGACCATTTTGAGACTCCTCGTCATGTCTGTGATCTCATCCGGGACTCCGAACAACATTCGGTCACCAAATCACATAACTCATATAATACTATATCGTCAACGAACGTTAAGCGTGTGGACCCTATGGGTTCGAGAACTATGTAGACATGACCGAGACACCTCTCTGGTCAATAACCAATAGAGGAACCTAGATGCCCATATTGGCTCCTACATATTGTACGAAGATCTTTATTGGTTGAACCATTATGACAACATAGGTAATTCCCTTTGTCCATTCGTATGTTACTTGCCCGAGATTCGATCATCGGTATCTTCATACCTAGTTCAATCTCGTTACCGGCAAGTCTCTTTACTCGTTCCGTAATACATCACCTCATGACTAACTCCTTAGTCGTTTGCTTGCAAGCTTATGATGTGTATTACCTAGAGGGCCCAGAGATACCTCTCCGATACTCGGAGTGACAAATCCTAACCTCGATCTATGCCAACTCAACAAACACCTTCGGAGATACCTCACCGGTACAACAACGTCCTAAACAAACGGTTTAAAACCCCGTTCCGCGACGGTATTTGGAACCGTCGCCAAGTGAGTGTGGGCGATAGGGGGGTCCTTCCCACACGACCCAGAAATCGTCGGGATAGGCCCTCCTGGCACCCAGGCTGGGGCCGTGTGTGATCGGGCGAGGCATGGAAACCCAATCATTTTCGTAGGTATGTACATCCCACACGGTGAATCCCAGAAATCATTTTCGTAGGTATGTACATCCCACACGGTGAATCCCAGAAATCATTTCCATAGGTATGTACATCCCACACGGTGAATCCCAGAAATCATTTCCGTAGATGTGTACATCCCACACGGTGAATCCAGAAAATCATTTCCGTAGGTATGTACATCCCACACAGTTCTTTGTGTGGAAACGTTTGTGCAACGTGGCCTAATGCAAACAGTTCACTGTCGGAATCCGTGTGTGATTGTTAGTTGATCGAACACTCCTACTTTCTAGAAACCGTGCGGGTTGTTTGAGTTCATCGCCCACGGTGATGTCTGAGTAACCGTTTGCAATAGAAAACCCCAATAAGCAGGGTAATTAGCATATTATTGATAATCCATGTACTAATCAAACTGATATTTCTTATAAAACACACCAGATATTTCATATCTGTATAAAAGTAACCAGGATTTCATAATCGAAGCCAGGCAAGACGGTGCGCCAAGATATTTTATATTGAATCCCACACGATTCTTTCTAGTAAACTATTTGTGGTATACCTGATTTTTTATTATGTTTTGAAAGACAAAATGGTGTTACAGAGGGAAAGGATGCATGGTGTTTGAATTGCTAGAACATTTACGTACAGTGAACATGCAAATAGTACATGAGTGTCGTGTTTAAATTTGGAATTATTCCGGGTTCGTTTGGCATTTTCATGCATCAATTGAGTTTCTGGGCATTTATTATGCATAATTCAAATTTGAACTACAAGCACATTCTCGAATGCACCAAAGTTTGCTAAAAAATCACATGTGTGTCTTTGGATGAATTTATAGGTCCCATGCAAGAAATGGGAATAAAATTCGAACATCTGGGTGTCGTGGCTCGGCCAGAATGATTGAAAAACTTGGTTTTTTAATTCCTGTAAATCCAAAACACGGTTGAAAATCATAAAACTTGGCATGGTGTCATGACATGGCACCAATATGCTGTAGTAATTTTTTTGGCCGAATTGGGACAAGTTTTGGTGTAAACTTCTTGCAAACCGGAGCTTTCCTCAAGAAGGCTCCTCGTTCCGAGAGGGAACGTGTCACCTCCGTGTGCGAAACGACGTGCGTACACTACCTTCTCCTGCCTTAATTTTTGTACATGGGCAGATTAGACCAAATAGAAGTATCGTGCTAAATTTTGGAATTATTCCGTGTTCGTTTGACCTTTTTATACATTAATTGAGTTTCCGGGCATTTAATATGCATAATTCAAATTTGAACTACAAGCACATGCTTCAGTGCACCAAAGTTGTTTGAAAAATCACATGTGTGTCCTTGGGTGAATTTATAGGTCCCATGCAAGAGATGGGAGTGAAATTCAAACATCTGGCGTCGTGGTTCGGCCGGAAAGATTGAGAAAGTTGGTTTTTTAATTCCCGTAAATCCAAAACATGCCCGAAAATCATGAAACTTGGCATGGTGTCATGACATGGCATTGACATGCTGCGGTAATTTGTTTGGCCGAATTGGGACAAGCTTTGGTGTAGGCTTATTGCAAACCGGAGCTTCCCTCAAGAAGGCTCCTGGTTCTGAGAGGGAACGTGTCACCTCCGTGTGCGAAATGACATACGTACACTGCCTTCTCCCACCTTAATTTTTTACACAGACAGATTAAACCAAATAGAAGTATCGTGCTAAATTTTGGAATTATTCCGTGTTCATTTGGCCTTTTTTATACATTAATTGAGTTTCTACGCATTTAATGTGTATAATTCAAATGTGAACTACAAGCACGTGCTCCAGTGCACCAAAGTTGTTTGAAAAATCACATGTGTGTCCTTGGGTGAATTTCTAGGTCCCATGCAAGAGATGGGAGTGAAATTCGAACATCTAGGCATCGTGGCTCGGCCGGAAAGATTGAGAAACTTGGTTTTTTAATTCCTGTAATTCCAAAACACGCCTGAAAATCATGAAACTTGGCATGGTCTCATGACATGGCACTAACATGTTGCGGTAATTTTTTTGGCCCAATTGGGACAAGATTTGGTGTAAGCTTCTTGCAAACTAGAGCTTCCCTCAAGAAGGCTCGTGGTTTCGAGAGGGAACGTGTCACCTCCGTGTGCGAAACGACATACGTACACTGCCTTCTCCCGCCTTAATTTTTTACACAACCAAATTAGACCAAATAGAAGTACCATGCTAAATTTCGGAATTATTCCGGGTTCATTTTGCCTTTTGTATACATTACTTGAGTTTCTGGGCATTTAATGTGCATAATTCAAATTTGAACTAGAAGCACAGGCTCCAGTGCACCAAAGTTGTTTGAAAAATCACATGTGTGTCCTTGGGTGAATTTCTAGGTCCCGTGCAAGAGATTGGAGTGAAATTCAAACATCTGGGCGTCGTGGCTCGACCCGAAAGATTGAGAAACTTGATTTTTTAATTCCTGTAATTTCAAAACACGCCTGAAAATCATGAAACTTGGCATGGTCTCATGACATGGCACCAACATGCTGCGGTAATTTTTTTGGCCCAATTGGGACAAGCTTTGGTGTAAGCTTCTTGCAAACCGGAGCTTCCCTCAAGAAGGCTCGTGGTTCCGAGAGGGAACGTGTCACCTCCTTGTGCAAAATGACACACGTACGCTGCCTTCTCCCGTCTTAATTTTTTTATGCAACCAGATTAGACCAAATAGAAGTACCTTGCTTAATTTTGGAATTATTCCGGATTCGTTTTGCCTTTTTATACATTAATTGAGTTTCTGGGCATTTAATGTGCATAATTTAAATTTGAACTACAAGCACAGGCTCTAGTGCACCAAAGTTGTTTGAAAAATCACATGTGTGTCCTTGGGTGAATTTCTAGGTCCCATGCAAGATATGAGAGTGAAATTCAAACATCTGGGCGTCATGGTTCGGCCGGAAAGATTGAGAAAGTTGGTTTTTTAATTCCCATAAATCCAAAACATGCCCAAAAATCATGAAACTTGGCATGGTGTCATGACATGGCATCGACATGCTGCGGTAATTTGTTTGGCCGAATTGGGACAAGTTTTGGTGTAGGCTTATTGCAAACCGGAGCTTCCCTCAAGAAGGCTCGTGGTTTCGAGAGGGAACGTGTCACCTCCGTGTGCGAAACGACATACGTACACTACCTTCTCCCGCCTTAATTTTTTTACATAGTCAGATTAGACCAAATAGAAGTACTGTGTTAAATTTTGGAATTATTCCGGGTTTGTTTGACCTTTTTTATACATTAATTGAGTTTCTAGGCATTTAATGTGCATAATTCAAATTTGAACTACAAGCACATGCTCCAGTGCACCAAAGTTGTTTGAAAACTCACATGTGTGTCCTTGGGTGAATTTCTACGTCTCATGCAAGAGATGAGAGTGAAATTCAAACAACTGGGCATCGTGGCTCGGCCAGAAAGATTGAGAAACTTGGTTTTTTAATTCCTGTAATTCCAAAACATGCCTGAAAATCATGAAACTTGGCATGGTCTCATGACATGGCACCAAAATGTTGTGGTAATTTTTTTGTCTGATTTGTGAAGGCGCACACATTAACAATCAACAAAGTCATTTTAGAACAAGTGCTGTAATGTTACAAATCGGAAACACAAGTACTATTGAAACCGTGGGCGTTCGACTTACCAATTATGTGCGGCCACGCGTCCCCTTTTTTTATTGGCTAGAAGGTGCCGTGCGGGTAGCTATTTGAGTACGGGAGGCGTGCGGTCAGACCCCTACGCATGCTCATCGGGAGGAGAGCCCTTTGACCACTACCCGCCACGCACCTCCCTCCCGACGTCTCCATTAATGGTGCTCGAGCACCTGTTCTACGGTGTGGCTATATGTCTCACTGGACTGAGATTTAAGAGAGAAAAATGAAAATCTGAAAAGAAAGTTTTGCACGGATCTTGATGTAAGATCCGACGGACCTATATAGCATCGACTACGACTTTATAGCAAGCATGATGAATATAAGGACGATGACATTGGATAATAATTGTCTTACATATTTAGAAACATAATTAAAAAAAGGCACATGCGGCAACGCCCAAAATACACAAGGGCAAAAGAAGAAGGAAGACAACGATCTGGCTCGCTGATCTCTACTTTCTTGATGTGCTGCTGCAGGCCGCGAGAACTAGTCTCCGCGGCAAGCGGCGACAAGCTCTTTCTTGTCCTCAAGATGCTGGTTGAGAGCATCCACGGATTCCTCCACCAGCCTTCTGCGCTCAATGCGCAGCATGGCATTCTCGTCCATAAATTTCTCGACGATGATACCGGTCCTCTTCAACAAGGCAGTGGTCTGCTCCTGCTGCTCCGCACTTCCGACGATCTTTGACCTCAGCAGGTCATGCTCGGCCCGAAGCTTCGCATTGCTCTCATTTAGTTGCCGGATGATGTCGGTAGACTGTTCAAACGAGGCTTTCAGGTCATCCTGCAACCTTGCCCACCAGGAGATCTGATCCATCTGCCTAAGGACGAGGGCACACATGCGCCTGTAAGAGTCCTCGCCTGCCCGCGAGGCATTTTCACAGGCGCCGCGGCACGGGAGGACATCTCTGCTGCATTCGCGGTGCGGCGGGACATCTCTTTTGATTCCGCGACGTGGCCAGACCAGTCTGCTGCATCGACAGTGCGGCGGGTCCTTTGTGCTTCTTCGACAACGCGGCGGGACCTCTCTACTGCTACGGCCGTGCGGCGGGACATGTTGGCTGCTTTCACGGCGAGGCGGGACATCTCTCGTGCTCCTGCTTCCAGGCTCGCCTCTCCGTGGTGGCAATCTCTCGACCCAGAACTCACGCTGGCCATGGCGGACGCAAGGGAACGATGATGAATGACTTGTTTGTTTTTGACTTTTTGTGGACGAGGAGTTGAGGAGGAATGTGCAGTCATCTTGGAGTAGTAGTATTTATAACCGCGTAGTAATACGCTCCTAAGTGGGAATTTGTTTAGGTTTTGATCGGTGTGAACAGGTTTGCAATTTGGAATGTGATGGGACGCGGCCTCCCTGTTCTTGTAAAAAAATTGTGACGGGACGCATGCTCAAAATTTACTGACGGTTATAAGTGCGGCACTATTCCCGGAAGGCGTAACGTGGGCACGTACGCCTTCTCGGCCGCGTACGCGGTGTTTGCACCATAGGGTGCACTGCAATAGGCAATGTCAACACACATCTTGTTCCAACAACCGTGCGCGCTCGTTATTACCATCGCGCACGCTTCTTTTAATTAGAATGGGTGTACCCGTCTAGCGCACACACGTTGATCTATCTAACTGTTTCAGTTTGTTGTGGCTAATCACAAACAGTTCATCCATGTGAAGTGTATGCCATCAATCACAGACACTTTGACCTGGCTTACCCGTTTCTATTATGTTGCCTAATCGCAAACAGTTAATCCTTCTGAAGCATATGCCCTCAATCACACACACCTTGATCTGGCTGACCGTTTCTTTTGTGTTGCTTAATCACAAACAGTTCATCTGAGTGAACCGTATGTTGTATATCGCACACACCTTCATCTGGCTGCCCGTTTTTTTGTGTTGCCTAATCACAAATAGTTCATCCGAGTGAACCGTATGCTCTATATCGCACACGCCTTCATTAGGCTGCCCGTTTCTTTTGTTCCGCCTCATCACAAACAGTTCATTGGACTGAACCGTATGCCCTGGATCGCACACGCAACTAAAATCTGAACCGTGTTTGATGCATCCTCCATTGCAGATATCTTGCACCTTTTTTGAAGGGTTTTTACATCCCCGTTTGTGATTAATGCATCGCACACATTTTCGTGAAAGGGTCTCTGATCGTAGTGTCGCGTTAGCAGCATCCTGCAGTAATGCCTATAGAGCATCTTTATAATTACCCAGTTATGTTGTGATGTTTGATAGCACATAAGGCATTCCTCCGGCATCCGGGAGTTGCATAATCTCATAGTCGAAGGAATATGTATTTTACATGAAGAAAGCAATAGCAATAAACTGAACGATCAATATGCTAAGCTAACAAATGGGTCTTGTCCATCACATCATTATCCTAATGATGTGATCCCGTTATCAAATGACAACACATGTCTATGGTCAGGAAACTTTAACCATATTTGATCAACGAGCTAGTTTAGTAGAGGCTCACTAGGGACACGGTATTTCTTTATGTATTCACACATATATTTAAGTTTCCGGTCAATACAATTCTAGCATGAATAATAAACCTTTGTCATGAGTAAAGAAATATAAAATAACAACTTTATTATTGCCTCTAGGGCATATTTCCTTCAGTCTTCCACTTGCACTAGAGTCAATAATCTAGTTCACATGGCCATGTGATTAACACCAATAGTTCACATCACCATGTGATTAACACCCATAGTTCACATCACCATGTGACCAACATCCAAAGGGTTTACTAGAGTCAGTGATCTAGTTCACATCGCCATGTGATTAACACCCAAAGAGTACTAAGGCGTGATCATGTTTTGCATGCGAGAGAGGTTTAGTCAATGGGTCTGCCACATTCAGATCCATATGTATTTTGTAAATTTCTATGTCTACAATGCTCTACACTGAGCTACTCTAGCTAATTGCTCCCACTTTCAATATGTATCAGATTGAGACTCAGAGTCATCTGAATCGGTGTCAAAGCTTGCATCCATGTAACTCTTTACGAAGAAATCTTTATCACCTCCATAACCGAGAAATATTTCCTTAGTCCTCCTAGGTAACTAAGGATAATTTTGACCGCTCTCCAGTGATCTACTCCTGGATCACTATTGTAATGATAACCCACAAGTATAGGGGATCGCAACAGTTTTCGAGGGTAGAGTATTCAACCCAAATTTATAGATTCGACACAAGGGGAGCCAAAGAATATTTGTAAGTATTAGCAACTGAGTTGTCAATTCAGTCACACCTGGAGATTAATTATCTGCAGCAAAGTGATCAACACCACAGTAATATGATAGTTTTGATATTAGTAGCAATAGCAATAGCAACGATAATAGTGATAGTAGTAATTTTGTAGCAAGTGCAACAGTAATGATAGTAGTAGTAACTTAGCAAGAACAATATAAGATAAATTCATAGGCATTGGATCGGTGATTTATTGGATGATATTCATCATGTGACAGTCATAACCTAGGGCGATACGGCACTAGCTCTAGTTCATAAATATAATGCAGGCATGTATTCCGTAAATAGTCATACGTGCTTATGGAAAGAACTTGCATGCCATCTTTTGTCCTACCCTCCCGTGGCAGCGGTGTCCAATTGGAAACTAAGGGATATTAAGGCCTCCTTTTAATAGAGAACCGAAACAAAACATTAACACACGATGAATACATGAACTCCTCAAACTACCGTCATCACCGGGAGTGGTCCCGACTATTGTCACTCTGGGGTTGCCGGATCATAACACGTAGTAGGTGACTATAACTTGCAAGATCGGATCTAGAACATGGATCTAATGGTGATAACATAAACGGTTCAGATCTGAAATCATGGCACCCGGGCCCAAAGTGACAAGCATTAAGCATGGCAAAGTCATAGCAACATCAATCTCAGAACACAGTGGATACTAGGGATCAAGCTCTAACAAAACTAACTAGATTACATGATGAATCTCATCCAACTCCTCACCGACCAGCAAGCCTACGAAGGAATTACTCACTCCCGGTGGGGATCATCATGGAATTAGCGATGGAGAAGGGTTGGTGATGACGAAGAACAAAGATCCCCCTCTACAGAGCCCCAAATGGACTCTAGATATGGCCTCCCTATGAATAACAGGAGGTGACAGCAACTCCATCTCGTGGATCACGATAATTCTTTCTCCCTGATTTTTTCCTGGAAAAATAGGATTTTATAGCATCGGTTTCAGGGTCTCCAGGGCCACCAGGTGGGGACAACCCGCCTGGGCACGCCTGGGGGGCAGGCGTGCCCACCTAGGTGCCCCCCTCAGGTGGCTCTTGGCTCCAGAAATTCTCTTTTATTGTATAAAAAATCCTCGCAAAGTTTCATTCCATTCCGAGAATTTCATTTCTGCACAAAAACAACACCATGGTAGTTCCGCTGAAAACAGCGTCGGTCCGGGGTTAGTTTCATTCAAATCATGCAAATTAGAGTCCAAAACAAGAGGAAAAGTAGATACGTTGGAGACGTATCATGTACCCCCTTGCCAAACTCATGGTAAGGTACACAATATGTGTGGTACACAACATGCATACTTTATAGAACCAATGGCTGAGGCATAGGGAATGACTTTCGTTCTCTCTCTATCTTCTGCCGTGGTCGGTCTTTGAGTCTTACTCAACTTCACACCTTGCAACACATGCAAGAACCCTTTCTTTGGCTGATCAATTTTGAACTTCTTCAAAATATTGTCAAGGTATGTGCTTTTTTTTAAAGTCCTATTAAGCGTCTTGATCTATCCCTATAGATCTTGATGCCAAATATATAAGTAGCTTCATCGAGGTCTTTTATTGAAAAATTCTTATTCAAGTATCCTTTTATGCTATCCAGAAGTTCTATATCATTTCCAGTCAATAATATGTCATCCACATATAATATCAGAAATGCTACAGAGCTCCCACTCACTTTCTTGTAAATATAGCCTTCAACATAAGTCTGTATAAAACCATATGCTTTGATCACCTTATCAAAGCGTATATTCCAACTCCGAGATGCTAGCACCAGTCCATAGATGGATCGCTGGAGCTCGCACACTTTGTTAGCACTTTTAGGATTGAAAAAACCTTCTGGTTGCATTATATACAACTCTTCTTTAATATCCATTAAGGAATGCAGTTTTTGACATCCATTTGCCAGATTTCATAATCATAAATGTGGCAATTGCTAACATGATTTGGACAGACTTAAGCATCACTACGGATGAGAAAGTCTCATCATAGTCAACTCCTTGAACTTTGTCGAAAACCTTTTGCGACAAGTCGAGCTTTGTAGATAGTGACATTACTATCAGCGTCAGTCTTCTTCTGGAAGATCCATTTATTATCAATGGCTTGCCAATCATCGGGCAGCCACCAAAGTCCACACTTTGTTCTCATACATGAATCATATCTTAGATTTCATGGCCTCAAGCCATCTGTCGAAATCTGGGCTCATCATAGCTTCTTCATAGTTCATAGGTTCGCCGCGGTCTAATAGCATGACTTCTAGGATAGGATTACCGTACCATGATACGCCAATTTTGCATCATGCTTTTATATCGATATTTATTGCATTATGGGCTGTTATTACACATTATGTCACAATACTTATGCCTTTTCTCTCTTATTTTACTAGGTTTACATGAAGAGGGAGAATGCTGGCAGCTGGAATCCTGGGTTGGAAAAGGAGCAAATATTAGAGACCTATTCTGCACAACTCCAAAAGTCCTAAAACTCCACGAAAGTCAGTTTTGGAATATATTATAACTATTGGGCGAAGAAAGCACCAAAGGGGGGCCACCCACTGTCCTCGAGGGTGGAGGGCGCGCCCTACCCCCTGGGCGCGCCCCCTGCCTCGTGGGCCACCTGGAAGCCCCCCGATGCCCATCTTCCGGTATAAGGTGTCTTTTGCCCTGGAAAGAATCACAAGTAAGCTTTCAGGATGAAGCGCCGCCATCTCGAGGCGGAACCTTGGCGAAACCAATCTAGGGCTCCGGCGGAGCTGTTCTGCCGGGGAAACATCCCTCCGGGAGGGGGAAATCGTCACCATCGTCATCACTATTGATCCTCTCATCAGGAGGGGGTCAATCTCCATCAACATCTTCATCAGCACCATCTCCTCTCAAACCCTAGTTCATCTCTTGTATCCGATCTTTGTCTCAAAACCTCATATTGGTACCTGTGGGTTGCTAGTAGTGTTGATTACTCCTTGTAGTTGATGCTAGTTGGTTTATTAGGTGGAAGATTATATGTTCAGATCCTTTATGCACATTAATACCCCTTTGATTGTGAACATGAATATGATTTGTGAGTAGTTATGTTTGTTCCTGAGGACATGGGAGAAGTCTTGTTATAAGTAGTCATGTGAATTTGGTATTCGTTCGATATTTTGATGAGATATATGTTGTCTTTCCTCTAGTGGTGTTATGTGAACGTCGACTACATGACACTTCACCATTGTTTGGGCCCAGGGGAAGGCATTGGGAAGTAATAAGTAGATGATGGGTTGCTAGAGTGACAGAAGCTTAAACCCTAGTTTATGTGTTGCTTCGTAAGGGGCTGATTTGGATCCATAGGTTTCATGCTATGGTTAGGTTTACCTTAATTCTTCTTTCATAGTTGCGGATGCTTGCGAGAGGGGTTAATCATAAGTGGGATGCTTTTCCAAGGAAGGGCGGTACCCAAGCACCGGTCCACCCACATATCAAATTATCAAAGTAATTAACGTGAATCATATGAGCATGATGAAAACTAGCTTGACGATAATTCCCATGTGTCCTCGGGAGCGCTTTCCTTTATATAAGAGTTTGTCCAGGCTTGTCCTTTGATAAAAAAAGGATTGGGCCACCTTGCTGCACCTTGTTTACTTTACTTGTTACCCATTACGAATTACCTTGTCACAAAACTATCTGTTATCGATAATTTCAGTGCTTGCAGAGAATACCTTACTGAAAACTGCTTGTCATTTCCTTCTGCTCTTCGTTGGGTTCGACACTCTTACTTATCAAAAGGACTACGATAGACCCCCTATACTTTTGGGTCATCAAGACTCTTTTCTGGCGCCGTTGCCGGGGAGTGAAGCGCCTTTGGTAGGTTGAATTTGGTAAGGAAAAAATTATGTAGTGTGCTGAAATTTACTGTCACTTGTTACCATGGAAAAAAAATCCTTTGAGGGGCTTGTTCGGGGTATCTTCACCCCGACCTGTAGAGCAAAGAGTTTCTCCTCAACCTACTGAACCTACTAAAAATGTTTACTTTGAAATTCCTCCGGGTATGATAGAGAAATTGCCGGCTAATCCTTTTACAGGAGATGGAACATTACATCCCGATATGCACCTAATCTATGTGGATGAAGTTTGTGGATTATTTAAGCTTGCAAGTATGCCCGAGGATGTTATCGAGAAGAAGGTCTTCCCTTTGTCTTTGAAGGGAAAATCATTGACATGGTTTAGGCTATGTGATGATATTGGATCGTGGAACTACAACCAATTGAAATTGGAATTTCATCAGAAGTTTTATCCTATGCTTCTGGTTCATCGTGATCGTGATTATATATATAATTTTTGGCCTCATGAAGGATAAAGTATCTCTCAAGCTTGGGGGAGGCTTAAGTCAATGTTATATTCATGCCCCAATCATGAGCTCTCAAGAGAAATTATTATTCAAAAAATTTATGCTCGGCTTTCTCTCAATAATCGCTCCATGCTCGATACTTCTTGTACTGGTTCTTTTATGATGAAGACTATTGAATTCAGATGGGATTTATTGGAAAGAATTAAACACAACTCTGAAGATTGGGAACTCGACGAAGGTTAGGATTCAGGTATAACACCTAAGTTTGATTGTGTTAAATTTTTTATGGATACCGATGCTTTTCGTGAATTTAGCACTAAATATGGACTTGACTCTGAGATAGTAGCTTCTTTCTGTGAATCATTTGCTTCTCATGTTGATCTCCCTATGGATAAGTGGTTTAAATATCATCCTCCCATTGAAGTAAAAGTAGTTGAACCTATTAAAGTTGAAGAAAAGACTATCACTTATAATGTTGATCCTATTGTTCCTACCGCTTATATTGAGAAACCACCTTTCCCTGTTAGAATAAAGAATCATGCTAAAGCTTAACTGTGGTTTGTAAGAGTAATGATAGAACACCTACACCCTTTGAACAAATTAAAGTTGAACCTAGTATTGTTATGGTTAAGGATCTCTTGGTCGATAATATTGATGGGCATGTTATTTACTTCTGTGATGAAGCTGCTAGAATTGCTAGACCCGATTCTAAAAATAAACATAGACCTGTTGTTGGCATGCCTGTTGTTTCTATTAAAATAGTAGATCACTGTTATCATGGCTTATGTGATATGGGTGCTAGTGTCAGTGCAATAGCCTATACTTTATATAAAGAAATTATGCATGATATTGCACCTACTGAGATAGAAGATATTGATGTTACTATTAAGCTTGCCAATAGAGATACTATTTCACCAGTTGGGATTGTTAGAGATGTTGAAGTCTTGTGTGGGAAAATTAAATATCCTACTGATTTTCTTGTTCTTGCTTCCCCACAAGATGACTTTTGTCCCATTATATTTTGTAGACCCTTCTTGAATACTGTTAATGCTAAGATAGACTGCGAAAAGGATATTGTTACTGTTGGTTTAGGGGATATGTCTCATGATTTTAATTTTGCTAAATTTCGTAGACAACCCCGTGATAAAGAATTGCCTAGTAAAGATGAAATTATTGGTCTTGCTTCTATTGTCGTGCCTCCTAATGATCCTTTAGAACAATATTTGCTAGACCATGAAAATGATATGTTTATGAATGAAAGAAGGGAAATAGATGAAGTATTCTTTAAACAGGGACCTATTTTGAAACACAACTTGCTTGTTGGAATTCTAGTGGATCCTCCTCCACCCAAGGTTGATCCCGTGTTTGAGCTTAAACCATTACCTGATACTCTTAAATATGCTTATCTTGATGAAAAGAAGATATATCATGTTATTAGTGCTAACCTTTCAGAGTAGGAAGAAGAGAAATTATTGAAAACTCTAAAGAAGCACCGTGCTGCTATTGGATATACTCTTGATGATCTTAAGGGCATTAGTCCCACTTATGCCAGCACAAAATAAAATTGGAGAAAGATGATAAACCAGTTGTTGATCACCAACGACGGTTAAATCCTAAGATGAAAGAAGTGGTAAGAAATGAAATACTAATGCTTCTGGAGGCAGGTATAATTTATCCTATTGCTGATAGTCAGTGGGTAAGTCCTGTCCATTGTGTCCCCAAGAAGGGAGGTATTACCGTTGTTGCTAATGATAAAGACGAATTGATCCCACAAAGAATTGTTATAGGTTATAGAATGGTAATTGATTTCCGCAAATTAAATAAAGCTACTAGAAAGGATCATTACCCTTTACCTTTAATTGATCAAATGCTAGAAAGATTATCCAAACATACACATTTTTTTTCTTTCTAGACAGTTATTCTAGTTTCTCTCAAATACCCGTGTCGAAAGAGGACCAGGAAAAGACCACTTTTACTTGCCCTTTCGGAACCTTTGCTTATAGACGTATGCCTTTTGGTTTATGTAATGCACCTGCTACCTTTCAAAGATGTGTGACTGCTATATTCTCTGACTTTGTGAAAATATTGTTGAGGTTTTCATGGATGATTTCTCCGTGTATGGAACTTCTGTTGATGATTGCTTAAGCAACCTTGATCGAGTTTTGCAGATATGTGAAAAAAATAATCTTGTCTTGAATTGGGAGAAGTTCCACTTTATGGTTAATGAAGGTATTGTCTTGGGGCATAAAATTTCTGAAAGAGGTATTGAAGTTGATAAAGCTAAAGTTGATGCTATTGAAAAGATGCCGTGTCCTAAGAACATTAAATGTATAAGAAGTTTCCTTGGTCATGCCGGTTTTTATAGGAGGTTCATTAAAGACTTCTCAAAAATTTCTAAGCCTCTGACTAATCTCTTACAAAAAGATGTTCCTTTTGTCTTTGATGATGATTGTCCAGAAGCATTTGAAATACTTAAGAAAGCCTTGATTTCTGCACCTATTGTTCAGCCACCTGATTGGAATTTACCCTTTGAAATTATGTGTGATGCTAGTGATTATGCTGTAGGTGCTGTACTAGGACAAAGAGTTGATAAGAAATTAAATGCTATCCAATATGCTAGTAAAACTCTAGACAGTGCCTAGAGAAATTATGCTACTACTGAATGTCGGGGTTCTGGAACGAGACCTATGGGATCCCTCGATGGAATCCCTTCTACGGTTGTGGGGCATGGGGCTGCGCAAAGAGCGGGTCTAGAAGATCAACTCGGTGGGATTTTTACCCTGGTTCGGGCCGCAAGCGATGCGTAAAACCCTAGTCCTGCTTTGTGTGTATTTAGTTTTCTTGAGTTCTTGAACTAGCTTCCATGCATGCCCAGTCCAAAAAGTCCGAATCCTCCCTTAGTACGCCTCGGGCCTCCTTTTATATGTCAAAGGGGTTGCCACAGTGGCCCACAAGAGGTGGAAAATATGTACAATGTACAAGTTTATCTCCTGACATCCTAGGACAAACACATTTAATGCGCCGCCTATGTGTCCTCTTGCTTTATCGGGGACGGTAAAGAGGCTCGTCCCGTCCATCGCCGCCTCGTCTTGCTTCGACACGCATCCCAGGTGACGAGGCATGCAGCGCCACGCTGGCTGGCTGCCGAGCTGGTGCGGTGGCAGGGTCTTCATGAAGATTTGCATGCCACCACGCAGGTGCTTGGCTGGTCGGCCTAGAGGCTGCATGCTTCCACACGGGTGCGTGCCTAGTTGGTAGGATGGTTGCCCCGTCAGAACGGGCGCGGGGCAGCGAAGCTTTGGTAAGTGCGGGCCTAGCTTTGGCTCCATAGACGCCCCCGGCAAGGCCCTTGCCGGGATCTCATGGGCGTCCTGCTACCTCTTGAGCAATTGCATTGGTTTCCCTTGAAGAGGAAAGGGTGGTGTAGCAAAGTAGCGTAAGTATTTCCCTCAGTTTTTGAGAACCAAGGTATCAATCCAGTAGGAGGCTACGCGCGAGTCCCTCGCACCTACACAAAACAAATAAATCCTCGCAACCAACACGATAAGGGGTTGTCAATCCCTACACGGTCACTTACGAGAGTGAGATTTGATAGATATGATAAGATAATATTTTTTGGTATTTTTATGATAAAGATGCAAAGTAAAATAAAAGCAATGAAAATAACTAAGTATTGGAAGATTAATATGATGAAGATAGACCCGGGGGCCATAGGTTTCACTAGTGGCTTCTCTCAAGAGCATAGGTATTTTACGGTGGGTGAACAAATTACTGTTGATCAATTGACAGAATTGAGCATAGTTATGAGAATATCTAGGTATGATCATGTATATAGGCATCACGTCCAAGACAAGTAGACCGACTCCTGCCTGCATCTACTACTATTACTCCACACATCGACCGCTATCCAGCATGCATCTAGAGTATTAAGTTCATAAGAACAGAGTAACGCATTAAGCAAGATGACATGATGTAGAGGGATAAATTCATGCAATATGATAAAAAACCATCTTGTTATCCTCGATGGCAACAATACAATACGTGCCTTGCTGCCCCTACTGTCACTGGGAAAGGACACCGCAAGATTGAACCCAAAGCTAAGCACTTCCCCCATTGCAAGAAAGATCAATCTAGTAGGCCAAACCAAACTAATAATTCAAAGAGACTTGCAAAGATAACCAATCATACATAAAAGAATTCAGAGAAGATTCAAATATTGTTCATAGATAAACTTGATCATAAACCCACAATTCATCGGTCTCAACAAACACACCGCAAAAAGAAGATTACATCGAATAGATCTCCATAAGAGAGGGGGAGAACTTTGTATTGAGATCCAAAAAGAGAGAAGAAGCCATATAGCTAATAACTATGGACCCGTAGGTCCGAGGTAAACTACTCAAACTTCATCGGAGAGGCTATGGTGTTGATGTAGAAGCCCTCCGTGATTGATGCCCCCTCTGGCGGAGCTTCGCAAAAGGCCCCAAGATGGGATCTCGTGGATACAGAAAGTTACGGCGGTGGAATTAGGGTTTTGGCTCCGTATCTGATCGTTTGGGGGTACGTATGTATATATAGGAGGAAGAAGTACGTCGGTAGAGCAACAGGGGGCCCATGAGGGTGGAGGGCGCGCCTAGGGGGGGGGGTAGGCACGCCCCCTACCTCGTGGCCTCCCTGTTGGTTGCTTGACGTGGGGTCCAAGTCTCCTGGATCTTGTTCGTTCCAAAAATCACGTTCCCGAAGGTTTTATTCCGTTTGGACTCCGTTTGATATTCCTTTTCTTCGAAACCCTAAAATAGGCAAAAAAAACCAGCAATTCTAGGTTGGGCCTCCGGTTAATAGGTTAGTCCCAAAAATAATATAAAAGTGGATAATAAAGCCCAATAATGTCCAAAACAGTAGATAATATAGCATGGAGCAATCAAAAATTATAGATACGTTGGAGACGTATCAAGCATCCCCAAGCTTAATTCCTGCTCGTCCTCGAGTAGGTAAATGATAAAAACATAATTTTTGATGTGGAATGCTACTTGGCATAATTTCAATGTAATTCTTCTTAATTGTGGTATGAATATTCAGATCCAAAAGATTCAAGACAAAAGTTCAATATTGACACAAAAATAATAATACTTCAAGCATACTAACTAAGCAATTATGTCTTCTCAAAATAACATGGCCAAAGAAAGTTATCCCTACAAATTCATATAGTCTGGCTATGCTCTATCTTCACCACACAAAGTATTTAAATCATGCACAACCCCGATGACAAGCCGAGCAATTGTTTCATACTTTTGACATTCTCAAAACTTTTTCAATCTTCACGCAATACATGACCGTGAGCCATGGACATAACACTTTAGGTGGAATAGAATGGTGGTTGTGGAGGAGACAAAAATGAGAAGATAGTCTCACATCGACTAGGCGTATCAACGGGCTATGGAGATGCCCATCAATAGATATGAATGTGAGTGAGTAGGGATTGCCATGCAACGGATGCACTAGAGCTATAGGTATATGAAAGCTCAAAAAGAAACTAAGTGGGTGTGCATCCAACTTGCTTGCTCACGAAGACCTAGGGCATTTTGAGGAAACCCATCATTGGAATATACAAGCCAAGTTCTATAATGAAAATTTCCCACTAGTATATGAAGGTGATAACAAAGGAGACTCTCTACTATGAAGATCATGGTGCTACTTTGAAGCACAAGTGTCGTAAAAGGATAGTAGCATTGTCCCTTCTCTCCTTTTCTCTCATATTTTTTATTTGGGCCTTCTCTCTTTTTTATGGCCTCTTTTTTCTTATTTTATTTTTCGTCCGGAGTCTCATCCCGACTTGTGGGGGAACCATAGTCTCCATCATCCTTTCCTCACTTGGGATAATGCTCTAATAATGATGACCATCACACTTTTATTTTCTTACAACTCAAGAATTACAGCTCGATACTTAGAATAAGATATGACTCTATATGAATGCCTTCGGCGGTGTACCGGGATATGCAATGACTCATGAGTGACATGTATGAAAGTATTATGAACGGTGGCTTTGCCACAAATACAATGTCAACTACATGATCATGCGAAGCAATATGACAATGATGGAGCGTGTCATAATAAACGGAATGGTGGAAAGTTGCATGGCAATATATCTCGGAATGGCTATGGAAATGCCATGATAGGTAGGTATGGTGGTTGTTTTGAGGAAGGTATATGGTGGGTGTATGATACCGACGAAAGGTGCGCGGTATTAGAGAGGCTAGCAATGGTGGAAGGGTGAGAGTGCGTATAATCCATGGACTCAACATTAGTCATAAAGAACTCATATACTTATTGCAAAAATCTACAAGTTATCGAAGCAAAGTGTTACACGCATGCTCCTAGGGGGATAGATTGGTAGGAAAATACCATCGCTCATCCCCGACCGCCACTCATAAGGAAGACAATCAATAAATAAATCATGCTCCGACTTCATCACATAACGGTTCACCATACGTGCATGCTACGAGAGTCACAAACTTTAACACAAGTATTTCTCAAGTTCACAACTACTCAACTAGAATGACTCTAATATCACCATCTCCATATCTCAAAACAATTATCAAGTATCAAACTTCTCTTAGTATTCAACACACTCATAAGAGAATTTTATTATTAATCTTGTACACCTAGCATATTAGGATTATTTAAGCAATTTACCATGCTATTTAAGACTCTCAAAATAATCTAAATGAAGCATGAGAGATCAATAGTTTCTATAAAACAAATCCACCACCGTGCTCAAAACGATATAAGTGAAGCACTAGAGCAAAACTATATAACTCGAAAGATATAAGTGAAGCACATAGAGTATTCTAATAATTTCCGAATCATGTGTGTCTCTCCCAAAAGGTGTGTACAGCAAGGATGATTGTGGTAATATAACAAATAAAGACTCAAATCATACAAGACGCTCCAAGCAAAACACATACCATGTGGTGAATAAAAATATAGCTCCAAGTAAAGTTACCGATAGAAGTAGACGAAAGAGGGGATGCCTTCCGGGGCATCCCCAAGCTTTGGCTTTTATGTGTCCTTAGTTTATATTGGGGGTGCCATGGGCATCCCCAAGCTTAGGCTCTTGCCACTCCTTGTTCCATAATCCATCAAATCTTTACCCAAAACTTGAGAACTTCACAACACAAAACTTAAAGTAGAAAATCTCGTGAGCTCCGTTAGCGAAAGAAAACAAAAGACCACTTCAAGATACTGTAATGAACTCATTATTTATATATATTGGTGTTAAACCTACTGTATTCCAACTTCTCTATGGTCTATAAACTATTTTACTAGCCATAGATTCATCAAAATAAGAAAACAACACACGAAAAACAGAATCTGTCAAAAACAGAACAATCTGTAGTAATCTGTATCTAACGCAAGATCTGGAACCCCAAAAATTCTAAAATAAATTTATGGACGTGAGGAATTTATCTATTAATCATCTGAAAAAATAATTAACTAAATATTA
The DNA here is from genome assembly GCF_018294505.1 of Triticum aestivum. Classification (NCBI taxonomy): domain Eukaryota; kingdom Viridiplantae; phylum Streptophyta; class Magnoliopsida; order Poales; family Poaceae; genus Triticum; species Triticum aestivum. The sequence continues at coordinate 211,013,381 of NC_057803.1, read as the reverse complement.
CTTTCCAAATAAAAATGGAAGCAGTTCTCATGAGTGCTAAAGTTTCTGTTTTTTACAGCAAGATTAACAAGACTTTCCCCAAGTCTTCCCAATGGTTCTACTTGGCACAAACACTAATTAAACACAAAAATCACAACCAAAACAGAGGCTAGATAAATTATTTATTACTAAACAGGAGCAAAAATCAAGGAATAAAAAAAATGGGTTGCCTCCCAACAAGCGCTATCATTTAACGCCCCTAGCTAGGCATAAAAAGCAAGGATAGATCTAGGTATTGCCATCTTTGGTAGGCAATCCATAAGTGGCTCTCATAATAGATTCATAAGATAATTTAATTTTCTTTCTAGGAAAGTGTTCCATGCCTTTCCTTAACGGAAATTAGAATCTAATATTTCCTTCCTTCATATCAATAATTGCACCAATCGTTCTAAGGAAAGGTCTACCAAGAATAATAGGACATGAAGGATTGCAATCTATACCAAGAACGATAAAATCTACGGGAACATAATTCCTATTTGCAACAATAAGAACATCATTAATTCTTCCCATAGGTTTCTTAATAGTGGAATCCGCAAGGTGCAAGTTTAGAGAGCAATCATCAAAATCACGCAAACCTAACAAATCACACAAAGTCTTTGGAATCGTGGAAACACTAGCACCAAATCACACAAAGCATAGCATTCATGATCTTTAATTTTAATTTTAATTGTTGGTTCCCACTCATCATAAAGTTTTCTAGGGATAGAAACTTCCAACTCAAGTTTTTCTTCATAAGATTGCATCAAAGCATCAAGGATATGTTTGGTAAAAGCTTTATTTTGACTATAAGCATGAGAAGAATTTAGCACGGATTGCAACAAGGAAATACAATATATCAAAGAGCAATTATCATAATTAAATTCCTTGAAATCCAAAATAGTAGGTTCATTAACATCTAGAGTTTTGATCTCTTCAATCCCACTTTTATCAAATTTAGCATCGAGATCTAAAAACTCCGAATTTTTGGAACGCCTTCTAGGTAAAGGTGGATCATATTAAGTCCCATCATTATCAAGATTCATATTGAAAAACAAAGATTTAATAGGGGCACATCAATAACTTTGAGATCTTCATCTTTATTTCATGGAAACTAGAAGAACACGCTCTTATAAAGGAATCTTTCTTAGCACGCATCCTATCGGTTCTTTCTTTTCACTCATCAATGGAAATTCTCATGGCTTTGAGAGACTCATTGATATCATGCTTAGGTGGAATTGATCTAAGTTTCAAAGAATCAACATCAAGAGAAATTCTATCAATGTTCCTAGCCAACTCATCAATCTTAAGCAATTTTTCTTCAATCAAAGCATTGAAATTCTTTTGTGAAGTAATAAATTCTTTAATATTAGATTCAAAATTAGATGGCATCTTATTATAATTTCCATAAGAATTGTTGTAGGAATTACCATAATTATTAGAGGAATTACTAGGATAAGGCCTAGGATTAAAATGTCCTCTATACGCGTTGTTACCAAAATTGTTCCTACCAACAAAATTCACATCCATAGATTCATTAGTATTCTCAATCAAAGTAGACAAAGGCATATCATTAGGGTCAGAAGAAACACTTCTATTAGCAAATAATTTCATAAGTTCATCCATCTTTCCACTCAAAACATTAATTTCTTCTATCGCATGCACTTTCTTATTAGTAGATCTTTCAGTGTGCCATTGAGAATAATTAACCATAATATTATCTAGGAGTTTAGTAGCTTCTCCTAAAGTGATTTCCATAAAAGTGCCTCCCGCGGCCGAATCTAAAAGATTTCTAGAAGCAAAATTCAATCTGGCATAAAATTTTGTATAATCATCCACAAATTTAAACCATGAGTAGGGCAATTACGTATCATTAATTTCATCCTCTCCCAAGCTTGTGCAACATGTTCATGATCAAGTTGCTTAAAATTCATAATATCGTTTCTAAGAGAGATGATCTTAGCAGGAGGAAAATACTTAGAGATAAAAGCATCTTTGCACTTATTCCACGAATCAATACTATTTTAGGCAAAGACGAAAACCAAGCTTTAGCACGATCTCTAAGCGAAAAAGGAAATAGCTTCAATTTAACAATATCATTGTCCACATCTTTCTTCTTTTGCATATCACACAAATCAACAAAGCTATATAGATGGGTAGAGGCATCTTCACTAGGAAGGCAGGAAAACGGATCTTTCATGACAAGATTCAGCAAGGCAGCATTAATTTCACAAGATTCAGCATCGGTAAGAGGAGCAATCGGAGTGCTAATAAAATCATTATTGTTGGTCTTGGTAAAGTCATACAATTTAGTGTTATCTTGAGCCATCGCGACAAGCAAGCAATCCAACACATAAGCAAACAAGAAACCGGCAAAAAGAGGCAAATAGAGAAAGAGAGGGAGGATAGAGAGAGAGGGCAAATAAAACGGCAAGGGTGAAGTGGGGGAGAGGAAAATGATAGGCAAATGGAAAATAATGTAATGTGGGAGATAAGGGTTTGTGATGGGTACTTGGTATGTTTGACTTTTGCATAGACCTCCCCGGCAACGGTGCCAGAAATGGCTCGTTGTCGGGAGTCAAATCTTGACTTGCGCGAACCTCCCCGGCAACGGCGCCAGAAATCCTTCTTGCTACCTCTTGAGCAATTGCATTGGTTTTCCCTTGAAGAGGAAAGGGTGGTGCAGCAAAGTAGCATAAGTATCTCCCTCAGTTTTTGAGAACCAAGGTATCAATCCAGTAGGAGGCTACGCGCGAGTCCCTCGCACCTACACATAGCAAATAAATCCTTGCAACCAATGCGATAAGGGGTTGTCAATCCCTACACGGCCACTTACGAGAGTGAGATCTGATAGATATGATAAGATAATATTTTTTGGTATTTTTATGATAAAGATGCAAAGTAAAATAAAAGCAATGAAAATAACTAAGTATTGGAAGATTAATATGATGAAGATAGACCCGGGGGCCATAGGTTTCACTAGTGGCTTCTCTCAAGAGCATAGGTATTTTACGGTGGGTGAACAAATTACTGTTGAGCAATTGACAGAATTGAGCATAGTTATGAGAATATCTAGGTATGATCATGTATATAGGCATCACGTCCAAGACAAGTAGACTGACTCCTGCCTGCATCTACTACTATTACTCCACACATCGACCGCTATCCAGCATGCATCTAGAGAATTAAGTTCATAAGAACAGAGTAACGCCTTAAGCAAGATGACATGATGTAGAGGGATAAATTCATGCAATATGATAAAAAAACCATCTTGTTATCCTCGATGGCAATAATAAAATACGTGCCTTGCTGCCCCTACTGTCACTGGGAAAGGACACCACAAGATTGAACCCAAAGCTAAGCACTTCTTCCATTGCAAGAAAGATCAATCTAGTAGGCCAAACCAATCTAATAATTCAAAGAGACTTGCAAAGATAACCAATCATACATAAAAGAATTCAGAGAAGATTCAAATATTGTTCATAGATAAACTTGATCATAAACCCACAATTCATCGATCTCAACAAACACACCACAAAAAGAAGATTACATCGAATAGATCTCCACAAGAGAGGGGGAGAACTTTGTATTGAGATCCAAAAAGAGAGAAGAACCATCTAGCTAATAACTATGGACACGTAGGTCTGAGGTAAACTACTCACACTTCATCGGAGAGGCTATGGTGTTGATGTAGAAGCCCTCCATGATCGATGCCCCCTCCAGCGGAGCTCCGGAAAAGGCCCCAAGATGGGATCTAGTGGATACAGAAAGTTACAGCGGTGGAATTAGGGTTTTGGCTCCGTATATGATTGTTTAGGGGTACGTAGGTATATATAGGAGGAAGAAGTACGTCGGTGGAGCAAAAGGGGGCCCACGAGGGTGGAGGGCGTGCCTGGGGGGGGGGGGGTAGGCGCGCCCCCTACCTCGTGGCTTCCCTGTTGGTTGCTTGACGTAGGGTCCAAGTCTCCTGGATCTTGTTCGTTCCAAAAATCACGTCCCCGAAGGTTTTATTCCGTTTGGGCTTCATTTGATATTCCTTTTCTTCGAAACCCTAAAATAGGCAAAAAATAACAATTCTGGGCTGGGCCTCCGGTTAATAGGTTAGTCCCAAAAATAATATAAAAGTGGATAATAAAGCCCAATAATGTCCAAAACAATAGATAATATAGCATGGAGCAATCAAAAATTATAGATACGTTGGAGACGTATCACATCCCCGGCAAGGGTCTTGCCCGGGGGCTTGTGAGCGTCCTCGGCAAGGGTCTTGCCGGGGGTCTTCAGTCGTCCCCGGCAAGATATTGCCGGGGGCTTTCGTCTTCTAGTTCTCATCTAGGCTGCAGGCCTTTGGTTTCCACAAATATTTGCATGCCACCATGCAGGCGCTCCCGAGCCTCGGTCTTGACATTGTCGATGATGTCACAACTCTCAGGCTCAAAGGTGGCGGTCTTGATGGTGTTGGGCAAGTTGCCCCGACAAGGCTCTTGCCGGGGCTACGTAGGCCATCCTAGCAAGGGCTCTTGTCGGGGGAAGCCTATCTTGTCTCTTCGCTCTTCATGCTTCTGGCTTGGGTGCTGCCTCGGAAGCCTTGTATCTTTTCTTCCTCTGCCCTGCCAAGCCCGGCCGCAGGCATGGCTACAACTGCCCGTGCACAAGTAAAGGGGTATAGAAGGGCCCCTACTTTTATACACCGACAGGAGCCCCCGGGCCCGGGCCACACATAAGCGCGGAGCGTTGTTGGGCGAGTCCCAGAACGGTGTGCGGGCACGCGTGGCAGAGTTTTTACTGCGGCAACTCCTTCGCCAGTTGCACTTCCCCACGACCCAGATTGAGTGCGCGACATGGGGGTCGTGCGTGGAATGACCGCAACATGCTTGCATCACCCTACGGTGAATAGTAAAGAGGCGGCCCGCGTCTTCCCATAAAAAAGAGGAAACCACAGAGGCACTGCTCATTTACCCTCCGCGCCCTCTTCCAATCTTGGAACCGATGTTCCCCTCTTCTTCCTCAAGCACAAATCAAAGCCCTTGCCTCTGCTTGCCGTTGCCGCGCCCCCATTGCCTTTGACCCCTCATCCCCGGCCAGCCGCCATGGCGCCCAAGACAGGCAAGGGCAAGGGAGCGACCAAAGACGACGGAGGGAAGGAGGCGTAGGAGAGTGAGTTGGTGGAGCTTCGGACGTAGCGCGCCCTCTTCACCTGGGCGGTCGACACGCTCATGCTCAGGCCACTATGGGGAAGGGAGACGTCGGAGCACCCCGCCACGCGTATCATCCCCGCCGCCTTTGCCAAGGACGACCCAAATCGGTACCCCTTCTTCGTTGATTACTTCTCCTGCGAGCTCTGCCCCCTTTCTCCAATTTCTTCAACGACCTCATGCACACCTTCGACTTCCATCTTCTGGATTTCATGCTGAACGCCATGACGTGCATGGCCTTCTTCGCCCATTTCTGTGAGGGCTTCGCCGGAGTGCACCCCTGATAACCCACAAGTATAGGGGATCGCAACAGTTTTCGATAAGTAAGAGTGTCGAACCCAACAAGGAGCTAAAGGTAGAACAAATATTCCCTCAAGTACTATCGACCACAGATACAACTCTACGCACGCTTGACATTCGCTTTACCTAGAACAAGTATGAAACTAGAAGTACTTTGTAGGTGTTGTTGGGTAGGTTTGCAAGATAATAAAGAGTACGTAAATAAAAAGTAGGGGCTGTTTAGATAAAGAAACAATAAAGTAAATATAGCGAGTGTGGAAAAGTGGTGGTAGGAGTTGCGAAATTGTCCCTTAAGCAATCAACTACTTTACTAGACCGATAGCAAGTATTATGTGGGAGAGGCCACTTCTAGCATGTCATCCCTGACTTGGAATTCTATGCACTTATGATTGGAACTATTAGCAAGCATCCGCAACTACTAATGTTCATTAAGGTAAAACTCAACCATAGCATTAAGATATATCGGCCCCCCTTCAATCCCGTATGCATCAATTTCTATGCTAGGTTGAAGCTTCTGTCACTCTTGCCCTCCAATACATAGTCCTATCAACATACAACTAACCCTAGGGTGTGATCCACACGCGCAATCATATGATGGGCACCAAAGGACAGCAACATAACCACAAGCAAATTAAATCAATCATAGCAATTCATCAACCACCAATAGGACAACGAAAATCTACTCAGACATCATAGGATGGCAACACATCATTGGATAATAATATGAAGCATAAAGCACCATGTTCAAGTAGAGGGTACAGCGGGTTGCGGGAGAGTGGACCACTGTAGATAGAGGGGGGAAGGTGAAGGAGATGTTGGTGAAGATGGCAGAGGTGTTGGTGTAGATCGCGGTGATGATGATGGCCCCCGGTGGCGTTCCGGTGCCATCGGAAGCGAGGGGGAGAGAGCCCCCCTCCTTCTTATTCTTCCTTGACCTCCTCCCTAGATGGGAGAAGGGTTTCCCCTATGGTCCATGGCCTCCATGGCACGGGAGGGGCGAGAGCCCCTCCGAGATTGGATCTGTCTCTCTCTGTTTCTGCGTTCTCAGATTCTTCCCTTTCACCTTTTCTTATATTCCCGGAGATCCGTAACTCCGATTGGGCTGAAATTTTGACACGGTCTCTATCCGGATATTAGCTTTCTTGTGGCGAAAGAAGGGCATGAACCGCCTTACGGGTGGCCCACGAGGGTCAGGGGCGCACCTGGGGGGGGGGGGGCAGGCGCGCCCTCCTGCCTCGTGGCCACCTCGGGCACCGTCTCGCGTGGATTTTTCTTCCACAAAATCATATATATTCCAAAAAAAATCTTCGTCAGTTTTTATCCCGTTTGGACTCTGTTTGATATGGATATTCTGCGAAACAAAAAACATGCAACAAACAGGAACTGGCACTGGGCACTGGATCAATATGTTAGTCCCAAAAATAGTATAAAAAGTTGCCAAAAGTATATGAAAGTTGTAGAATATTGGCATGGAACAATCAAAAATTATAGATACAACTGAGACGTATAAGCATCCCCAAGCTTAATTCCAGCTCGTCCTCGAGTAGGTAAATGGTAAAAAAGATAATTTTTGATGTGGAATGCTACCTAGCATAATCTTGATCATGTAATCTAATCATGGCATGAATATTAAGATACGAGTGATTCAAAGCAATAGTCTATCATTTGACATAAAAACAATAATACTTCAAGCCTACTAATAAAGCAATCATGTCTTTTCAAAATAACATGGCCAAAGAAAGTTATCCCTACAAAATCATATAGTCTGGCTATGCTCCATCTTCACCACACAAAATATTCACATCATGCACAACCCCGATGATAAGCCAAGCAATTGTTTCATACTTTTGACGTTCTCAAACCTTTTCAACTTTCACACAATACATGAGCGTGAGCCATGGACATAGCACTATAGGTGGAATAGAATATGATGGTGGAGAAGACAAAAAGGAGAAGATAGTCTCACATCAACTAGGCGTATCAACGGGCTATGGAGATGCCCATCAATAGATATCAATGTGAATGAGTAGGGATTGCCATGCAACAGATGCACTAGAGCTATAAGTATATGAAAGCTCAAACTGAAACTAAGTGGGTGTGCATCCAACCTGCTTGCTCATGAAGACCAAGGGCATTTGAGGAAGCCCATCGTTGGAATATACAAGCCAAGTTCTATAATGAAAATTCCCACTAGTATATGAAAGTGATAACTCAAGAGACTCTCTATATGAAGAATGTGGTGCTACTTTGAAGCACAAGTGTGGTAAAAGGATAGTAACATTGCCCCTTCTCTCTTTTTCTCTCATTTTTTCTTTTTTTTCTTTTTTTCTTTTTTTCCTTTTTAGGCTTCTTTGGCCTCTTTTATTTTGATAACCTCACATGGGACAATGCTCTAATAATGATGATCATCACACTTTTATTTACTTACAACTCAATATTACAACTCGATATCTAGAACAAGTATATGACTCTATATGAATGCTTCCGGCGGTGTACCGAGATGTGCAATGATCTAGCGTAGCAATGACATCAAAAAAAGGGACAAGGCATGAAAACATCATGCTAGCTATCTTACGATCATGCAAAGCAATATGACAATGAATGCTCAAGTCATGTATATGATGATGATGGAAGTTGCATGGCAATATATCTCGGAATGGCTATGGAAATGCCATGATAGGTGGGTATGGTGGCTGTTTTGAGGAAGGTATATGGTGGGTTTATGGTACCGGCGAAAGTTGCGCGGTACTAGAGAGGCTAGCAATGATGGAAGGGTGAGAGTGCGTATAATCCATGGACTCAACATTAGTCATAAAGAACTCACATACTTATTGCAAAATTCTATTAGTCATCGAAACAAAGTACCACGCGCATGCTCCTAGGGGGATAGATTGGTAGGAAAAGACCATCGCTCGTCCCCGACCGCCACTCATAAGGAAGACAATCAATAAATACCTCATGCTCCAACTTCGTTACATAACGGTGTTGGAAATATGCCCTAGAGGCAATAATAAATTGGTTATTATTATATTTCCTCGTTCATGATAATCGTTTATTATCCATGCTAGAATTGTATTGATAGGAAACTCAATTACATGTGTGGATACATAGACAACACCATGTCCCTAGTAAGCCTCTAGTTGACTAGCTCGTTGATCAATAGATGGTTACGGTTTCTTGACCATGGACATTGGATGTTGTTGATAACGGGATCACATCATTAGGAGAATGATGTGATGGACAAGACCCAATCCTAAGCCTAGCACAAGATCGTGTAGTTCGTATGCTAAAGCTTTTCTAATGTCAAGTATCATTTCCTTAGACCATGAGATTGTGCAACTCCCGGATACCGTAGGAGTGCTTTGGGTGTGCCAAAACGTCACAACGTAACTGGGTGGCTATAAAGGTGCACTACGGGTATCTCCGAAAGTGTCTGTTGGGTTGGCACGAATCGAGACTGGGATTTGTCACTCCGTGTAAACGGAGAGGTATCTCTGGGCCCACTCGGTAGGACATCATCATAATGTGCACAATGTGACCAAGGAGTTGATGACAGGATGATGTGTTACGAAACGATTAAAGAGACTTGCCGGTAACGAGATTGAACAAGGTATCGGGATACCGACGATCGAATCTCGGGCAAGTATCGTACTGATAGACAAAGGGAATTGTATACGGGATTGATTGAATCCTTGACATCGTGGTTCATCCGATGAGATCATCGTGGAGCATGTGGGAGCCAACATGGGTATCCAGATCCCGCTGTTGGTTATTGACCGGAGAGTTGTCTCGTCCATGTCTGCATGACTCCCGAACCCGTAGGGTCTACACACTTAAGGTTCGATGACGCTAGTGTTATAGGGAAAGTATGTACGTGGTTACTGAATGTTGTTCGGAGTCCCGGATGAGATCCCGGACGTCACGAGGAGTTCCGAAATGGTCTGTAGGTAAAGATTTATATATGGGAAGTCCCGTTTTGGTCACCGGAAAAGTTTCGGGTGCTATCGGTAACGTACCGAGACCACCGGGAGGGTCCGGGGGGTCCATCAGGTGGGGCCACAAGCCCCAGAGGCATACATGGGCCTATAGTGGGAAGGGACCAGCCCCTAGGTGGGCTGGGGCGCCTCCCACCAAGGCCCAAGGCGCCTCCAAGAGGGGAAGGGGGCAAACCCTAGGGCAGATGGGCCCTAAGGCCCACCCCAGGTGCGCCTCCCCCTCTCCCCCTTGTGGCCGCCACCCTAGATGGGATCTAGGGCTGCCGCACCCCTTGGGGTGGGAACCCTAGAGGGGGCGCAGACCCCTCCCCTCCCCCTATATATACTTGAGGTATGGGGGCTGCCCAACATACGATTTGATCTCTCTCTTGGCGCAGCCCTACCTCTCTCCCTCCTCGTCTCTCGTAGTGCTTGGCAAAGCCCTGCTGGAGTCCCGCGCTCCTCCACCACCACCACACTGTCGTGCTACTGCTGGATAGATTCTTCCCAACCTCTCCTTCTTCCCTTGCTGGATCAAGGCGTGGGAGACGTCACCGGGCTGCACGTGTGTTGAACGCGGAGGCGCCGTTGTTCGGCCCTTAGATCGGAATCAACCACGATCTAAATCGCTGCGAGTATGACTCCTTCATCCGCGTTCTTGCAACGCTTCCGCTTAGCGATCTACAAGGGTATGTAGATGCACTCTCCTTCCCCTCGTTTCTAGATTACTCCATAGATTGATCTTGGTGATGCGTAGAAAATTTTAAATTTCTGCTATGATCCCTAACAGTGGCATCATGAGCTAGGTCTATGCGTAGTTTCTATGCACGAGTAGAACACAAGTTGTTGTGGGCGTCAATTTTGTCAATTTGCTTGCCGTTACTAGTCTTATCTTGATTCGGCGGCATCGTGGGATGAAGCGGCCCGGACCGACCTTACACGTACGCTTACGTGAGACTGGTTCGACCGACTGACATGCACTAGTTGCATAAGGTGGCTAGCGGGTGTCTGTCTCTCCCACTTTAGTCGGATCGTATTCGATGAAAAGGGTCCTTATGAAGGGTAAATAGAAATTGGCATATCACGTTGTGGTTTTGGCGTAGGTAAGAAACGTTCTTGCTAGAAACCTATATCAACCACGTAAAAAAACTTGCAACAACAATTAGAGGACGTCTAACTTGTTTTTGCAGCATATGCCTTGTGATGTGATATGGCCAAAAGGATGTGATGAATGATATATGTGATGTATGAGATTGATCATGTTCTTGTAATAGGAATCACGACTTGCATGTCGATGAGTATGACAACCGGCAGGAGCCATAGGAGTTGTCTTAATTTATTTATGACCTGCGTGTCAACATAAACGTCATGTAATTACTTTACTTTATTGCTAAAGTGTTAGCCATAGTAGTAGAAGTAATAGATGACGAGACAACTTCAAGAAGACACGATGATGGAGATCATGGTGTCATGCCGGTGACAACGATGATCATGGAGCCCCGAAGATGGAGATCAAAAGGAGCAAATGATATTGGCCATATCATGTCACTATTTGATTGCATGTGATGTTTATCATGTTTTACATCTTATTTGCTTAGAACGACGGTAGCTTAAATAAGATGATCCCTCGTAATAATTTCAAGAAAGTGTTCCCCCTAACTGTGCACCATTGCGAAGGTTCGTTGTTTCAAAGCACCACGTGATGATCGGGTGTGATAGATTCTAACGTTCGAATACAAAGGGTGTAAGCCAGATTTACACACGCAATACACTTAGGTTGACTTGACGAGCCTAGCATGTACAGACATGGCCTCAGAACACGGAAGACCGAAAGGTCGAGCATGAGTCGTATAGAAGATACGATCAACATGAAGATGTTCACAGATGTTGACTAGTCCGTCTCACATGATGATCGACCATGACCTAGTTGACTCGGATCATGTTTCACTTAGATGACTAGAGGGATGTCTATCTGAGTGGGAGTTCATTAAATAATTGGATTATATGAACTTAATTACCATGAACATAGTCTAAATTGTCTTTGCAAATATGTTCACGTTGTAGCTCCTTGGTTCAATACGTTCCTAGAGAAAGACCAAGTTGAAAGATATTGTAAGCAATGATGCGGACTGGGTCCATAGTCCGAGGAGTGTCCTCACTGCTACACAGAAGGCTTACATCTTTGATGCACCGCTCGATGTGCGAACCCCTACAACGTCATCTGTGGATGTTGTGAACACCTGACAGACACATCCTGATGACTACTTGATAGTTTAGTGCACCATACTTTATGGCTTAGAATCGGGATTCCAATGACGTTTTGAACGCTAGAAGACATATGAGATGTTCCAAGAGCTGAAATTGGGATTTTAGGCTCATGCCCGTGTTGAGAGGTATGAGACCTCTGACAAGTTCTTTTGCCAACAAGATGGAGGAGAATAGCTCAGCTAGTGAGCATGTGCTCAGGATGTCTGGGTGCTACAATCACTTAAATCAAGTGGGAGTTAAACTTCCAGATAAGATAGTGATTGATAGAGTTCTCTAGCCACTATCACTAAGCTACTAGATCTTCGTGATGAACTATGACATGCAAGGGATGGAGTTGATCCCGGAGCTGTTCGCGGTGCTTAAGACCATAAAAGGTAGAAATCAAGAAGGAGCATCAAGTGTTGATGGTTTAACAAGACCACTGGTTTCAAGAAGGGCAAGGGCTAGAAGGGAAACTTCATGGATGGCAAACCAGTTGCCGCTCCAATGAAGGAACCCAAGGTTGAACCCAAACCCGAGACTAAGTGCTTCTATTGTAAGGGGAACGGTCACTGGTAGCGGAATTACCCCAAATGCATGGTAGATAAGAAGGCTGGCAACTTCAACAAAGTATATACGTGTTATTAATGTGTACCTCACTAGTACTCCTGGTAGCACCTGGGTATTGGATACCGGTTCAGTTGCTATTATTGGTGACTTGAAGCAAAAGCTACGGACTAAACGGAGACTGGCTAAGGGCGAGGTGACGATGTGTGTTGGAAGTGTTTCCAAAGTTGATGAGATCACCATCGCACGCTCCATCTGCCTTCGGGATTAGTATTGAACCTAGATAAATGTTATCAGGTGTCTACGTTGAGCATGAATATGATTAGATCATGTTCATTGCAATACGGTTATTCATTTAAGTTAGAGAATAATGGTTATTCTGTTTACATGAATAATACCTTTCATGGTCATGCACCCTATGTGAATGGTTCATTGAATCTCGGTCGTGGTAATACACATGTTCACGCCAAAAGATGTAGAGTTAATAATGATAGTACCACTTTCTTGTGGCACTGCCGCTTAGGTCATATTGGCGTAAGATGCATGAAGAAACTCCATGTCGATGGATGTTTGGAGTCACTTGATTTTGAATCACTTGACACATGCGAGCCATGCCTCATGGGCAGGATGACTAAGACCCCGTTTTCAGGTACAATGAAACGGGCAAGTGACTTGTTGGAAATCATGCATGCTGATGCATGTGATCCAATGAGAATTGAAGCGTGCGGTGGATATCGCTATTTTCTCATCTTCACTGACAATTTGGGTAGATATAGGTATATTTACTTAATGAAGCACAAGTCTAAAACGTTTGAAAAGTTCAAGCGATTTCAGAGTGAAGTTAAGAATCATCATAACAAGAAGATCATGTTCCTACGATCTCATCAAAGGGGATTTTTTGAGTTATGAGTTTGGCAATCACTTAAGATATTGTGGAATTGTTTCACAGTTGAAGCCACCTGGGACATCACAGGTGTGTCCGGACGTCGTAATCGAACCTTATGAGATATGGTGCGATCTATGATGTCTCTTACTGATCTACCGCTATTATTTTGAGGTTATGCATTAGAGACAACTGCATTCACTTTAGATAGGACACCATATAAGTCCGTTGAGACGACGTCGTATGAACATTGGTTTTGCAAGAAACCAAAGTTGTCGTTTCTTAATGTTTGGGGCTGCGATGCTTAAGGCTTCAGCCGGAGAAGCTCGAACCCAAAAGCGGACAAACACATCTTCATAGGATACCCAAAGGTGACAGTTGGGTATACCTTCTACCTTGGATCTGAGGGCAAATTGTTTGTCGCTAAGAACGGGTCCTTTCTCGAGAAGGAGTTTCTCTCGAAAGAATTGAGTGGGAGGAAGATAGAACTTGATGAGGTTGTCGAACCTTTACTTCAACCAGAAAGTGATGCAACACAGAAAGATGTTTTCTGTGGCGCCTACGTCTGTTGAATAGGAAGTTAATGATAGTGATCATGAAGCTTCAGATCAAGTTGCTATCGAACCTCATAGGTCGACAAGGATATGTACTACTCCTGAGTGGTATGGTAATCCTGTCTTAGATATCATGTTGTTAGACAACAATGAACCTACGAGCTATGGAGAAGCGATGGTGGGCCCGTATTCCGACAAATGGTTAGAAGCCATGAAATCCGAGATAGGATCCATGTATCAGAACAAAGTATGGACTTTGGTGGACTTGCCCGATGATCGGCAAGCCATTGAGATAAATGGATCTTTAAGAAGAAGACGGACGTGGGCGGTAATGTTACCGTCTATGAAGCTCGACTTGTGGGAAAGAGTCTTTTCACAAGTTCAAGGAGTTGACTACGATGAGAATTTCTCACCCGTAGCGATGCTTAAGTCCGTCGGAATCATGTTAGCATTAGCTGTATTTTTCGATTATGAAATCTGACAGATGGATGTCAAAACAAGTTTTCTTACCAGTTTTCGTAAGAAAAAGTTGTATGTGATACAATAAAAGGTTTTGTCGATCCTAAGGATGCTAAAAGGTATGCTGGCTCCAGCAATCCTTCTATGGACTAGAGCAAGCATCTCGGAGTCGGAATATATGCTTTGATGGAGTGATCAAAGCTTTTAGGTTTATACAATGTTTGCTAGAAACTTGTATTTACAAGAAAGTGAGTGGGAGCACTACAACATTTCTGATAAGTATATGTGGATGACATATTGTTGATCCGAAATAATGTAGAATTTCTGAAAGCATAAACGGTTGTTTGAAGAGTGATTTTCAAAGGAAGACCTGGATAAAGCTGCTTACATATTGGGCATCAAGATCTATAGAGATAGATCAAAACGCCTGATGATACTTTCAAAGAACGCACACCTTGACATGTTTATGAAGGAGTTCAAAATAGATCAGTCAAAGAGGGGTTCTTACCTGAGTTGTAAGGTGTGAAGTTGAGTAAGACTCGAAGATTGACCACGGCAGAAGAAAGAGGAAGGATGAAGGTCGTCCCCTATGCTTTTGTCATAGGCTCTATACGGTATGCCATGCTGAGTACCGCACCAGATGTGTGCCTTGCCACATGTCTGGCAAGAGGGTACAAAGGTGATCTAGGAGTGGATCACCAGATAGCGGTCAAAATTATCCTTAGAGGAATAAGGAAATGTTTCTCGGATATGGAGGTGATGAAGAGTTTGACGTAAAGAGTTATGTCGATGCAAGCTTAACACCTATCCGGATAGCTTTGAGTAGAGATACCGGATATGTATAATGGAGCAACAATTTGGAATAGCTCCAAGTGGAACGTGGTAGCAGCATCTACGATATGACATAAAGTTTTGCGAAATACATAGGGATCTGAATATGGCAAGACCCGTTGACTACAACCTCTCTCACAAGCATAACATGATCAAACCCAGAACTCATTGAGTGTTAATCACATAGTGATGTGAACTAGATTATTGAGTCTAGTAAACTCTTTGGATGTTGGTCACATGGCGATGTGACCTGTGAGTGTTAATCACATGGCGATGTGAACTAGATTATTGACTCTAGTGCAAGTGGGAGACTGTTGGAAATATGCCCTAGAGGCAATAATAAATTGGTTATTATTATATTTCCTTGTTCATGATAATCGTTTATTATCCATGCTAGAATTGTATTGATAGGAAACTCAGATACATGTGTGGATACATAGACAACACCATGTCCCTAGTAAGCCTCTAGTTGACTAGCTCGTTGATCAATAGATGGTTACGGTTTCCTGACCATGGACATTGGATGTCGTTGATAACGGGATCACATCATTAGGAGAATGATGTGATGGACAAGACCCAATCCTAAGCCTAGCACAAGATCGTGTAGTTCGTATGCTAAAGCTTTTCTAATGTCAAGTATCATTTCCTTAGACCATGAGATTGTGCAACTCCCGGATACCGTAGGAGTGCTTTGGGTGTGCCAAACGTCACAACGTAACTGGGTGGCTATAAAGGTGCACTACGGGTATCTCCGAAAGTGTCTGTTGGGTTGGCACGAATCGAGACTGGGATTTGTCACTCCGTGTAAACGGAGAGGTATCTCTGGGCCCACTCGGTAGGACATCATCATAATGTGCACAATGTGACCAAGGAGTTGATCACGGGATGATGTGTTACGGAACGAGTAAAGAGACTTGCCGGTAACGAGATTGAACAAGGTATCGGGATACCGACGATCGAATCTCGGGCAAGTATCGTACCGATAGACAAAGGGAATTGTATACGGGATTGATTGAATCCTTGACATCGTGGTTCATCCGATGAGATCATCGTGGAGCATGTGGGAGCCAACATGGGTATCCAGATCCTGCTGTTGGTTATTGACCGGAGAGTTGTCTCGGCCATGTCTGCATGACTCCCGAACCCGTAGGGTCTACACACTTAAGGTTCGATGACGCTAGGGTTATAGGGAAAGTATGTACGCGGTTACCGAATGTTGTTCGGAGTCCCGGATGAGATCCCGGACGTCACGAGGAGTTCCGGAATGGTCCGGAGGTAAAGATTTATATATGGGAAGTCCTGTTTTGGTCACCGGAAAAGTTTCAGGTGCTATCGGTAACGTACCGGGACCACCGGGAGGGTCCCGGGGGTCCACCAGGTGGGGCCACCATCCCCGGAGGCATACATGGGCCTATAGTGGGAAGGGACCAACCCCTAGGTGGGCTGGGGCGCCTCCCACCAAGGCCCAAGGCGCCTCCAAGAGGGGAAGGGGGCAAACCCTAGGGCAGATGGGCCCTAAGGCCCACCCCAGGTGCGCCTCCCCCTCTCCCCCTTGTGGCCGCCACCCTAGATGGGATCTAGGGCTGCCGCACCCCTTGGGGTGGGAACCCTAGAGGGGGCGCAGCCCCCTCCCCCCCCTATATATACTTGAGGTATGGGGGCTGCCCAACATACGATTTGATCTCTCTCTTGGCGCAACCCTACCTCTCTCCCTCCTCGTCTGTAGTAGTGCTTGGCGAAGCCCTGCTGGAGTCCCGCGCTCCTCCACCACCACCACACCGTCGTGCTACTGCTGGACGGAGTCTTCCCAACCTCTCCTTCTTCCCTTGCTGGATCAAGGCGTGGGAGACGTCACCGGGCTGCACGTGTGTTGAACGCGGAGGCGCCGTTGTTCGGTGCTTAGATCGGAATCAACCGCGATCTGAATCGCTGCGAGTGCGACTCCTTCATCCGCGTTCTTGCAACGCTTCCGCTTAGCGATCTACAAGGGTATGTAGATGCACTCTCCTTCCCCTCGTTGCTAGATTACTCCATAGATTGATCTTGGTGATGCGTAGAAAATTTTAAATTTCTGCTATGATCCCCAACAAACGGTTCACCATACGTGCATGCTACGGGAATCACAAACCTCAATACAAGTATTTCTAAAATTCACAACCACCCACTAGCATGGCTCTAATATTACCATCTTTATATCGCAAAACTATTGCAAGGAATCAAGCATATCATATTCAGTGATCTACAAGTTTTATGTAGGATTTTATGACTAACCATGTGAATGACCAATTCCTGTCATCTCTCTAAATAGATATAAGTGAAGCAAGAGAGTTTAATTCTTTCTACAAAAGATATGCCCACACTCTAACAAATATAAGTGAAGCAAAAGAGCATTCTACAAATGGCGGTTGTCTATGTAAAGAGAAACAGGCAATCCAAACTTCAAATGATATAAGTGAAGCACATGAAGCATTCTATAAAGCCATACTCAAAAGATATAAGTGAAGTGCATAGAGCATTCTATAAATCAACCAAGGAATATCTCATACCAGCATGGTGCATAAAAAAAACGAAAACTAAATGCAAAAGACGCTCCAAGATTGCACATATCGCATGAACGAAACGAATCCGAAAACATACCCGATACTTGTTGAAGAAAGAGGGGATGCCTTCCGGGGCATCCCCAAGCTTAGACGATTGATTCTCCTTGAATATTTACTTGGGGTGCCTCGGGCATCCCCAAGCTTGAGCTCTTGCCTCTCTTCCTTCTTCTCACATCGAGACCTTCTCGATCATCGAACACTTCATCCACACAAAACTTCAACAGAAAACTCGGTAAGATCCGTTAGTATAATAAAGCAAATCACTACTCTAACTACTGTTGCAAACCAATTCATATTTTGTTTTTGCATTGTGTCTACTGTAGTATAACTTTTTCGTGGCTTAATCCACTAATATAAATTGATAGTTTCATCAAAACAAGCAAACTATGCATCAAAAACAGAATCTGTCTAAAACAGAACAGTCTGTAATAATCTGAACATTCACCATACTTCTGATACTTGAAAAATTCTACAAAAATTGGGAAAAATAAAAAATTTGTATAGGAAGACAGTTCAAAAAGAATCAGAACCATTTCACGTTCCAGATAAAAATGTAAAATCGCGCACTACAGCCAAAGTTTCTGTCCTGCACCGTACAAACCATCAAGCAAATGTAAACATCCTAAAGGCAGACCTTGGCACATTATTTTTATATTTAAACTTTATAAAATCACACAACAGAAATAAATGACTCTCTAAAACTTCCGGGTTGTCTCCCTGGCAGCACTTTCTTTAAAGCCATTAAGCTAGGATATAGTGCTCAAGTAATGGATCCACCCGGATCCCAAGGTATATCAAAGCCAATTTTAATTAACAATGATTTGTAATTTAGTAGTGAGCACAAAGTAAATATATCATGCAATGACTAAGTCTAACTCTCTTCCTATGCATCGGCATGTCATAAAAGAACAATTCATGCACACATAGTAAAGGCCAATGCATAGTATAAATAGTTTCTTGCAATTTTATCGTATTGGAAACATAGAGAGGTGGAGATATAGTTCCTCTCTCATAATAATTGCAAGTAGGAGAAGCAAGCACATGCATATTATATTCATCAAAATCATCATGTGCAACGGTAAAAGGCAACCCATCAATATAATCCTTAATAAAAGCAAACTTCTCCGATATAGTGTAGTTTGGAGAATTCAAAAAGATAATAGGACTATCATGTGTGGGTGCAATAGCAACAATTTCATGTTTAACATAAGGAACTATAGCAAGTTCATCTCCATAAGCATAATTCATATTGGCATCTTGGCCACAAGCATAGCAAGCATCATCAAAAAGGGATATTTCAAGAGAATCACCGGGATCATAACAATCATCATAGCAATCATCCTTTGGTAAGCACGAAGGGAAATTAAACAATGTATGAGTTGAAGAGTTACTCTCATTAGAAGGTGGGCACGGGTAGCTAATCCGCTCTTCCTCCTTTTGTTCTTCGCTCTCCTCATCATATTTTTCATCCAATGAGCTCACAGTTTCATCAATTTCTTCTTCCATAGACTCCTGCAAATATTAGTCTCTTCTTGGAGAGTGGAGTAGTACTCAATATACGGTTCAACATAGGCATTAGAAGCATAATTATCATAGCAATATTTAAGTATGGAATTTTTTTCAGATTTGTAAAGAGTAGCATCATACTTTTCAATCAAAGAAGCAATTTCATAAGCACCCTTAAAAGCAACAAATTCTTCAATTTGTTGAACATCATAGTAACTATAAACACCCTTAGCATCGGAAGATATGATTCCATTATCACTAAACTCACATTGATAGGGAAGGTGTTTCTTAGGGTTTTCAGAACAACAAGTAATATCATATATTTCGCATAAATTCCAAGCATAGCATTGCAAACGATGAATTTGACCCAGTAAAATTTTCCCTTTTTCAGATATTCGGTGTCGCACATAACAAGCATGCTCATCTAAAGATTTTCCCTCAACTAAGCTAGTTGGGGTTTCAACACGAGCACATAGGGATCGAAGATGATCCAAGTAATAAGCTTCAGCAGTGTGATAGATTTTGAGTGGTTCTTCAACCATTGGTTTAGTAGGTACAACTAATTTTTTTGGTATTTTGCGTTTCCTACCCATAACTAAAGATATAAAACAACTAAGAACATCAAATAAAAATTACTTAGTGATAAAGCAAACAAGCACACACGAGAATATTCACCCTACGCTATTGCTCCCCGGCAATGGCGCCAGAGAAAGGTCTTGATAACCCACAAGTATAGGGGATCACAACAGTTTTCGATAAGTAAGAGTGTCGAACCCAACGAGGGGCTAAAGGTAGAACAAATATTCCCTCAAGTTCTATCGACCACCGATACAACTCTACGCACGCTTGACGTTCGCTTTACCTAGAACAAGTATGAAACTAGAAGTACTTTGTAGGTGCTGTTGGATAGGTTTGCAAGATAATAAAGAGTACGTAAATAAAAAGTAGGGGCTGTTTAGATAAAGAAACAATAAATTAAATATAGCGAGTGTGGAAAAGTGGTGGTAGGAGTTGCGAAATTGTCCCTTAAGCAATTGACTACTTTACTAGACCGATAACAAGTATTATGTGGGAGAGGCCACTGCTAGCATGTCATCCCTGACTTGGAATTCTATGCACTTATGATTGGAACTATTAGCAAGCATCTGCAACTACTAATATTCATTAAGGTAAAACCCAACCATATCATTAAGATATATCGGTCCCCCTTCAATCCCGTATGCATGAATTTCTATGCTAGGTTGAAGCTTCTGTCACTCTTGCCCTCCAATACATAGTCCTATCAACATACAACTAACCCTAGGGTGTGATCCACGCGCGCAATCATATGATGGGCACCAAAGGACAGCAACATAACCACAAGCAAATTAAATCAATCATAGCAATTCATCAACCACCGATAGGACAACGAAAACCTACTCAGACATCATAGGATGGCAACACATCATTGGATAATAATATGAAGCATAAAGCACCATGTTCAAGTAGAGGGTACAGCGGGTTGTGGGAGAGTGGAACACTGTAGATAGAGGGGGAAGGTGATTGAGATTTTGGTGAAGATGGCGGAGGTGTTGGTGTATATCGCGGTGATGATGATGGCCCCCGGCGGCGTTCCGGTGCCACCGGAAGCGAGGGGG
This sequence comes from Triticum aestivum, assembly GCF_018294505.1. Classification (NCBI taxonomy): domain Eukaryota; kingdom Viridiplantae; phylum Streptophyta; class Magnoliopsida; order Poales; family Poaceae; genus Triticum; species Triticum aestivum. Next base: position 210,992,616 of record NC_057803.1, on the reverse strand, counting down.
AGAGAGCCCCCCTCCTTCTTCTTCTTCCTTGACCTCCTCCCTAGATGGGAGAAGGGTTTCCCCTCTGGTCCATGGCCTCCATGGCACGGGAGGGGCGAGAGCCCCTTCGAGATTGGATATGTCTCTCTGTCTCTCTCTGTTTCTGCGTTCTCATATTCTTCCCTTTCACCGTTTCTTATATTTCCGGAGATCCGTAACTCCGATTGGGCTGAAATTTTGACACGATCTCTATCCGGATATTAGCTTTCTTGTGGCGAAAGAAGGGCATCAACCGCCTTACGGGTGGCCCACGAGGGTCAGGGGTGCGCCTGGGGGGGGGGGGGGCAGGCGCGCCCTCCTGCCTCGTGGCCACCTCGGGCACCGTCTCGCATGGATTTTCTTCCAAAAATCATATATATTCCAAAAAAATCTCTGTCAGTTTTTATCCCATTTGGACTCCGTTTGATATGGATATTCCACGAAACAAAAGACATGCAACAAACAGGAAATGGCACTGGGCACTGGATCAATATGTTAGTCCCAAAAATAGTATAAAAAGTTGCCAAAAGTATATGAAAGTTGTAGAATATTGGCATGGAACAATAAAAAATTATAGATACAACGGAGATGTATCAACCCCAGTACGACGCTCTTCCGACATTACTTCACCCCTCGCATCCAGCCAGGAGGCGCCATCTCCGGCTGCATCACCTGGATCCCGAGGGTTCAGAGCAAGGGCACGTACCCGGAGGGTGCCCAGAAGGAGAGGTGGGAAGAGTGGCGGGGCCGGTGGTGCTGGATCAAGGAGGCAGATCCGCAGGAGTTCTGTCGGGTCCGCCAGAAGCCACCAGTCTGCCGCAAGGACTGGAGCGACGTTGACGCCGACGACAAGAAGCTCACAGTCGCCACCACCAGGATCCATCGCCTCACCTTGGCCGGTCTTACACTTGAGATGATTGGGGCTGACTTCATTCGCCGCCGGATTGCCCCACTGCAAAACAAGGGGAGGCCGGCCTAGGACTTCAGGAACGCGACTGACGTCATGAGGCTCCGCCCTGTCCTGAAACACAATTTCACAGTGCTGCAGCACACTCATCTTTGCTAGAGGCTCTTTCAGCTTAAGGTCGACGAGGCCGGTGGGGTCGGCAAGGCCGCCAAGGTCGGCGGGTCCCTGTTTGGGTTGCCAACGGGAGTGGTCCCATTGAGCAACAACTCTCGCCAGACCGCCATCATCACCATGATGCCGGACTTTAACGCGCACGGCCTCGATCCAACCTGGGCCGAGCCAGAAGCGGAGCGGGTGCATGCATTCTTCGACAACCTGTCGAAGAGGTATGTTCGCGACGAGCCACTACTCATCCGCGACACCACTCGGGAAGAGCTGGCGTACATCACCGCCAGGGCGGAGGAGGCGGTCCTTTCTAAGGAGGCCGTCATCATCGGCACCATGGAGGACAAGGCCGACATGGCCGCAGAAGAGAAAGAGTTCGCCGAGTGGGCGGGGTTTGCCTGGGATCTAGCGACGCTGGTGCTTCCCCCCTCCCCTCGTCAAAGACGTGGTCGAGTAGTCGACCGAAGAGAAGACCGAGGCGGAGGATCCCCCGGCCCCGGAGAGAAAAGAACGTGTCCTACGACGGGCTAGCTCCGGCAAGATGGTTCGGAGGCCTAGGCGTAGCCCGCACGCGAGACGAGGGTTACAACAGCAAAGAAGGCCGCGGTCGCCACTTCTTCCTCATCCAAGCGGTGCAGGACGCCCTCGCCTTCCTCTCCCCCCGTGTACGCCGCCCCGGAGGTCGACTTCGACCTTGGGTCCTTTAGCCCGAAGAGGAAGAGGAGGCAAGCAGAGGAGGACGAGTAAGCATCTCGCCCTTCATCATTTCTGATCCTCAGCCTGCGCCATCTTTCCTGACCTGATCTTGTCTTTGCAGTGACACGGAGACGCTGGCCCAGAGGGCGACGAAGAGGGACAGGGCTTCAACGGGTGACAAGCCCCCGGCGAGCACCCCGCGCACGCCGGAGCTGGTGCTGATCAGCACAGACAATAGCCCTCGGCGCAGCCCCCGCCTCATCCCCCAGCGTGAGTTCAGTACTCACTCCTCACCGATTGGCGTTGGGGCGCGAATCCTTGGTGCTGACCTTGCCGGGTTTGCAGGAGGAGAGCAGCAACATGAGGAGCCACTAAGGACCACCCTCGACTCGCCACCCTCGGCAACCACGCCACCCAGAGGGGCGTCCCCGGCAAGGGCACCTTCTGCCGAGCCCACTCACATGGGGGTGGAGGAGAAGGAGGCAAGCATGGGTGCTGGTGAGGGAGTCCTGGATTAAGGGGTCCTCGGGCGTCCGACCTGTTGGACATGGGCCATACTGATGGGCTACGAAGATACAAGACCGAAGACTCTCACCCGTGTCCGGATGGTACTCTCCTTGGCGTGGATGGCAAGCTTGGCGTTCAGATATAAAGATTCCTTTCTCTGTAACCGACTTTGTATAACCCTAGTCCCCTCCGATGTCTATATAAACCAGAGGGCTTAGTCCGTAGGGACAATCATAATCAGATAGGCTAGACTTCTAGGGTTTAGGCCATTACGATCTCGTGGTAGATCAACTCTTGTAACCCCCATACTCATCAATATTAATCTAGCAGGACGTAGGATTTTACCTCCATCGAGAGGGCCCGAACCTGGGTAAACATTGTGTTCCCTATCTCCTGTTACCATCAACCTCAGACGCACAATTTAGGACCCCATACCCGAGATCCGCCGGTTTTGACACCGACATTGGTGCTTTCATTGAGAGTTCCGCCGTGTCGTCGTCAGGAGGTTCGATGGCCCCGTCAATCGTCTACAACAATGTTGTCCAGGGAGAAACCTTCCTCCCCGGACAGATCTTCGTATTCGGCGGCTTCGCATTGCAGGACAACTCGCCTGGCCATCTTGAGCAGATCGATAGCTACGCCCCTGGACGTCAGGTCAGATTTGGAAGCTTGAACTACATCGCGGATATCTGCGGAGACTTGATCTTCGACGGATTCGAGACCACGACAACCTCTCCCTGTCGCCATGATGAACATGACTTAAATCTATTATTGGACCATGCCCAGGGGATAGCGCCTGTAACTGCTCTGGCCCTAGATCCGGAGCAGATTGCGCCATCCGAGGATGGGAAGCTCACCCCCGCCATGAAAACCACAAACTCAGCGGCGTCAGAGCCGCACACCGACTCAACCTCGAGTGGGATCCGTGTCACCGGAACCTCGGACCCATTTCCGGCTACAAGTTTCAAACCACGTGCGTCCGCGCACGACGACCTTGAATAGGCATTGATCATCGAATTCAGCTCCGTGGACATCTTTCGGCACTTGCCTTTAGGTGACGTGCTAAACTCATTAAAAACACTCTCCTTAGCGGGGGACTCTCAGTCGAACTATATCCGGTTTGAACTGGAGGCTGACGACTGAGAATTCCGCTTCCCACCCCACCCACTTAATAGCCACTGTCGAAGACTTAACCGACATGCTCGATTGCGGCTCCGAAGACATCGACAGTATGGACGATGATACTGGAGAGGAGCAGGCCAAAAACCCACCGTTCACCGAACGATGGATAGCCACCTCCTCATACGATGTATACATGGTAGATGCACCAAAAGAGAATAGTGGCAATGACAAGGAAGATCCACTTGAGGATAAACCTCCTAAGATACAACCAAAACACCGACGTCAGCGGCGCCGCTCTAAATCACGCCGTAGCAAAGACAACAACACCAGCACAGGAGAAGATAACACTCCGGACAGTGCCAAAGATAATGAAGACCCCGTTGAGGCAACTTCTGAACAAGATGAACATGAAGATGGGCGAGTCAGCCCTGATGAACAGGCCGCGCATGAAGACTCGGAGGACAGCAATTATCTTCCACTCTCCGAGGATGAGGTGAGCCTCGGCAATGAGGATTTTATCGTGCCTGAGGAACCTCTCAAGTAGGAGCGCTTCAAGCGCCGGCTAATAGCCACTGCAAGGAGATTGAAGAACAAGCAGCAAGAACTTCAAGCTGATCAAGATCTGCTCAATAAAAGATGGACTAACGTCCTGGAAGCCGAGGAGTACGACCTCAAGCGACCACTCAAAAGTTACCCAAAGCGCAAATTACTACCTCAATTCGATGACAAGGCGTTGGAGCCTATGCCATTAGCGCACAATGTGGCTGACCGACCACCACGTGGTCGGGACAAAGCAGCAACCCAAGCAGAACACCAGCCCATACCACCTTGCTATAAAATTAGAGACAAAACTGAAGGAAATATGCCCTAGAGGCAATAATAAAGTTATTATTTATTTCCTTATATCATGATAAATGTTTATTATTCATGCTAGAATTGTATTAACCGGAAACATAATACATGTGTGAATACATAGACAAACAGAGTGTCACTAGTATGCCTCTACTTGACTAGCTCGTTAATCAAAGATGGTTATGTTTCCTAACCATAGACATGAGTTGTCATTTGATTAACGGGATCACGTCATTAGGAGAATGATGTGATTGACTTGACCCATTCCGTTAGCTTAGCACTTGATCCTTTAGTTTGTTGCTATTGCTTTCTTCATGACTTATACATGTTCCTATGACTATGAGATTATGCAAATCCCATTTACCGGAGGAACACTTTGTGTGCTACCAAACTTCACAACGTAACTAGGTGATTATAAAGGTGCTCTACAGGTGTCTCCGAAGGTACTTGTTGGGTTGGCGTATTTCGAGATTAGGATTTGTCACTCCGATTGTTGGAGAGGTATCTCTGGGCCCACTCAGTAATGCACATCACTTAAAGCCTTGCAAGCATTGCAACTAATGAGTTAGTTGCGGAATGATGTATTATGGAATGAGTAAAGAGACTTGCCGGTAACGAGATTGAACTAGGTATTGAGATACCGACGACCGAATCTCGGGCAAGTAACATACCGATGACAAAGGGAACAACGTATGTTGTTATGTGGTTTGACTGATAAAGATCTTCATAGAATATGTAGGAGCCAATATGAGTATCCAGGTTCCGCTATTGGTTATTGACCGGAGACGTGTCTCGGTCATGTCTACATAGTTCTCGAACCCGTAGGGTCCGCACGCTTAAAGTTTGATGACGGTTATATTATGAGTTTATGTGTTTTGATGTACCAATGGAGTTCGGAGTCCCGAATGAGATCGGGGACATGACGAGGTGTCTCGAAATGGCCGAGACATAAAGATCGATATATTGGATGACTATATTCGGACATCGGAAAAGTTCCGAGTGATTCGGGTATTTTCGGGAGTACCAGAGAGTTACGGGAATTCGTATTGGGCCTTAATGGGCCATATGGGAAAGGAGAGAAAGGCCTCAAAGGGTGGCCGCACCCCTCCCCATGTGCTGGTCCGAATTGGACTAGGGAGGGGGGGGGGGGGGCGCCCCCTTCCTTCCTTCTCCTTTTCCCTTCCCTTTCGTTCCCTCCTACTCATACTACTTGGAAGGGCTCCTAATTCTACTAGGAAAGGGGGAATCCTACTCCCGGTGGGAGTAGGACTCCCCTAGGGCGTGCCATATAGAGGGCCGACTCCTCCCCTCCTCCACTCCTTTATATATGTGGCCAGGGGGCACCCCATAGACACAACAATTGATCTCTTGATCTCTTAGCCGTGTGCGGTGCCCCCCTCCATCATAATCCACCTCGATCATATCATAGCGGTGCTTAGGCGAAGCCCTGCGTCGGTAGAACATCATCATCATCACCACGCCGTCGTGCTGACGAAACTCTCCCTCAACACTCGGCTGGATCGGAGTTCGAGGGATGTCATCGAGTTGAACGTGTGCAGAACTCGGAGGTGCCGTGCATTCGGTACTTGATCGGTCGGATCGTGAAGACGTACGACTACATCAACCGCGTTGTGCTAACGCTTCCGCTTTCGGTCTCTCCCCTCTCGTTGCTATGCATCACCATGATCTTGCGTGTGCGTAGGAATTTTTTGAAATTACTACGTTCCCCAACAGTGGCATCTGAGCCTAGTTTTATGCGTTGATGTATTATGCACGAGTAGAACACAAGTGAGTTGTGGGTGATATAAGTCATACTGCTTACCAGCATGCCACACTTTGGTTCAGCGGTATTGTTGGATGAAGCGGCCCGGACCGACATTACGCGTACGCTTACGCAAGACTGGTTTTACCGCCGTGCTATGCACACAGGTGACTAGCGGGTGTCAGTTTCTCCAACTTTAGTTGAACCGAGTATGGCTACGCCCGGTCCTTGAGAAGGTAAAACATCACTAACTTGACAAACTATCGTTGTGGTTTTGATGCGTAGGTAAGAACGGTTCTTGCTCAGCCCGTAGCAGCCACGTAAAACTTGCAACAACAAAGTAGAGGACGTCTAACTTGTTTTTGCAGGGCATGTTGTGATGTGATATGGTCAAACGTGATGAGATATAAGTTGTTGTATAAGATGATCTTGTTTTGTTGATGTTATCGGCAACTGGCAGAAGCCTTATGGTTGTCTCTTTATTGCATAAGATGCAAGCGCCAAATAATTGCTTTACTTTATCGCTATGTGATACCAATAGTTGCAAGAGCAATAGTTGGCGAGACGACCATGTGACGACACATTGATATAGATCAAGATGATGGAGATCATGGTGTCATGCCAGTGATGATGGAAATCATGACGATGATTTGGAGATGGAGATCAAAGGCACAAGATGATGATGGCCATATCATGTCACATATTTTGATTGCATGTGATGTTTATCTTTTATACATCTTACTTTGCTTAGTTATGACGGTAGCATTATAAGATGATCTCTCACTAAATTTCAAGATAAAAGTGTTCTCCCTGAGTATGCACCGTTGCCAAATTCGTCGTGCCCAGACACCACGTGATGATCAGGTGTGATAAGCTCTACATCCATCTACAACGGGTGCAAGCCAGTTTTGCACACGCAGAAATACTCGGGTTAAACTTGACGAGCCTAGCATATGCAGATATGGCCTCGGAACACTGGAGACCGAAAGGTCGAGCGTGAATCATATAGTAGATATGATCAACATAATGATGTTCACCATTGAAAACTACTCCATTTCATGTGATGATTGGTTATGGTTTAGTTGATATGGATCACGTGATCACTTAGATGATTAGAGGGATGTCTATCTAAGTGGGAGTTCTTAAGTAATATGATTAATTGAACTTTAACTTACCATGAACTTAGTCCTGATAGTATTTGCATATCTATGTTGTAGATCAATAGCTCGCGTTATTGCTTCCCTATGTTTTATATGTGTTCCTAGAGAAAACTAAGTTGAAAGATGATAATAGCAATGGTGCAGACTGGGTCCATGATCTGAGATTTATCCTCATTGCTGCACAGAAGAATTATGTCCTTAATGCACCGCTAGGTGACTGGCCTATTGCAGGAGCAGATGCAGACGTTATGAACGTTTGGCTAGCTCAATATGATGACTACTTGATAGTTTAGTGCACCATGCTTAACAGCTTAGAATCGGGATTTCAAAGAAGTTTTGAACGTCATGGACCATATGAGATGTTCCAGGAGTTGAAATTAATATTTCAAGCAAATACCCGAGTTGAGATATATGAAGTCTCCAACAAGTTCTATAGCTAAAAGATGGAGGAGAATAGCTCAAGCAGTAAGCATGTGCTCAGATTGTCTGGGTACTACAATCGCTTGAATCAAGTGGGAGTTAATCTTCCAGATAAAATAGTGATTAACAGAATTCTCTAGTCACCATCACCAAGTTAGTAGAACTTTGTGATGAACTATAGTATGCAAGGGATGATGTAAATGATTCCCGAGCTTTTCATGATGATGAAATCGATGAAGGTAGAAATAAAAAAAAGAGCATCAAGTGTTGATGATCAACAAGACCACTAGTTTCAAGAAAAGGGTAAAGGGAAAGAAAGGGAACTTCAAGAAGAACGGCAAGCAAGTTGCTGCTCAAGTGAAGAAGCCGAAGTCTGGACCTAAGCCTAAGACTAAGTGCTTCTACTGCAAAGGGACTGGTCATTGGAAGCGGAAATGCCCTGAATATTTAGTGGATAAGAAGGATGGCAAAGTGAACAAGGGTATATTTGATATACATGTATTGATGTGTACCTTACTAGTATTTATAGTAGCCCTTGAGTATTTGATACTTGTTCGGTTGCTAAAAAATTAGTAACTTGAAACATGAGTTACAGACTAAATAGAGACTAGTTAAGGGTGAAGTAACGATGTGTGTTGGAAGTGGTTCCAAGATTGATATGATCATCATCGTACACTCCCTATACTTTCGGGATTAGTGTTAAACCTAAATAAATGTTATATGGCGTTTGCGTTGAGCATGAATATGATTTGATCATGTTTATTGCAATACGGTTATTCATTTAAAATCAGAGAATAATTGTTGTTCTGTTTACATGAATAAAACCTTCTTTGGTTATACACCCAATGAAATTGGTTTGCTGGATATCGATCGTAGTGATACACATATTCATAATATTGAAGCCAAAAGATGCAAAGTTAATAATGATAGTGCAACTTATTTGTGGCACTGCCATTTGGGTCATATTGGTATAAAGCGCATGAAAAAACTCCATGCTGATGGGCTTTTGGAATCACTTGATTATGAATCGGTTGATGCTTGTGAACCATGCCTCATGGGCAAGATGACTAAGACTCCGTTCTCCGGAACAATGGAGCAAGCAACAAACTTGTTGGAAATAATACATACTGATGTATGCACTCCAATGAGTGTTGAGGCTCGCGGCGGGTATCGTTATTTTCTGACCTTCACAGATGATTTGAGCAGATATGGGTATATCTACTTGATGAAACATAAGTCTGAAACATTTGAAAAGTTCAAAGAATTTCAGAGTGAAGTGGTAAATCATCGTAATAAGAAAATAAAGTTTCTATGATCTGATCGCAGAGACGAATATTTGAGTTACGAGTTTGGTCTTAAATTAAAACAATGTGGAATAGTTTCACAAACTCATGCCACCTGGAACACCATAGTGTAATGGTGTGTCCGAACGTCGTAACCATACTTTATTAGATACTAGCAAACATGCCCGTGCGTTGCAACGGGAGAGAAAAATTTTACACGCTATCCAAATAAGTTTGAATCAATACCCTGACATACGAGCGTCATCTATTTTAACACAATGACTCGCCATGTTGCAAACATGTTTTATAATTTGCGAACAATTATAAAGTTACTAATATTTTTTAAACAACAACAACAATAGGCTAGAGGTGAAACCCATAAAATCTCGCGACCAACTCATGACTCTGGCACATGGATAGCAAGCTTTCACACACCCCTGTCCATAGCTAGTTCTTTGGTGATACTCCAATCCTTCAGGTCTCTCTTAACGGACTCCTCTCATGTTAAATTCGATCTATCCCGACCTCTCTTGACATTAAAATCGCTAATATTTTTTAAAACTGCGAAATTTTTATGATTTCCCACACCATTTTTGAATTCACAAACATTTTATGATTTCTCAAACATGTTTTTCAAAACTCGCAATGTTTTGAAATTTTAAAATCTCGAATTAATTTAAAGAAGAAAAAAAGAAATGAGAAAAGAAAAGAAAGACAAAAGATGAAATGAAAAAAATAGGGGAGTCATGCCCTGCGGGCCGGCCCGTGAACGCGCACTGGGGGGGGGGTGCGTCACAAAAAGAGGGGGGAAATCTGCAGAACCTGGGGATAAAAAATTACACTCTAGCCAAATAAGTATGACTCAATACCTTGACATATGAGTGTTCAAAAAAACCTTGACATATGAGCGTCCTCTATTTTGACACAGTGACTCACCATGTTGCCACTTATCTTTCTTCCCACCCTCGCTGATGATGGATGTGATGTCCACGTGGTCGCAATATAGTCGACTTGGTAAATCCCAAGGCAATGAGCTTGCCACTGCACGACACACTTTAAAAACAAATCTCATCGACCACAAACTTGCAATTTTTTTTGAGTTTTTTCAATATTTTCTAAAATCTAATGGACATTTCTGTCAGATTCACGAATTTGTTTTGAATACACGATTATTTTTTCAAAAATCATGTACATGGTTTTATTTCCTGACATTTTTTTCCAAATTGTGCTTTTTTAATTAATTTGTGAACACTTTTGAAAAATCAATTATATTTTTGAAACAGCAAAAATTTTATGATTTCCCACACATTTTTGAAATCACAAACATTTTATGATTTCTCGAACATGTTTTTAAAAATTCGCAAACTTTTGAAATTTGGAAATCTCAAATTAATTTAAAGAAGGAAAAAAGAAATGAGAAAAAAAGCAGAAGACGAAATGCAAAAAAAAGAAAAAAAGAGGCGTCACGCCCTGCGGGCCGGCCCACTTAGCGCACTGGGTGGGTAGGGAGGTGCCTGACAAAAAAGGTTGAGGAAATATGCGGCACTTGGGGATCGAACCCTAGTGTGCAAGGTAGAATAGAGAGGCTTTAGCCACTGCGCTGTCTCCATGCATCTGATATATATTCAACATCATCATCTTAAATAACGGAGCGCGGCGGTGAATTTGGTGGAACCGAATCGTTTTTTAACTTACTGGTGGAATCGGTGGGTAAATTTTGTCAACTTATGGGGTAAATTGAATGACGTACCACCAGAAGCAGTAGGTGCTTTATTAGTAGGTAAAGATGGTGCGATCTATGATGTCTCTTACCAATTTACCACTATCGTTTTGGGGTTATGCATTAGAGACAGCTACATTCACGTTAAATAGGGCACCATCTAAATCCGTTCAGACGACACCGTATGAACTATGATTTGGCAAGAAACCTAAGCTGTCGTTTCTTAAAATTTGAGGTTGCAATGCTTATGTGAAAAAGTTTCAACCTGATAAGCTCAAACCCAAATTGGAGAAGTGCTTCTTCATAGGATACCCAATAGAAAATGTTGGGTACACCTTCTATCATAGATCCGAAGGCAAGTTATTCATTGCTGAGAATGGATCCTTTCTAGAGAAGGAGTTTCTCTCGAAAGAAGTGAGTGGGAGGAAAGTAGAACTTGATGACGCAACTGTACCTGCTCCCTTATTGGAAAGTAGTTCATCACAGAAATCTGTTCCTGTGACTACTACACCAATTAGTGAGGAAACTAATGATGATGATCATGTAACTTCAGATCAAGTTACTACCGAACCTCATAGGTAAACCAGAGTGAGATCCGCACCAGAGTGGTTTTGTAATCCTGTTCTGGAGGTCATGTTACTTGACCATGACGAACCTACGAACTATGAGGAAGCGATGATGAAGCCTAGATTCCGTGAAATGGCTTGAGGCCATGAAATCTGAGATGAGATCCATGTATAAGAACAAAGTATGGACTTTGATTGACTTGCCCAAAGATCGGCGAGCCATTGAGATTAAATGGATCTTCAAGAGGAAGATGGACGTTGATAGTAGTGTTACTATCTACAAAGCTAGAATTGTCGCAAAAGGTTTTCGACAAGTTCAAGGTGTTGACTACGATGAGAGTTTCTCACTCATATCTATGCTTAAGTATGTCCAAATCATGTTAGCAATTGCCACATTTTATGAAATCTAGCAAATGGATAAACAAAACTGCATTCCTTAATGGATTTATTAAAGAAGAGTTGTATATGATGCAACCAGAAGGTTTTGTCAATCCTAAATGTGCTACCAAAATATGCAAGCTCTAGCGATCCATATATGGATTGGTGCAAGTATCTCGGAGTTGGAATATACGCTTTGATAAGTTGATCAAAGCATATAGATTTGTACAGACTTGCGGTGAAGCCTGTATTTACAAGAAAGTGAGTGGGAGCACTACAGCATTTCTGATAAGTATATGTGAATGACATATTGTTGATCGGAGATAATGCAGAATTATTCTGCAAAGCATAAAGGAGTGTTTGAAAGGAGTTTTTCAAAGAAAGACCTCGGTGAAGCTGCTTACATATTAAGCATCAAGATCTATAGAGATAGATCAAGACGCTTGATAAGTTTTTCAATGAGTACATACCTTGAAAATATTTTGAAGTAGTTCAAAATGGAACAGTCAAAGAAAGAGTTCTTGCCTGTGTTACAAGGTGTGAAACTGAGTAAGACTCAAAGCTCGACCACGACAGAAGATAGAAAGAGAATGAAAGTCATTCCCTATGCCTTGGCCATAGGTTCTATAAAATATGCCATGCTGTGTACCAGATCTATTGTATACCCTACACTGTTTTTGGCAAGGGAGTACAATAGTGATCTAGGAGTAGATCACTGGACATCGGTCAAAATTATACTTAGTGGAATAAGGATATGTTTCTCGATTATGGAGGTGACAAAAAGGTTCGTCGTAAAGGGTTACATCGATGCAAATTTTGACACTAATCCAGATGACTCTAAATCTCAATCTGGATACATATTGAAAGTGGGAGCAATTAGCTAGAGTAGTTCCGTGCAGAGCATTGTTGACATAGAAATTTGCAAAATACTTACAGATCTGAATGTGGCAGACCCGTTGACTAAACTTCTCTCACAAGCAAAATATGATCACACCTTAGTACTCTTTGGGTGTTAATCACATAGCGATGTGAACTAGATTATTGACTCTAGTAAACCCTTTGGGTGTTGGTCACATGTCGATGTGAACTATGGGTGTTAATCACATGGTGATGTGAACTATTGGTATTAAATCACATGGCGATGTGAACTAGATTATTGACTCTAGTGCAAGTGGGTTACTGAAGGAAATATGCCCTAGAGGCAATAATAAAGTTATTATTTATTTCCTTATATCGTGATAAATGTTTATTATTCATGCTATAATTGTATTAACCGGAAACATAATACATGTGTGAATACATAGACAAACAGAGTGTCACTAGTATGCCTCTACTTGACTAGCTCGTTAATCAAAGATGGTTATGTTTCCTAACCATAGACATGAGTTGTCATTTGATTAACGGGATCACATCATTAGGAGAATGATGTGATTGACTTGACCCATTCCGTTAGCTTAGCACTTGATCGTTTAGTTTGTTGCTATTGCTTTCTTCATGACTTATACATGTTCCTATGACTATGAGATTATGCAACTCCCGTTTACCGAAGGAACACTTTGTGTGCTACCAAACGTCACAATGTAACTGGGTGATTATAAAGGTGCTCTACAGGTGTCTCCGAAGGTACTTGTTGGGTTGGCGTATTTCGAGATTAGGATTTGTCACTCTAATTGTTGGAGAGGTATCTCTGGGCCCACTCGGTAATGCACATCACTTAAATCCTTGCAAGCATTGCAACTAATGAGTTAGTTGCGGAATGATGTATTACGAAACGAGTAAAGAGACTTGACGGTAACAAGATTGAACTAGGTATTGAGATACCGACGATCGAATCTCAGGCAAGTAACATACCGATGACAAAGGGAACAATGTATGTTGTTATGCGGTTTGACTGATAAAGATCTTCGTAGAATATGTAGGAGCCGATATGAGCATCCAGGTTCCGCTATTGGTTATTGACCGGAGACGTGTCTCGGTCATGTCTACATAGTTCTCAAACCCGTAGGGTCCGCACACTTAAAGTTCGATGATGGTTATATTATGAGTTTATGTGTTTTGATGTACCGAAGGAGTTCGGAGTCCCGGATGTGATCGGGGACATGACAAGGAGTCTCGAAATGGTCGAGACGTAAAGATCGATATATTGGAGGACTATATTCGGACATCGGAAAGCTTCCAAGTGATTCGGTTATTTTCGGGAGTACCGGGGAGTTATGGGAATTCGTATTGGGCCTTAATGGGCCATACGGGAAAGGAGAGAAAGGCCTCAAAGGGTGGCGGCACCCCTCCCCATGGGCTGGTCCGAATTGGACTAGGGAGGGGGGCGCCCCCTTCCTTCCTTCTCCTTTTCCCTTCCCTTTCCTTCCCTCCTACTCCTACTACTTGGAAGGGCTCCTAGTTCTACTAGGAAAGGGGGAATCCTACTCCCGGTGGGAGTAGGACTCCCCTAGGGCGCGCCATAGAGAGGGCCGGCCCCTCCCCTCCTCCACTCCTTTATATACGTGGCCAGGGGGCACCCCATAGACACAACAATTTATCTCTTAGCCGTGTGCGGTGCCCCCTCCACCATAATCCACCTTGATCATATTGTAGCGGTCTTAGGCGAAGCCCTGCGTCGGTAGAACATCATCATCGTCACCACGCCATTGTGTTGATGAAACTCTCCCTCAACACTCGGCTGGATCGGAGTTCGAGGGACGTCATCGAGTTGAACGTGTGCAGAACTCGGAGGTGCCGTGCGTTCGGTACTTGATCGGTCGGATCGTGAAGACGTACGACTGCATCAACCGCGTTGTGCTAACGCATCTGCTTTCGGTCTACGAGGGTACGTGGACAACACTCTCCCCTCTTGTTGCTATGCATCACCATGATCTTGCGTGTGCGTAGGATTTTTTTTGAAATTACTACTTTCCCCAACAAAAACTGCTCAGGGATACACATATGATCTCCGGCAGGGCCTGAAGAATAAAGTAGGTCCGGCCAGATCGATCTATGGATCACGGGGGCGTGCCCCGATGCGCGACGACGGCTATCGAGCCGAACATGGCAAGCACAGTTACGTCTGAGCCGAAAATCGCAGACAAACTCCATCTGAAATACGTCTCGATCTGGCCCGATATAGAGGCGCCGCACACCCCCTCTGCTTCATTGATGAAGTAATGGAACATGAATTCGCAGAAGGGTTCAAACCCGTGAATATCAAATCATATGATGGAACCACAGATCCCGCTGTATGGATTGAAGACTTTATCCTCATTGGTCTTGGCATGTTAAATAGCCATTGTTGCTTATCGCAATACTTGTATAAAATATGCTTTGACGTATTAATCAAACTATAATGGAAACAATTTGCAACCCAACTTGGGTGGCACTAGTTTGTTACTTTGATAATCTTATCAAATTGCGTCTATACACTTTGGTACACTTTATTCCGCTAGGGGCTTCATCGTGCCCCATAACACGGCAACAAAGTCCGAACACTTTTTACAGTACAGCTCGGCACCCCGAATTTAGCATTATATGCATCGGCTCCGAATCATGTCTTTGTCAATAGTTGGGTTGCCCGGCTCCTGTGCTTACTACCTTACGTTCCGCTATATCGGCTAGGGTAGTAAAGGGAGAACTACTGCGATGTGTCATGGTTTATCCGGATGAGCACCTCAGTAGAGAAAGTCGAAAACTGACTGCCATGATGCGGCGTGAGCCGGTCAGCTCTTCGGAGGTTTCAAATCTTTAGCGATTTTTCCGCATTATGCGATGAATCGATTCTTATCCGATCAGGTGTTTACAACACCCTAGTTCGGATACTAGGGGCTGCGCCTAAATTTCTATTGTCAAACTCCTATGGCTAAGTGAGGGCGATAAAGCCACATAGTCTGATTGCCTGGTTCGTAGCGCTAAACACCTCCTTTAAGGACCAAATGTTGGGATAAAGAGTGTTTAGATTCATCCCGAACACTCCTGTACTACCTATGTGGGGGCTGAAGCGGACGACTGGCCAACCCTCAGATTTAATAAAAACAGCCACACAGGAGGTAAAAACTTCAACAAATAAGCAAGCATTATATTACATAACGGCTCTATTTAATACTACAGGACGGGATAACATGAATATACTCATTCAAAAATAATGTCCTTAGCACATTGCTCCGCTACAATGCGGGATCCCTCCAGGACATCGTCGAAATGTCGCGCGGGTGTGCGGTGCTCCTTTCCCTCGGGCGGTCCTTCGGCCGCTAGCTTGACGGCATTCATCTTCGCCCATTGCATCTTGACACGGGCGAAGGCCATCCGTGCACCTTCTATACAGACTGACCGTTTGACAGCGTCAAGTCGAGGGCAGGCATGGACCAGCCACTTCACGAGTCCGAAGTAGCTGCCGGGCATAGCTTCTGCAGGCCATAGCCGGATTATTAAGTCCTTCATGACTAGTTCGACCACTCTATGCAGCCCGAACAACTGTTTTAGCTGGTCGCTAAAAGGCATCGGATGTTCTGGCGCAAGGTACTGCGACCAGAACAGCTTCTCCATTGCGCTCCCTTCTTCGGCTCGGAAGAATGCCGCAGCGTCAGAAACGCTGCGTGGCAAATCTGCAAACGCCCCTGGAGAACTCCAAATCCAGGTCAGTAAGAGATATCTTGTCTTCACATACTTGTTTTTCATAATAAAAGCCTTACCCGGCGTACTCTTCTTGGCCTCTTGGATTTCCTGGAGGGCGCCTTGGGCTTCGTCCCGGGCCTGTTGCGCACTTTGGCGGACCCTCGCGAGTTCGAACTCTTGGTCCGCATTCTGGCGCTCCAAGGACTCGTATTTGTTCACGACATCTTGGAGCTCCTGCTGGACCTCACTAATCCTGGCCTCATGTTTTCTCGGGCGGACCGTTCCTTTGCCGCCCTCTCCTCGGCCTCGGCCAGCGCCTTCTTGAGGGCCTCTACCTCAGTCGCCGCCCCTACGAAAATATCGCAGCACTGTGGTCAGCACACAAACATTCATCCCTTCCGGATATACACAAAACACTAAAACCTTGATTGTCCTCCAGCTGCTTTTTCGCACGACCGAGCTTTTCCTTGGCCTGCTCCAGCCTCTGCTTCAGTCCGGACACTTTGGCAGCATGAGAAGTTGCGGCCAACAACGACGCTTGCTTATTCACATAAACATATCTGGTTAGTCTCCTGTGAAAAACTGTTTGATCCTCTGTTCGGCTCTTCTTTCCGAACACCGAACAGAGTCTCAGGGGCTACTATCTATGCTATGATTTTATTTTCATAAAGTTACATTGCTTACCTCAAAGCCTGTTAGAAGGCTTGTGTAGGCTTCGGTCAGTCCGCTTTTCGCGGACTGAATCTTCTCAATCACCGCACCCATAAGGGTACGGTGTTCCTCAACGATGGAAGCACTTTGCAGTGCTTCCAGTAGAGTATCTGGTGCCTCTGGTTGAACCGAGGCCACCGGCGGAATAGGCACACCTCCTTCTGACGAAGGAGGCTGTCTGCCGGATTCCGGAGCCGTATCGGTGTTCGGGACCATATTCGGCTGGGGGCGGAATTGGACGTGGCCCCCATCGCCAGTCTCCATGGGGATATGCTCCCCCATGTGTCCGGCGGCTGAGGTATTGCCCTCTGGAGCCGCCCTGATGGCCTCCTGCGTCTCTCCCTAGTCTGGGATCCTTTCGGACAACACCTTGGTGTCATCCATGACCTTGGGAGAGGAGGCCGTCGGAAGGGACCCGCTGTCCATCGCCTTCGGGTCCAGCGAGTTCCCCAAAGACGATGATCGCTCGAGGGCGGAATGAGCAGGACCGCAAGTACATGGTTCAAGATGTTAAAATCATAAAGTAAAAAGGCTAATATATGAATGCATCGGGGTCTTCGGATACTCATGATTCGGCCAGGGGCTTATCCCGGGGGCGCCGTTCTGGGCTGCTGTCGACGTCCCATGCGGAGCTATCCATGAGGGAGGCCTTCCCCTTCTTGGACGCCTCCGTCTCCAGATTTGTGGAGGCCGCCCTCTTCTTTCCCCCCTCGGGGAGGGGGAGTTGCTTTCTTCTTCCCCTTCCTCCTCATCGCCATCTTTGGCGGAGGAGTGAGTTTCGGCGTCTTCGGACACCATGTCCGGAGTACCCTTGGGGCGGAGGCCACATCTGGTCCCCTTGGCCTTCTTCTCCCACGCCTTGTAGGGTGCCGGAACCAGCATCTTCGTCAAGCGCGGGATGGCTGGGTCCTCGGGCAGCGGAGCCGGACACTGAATCCGCTCCGCCTTCTTCATCCAACCCTGAAAAAATAGGGAAGTTGGGACATCCTCCTTGAGTAAGAAAGTAAGGGATATGCCTTGAAACATGGAGAACTTACCGAATTGGCGGGATGAGCTAGGTCGTGCCCACGGTCTTCGGTTGTCTTCGGCCACGTCTCGTTGGCCTTGAAGAGCACCTTCCAGATGTCATCATGTGTAGTCCCGAAGAACCATAGCAGGGTCTTGTGTTCGGCCGGATCAAATTCCCATAGGTGGCAAGCCCGGCTCTGGCATGGAAGGATCCGGCGAATTAACATCACCTGAATCACATCAACAAGCTAGACATTCTTGTCCATCATGCTCCTGATGCGCATCTGAAGCGCTGTCAGCTTGTCCGACGAAGACCAATCCAGGCCCTTCTCTTGCCAGGAGGTAAGCCATGTTGGGGCCCCGGATTTGAATTCGGGGGCCGCGACCCAGGAGGAGGCGTGGGGCTCTGTGACGTAGAACCACAACTTCTGCCACCCCTTGACAGTCTCCACGAAGGTACCTTTGGGCCACGGGACGTTGGGCGTCTTGCTCACCATGGCACCTCCGCACTCTGCGTGTTGGCCGTCCACCACCTTCGGCTTCATGTTGAATATCTTAAGCCACTGTCTGAACTGGGGTGGAATGCGGAGTAAGGCCTCACACACGACAATAAATGCCGAGATGTTGAGGAAGGAGTTCGGGGCTAGACCATGGAAATCTAGCCCATAATACAACATGAGTCCGCCGACGAAAGGGTGGAGAGGAAAGCCTAACCCGCGGAGAGAAATGGGGGATGAACACCACCCTCTCATTGGGCTTCAGGGTGGGGATGATTTGCCCCTTGACCGGAAGCCGGTGGGAGATTTCTTTCGCTAGGTACCCCTTCCCCCTGAAGATTGGTGATGTCCTTCTCCTTGATGGAGGAGGCCATCCACTTTCCTTGCGCTCCAGATCCGGACATGGTTGAGTACTTTCTTGAGGCAGAAAAGATGAGGACTTGGGCGCTGGATCTCGAGAATGGGAGGGCAAAGAGAGAGAGAAAGAAGGTGTGGGTGAAAGAAGGGAATCCTTATCTCCTTATAAAGGTAGTGAATATCAAGTGCCTCCCCACTCACCTTAAAACTCGCCTGTTCCCAAGGGTTGTGCAAATGGCACGGTTGGATTACCCACGCCCGTATTGATGAGAATCCCGTAATAAGGGGACACGATCTCTGCTTTGACAAGACGTGCCAATGAGACTGCATCTCGAAGCGGTAGGCCAAAAAATGGTTCGAAATAATGACCGGGTGATGGCGTGGTGTCACATTATCAAAAATTGTCAGCAGATTGGACTCGTGAAATATTATACTCTTTGCAGTGGTGTGTGGTACTTGTTTTGCAGATCCGGACATGTTAGTCATATTCGAAGACTGTGTTGGAGTATTCGGAGGAGGAACCCACCTTGCAATGCCGAAGACAATCTGCGCGTTGAACACCTCGTCATTGATGCCTGGTTTAGGGGCTGCTGAGGGAGTCCTGGATTAAGGGGTCCTCGGGCGTTCGGCCTGTTGGACATGGGACGGACTGATGGGCTATGAAGATACAAGACCAAAGACTCTCACCCATGTCCGGGTGGGACTCTCCTTGGCGTGGATGGCAAGCTTGGCGTTCGGATATAAAGATTCCTTTCTCTGTAACCGACTTTGTATAACCCTAGTCCCCTTCAATGTCTATATAAACCGAAGGGCTTAGTCCGTAGGGACAATCATAATCAGATAGGCTATACTTCTAGGGTTTAGGCCATTACGATCTCATGGTAGATCAACTCTTGTAACCCACATACTCATCAATATTAATCTAGCAGGACGTAGGGTTTTACCTCCATCGAGAGGGCCCGAACCTGGGTAAACATTGTGTTCCATGTCTCCTGTTACCATCAACCTCAAACGCACAGTTCGGGACCCCCTACCTGAGATCCTCCAGTTTTGACACCGACAGCTGGCGGCTCCGTCCTGGCCATGAACGTTGGCAGGTAGGGAAGCACTTCTTATCAGCCCGGCACGGGTAAGTGGCTCGCCTCCTGTCTCTGCTTTCTTCCTATTCTTTGTTCTGAATTTTGATTTTGGCCCTTGTCGGGGATATACCCCGCGGCGTAAACCAGCCGGAAATATAACCCGGCCGGACTTGGCGGTTTACTTGAGACTCGGCTGACACTTGGTGATTCACTGGCGACCCGCCCTAACTTGGTGGTTTACAAGCAACCTGCCTGAACATTATGACTCACTGGTAACCCGGCGGGCGGGACAGACGGATGACAAGGCCCAAGGCCCAGAAGGCCGGTTTATGCTAATGGTGGGCCGGTTTAAGAGAAAAGGTGTATTTCCCTTACAAGGAGTCAAGACCCGGACTTGTATCCGGTTTGTATTAGAAGATAGACTAGTCCTAATCCTAATAGGACTCCATATGTAACCCGCCCCTTCAACATATATAAGGAGGGGCAGGGCTCCCCAAAAGAGGGAAGGGGGACAAGTTCCACAAGTTGGACAAGTTAGGTTTAGACAATAGCTCTCAAGATAGAGAACTCTTGTAACCGTGATCATCATCGTAAATATCAATGAAGCAGGATGTAGGCTTTTACCTCCACCGTGAGGGGCCGAACCTGGGTAAAACATCGCGTCTCACGTCCCGCTCAACCCCTCTCAAGCTACCACATAGATGTGTTGGCCTCGCGACTAAGTCCTGACACTAAGGACATCTGTCGTGACAATTCCAAGACAGTTGGCGCCCACCGTGGGGCTCGCACACGGTGGTGATGAGTTCTTGGAGGAATTTCTCCTAGGGTTCGAGAAGCTCGCGATTTCATCGGATGAGGAGGAGCCAACAAGTTCATTGTTTTGTGATCTGGAACATGATTAAACTTTGGAGTCAAAGCATACAAGATTGAGATCGAGGAAAATTAGGGTTGTAGTTTCAATCAACCGCCATCTCATGATCAATTTAATTGTTTTCAAGTTACCAAGACCATCAGCGAGTCGCCCAGATGATGGATTTCTGGAAAAGATGTGTCAAATCAATCGATGAGTCGCCCTACGACCCCGCCTTCACCTCGAATCCACCTTGGATTTGTCCTGCACCGTACACCTTGCTCCGCGCCTTGTGCGGGTCATGACTGCCTCGGGATGGGTCAAATGACTGAACCACCACGGCATCAACCTGAAAATTGACTTGCATTAGAAGATGGAAGACGACAAGATTGCACTACAACATCAAAAATTTCCAAGTACTGATGGAAGATGACCCCGGGGCGGATTGACCACGGGCTCGGACTCTTCTGTCGACCCGCATCATTGACCCGCCGAATTTGAACAGGATACTCCTCTGCCATTACGCCTTCGCCATCGTCGGCGCACCTACAAGTCTCCGGCCGTTGTGAACCGCCTCTACCTCCAGTTTGCCGCCTCGCCACTGCGGGTGTATCTTGCACCGAGTCGTCCGGCATCGAGTGATCTCCGCCACTGTCGTGAGCCTATCGCCGTCGTGGTTGCCTGCAAACCGCCGACCGTCATCGTTGCCTGCGAGCCGCCGGCCGTCGTCCGAATCACAGGTCACGACCCCGCCGCTCCAAGATGCCCTACTCCCCTGTTGTTCCGAGGTGCCTGGCCCCAATTTGCCTCAAGCCGCCATGGCCCTTTGCCTTAAGTCGCCGTGGCCTCGGGCCAGATCTTACGTCGCATACCAACCGGCGTCGTCCACGCATGGTTTCCTCCTCTGCTGGCTGCGCGTTGAGCTGCCATTGCTCCGCCCCGCGCCGCGATCTTGAGCCGGCCTACCTCAACTGCAGCAGGGGAAAGGCTGTGAGCCGCCGCGCCCTGGGCAAGTCGCCGCCCACTGGCTGCCTCCTCCGCTGATTTTGCCTTGAGTCGCCACCTCCGCGTTGGCGGACTGCACCGTGCCGTCCCTACGGCCTCACGGTGAGTCACCGTCTGCCGACGCAGTCCGTTTCGCTTCAACAAGCGCGCTCGAGTCGCCTCACAGAATCGCCATTCCCCGCGCCCAAATCCGGCTCAAGATATAAGCATAACCCGCCGGCCTCGCGTTGTTTCTACAAGCGGCCGTTTTGAGTCGCCGGGCTCCCAATCCGCCTTGAACGACTCTGCTGCCGTGGCCCTGTTTTCACCGGCTTCTGAGTCGTCCTGTACATGCACCGTATATCCTGCTATTAAGTCAGTTTTGGTCGCTGCTTGTGCTCGCCTGTTTTTGAGAAAGCATTTGAAGGTTCTGTCGAAGGTTCAGACAAGAGAATTTTGTTCCTTGGCGGGGACTACATGGAGGGCCAAAACAAACTACTACTGTCAACACATCGCGTCATAGGCGTGGTTGGATGGATCAATTCTGCTACATATTCCATGGATGTAACGAATACGAACTGCAATTCAGCTGAGCCGCTGAGCCGTCGTGTTTCATTATACTATTAGTGTTACAACGGGTAACACTGGGGACTAGTACACCTGGAGGCAGCCCTGGTGTGCTTGCTCAAGGGGCACGACTCATTTAAAAGCTGGATGGGTGCGTGGTGATTTTTGCTTGGATGTGAAGGCCGTCGTATTGGCAAATTGCTATGCAGACACCTCGTCCGAAAGATACATCAGGTGATACCCATCCTATTATTTTATCTATGCACAGTAATTTATCTGCAAAAAATTACTTTGGTCTGCGGTATTTTTTTCGCAGGATCATTATTCATTACAAAGGTGTCGTTATATTGCGGAGATGGAGGCGTGCCAACATCATTTGGCACAGGTGGTCGTCCGTGTCGTGTTACTCAAATGGACTCCTGCACCGGTTTACAACGCCGTGGCCGTCTCTTGCGACCGCACCGGCTCACAGCGTCGTGGCCGTCTCTCGCGACCATGCCGGTTTAAAACGCGGAGAACAACTCGCTCGTCCGCACCGGTTTACAACGCCGTAGCCGACTCGGCCGTGATTAATTTCCGCTTCACCATGGTGATCATCAACTCCATGATGGATAACCCCTGGCATGATATATCAGGTGAAATCCATCCACTATATTTTATATTGCCTTCTTTAACAGAGCAATTACTCCGGCTAGCAAGGTTGTCTAATGCAGGGCCCTAAACCACCATATTGGTGCAAATTTAAAGGCCGTCAGAAAATTTCCGGCTTAAAAAGAAGGATTCCGATTTAATATCCGGCTTAAGGGAAAGTTATCTCCCACAAAGCTTTGAATCTCTAGATAGCCGGTTCAAGAAGAATTTGTCTCTTGCAAAAAGTTAAAGGTTGCCGAAGAGGACCTGTTGCCCTGACGCGCGGTTCAAACATGGGTGTTCTGCCTTATGGGCTCATCTTCATATGATTACTTGGGGGCTTCTTGTTCAAACATAGGTGTATTCACCAAAGAGAACATGGCGTTACTACCATCTTGATGCGGCTATCAAGACAATATTATCATCAGGGGCCAAAGAGAGTTTGTTGCACACCACTACTCAAACATAGGCACCCGGCGAGCACAGCTTAGAAATATATCACATGGGAGCTTCTGCTTGCAAAGCGGAGTCCTGTTCATTAATCCGGCTATCACGCCATAACAAAGCTTGGGAGCTTCACACCCAAGGGGCCAAAGAGATTCTTGTTGCTACGCACAACATCAAACATAGGCACCCATTGAGCACAGCTCACAAAGTTACTTGGGGGCTCTTTGTGTAAAGTAACAAAGAGTTTGAAAGGACCCTTGTAATTGGGTATCGACCCACGGCTTGGAAGCCTGGTGTATTCACCTAAAACCCCGGGTTAACCTGCCTTCATCAAGTAAGCCACTCCTATCCAGGTAATCCTGGCATGACCCGCCGAACGTTTGACAAGTTACTTTTATACAGACCCTGAACTTGTCAAAGTTAAAACGACGATTGGTTAGTTGGAGGCCCATCTTAAAAGGCTTTGTCAAATGGTTTAACTCAGCGGCCTGGTAGCCCATGAAAAGCCTCGAGTTTGGGCCTGGCAGCCCTTGAAAAGCCTCGACTACAAGTTTTTTCATTTGCTTTTTGTCAAAGTTTCTTCTCCTTTGATAAGGTTTTAAGGTAAACCGGTGTCCATTGACCCGGCCAAACTATAAGTCATTTCATCAGTACGGTATTTCTTAACCCGACACAAGCTTTCAACTATCAATTGTTAATACAAACTCAATTATAAACCGGAGTTTTCTCAACCCGGTTAGGCTGTCAACTATAAGTTGTCAGTACAAGTTACAATCCGGAGATTATTAACCTCGCCTGGTTTCGACTACAAGTCGCCAGCATCGAATATGGATAATCCGGTGTTTATCACAACCCGGTACGGTTTTATCCTAAACAGGCACAATATGGAAGGAGTTATCAGTACTCAAGATTGGGGTTATCACCTTTACTACAAAAAGTTGGTAAAACAAACAATGTGATTCAATGTCACAGGTATGATAAATTTCATATTTGATTATTCTTAAGTGCAGCCTTGGTTATAAACCCGGGTTATATGTTGGGCATTATGACCTGTCCGGCGGTAAACCGCCACGACACTTTAAACTTGTTGTATGCAGAAACTGGTTTGTTAAACCGGCCTGGCTTTGGACTATAAGTCGCCAGTATATATATTTGGATCGCGCCATTGCAATCATGCACTTATAAATCATTGGGTTATATTATTCAAATAACAAACTTGGCTGAATTTTCATTATGATATTGAATGAATAAGGTTTTCACCGTATTATATTATCTTGAATAGCAAACATGGCTGGATTTTTATGGTTATTAATAACCGGTATTATTGAGTTTTCAAAGTCGCTTTAGCGCAATGTCTATTATTTTATCAAAGGATATGATTTATTCTACAGTGGAAGGAATAGTCCCGAGTCACTGCAGGCTTACAACCCGGCACTTGGGGGCTACATTATTCAAATTGAGATTACATGCAAGTCTCATGTCGCTGCAAGAATGCATCATGACACTTGGGGGCTAATGCAAAGTCATTTTTACTAGTCTTATTGAAGACCCGACTCATCATATTATAATGAGCCGGCCCTTGGGGGCTACCAATTGCTCCTGTCAACAATTCAAGGTACACAAGTTTTCATCCATAATATTGAAGGATCCATTGCTCAGTTGGTAAAGCACAAAGCTCTTAACCTTGTGGACGTGGGCTCAAGCCCTACGATGGAAGCTACCTTATAAGATGTTATTTTCATTGAAGTATATATCAAGTCCCGGTTCAGTATTATCTTACTAAGCCGTCCCTTGGGGGCTACACATCACTGCTAAAATCTACATGATTATATTTACAAAGTCCCTGCTCATTATTGCATAATGACCTGGCCCTTGGGGGTTACACCGATTGAAGTTTTTATAAGCAATTACAAGTCCCAGGTTGCTGCAAGCATGACAACCCGACACTTGGGGGCTACATATATGGAGTATTCAGTTTATATGATTGAGATGAACAAACCGGATTTCTTCAAGGTTGAAACACTTATTGGAGCAAGTCTTAAGTTATCACTATGTTCTCATCTTAAGACTTGGGGGCTACAGGTATTATGCATATAAAGGAGGAACATCTTCATTTTATCAGTTTTGAGCAAATCAGGAAGATCAATTACATGACCCGGTGTCGACAACAATTATGACCCGGTGCCATCAATATTTATAAACCGGCCATTTTGGTAATATTAAACCGGCAAGTTTTACATCTTCAAATCGGCTGAATATCAGATAAGTATTTCAAGACCCATATTTCTTAAACCGGCGCTTTGGAAGCCGACTCAAGTGGATTATTCTTCACAATATTTCTCTGTGAGAAACCAATGTCAACAAATTGAGTATGAAGCTGGCTTGTTAACCCGGATTTTCTAGAAGGAGGAAATGACAAGGACTTAAGGATCATCAGATGCCGGTTTATAAGAATTCTTAACCCGAAGCATAATCTGTCAAATTTGCTCTTGTGTTTATTTTGCAGTATAAGTTTACCATGGATAAATCCAAGCTAAACTTGAGGGCTAATGTCGAGGATATACCCCGCGGCGTAAACCGGCCGGAAATATAACCCGTCCGGACTTGGCGGTTTACTTGAGACCCGGCTGACACTTGGCGATTCACTGGCAACCCGCCCTAACTTGGCGGTTTACAAGCAACCCGCCTGGACATTATGACTCACTGGTAACCCGGCGGGCGGGACAGACAGATGACAAGGCCCAAGGCCCAGAAGGCCGGTTTATGCTAATGGTGGGCCGGTTTAAGAGAAAAGGTGTATTTCCCTTACAAGGAGTCAAGACCCAGACTTGTATCCAGTTTGTATTAGAAGATAGACTAGTCCTAATCCTAATAGGACTCCACATGTAACCCGCCCCTTCAACATATATGAGGGGCAGGGCTCCCCAAAAGAGGGAAGGAGGACAAGTTCCACAAGTTGGACAAGTTAGGTTTAGACAATAGCTCTCAAGATAGAGCACTCTTGTAACCATCATCATCATCATCATCATCAATATCAATGAAGCAGGATGTAGGCTTTTACCTCCACCGTGAGGGGCCGAACCTGGGTAAAACATCGCATCTCACGTCCCGCTCAACCCCTCTCAAGCTACCACATAGATGCGTTGGCCTCGCGACTAAGTCGTGACACTAAGGACATCTGCCGTGACAATTCCACAACAGCCCTGATTCATCCTCGCTTCTGGTTTCCAGACCCTCCCTCGATAGACCATGAGGACATCGACACTGTCATTGGGGAGGTCGCCAAGGACGCCGAAGCTGAGGCCGCCAAGATCTCGGCTGAGGAAGCCGCGAAGTCCACCGTCGAGGAGGCTACTACCTCTTGAGCACTGCGTTGGTTTTCCCTTGAAGAGGAAAGGGTGATGTAGTAAAGTAGCGTAAGTATTTCCCTTAGTTTTTGAGAAGCAAGGTATCAATCCAGTGGGAGACTACATGCAAGTCGCCTCGTACCTACACAAACAAATAAGAACCTTGCAACCAACGCGATAAAGGGGTTGTCAATCCCTTCATGGCCACTTGCAAAAGTGAGATCTAATAGAGATAATAAATATTTTTGGTATTTTTATGATATAGATTGAAAGTAAAGATTGCAAAGTAAAAATATATTGGAAACTTATATGATGGAAAATAGACTCGGGGGCCATAGGTTTCACTAGTGGCTTCTCTTAAGATAGCATAAGTATTACGGTGGGTGAACAAATTACTGTCAAGCAATTGATAGAAAAGTGCATAATTATGAGAATATCTAGGCATGAACATGTATATATGCATCACGTCCGCGACAAGTAGACCGAAACGATTCTGCGTCTACTACTATTACTCCACACATCGACCGCTATCCAGCATGCATCTAGAGTATTAAGTTCATAAGAACAGAGTAACACATTAAGCAAGATGACATGATGTAGAGGGATAAACTCAAGCAATATGATATAAACCCCATCTTTTTATCCTCGATGGCAACAATACAATACGTGCCTTGCTGCCCCTGCTGTCACTGGGAAAGGACACCGCAAGATTGAACCCAAAGCTAAGCACTTCTCCCATTGCAAGAAAGATAATTCTAGTAGGACAAACCAAACTGATAATTCGAAGAGACTTGCAAAGATAATTAAATCATACATATAAGAATTCAGAGAAGAACCAAATATTGTTCATAGATAATCTTGATCATAAACCGACAATTCATCGGATCTCAACAAACACATCGCAAAAAGAGTTACATCGAATAGATCTCCAAGAAGATCGAGGAGAACTTTGTATTGAGATCCAAAGAGAGAGAAGAAGCCATCTAGCTAATAACTATGGACCTGAAGGTCTGAGGTAAACTACTCACACATCATCGGAGAGGCTATGGTGTTGATGTAGAAGCCCTCCATGATTGATTCCCCCTCCGGCGGAGCTCCGGAAAAGGCCCCAAGATGGGATCTCTTGGGTACAGAAGGTTGCGGCGGTGAAAATAGGGTTTCGTGGTGCTCCTGGATGTTTTCGGGGTATATGGGTATATATAGGAGGAATACATCGGTGGAGCTACGAGGGGCTCATGAGGGTGGAGGGCGCGCCCAGGGGGGTATGCGTGCCCCCTGCCTCGTGGCCGCCTCGTTTGTTTCTTGACATCCACTCCAAGTCCCCTGGGTCACGTTTGTTCCAAAAATAACTCTCCTGAAGGTTTCATTCTGTTTGGATTCCGTTTGATATCCCTTTTCTGCGAAACACTGAAAAACAACAATTTGCACTGGGGCTTGGGTTAGTAGGTTAGTCCCAAAAAAATATAAAAGTGCTTAGTAAAGCCCATTAAACATCCAAAACAGATAATATAATAGCATGGAACAATCAAAATTATAGATACGTTGGAGACGTATCAGAGGCCGGTGAGGGGCCTGCCGGGGAGACCGGTGGGACCGCTGCCGGGGAGGCCGGCAAGGGTCTGCTGGGGAGCCCGGTAAGGCCGCTGCCGAGAAGGCCGGCAAGGGGCCTGCCGGGGAGGCCGCCGAGGTGCCCGCCGACGAGGAGGTGGCCAACGACCAACCTTCCTCTCCTGTAGCCCCGACCCCGGGCAAGTACCTGAGGGTGGGTGATGACCTGTTCGTCCACCTCCCAGGGATGGCGACCACTAGAGCGCCAGTCGAAGGGGAGGTGTTTGATGATGAGGTGCTCGCCACCGCCGGGCTCTAGGTTGTCGACGAACCGAGCGCCAGCGACGGTGATTCCCAGGAGGAGGAGCTTCTTCGGGCCATGAGCGCCAACTTCCAGAAGCTCCAAGCGCTCCATCGTGCCCGCCAGGACAAGGTGAAGTCCAGGATGGCTGCGGTTGACAAGGCAGAGGCAGATTTTGAGGACCGCATCGCCCAGACGAAGGTTTGGTTTAGCGAGGCCTGGGAAGAGCTAAGGACTGTCCAGGGTGAGCTGGATGAGCGCAAGCGAGAGCTCATCCTGAAGTAGTCTGACATCGAGAAGGTCCAAGAGGCGGCGAAGGAGCAGGCCACCAAGGATGAGCCGCCCGGCAGCAGCAGCAAGCTCTGCTGGGCAGCCAGGAGGAAGGCCTCGTTGCACGTGAGCTGGCGCTTGCCGCCATGCTCTGCAGCAAGGACGAGGAGGTTGGGAAGATTGTCGCGCAGCGGACCGAGGAGCTGGAGTGGGAGCACAAGAAGGCACTCGATGCTCTGGCCCTAGACCACGCCGGCAAGGTGGAGGAGCTGGAGCTGGAGCGGGAGGAGCTGAAGAAGAAGGTCTCAGGGCTGACGGAGGAGAGGGACGGGGCCAACTATTCCCTGGCGGATTCGCAGGTCACCGTCTCTGACCAGACCAAGCTGCTCTCCGAGGCCAATAGATCCATTGAGGATCTGAAGCTACGGCTGGGTGCTTTGGAGGGGAAGCTTTCAGAGGTCACGGCCCGGGAGGAGACCCTGATCAAGACCCTGGAGACTGAGAAGCAGCTGCGGAGCAATGACACCACCGCCCATAAGGAATATGCGGGCAGCATAAACCTCTGGATCAACCGTCTCGTCGATGTTGCCAAGAGGCTCACTGCGCAGCTAGCCGTCATGGGCATGCCGGATGTCAGGTACTTCCAAGAGCCGAATGTGAGCCCCAACGCCAGACTGACTTTGTTCTTCGAGGGCGTCCTCGACGCTCTGGAACGGCTCCGCTCCAACCGAGCGACCTATCTGGCCAATGAGTCCCAGAGGCTTTGCCGGGGTGCCCTGACCAAGGTGCTCACCAAGGTAGCGTTCTGGAACGCCAACATCGACTTCGCCGACGCGCTTGAGAGCTTGCTAGAGGGCACAGACCTCACGACACTCGAAAAGTGCATCGAGCCCATCATCAGCTACATCGACGGAGTCCAGAGGGTGGAGGGCTAGTGCCGGGACTAGCCACCTCATTTCTCCTTGCCGCCGCGAGTTCATGCCCAAGACAATTTTTATCTTAAGTTAGAACTGCGGCAATCATTGATGTAATATAACTCTGCAGTACTTTGAAATGAAGCATGCTATCTTCCTGTTTGATCTTTCTTTGTGTGCACACACCCTACGCCTAGTTGGACAGGTTTGCCGACGCGTAAACCCATGCTGTGGAGCTTTGAGGAACGGATCCTTAGCAGCCTGAAAGGGGGCGCTTGCTGCCAGGTAAGTCACCTTGCTGTTCTCAGCGCAGCTGCCTGATCTGTTGAGCGGACTCGAAACGGAACAGGGGCGTTGCCAATAGCGGAAGGGTTCCGCTGCGTGCAGGTTTTCCATACAAGGAGCAAGATCTTTTGAGGAAGATAACCCTATAAAAAGGAAAATGGCTCCAAGTTTTGCGTGAATTAACTCTTCCGTTGCCACGCAGATGGTTACTGCGGCTGCGGATGGCACCGCCTCGCCTAGCTGATGGCACCAGAGTGTAGCTGATCAACGTCGCCTTCTTCTCTCAAGCCATTGCGACGAATGAGTCGATGAGTTGGCCTCGAAACCAGATTTTCACAGCCTCAGCGCCCCCTACCTGGCGCGTCAAGGATGTCGGGGTTCTGGAACGACACCTATGGGATCCCTCGACAGAATCCCTTCTACGGTTGCGGGGCGTGGGGCTGCACAAAGAGCGGGTCTAGAAGATCAACTCTGTGGGATTTCTACCCAGGTTCAGGCCGCAAGCGATGCGTAAAACCCTAGTCCTGCTTTGTGTGTATTTAGTGTTGTTGAGTTCTTGAACTAGTTGCCGTGCATGCCTAGTCCAAAAAGTCCGAATCCTCCCTCAGTACGCCTCGGGCATCCTTTTATATGTCAAAGGGGTTGCCACAGTGTCACACAGGAGGTGGAAAATATGTACAGTGTACAAGTTTATCTCCTGACATCCTAGGACAAACGCAATTAATGCGCTGCCTATGTGTCCTCTTGCTTTATCGGGGACGGTAAAGAGGCCCATCCCGTCCATCGCCGCCTCGCCTTGCTTCGATGCGCGTCCTAGGTGACGAGGCATGCAGCGCCACGCTGGCTGGCGGGCTGCTGAGCTGGTGCGGTGGCAGGGTCTTCACAAAGATCTGCATGCCACCATGCAGGAGCTTGGCTAGTCGGCCTAGAGGCTGCATGCTGCCACGCGGGTGCTTGCCTAGTTGGTAGGCTGGTTGCCACGTCGGAACGGGCGTGGGGCACTGAAGATTTGGTAAGTGCGGGCTTGGCTTTGGCTTCGTAGACGCCCCCAGCAAGGCCCTTGCTGGGATCTCGTGGGCATCCCCTTCAAGGGTCTTGACGGGGGGCTTGCGAGCGTCCCTGGCAAGGGTCTTGCCGAGGGCCTTCAGTCGTCCCCGGCAAGATCTTGCCGGGGCTTTCGTCTTTTGGTTCTCATTTAGGCCTGCAGGCCTTTGGTTTTCACAAAGATCTGCATGCCACCATGTAGGCGCTCCCGAGCCTCGGTCTTGACGTTGTCGATGGCGTCACAACTCTCAGGCTCAAAGGTGGCGGTCTCGATGGTGTTGGGCAAGTTGCCCCGGCAAGGCTCTTGTCGGGGCTACGTAGGCCGTCCCGGCAAGGGCTCTTGCCGGGGGAAGCCCATCTTGTCTCTTCGCTCTTCATGCTTCTGGCTTGGGTGCTTCCTCGGAAGCCTTGTATCTTTTCTTCCTCTTCCCTGCCGAGCCCGGCCGCAGGCGTGGCTACGACTGCCCGTGCACGAGTAAAGGGGTACAGAAGGGCCCCTACTTTTGTACACCGACACTGAAAAAGAATTTTTAGCGGTTGTGTTTGCCTGTGATAAGTTCATACCTTATATTGTTGATTCTAAAGTAACTGTTCACACTGATCATGCTACTATTAAATACCTTATGGAAAAGAAAGATGCTAAACCTAGACTTATTAGATGGGTTCTCTTGCTACAAGAATTTCATTTGCATATTATTGATAGGAAGGGAGCTGAGAACCCCGTTGCAGACAACTTGTCTAGGTTTGAAAATGTTCTTGATGACCCACTCCCTATTGATGATAGTTTTC
Source organism: Triticum aestivum (assembly GCF_018294505.1). Lineage (NCBI taxonomy): Eukaryota > Viridiplantae > Streptophyta > Magnoliopsida > Poales > Poaceae > Triticum > Triticum aestivum. Next base: position 210,960,833 of record NC_057803.1, on the reverse strand, counting down.
CTGATTAACAATTAGCTGTCATAAATGCTTCTCATACTATTCCATGGTATGCTGATTATGCTAATTACATTGTTGCTAAATTTATACCACCTAGTTTCACATGCCAGCAAAAGAAAAAGCTTTTATATGATTTGAGACATTACTTCTGGGATGACCCACACCTTTATAAAGAAGGAGTAGATGGTGTTATTAGACGTTGTGTACCTAAGCATGAACATGAACAGATCCCACGCAAGTGTCACTCCGAGGCTTATGGAGGACACCACGCTGGAGATAGAACTGCACATAAGGTATTGCAATCCACTTTTTATTGGCTTACTCTTTTCAAAGATGCCCGTAAGTTTGTCTTGTCCTGTGATGAATGTCAAAGAATTGGTAATGTTAGTAGACATCAAGAAATGCCTATGAACTATTCACTTGTTATTGAGCCATTTGATGTTTGGGGCTTTGATTATATGGGACCGTTTCCTTCCTCTAATGGGTATACACATATTTTAGTTGTTGTTGATTACGTTACTAAGTGGATAGAAGCTATTCCAACTAGTAGTGCTGATCATAACACCTCTATTAAGATGGTTAAAGAAGTTATTTTTCCGAAGTTTGGAGTCCCTAGATACTTAATGACTGATGGTAGTGCACATTTTATTCATGGCGCTTTTCGTAAAATGCTTGCTAAGTATGATGTTAATCATAGAATTTCATCTCCATACCACCCACAGTCTAGTGGTCAAGTAGAACTAAGTAATATAGAGATTAAATTAATTTTGTAAAAGACTGTTAAGAGATCTAGAAAGAATTGGTCCAAGAAACTTGATGATGCATTATGGGCCTATAGAACTACATATAAAAATCCTATGGGTATGTCTCTGTATAAAATGGTTTATGGGAAAGCATGTCACTTACCTCTCGAACTAGAACATAAGGCATATTGGGCCATTAAAGAGCTCAATTATGATTTCAAACTTGCCAGCGAGAAGAGACTATTTGACATTAGCTCACTTGATGAGTGGAGAACCCATGCCTATGAGAATGCCAAACTGTTTAAAGAAAAAGTTAAAAGATGGCATGACAAAAGGATACAAAAGCGTGCGTTTAATCTAGGTGACTATGTTTTGCTATACAACTCTCGTTTACGATTTTGTGCAGGAAAACTCCTCTCTAAATGGGAAGGTCCTTACATTATCGAGGAGGTCTATCGTTTCGGTGCCATAAAAATCAACAACTTCGAAGGCACAAATCCAAAGGTAGTGAACGGTCAAAGAATCAAACATTATATCTCAGGTAATCCCATAAATGTTAAAACCAATGTTATTGACATCGTAACCCCGGAGGAGTACATAAGGGACACTTTCCAGAACGTTTCAGACTCCGAAAAGGAATAGTTATGTGGTACGATATGTAAACCGACTCCAAAACAGTTCTAACAACATTTTTTCTCCGTTTTGGAATACTTAAGAAAATAGGAAAATAAGAAGTAGTCCGGAAAGGACACAAGGCATCCACGAGGGTGGAGGGCGCGCCCTACCCCCATGGGCGCCCCTGCCTCATGGGCACCTCGTGTGCCCTCCGGACTCCATTTTCTTGCATGATATTTCTTTTGGCCGGTAAAAATTCATTATATAATCTCCCGAAGGTTTTGAGCACCGTACCATGACAAAATCCTCTATTTTTGTTTTGAGTTGTTTCTACCACAGATTAGATCAAGATGTCTTCTCAAGAGTCATGTAGGAAGAGTCGGGTATCTCACTTGACACCGTGGCCGAAAGCAAACAGCGATGCCGATCACCTTGGGCCATCAACCGAGGAAGAGATGGAGGCCGACTTGAAAAGGATAGATGCCATGGAGGAAGATCAAGAAGTTATGTCTCGTCTCCAAGCCAGATTTATGATGGAGGAACTCTAGAGCTCAGCAATTCCATATTCGGTCATCCTTCCCAATGCTAGATTTCTTTCTTATGAAAATATGAAAAAGAGTGTTACTTGTTCTCCCGTAGCTATGCAACATCCATGGGTGAAAGAAACTTTAGCCATCGCGGGTAAACTCCGTAAGGAAACAATGGATCTTAAGCAGCAAGTCAATAAGCTTGAGGAAGAGAACCGTATCCTAGGGGCATCATCGCCAAGAATATAACATCACTACCTCCGAAGAAAGAGACATAAATACTTGGGTATGGGCATTCCCCTTGGCAACTGCCAAGCTTGGGGGAGGTGCCCCGGTATCGTATCACCATCACACTTCTATATTTACCGTTTTTCTTAGTTCGATCCTTTTGGTTATATCTTGATCTAGTAGAATAAATTTTAGTATGACCTAGCTTTGAGTTTTTGTGTTGATCCTTATCTATGTAATCGAGTCCGTGAGCTATATATAATAAAGATTAGTCTTGAGTCGAGGGATTGGTTATCTTTCTATGATCTTAAGGGAATAAAAGAAAAAAAAGAATAAAAAGAAACAAAGAGATCATATTGATCTTATGGAGAGTAATGACTTCACATATAAATAGTATGATGAATAAAAGTTGTTGAGAGTTGACAAACATAGTTTTGGTCATCGTTGTAATTAATAGGAAGTAATAAAGAAAGAGAGGTTTTCACATATAAATATATTATCTTGGACATTGTTTATGATTGTGAGCACTCATTAAAATATGACATGCTAAAAAGTTGATATTGGACAAGGAAGACAACATAATGGGTTATGTTTTCTTATATCCGAAATAAATTATATTGTCATGGATCATCCAACATGTTGAGCTTGCCTTTCCCCCTCATGCTAGCCAAATTATTTGCACCAAGTAGAGATACTACTTGTGCTTCCAAATATCCTTAAACCCAGTTTTGCCATGAGAGTCCACCATATCTACCTATGGATTGAGTAAGATCCTTCAAGTAAGTTGTCATTATTGCAAGCGATAAAAATTGCTCTCTAAATATGTATGATCTATTAGTGTGGAGAAAAAAAGCTTTATATGAGCTTGTGATATGGAAGAAATAAAAGTGACGGACTGCATAATAAAGGTCCCTATCACAAGTGGCAATATAAAGTGACGTTCTTTTGCATTAAGATTTTGTGCATCCAACCATAAAAGCACATGACAACCTCTGCTTCCCTCTGCGAAGGGCCTATCTTTTATTTTTGTCTTATACCTTATACAAGAGTCATGGTGATCTTCACCTTTCCTTTTTACACTTTATCCTTTGGCAAGCTCTATGTGTTGGAAAGATCTTGATGCCTTTCTAAAAAGCTTGGGAGGTAAAAGGTTGGAAAGACTAAATGATAGTTGAGTATGTGGACTTGCTAAAAATCTCTTATATTGACTCTTTCTGGTGTTATGATAAATTGCAATTGCTTCAATGATTGAGATTATAGTTTGCTAGTTTTTCAATGAAGTTTTTGATTCATACTTTACATTGTGAATAGATTGTTACTTTAGCATAAGAAATCATATGACAATATATATATATATATATATATATATATGTTGCTATTCTAAGAATGATCATGATGCCCTTATGTTCGTATTTTATTTTATCGACACCTCTATCTCTAAACATGTGGACATATTTTTCGATATCGGCTTCCGCTTGAGGACAAGCGAGGTCTAAGCTTGGGGGAGTTAATACGTTGGATCATGCTTTTATATCGATATTTATTGCATTATGGGTTGTTATTACACATTATGTCACAATACTTATGCCTTTCTCTCTTATTTCACGAGGTTTACATGAAATGGGAGAATGCCGACAGCTGGAATCCTAGGCTAGAAAAGGAGCAAATATTAGAGACCTATTCTGCACAACTCCAAAAGTCCTGAAACTCCACGAAAGTCAGTTTTGGAATATATTAAAAATATTGGGTGAAGAAAGCACCAGAGGGGGGCCACCCATTGTCCACGAGGGTGGAGGGCGCGACCTACCCCCTGCCTCGTGGGCCACCTGGAAGCGCCCCGATGCCCATCTTCTGGTATAAGGTGTCTTTTGCCCTGGAAAAAATCATAAGGAAGCTTTCGGGACGAACCGCCGCCGTCTCGAGGCGGAACCTCTTGGCGGAATCAATCTAGGGCTCCGGCGGAGCTGTTCTACTAGGGAAACATCCCTCCAGGAGGGGGAAATTGTCACCATCATCATCACCATCGATCCTCTCACTGGGAGGGAGTCAATCTGCATCAACATCTTCACCAACACCATCTCCTCTCAAACCCTAGTTCATCTCTTGTATCCGATCTTTGTCTCAAAACCTCAGATTGACCTGTGGGTTGCTAGTAGTGTTCATTACTCCTTGTAGTTGTTGCTAGTTGGTTTATTCGGTGGAAGATTATATGTTCAGATCCTTTATGCACATTAATACCCCTCTGATTATGAACATGAATATGATTTGTGAGTATTTACATTTGTTCCCGAGGACATGGGAGAAGTCTTGTTATAAGTAGTCATGTGAATTTGGTATTCGTTCGATATCTTGATGAGATGTATGTTGTCTTTCCTCTAGTGGTGTTATGTGAACGTCGACTACATGACACTTCACCATTGTTTGGCCCTAGGGGAAGGCATTGGGAAGTAATAAGTAGATGATGGGTTGCTAGAGTGACAGAATCTTAAACCCTAATTTATGCGTTGCTTCATAAGTGAAAGCACAAGTGCTCCCTGGGTGATTTTGGTAATTAATGTCAACATATCTCTTGTTGGACTAATACTTCTACCTAGTATGTTTCAGATAAGTTCAACACTGGAGTGGCATGGACTAGAGGATGTGGAACCCCTTCAAAATGCTAAGGACAAAGGATCGGCTCAAGCTCAAAGCTCAGGACTCCATTCTTTCCATTTTAGTGATCCAAGGTCACATTGAGTCCATAGGAAAGCCAATACTATTAAGAGGGGATGAGGTGTTGCCTAATGGCTTTCTTGCTCAAAGTGCTTAGTGATATGCTCCGAAACCCTCAACTACTTTCTCACATCCACATATGTCCCAAACCAAAAGTCAAACTCGGCCCCACCAAAATTTTCTATCCAGCGCCACCGAGTTCTCTTGACATAGCCACTGCCAGAAACCCTAATCAATTCGGTCTCACCGATGGGATCTCGGTCTCGCCAAGATGGGCTTGCAAACTCTCTGTTGCCCATTGCAATAATTTCGGTCCCACGGAGGTTTGCAATTGGTCCCACCGAGTTTTCTTGGCCAACTCTCTGTTTTGCTTATTACCCAAATTGGTTCCACCGAGTTTGTGTAATCGGTCAAATTGAGATGAGGCTTTACCCTAACCCTAGCACATCGGTCCCATCGAGTCGATTGTATCGGTCCCATCGAAAACCCTAACGGTCACATTTTGAACTAAATCGGTCTGACCGAGTTGTATGATTCGGTCCCATCGAGTTTGGTGATTTGTGTGTAATGGTTAGATTTTTTGGAGGCTATTTATACCCCTCCACCCACTCTTCAGTCATGGAGAGAGCCATCAGAACATGCCTACACTTCCACCATACATTTTCTGAGAGAGAACCACCTACACTTGTGTTGAGGTCAAGATATTCCACTCCAACCACATAAATCTTGATCTCTAGCCTTTCCCAAGTTGCTTTCCACTCAAATCATCTTTCCACCAAATCCAAATCCTGTGAGAGAGAGTTGAGTGTTGGGGAGACTATCATTTGAAGCACAAGAGCAAGGAGTTCATCATCAACACACCATTTGTTACCTCTTCGAGAGTGGTGTCTCCTAGATTGGTTAAGTGTCACTTGGGAGCCTCCGTCAAGATTGTGGAGTTGAACCAAGGAGTTTGTAAGGGCAAGGAGATCGCCTACTTCGTGAAGATCTAGCCGAGTGAGGCAAGTCCTTCGTGGGCGACGACCATGGTGGGATAGACAAGGTTGCTTCTTTGTGGACCCTTCGTGGGTGGAGCCCTCCGTGGACTCGCGCAACCGTTACCCTTCGTGGGTTGAAGTCTCCATCAACGTGGATGTACGATAGCACCACCTATCGGAACCACGCCAAAAATCTCCGTGTCTCCAATTGCGTTTGCACACTCCAATCGCATCCCTTTACATTCTTGCAACTTGCATGCTTTACTTTCCGCTGCTCATATACTCTTGTCATGCTTGCCTGATATGTATTCTGAATGTTTAAACTTGTGCCAAAACTCTACTTAAACCTAAAGAAGTTAAAAACCACAACTTTTCTTGACTAGAGTCTATTCACCCCCTCTAGACACCTCTTCTCGATCCTTTCAATAAGGGGCTGATTTGGATCCATATGTTTCATGCTATGGTTAGGTTTACCTTAATTCTTCTTTCGTAGTTGCGGATGCTTGCGAGGGGGGTTAATCATAAGTGGGATGCTTGTCCAAGGAAGGGCAGTACCCAAGCACTGGTCCACCTACATATCAAATTATCAAAGTAACGAACGCGAATCATATGAGCATGATGAAAACTAGCTTGACAAAAATTCCCATGTGTCCTCGGGAGCGCTTTCCTTTATATAAGAGTTTGTCCAGGCTTGTCCTTTGCTACAAAAAGGATTGGGCCACCTTGCTGCACCTTGTTTACTTTTGCTACTTGTTACCCGTTACGAATTACCTTGTCACAAAACTATCTGTTACCGATAATTTCAGTGCTTGCAGAGAATACCTTACTGAAAACTGCTTGTCATTTCCTTCTGCTCCTCGTTGGGTTCGACACTCTTACTTATCGAAAGGAATAGATAGATCCCCTATACTTGTGGGTCATCATACCACTCTGGTGCGGAACGTGTTCTGGTCGACATACGAAGTTCTGTAGTAACTTGATCTAAAGTTTCATGATCATCATCATTAGCTTCCTCTCTAGTTGGTGTAGGCATCACGGGAACGATTTTCTCTGCTGTGCTACTCTCCAATTCGAGAGAAGGTACAACTACCTTATCAAGTTCTACTTTCCTCCCACTCACTTCTTTCGAGAGACACTCCTTCTCTAGAAAGGACCCATTCTTAACAACAAAGATCTTGCCTTCAGATCTGTGGTAGAATGTGTACCCAATTGTTTCCTTAGGGTATCCTATGAAGACGCACTTCTCCGATTTAGGTTTGAGCTTATCAGGCTGAAGCCTTTTGACATAAGCGTCGCATCTTGATGCGGAGCATCCTTCAATCATCCCCATGGACTCTACACCAACACTTCAAGCCCCACATGGACCTATGACAAGAGCTAGAGCACGTGCATTGGAAACCGAGGTGAACCAAAGGAAATATGCCCTAGAGGCAATAATAAAGTTGTTATTTATATTTCCTTATATAATGCTAAATGTTTATTGTTCATGCTAGAATTGTATTAACCGGAAACTTAGTACATGTGTGAATACATAGACAAACAGAGTGTCCCTAGTATGCCTCTACTTGACTGGCTCGTTAATAAAAGATGGTTAAGTTTCTTGACCATAGACATTTGTTGTCATTTGATGAACGGGATCACATCATTAGAGAATGATGTGATGGACAAGACCCATCCGTTAGCTTAGCATAATGATCATTTAGTTTTATTGCTATTGCTTTCTTGATGAATTATAGATATTCCTCTGATTATGAGATTATGCAACTCCTGAGTACCGAAGGAACACCTTGTGTGCTACCAAACGTCATAATGTAACTGGGTGATTATAAAGATGCTCTACAGGTGTCTCCGAAGGTGCTTGTTGTAACATCCCAAAATTTCAATTTGGAATGTTATACATAGGACATCATATGCATGTCATATTTTACTTGCATCTCGTTTGCGATCCTAGAAATCCTAAGCAACTCAAGGACCCATGAAGAGAGTTGGGTATTTCACTATTTTCATATTTGAAATTTTCTCAAATTTGAAAAGAGGATCATTTTGGTTTTAATATTTTCCTCTCCGAAATATTTCCAATATAAATAAAATGATAGGAGATAAAAGGACTTCTCCAAAACAAAAGAAATATTGGAGGAAAATGTTACAAATCAAATAAATATTTTTATTTGGATTTTTTTCTGCTATTTTATTTGAATTAGAAAAATATGCATTTTTTCAAAATTACATTTTTAGGCCAGAAAAATGTTCACTTTGTTCTAAATATTTTATTTAGACGGCGAAAATTGTTTTTGGCATTTTCAGAATTTTTTCTTTAGGATTTTTTCCTTCGGCAGAATTTATTAAAAAAAATGCTCCGAACCGAACTGGGCCGCAGCCTAGCAGGCCCGCTCGCGCCACCACCTCTGCCTCCAGGCCGCGCCGTGCCGCCGGCGGACTCCACCTCGCCGCTGCTGCCTCCTCTCCCAAGCGAGAGACCACCGGGGGGGGGGGGGCTTTATAAGCTGCTGCCCCAGGCCCCTTTTGCCACCCACCGCCGCCGCCCCGCGCCGCGCTCCGCCACCCGTAGCCCCGCGCCGCCGCCGAGTAGCCCTGCCGCCCAACGCCGACCTGCCTCGCCGGATCCCGACGCCGCTCCCTCCGGTTTTCGTCTGCGAACCGGTAAAACCGCAATGCCGCCACTGTTTTAGATCGTTTTTATTAGATCGGTTTTCTTGGTTTTTCGGTTAGATTTAGTTTACGAACCTTTTTCGATTAGTTCTGATAACGAACAATTTTGTTCGTTAGCGTCTGTTAGCGGACGTTCATCCGATAGATTTTTCTTTTTTTTGTTTTATTTTCACCCGGGACCTACTCGCTATTACTTTTATCGCAGATTAGCCCTTGATCTTCAAACCCTCGCAACTTTTCAACCGTTCGTCCAAATCCAGTGAAACCAACGCCGAAATCTTCATCTCAAAGCCCTCTTTCCAGTTAATCAACTTGAACATGGTTTTGACAATTTAAAATTTGGTTTCAAGCAGATTTGAATTCGAAGTTCTTTTGATCATAGTTTTAGTTCCGTAGCTCCGATTTGATTGATTCTTTTAGCGAATCGAAGCTGTTCAGTTGAACTTTCCGTTTGGATCTGTTTATCCGAGTTTTACCCTCACATCTATGCTTGAGTGCTATTTTTTGCGATAGAATTTCCGGAGTGCGAAGCATGCTACTACGAGTCTCTAGGGTTTGCAAATCGTCAGCAAGGCAAGTAACACTTTGATCATACTTCTTCATTACCCAGTTTTTCTTTGCATTACTTACAACCCTGAAACATTGCATGAGTAGGATCTCTTAACATGTGGGTATTGGGAAGTAGATAATGAGGTAGAACCTATTGCCCTTTTATTATCAAACCCTGGGAGTTACTTATACATTATGCTTACTGCTATGCTATGCTAGTAGACGTGGTTTGGGTTTGAGTGTATCCATGACAGAAGTGAGATTGTTAATTAATGGTTAACTTAAGGTGGATACTTAAATACACATCTGGGTGGATTGGTTGAGGCACCCTGGAGCACCCAGTGGTTGTCTGGGCATGTGGAGAATCCAGTGTTGTCCCAGGATATCCCGGAGTACTCGTGTGATCATCCTATGGTTTGCCACGCAGGCTCAAAGGGATCATAATATTATTCATGCTGGAAACTTCCATGTGCATCCATAAGCCATTATGGGCTCTGGCATAGTTGAGTATGTTGTGTGACCTCTTTCAGTGGTAGGCTAGCAGATGTAGGGGATGTAGGTTGGTACTGTCTACCCAGAGTAAAGAGTTAACGCTTTTGAAAGACTGTGTCTCAGTCATCTGTTTCTCAAACACCATGTAGTGCGAGAAATCCAACGGAGGAGATCAAGTCTTGTGGGGAAAAGTGCGCAAACCTATGTAGAGTGTACAAACTAATCATGGTTAGCTGTGTCCCCGGTTATTGACATCTTGAGTATCTGGTTCTTGGAATGTCATGTTGATCTCATCACCCTAAATTAATTTTGTTGGGTTATTAATACTGCTTAATTGGGATTGAGCTGGAGGAACCTTCTCAATGTTTATCAACTACCATGATAGTTAAACAAAATATATATTACTTTGTTGTAGGGAAAAATTGGCTTTTCGCAAAAAACATATTAACCGTAGAGCCTCCACCAGCCAAATATGCAGATAGTTATAGCTTTTGCCTGTTCATTGCTCTACAGTGTTATTTGGCCAGCATATTCCATGTGCTGACCCATTTTCGGGCTGCAACATATTATGTTGCAGACTTTTCAGACGAAGAGTAAGGTGCGCTAGGTCATTGTCGTGCACTCAGCTATGCCGTTGGAGTTGATGGACTCACTTTATCTTCCAAGCATTCCGCTGTTATCGTATTTAGATGGCCTTAAGCCATATTATTGTAATAAGTACTCTTTTATGAGTTATTCGATGTAATAAGTGTGTGACCGCCACTTTGTTATAAATCCTTCAAGTATTGTGTGTGTCAGCATTACCGATCCAGGGATGACACTTATGCATAGAGATTTGACCGTTTGAGGTCAGATCGTTACACTTATTGAGTTGGCATAGATCAAGATTGGGATTTGTCACTCTATGGATCGGAGAGGTATCTCTGGGCCCTCTCGGTAATGCACATCACTATAAGCCTTGCAAGCAATGTGACTAATGAGTTAGTTGCGGGATGATGCATTATGGAACGAGTAAAGAGACTTGCCGGTAATGAGATTGAACTAGGTATGAGGATACCGACGGTCGAATCTCAGGCAAGTAACATACCGATGACAAAGGGAGTAACGTATGTGGTTATGCGGTTTGACTGATAAAGATCTTAGTAGAATATGTAGGAACCAATATAAGCATCCAGGTTCCGCTATTGGTAATTGACCAGAGATGTGTCTCGGTCATGTCTACATAGTTCTCGAACCCGTAGGGTCCGCACGCTTAACATTCGATGACGATTTGTATTATGAGTTATGTGTTTTGGTCACCAAAGTTTGTTCAGAGTCCCGGATGAGATCACAGACATGACGAGGAGTCTCTAAATGGTCAAGAGGTAAAGATTCATATATTGGAAAGTTATATTCGGACATCGGAATGGTTCCGAGTGATTCGGGTATTTTTCCGGAGTACCGAGGGGTTACCGGAACCCCCTGGGAAGTGTTGGGCCATCATGGGCCTAAAGGGAGAGAGAGGGAAGCCCGCGGGGGGTGGCCGCGTGACCCCTTTTCAGGGAGTCCGAATAGGACATGGTGGAGGGGGCAGCGCCCCTGCTACCTCTTGAGCACTACGTTGGTTTTGCCTTGAAGAGGAAAGGGTGATGCAGCAAAGTAGCGTAAGTATTTCCCTCAGTTTTTGAGAACCAAGGTATCAATCCAGTAGGAGGCCACATGCAAGTCCCTCATACCTACACAAACAAATAAGAACCTCGCAACCAATGCGATAAAGGGGTTATCAATCCCTTCACGGTCACTTACGAGAGTGAGATCTGATAGAGATAATAATGATAAGATAAATATTTTTGGTATTTTTTATGATATAGATTGAAAGTAAAGATTGAAAAGTAAAAATATATTGGAAACTTATATGATGGAAAATAGACCCCGGGGCCATAGGTTTCACTAGTGGCTTCTCTCAAGATAGCATAATTATTACGGTGTGTGAACGAATTACTGTCGAGCAATTGATAGAAAAGTGAATAATTATGAGAATATCTAGGCATGATCATGTATATAGGCATCACGTCCGTGACAAGTAGACCGACTCCTGCCTGCATCTACTACTATTACTCCACACATTGACCACTATCTAGCATGCATCTAGAGTATTAAGTTCATAAGAACAGAGTAACGCCTTAGGTAAGATGACATGATGTAGAGGGATAAACTCAAGCAATATGATATAAACCCCATATTTTTATCCTCGATGGCAACAACACAATATGTGTCGTTTCCCTTTCTGTCACTGGGATCGAGCACCGCAAGATTGAACCCAAACCTAAGCACTTCTCCCCTTGCAATAAAGATCAATCTGGTAGGACAAACCAAACTGATAATTCGAAGAGACTTGCAAAGATAACCAATCATGCATAAAAGATTTCAGAGAAGAATCAAATATTGTTCATAGATAGACTTAATCAAAAACCCACAATTGATTGGATCTTGACAAACACACCGCAAAATGAGTTACATCGAATAGATCTCCAAGAAGATCGAGGAGAACTTTGTATTGAGATTCAAAGAGAGAGAAGAAGCCATCTAGCTAATAACTATGGACCCAAAGGTCTGAAGTAAACTACTCACACATCATCGGAGGGGCCATGGAGTTGATGTAGAGGCCCTCCATGATCAATGCCCCCTCCGACGGAGCTCCAGAAAAGGCCCCAAGATGGGATCTCTTGGGTAGAGAAGGTTGCAGCGGTGGAAATAGGGTTTCGTGGTGCTCCTGGATGTTTTCGGGGTATGTGAACATATATAGGAGGAAGAAGTAGGTCGGTTGAGCCACAAGGGGCCCACGAGAGGGGAGGGCGCGCCCAGGGGGGTACGCGTGCCTCCTACCTCGTGGACACCTCATCCGTTTCTTGACGTCCACTCCAAGTCCTCTGGATCACGTTTGTTCCAAAAATCACGCTCCCGAAGGTTTCATTCCGTTTGGACTCCGTTTGATATTCCTTTTCTGTGAAACACTGAAATAGGCAAAAAAACTGCAATTTGCACTGGGCCTTGTTGGGTTAATAGGTTAGTCCCAAAAATAATATAAAAGTGTAAAATAAAGCCCATTAACATCCAAAACAGTTAATATAATAGCATGGAACAATAAAAAATTATAGATACGTTGGAGACGTATCAAGCATCCCCAAGCTTAATTCCTGCTCGTCCTCGAGTAGGTAAATGATAAAAACAAAATTTTTGATGTGGAATTCTTTCTAGCATGTTCTTCAATGTATTTTTCTCTATTGTGGCATGAATGTTCAGACCCGAAAGATTCAAGATAAAAGTTTATTGTTGACATAAAAATAGTAATACTCCAAGTATGCTAATCAAGCAATTATGTCTTATCAAAATACCATAGCCAAAGAAAACTTATCCCTACAAAATCATATAGTTTGGCCATGCTTCATTTTCGTCACACAAAATGCTCTGATCATGCACAACCCCGATGACAAGCCAAGCAATTGTTTCATACTTAGCCTTTTCAAACTCTTTCAACTTTTACCTAATATATGAGCACAAGCCATGGACATAGCACTATTGGTGGAATAGAATATGATGATTGAGGTTGTGTGAGAAGACAAAAAAGGGAGAAAGTCTCACGTTGATGCGGCTAATCAATGGGCTATTGAGATGCCCACCGGTTGATGTCAATGCAAGGAGTAGGGATTGCCATGCAACAGAAGTGCTAGGGCTATTAATATATGAAAGCTCATCAAAGAAACTAAGTGGGTGTGCATCCAACTTGCTTTCTCATGAAGACCTAGGGCATTTGAGGAAGCCCATCATTGGACTATACAAGCCAAGTTCTATAATGAAAAATTCCCACTAGTATATGAAAGTGACAAAATAAGAGACTCTCTATCATGAAGATCATGGTGCTACTTCGAAGCACAAGTGTGGAAAAAGTATAGTAACATTGTCCCTTCTCTCTTTTTCTCTTTTTTATTTGGGCCTTCTTTTTTTATGGCCTCTTTTTTTCGTCCGGAGTCTCATCCCGACTTGTGGGGGAATCATAGTCTCGATCATCCTTTCCTCACATGGGACAATGCTCTAATGATGATCATCACACTTTTATTTACTTACAACTCAAGAATTACAACTTGATAAATGTGACTCTATGTGAATGCCTCCGGCGGTGTATCGGGATTGCGATGAATCAAGATTCACATGTATGAAAAATTAAGCATGGTGGCTTTGCCACAAATACGATGTCAACTATATGATCATGCAAAGCAATATGACAATGATGATGTGTGTCATAATAAATGGAACGGTGGAAAGTTGCGTGGCAATATATCTCGGAATGGCTATGGAAATGCCATAATAGGTAGGTATGGTGGCTGTTTTGAGGAAGATATAAGGCGGCTTATGTGTGATAGAGCATATCATATCACGGGGTTTGGATGCACCGGCGAAGTTTGCACCAACTCTCAAGGTGAGAAAGGGCAATGCACGGTACCAAAGAGGCTAGCAATGATGGAAGGGTGAGAGTGCGTATAATCCATGGACTCAACATTAGTCATAAAGAACTCACATACTTATTGCAAAAATCTATAAGTCATCAAAACCAAGCACTACACGCATGCTCCTAGGGGGATAGATTGGTAGGAAAAGACCATCGCTCGTCCCCGACCGCCACTCATAAGGAAAGCAATCAAAGAACACCCCATGCTTCAAATTTTTCATACAACATTTACCATACGTGCATGCTACGGGACTTGCCAACTTCAACACAAGTATTTATCAATTTCACAATTACTCAACTAGCACACCTCTAATATTACCACCTTTATATCTCAAAACAATATATCAAGCATCCAACTTCTCTTAGCATTTAAAATTTATAACCAAAGTGAATTACCATGCTGTTCTAAAGGACTCTCAAAATGATATAAGTGAAGCATGAGAGATCAATTATTTCTATAAAATAGAACCACCGCCGTGCTCTAAAAGATATAAGCGAAGTACTAGAGCAAAAATTATCCAACTCAAAAGATATAAGTGAAGCACATAGAGTATTCTAATAAATTCCAATTCATGTGTGTCTCTCCCAAAAGGTGTGTACAGCAAGGATGATTGTGGTAAACTAAAAAGCAAAGACTCAAATCATACAAGACGCTCCAAGCAAAACAAATATCATGTGGCGAATAAAAATATAGCTCCAAGTAAAGTTACCGATGGACGAAGACGAAAGAGGGGATGCCTTCCGGGCATCCCAAGCTTAGGCTTTTGGTTGTCCTTGGATTTTACCTTGGTGTGGCTTGGGCATCCCCAAGCTTAGGCTCTTGCCACTCCTTGTTCCATAATCCATCAAATCTTTACCCAAAACTTGAAAACTTCACAACACAAAATTTAAAAGAAAATCTCGTGAGCTCCTTTAGTAAAAGAAAACAAACCACCACTTCAAGGTACTTTAATGAACTAATTATTTATTTATATTGGTGTTAAACCTACTGTATTCAAAATTTTCTATGGTTTATAAACTCTATTACTAGCCATAGATTCATCAAAAATAAGCAAACAACACATGAAAAACAGAATCTGTCAAAAATAGAATAGTCTGTAGTAATCTGTAGGTTTCGAATACTTATGGAACCCCAAAAATTCTAAAATAAATTCCTGGACATGAGGAATTTATCTATTAATCATCTTCAAAAATAATTAACTAAATATCACTCTCCAATAAAAAATCGGCATCAAATCTCGTGAGCGCTAAAGTTTCTGTTTTTTACAGCAAGATCACAAAGACATTCCCCAAGTCTTTCCAAAGGTTCTACTTGGCACAAACACTAATTCAAAGCATAAAACCACATCTAAACAGAGGCTAGATGAATTATTTATTACTAAACATAATCAAAAATCAAGAAACAAAAATAAAATAGGGTTGCCTCCCAACAAGCGCTATCGTTTAACGCCCCTAGCTAGGCATAAAAGCAAGGATAGATCTAGGTATTATCATCTTTGGTATGCAATCCATAAGTGGCTCTCATAAGAGATTCATAAGGTAATTTAATTTTCTTTCTAGGAAAGTGTTCCATGCCCTTCCTTAATGGAAATTGGAATCTAATATTCCCTTCATCCATATCAATAATTGCACCAATCGTTCTAAGGAAAGGTATACCAAGAATAATAGGACATGTAGGATTGCGATCTATATCAAGGACAATGAAATATACGGCACATAATTCCTATTTGCAACAATAATAACATCATTAATTCTTCCCATATGTTTATTAATGGTGGAATCCACAAGATGCAAGTTTAAAGAATAATCATCAAATTCACGGAAACCTAGCAAATCACACAAAGTTTTAGGAATCATGGAAACACTAGCACCCAAATCACATAAAGCAAAGCATTCATGATCTTTAATATTAATTTTAATAGTAGGTTCCCACTCATCATGAAATTTTCTAGGTATAGAAACTTCCAATTCAAGCTTTTCTTCATAAGATTGCATTAAAGCATCAACAATATGTTTAGTAAAAGCTTTATTTTGACTATAAGCATGTGGAGAATTTAGCACGGGTTGCAACAAGGAAATACAATCTATTAAAGAATAATTATCATAATTAAATTCCTTGAAATCCAAGATAGTGGGTTCATTGCTATTTAAAGTTTTGACCTCTCCAATCCCACTTTTATCAATTTTTGCATCAAGATCTAAAAACTCCGAATCATTGGGACGCCTTCTAACTAAAGTTGACTCATCTCCAGTCCCATCATTATCAAGATTCATATTGAAAAACAAATATTTAATAGGGGACACATCAATAACTTTTAGATCTTCATCCTTATTATCATGGAAACTAGAAGAACACGCTTTTATGAAGCAATCTTTTCTAGCACGCATCCTAGCGGTTCTTTCTTTGCACTCATCAATGGCAATTCTCATAGCTTTGAGAGACTCATTGATATCATGCCTAGGTGGAATATATCTAAGTTTTAAAGAATCAACATCAAAAATTCTATCCACGTTCGTAGCCAACTCATCATTCTTAGACAAATTTTCTTCAATCAAAGCATTGAAACTCTTTTGCGAACTAATAAATTCTTTAATATTAGATTCAAAATCAGAGGGAATCTTATTATAATTTCCATAAGAATTGTTGTAGGAATTACCATAATTATTAGAGGAATTACTAGGAAACGACCTAGGATTAAAATTACTTCTATATGCGTTATTACCAAAATTGTTCCTACCAACAAATTTCACATCCATAGATTCATTATTATTCTCAATCAAAGTAGAAAAAGGCATATCATTAGGATCAGAAGAAACACTTTTATTAGCAAACAACTTCATAAGTTCATCCATCTTTCCACTCAAAACATTGATTTCTTCTATAGCATGCACCTTTTTACTAGTAGATCTTTCAGTATGCCATTGAGAATAATTAACCATAATATTATCTAGGAGTTTAGTAGCTTCTCCTAAAATTATTTCCATAAAAGTGCCTCCCGCAGGAGAATCTAAAAGATTTCTAGAAGCAAAGTTCAATCCGGCATAATTTTTTTGTATAATCATCCAAAGATTCAAACCATTTGTAGGGTAATTGCGTATCATTAATTTCATCCTCTCCCAAGCTTGTGCAACATGTTCATGATCAAGTTGCTTAAAATTCGTAATATCGTTTCTAAGAGTGATGATCTTAGCAGGAGGAAAATACTTAGAGATAAAAGCATCTTTGCACTTATTCCATGAATCAATACTATTTTTAGGCAAAGACGAAAACCAAGTTTTAGCACGATCTCTAAGGGAAAACGGGAATAGCTTCAGTTTAACAATATCATTATCCACATCTTTCTTCTTTTGCATATCACACAAATCAACAAAGTTGTTTAGATGGGTAGCGGCATCTTCACTAGGAAGGCCGGAAAACGGATCTTTCATGACAAGATTCAGCAAGGCAACATTAATTTCACAAGATTCAGCATTGGTAAGAGGAGCAATCGGAGTGCTAATAAAATCATTATTGTTGGTATTGGAAAAGTCGCACAATTTAGTATTATCTTGAGCCATCGTGACGAGCAAGCATTCCAACACACAAGCAAACAAAAAACAAGCAAAAAGAGACGAACTAGAAAAAAGAAGGGGAACGGAAAAAGAGGGCGAATAAAACAGAATTGGTGAAGTGGGGGAGAGGAAAACGAGAGGTAAATGGAAAATAATGTAATGCGAGGGATAAGAGTTTGTGATGGTACTTGGTATGTCTTGACTTGTGCGTAGACTCCCCGGCAACGGCGCCAGAAATCCTTCTTGCTACCTCTTGAGCACTGCGTTGGTTTTCCCTTGAAGAGGAAAGGGTGATGCAGCAAAGTAGCGTAAGCATTTCCCTTAGTTTTTGAGAACCAAGGTATCAATCCAGCAGGAGGCCACACGTAAGTCCCTCGTACCTACACAAACAAATAAGAACCTCGCAACCAACGCGATAAAGGGGTTGACAATCCCTTCACGGTCACTTACGCGAGTGAGATCTGATAGAGATAATAATGATAAGATAAATATTTTTGGTATTTTTATGATATAGATTGAAAGTAAAGATTGCAAAGTAAAAATAGATTGGAAACCTATATGATGGAAAATAGACCCCGGGGCCATAGGTTTCACTAGTGGCTTCTCTCAAGATAGCATAAGTATTACGGTGGGTGAACAAATTACTGTCGAGCAATTGATAGAAAAGTGAATAATTATGAGAATATCTAGGCATGATCATGTATATAGTCATCACGTCCATGACAAGTAGACCGACTCCTGCCTGCATCTACTACTATTACTCCACACATCGACCGCTATCCAGCATGCATCTAGAGTATTAAGTTCATAAGAACAGAGTAACGCCTTAGGTAAGATGACATGATGTAGAGGGATAAACTCAAGAAATATGATATAAACCCCATATTTTTATCCTCGATGGCAACAATACAATACGTGTCGTTTCCCTTTCTATCACTGGGATCGAGCACCGCAAGATTGAACCCAAAGCTAAGCACTTCTCCCATTGCAAGAAAGATCAATCTAGTAGGCCAAACCAAACTAATAATTCGAAGAGACTTGCAAAGATAACCAATCATGCATAAAAGATTTCAGAGAAGAATCAAATATTGTTCATAGATAGACTTGATCATAAACCCACAATTCATCGGATCTCGATAAACACACAACAAAAGGAGTTAGATCGAATAGATCTCCAAGAAGATCGAGGAGAACTTTGTATTGAGATTCAAAGAGAGAGAAGAAGCCATCTGGCTAATAACTATGGACCCGAAGGTCTGAAGTAAACTACTCACACATCATCGGAGGGGCCATGGAGTTGATGTAGAGGCCCTCCGTGATCAATGCCCCCTCTGGCGGAGCTCCGGAAAAGGCCCCAAGATGGGATCTCTTGGGTACAGAAGGTTGCGGTGGTGGAAATAGGGTTTCATGGTGCTCCTGGATGTTTTCAGGGTATGTGAACATATATAGGAGGAAGAAGTAGGTCGGTTGAGCCACGAGGGGCCCACGAGGGGGAGGGCGCGCCCAGGGGGGTAGGCACGCCCCCTTCCTCATGGACACCTCGTCCGTTTCTTGACGTCCACTCCAAGTTCTCTGGATCACGTTTGTTCCAAAAATCATGCTCCCGAAGGTTTCATTCCGTTTGGACTCCGTTTGATATTCCTTTTCTGCGAAACACTAAAATAGGCAAAAAAACAACAATTTGCACTGGGCCTTGGGTTAATAGGTTAGTCCCAAAAATAATATAAAAGTGTAAAATAAAGCCCATTGACATCCAAAACAGATAATATAATAGCATGGAACAAGAAAAACTTATAGATACGTTGGAGACGTATCAGCCCCCCTTCCCTTTCCCTCTCCCTCTGCTTCCTATTCCCTCCGGTGGAGAAAGGAAAGGGGGGGGGGGCGAATCCCACTTGGACTAGGAGTCCAAGTAGGACTCCCCCCATGGCGCGCCCCTCCTGGCCGCCGGACTCCTCCTCCCCCTTTATATACGGGGGTGGGGGGCACCCCAAAGGCACACCAAGAAATCTCTTAGCTGTGTGCGGTGGGCCCTCCATAGTTTACTCCTCCGATCATATTGTCATAGTGCTTAGGCGAAGCCCTGTGCGGATCACATCACCATCACCATCACCACGCCGTCGTGCTGTCGGAACTCTCCCTCGACCCTCTACTGGATCAAGAGCTCGAGGGACATCATCGAGTTGAATGTGTGCTGAACACGGAGGTGTCGTATGATACGTCTCCATCGTATCTACTTTTCCAAACACTTCTGACCTTGTTTTGGACTCTAACTTGCATGATTTGAATGGAACTAACCCGGACTACTGCTGTTTTCAGCAGAATTGCCATGGTGTTATTTTTGTGTAGAAATAAAAGTTCTCGGAATGACCTGAAACTTCACGAAGAATATTTTTGGAATTTATAAAAAATACTGGCGAAAGAATTAACACCAAGGGGTCCACACCCTGTCCACGAGGGTGCAGGGTGCGCCCCCCTAGGGCGCCCCCTGCCTCATGGGCCCCCTAAGGCTCCACCGACCTCAACTCCAACTCTATATATTCACGTTCGGGCAGAAAAAACCAGAAAGATGGATTCATCGCGTTTTACGATACGGTGTCGCCGCCAAGCCCTAATCTCTCTCGGGAGGGCTGGTCTGGATTCCATTCGGGGCTCCGGAGAGGGAAATCTGTCGCCATCGTCATCATCAACCTTCCTCCATCACCAATTTCATGATGCTCACCACCGTGCGTGAGTAATTCCATCGTAGGCTTGCTGGACGGTGATGGGTTGGATGAGATTTATCTTGTAATTGAGTTAGTTTTATTAGGGTTTGATCCCTAGTATCCATTATGTTCTGAGATTGATGTTTCTATGACTTTGCTATGCTTAATACTTGTCACTAGGGCCCAAGTGCCATGATTTTAGATCTGAACGTATTACGTTTTATGAATATATGTGAGTTCTTGATCCTATCTTGCAAGTCAATAGTCACCTACTATGTGTTATGATCCGGTAACCCCGAAGTGACAATAATCAGGACCACTCCCGGTGATGACCGTAGTTTGAGGAGTTCATGTATTCACTAAGTGTTAATGCTTTGGTCCGGTACTCTATTAAAAGGAGGTCTTAATATCCCTTACACTACTGGAATTAGCTTATTTGCCGTCTGCCCATTCTTTGCCGTCCGCTTAATGACGACAAAGAACGTCTTTGCCATTAGCCACAACAAAACGGACGACAAAGATGTGGCTGATGGCAAACAAAGTCTTTGCCATCAGCCCGTTCTTTGCCGTCCGCTGGCTGACGGCAAAGAATCTTTGCCGTCCGCTAGCAGACGGCAAAGAGGTGGGTGGGTCCTGTTATTCTTTAACCAACTCAAGCCCACCGGCTCCACCTCTTTGCCGACCGTTGGCAGACGACAAAGAAGCGGGTACGTTAACGACTGTCCCGCCCCCTCTCTTCTCTCCACTCTCTCATTCCTCCCCACCCACACCCGCGCTGCCGCCGCCAGCCCTGTTTGCCGTAGCCGGCCGCCCCGCACCCCTCCCCTGCAGCCCCCCGACCTCCACCACACCCCGCCGCCCCTTCCACGTCGCCTCGACCCCCGCCCCCTCCCCTCCGTTGCCATCCCCCACCCACACCGGCCAGCACCATCGCCGCCGACCCCGTCCGGCGTAGCCGGCCGCCCCGCACCCCTCCCTGACCTCCACCACGGCCCCGCCGCCTCTTCCACGTCGGGCAGCCGCCCCGTCGCCGTCCCCGCCCCATCCCGCCGTGGCCGTCCGGCCTCACCCTCCACCGGGTCGCCGCCTCCTCCAGCGACCGCCACAGCCATCTGGCCTCCCCCTCCACCAGGTGAGCTCCTCCCTTTTTTGTTTAATTAGTTTCTTTTTGTTTCTTTTAGTTTATGGTTATAGTTATAGTTTAGTTTATTTTAGATTAGTTTTAATTTAGTTTATTTTAGATTAGTTTTAGTTTTAGTTTATTTTAGTTTATTTTATTTTAGTTTAGTTTATTTTAGTTTTAGTTTAGAAGAAGAAGTAGAAGGAGGAGGGAGGAACATGAGGAGGGAGAAGAAGAAAGAAGAAAAGAAGAAGAAGAGGAAAAATGAGAAGAAGAAGAAGAAGAAGAAGAAGAGGAGGAGGAGGAGGAGGAGGAGGAGGAGGAGAAGAAAGAAGAAGAAGAAGAAGAATAAGAAAGAGGAGAGGAGGAGGAGAAGAAGAAGAAGAAGAAGAAGAAGAACAAGAAGAAGAAGAAAAGGAAAAAAGAGACCCCGACCCGACCCCCGACACCCGATCGACACCCCGACACCTCGGCACGACACCTCGACCCCGACCCCCGACCCCCGACACCCTGACACCACACCCCGACCCCTGACCAACCGACACCCTGACACCACACCCCGACCGCGGTCAACCCCGACCCCGACACCCTGGCACCCTGACCCCGACACGACACCCCGACCCCGACCAACCGACACCCTGACACCACACCCCGACCGCGGTCGACCCCGACCCCGAGCCCGACACCCTGACACCCCGACCCCGACACGACACCCCGACCCCGACACCCTGACACCACACCCGACCCCGACCCTGACCACCGACACCCCGACACCTGACACCCCGACCACCGACACCCAGACACCACACCCACCCTCACCCCCGACCCCGACACCCTAACACCACACCCCGACACCTACCCTGACACTACCGACCCCGACACCCTGACACCCACACCCCGACCCCATATATATTTGTGTTGATCGGGTGTATTTTTATTATGGTCATGATTATGATACACTTAAATTATATACATATTATTATGTTCATGTCAAGTATCCAATTTTTTTATGTTGTACTAATTTCGTTTACTTTTTGTCATTGCAGGTGTTGACAGGATGGTGGGCAAGGGTCCAGAGCACCCCGATTGTCCCGCGAGTGCTACTGGGAGGGGTGGTTCCATTATTCTAGCCCAGCCCCTCTGGAGAGCGCTGCTAGACAGTATGCAGTCAACTGCGGCGGGCACTTTTTCTTTGGCCAGGAGAGGTCGGGGGAGGACGAAGAAGCCTGCTAGAGGTGGACGTGGCAGCGGGAGAGGTAGGAAGGCTGTTACGCCTTCCTCGCGGCCACCCTCAGCCGATTCAACCGACCATAGGAGTGCTCCGTCTGACGTGGACCCGTCTCGGACTCCGGTCCATGAGCCTCTGGTCGCTGATCCTTCCCCCGACCAGACTTGGGTCGCCGATCTTTCGCCCCACGTGAGTCCAGTCCTAGAGTCTTTCTCTTAGAAGACTCCAATCACGGGGTCTTCGGCCCATGAGAGTCCGGAGGCTAGTGACTCGGAGGATGGTAGCAAGGACACCTTTTCAGATTATAGCTACAGCGATGA
Organism: Triticum aestivum; assembly: GCF_018294505.1. Taxonomy (NCBI): domain Eukaryota; kingdom Viridiplantae; phylum Streptophyta; class Magnoliopsida; order Poales; family Poaceae; genus Triticum; species Triticum aestivum. The sequence goes on along the minus strand of NC_057803.1, from coordinate 210,937,912 downwards.
CGAGCTGGTTGAGAAGGGCAAGAAGGTCTACAAGCATGGTGCTACAAAGCTCCCGCCCGTGCCAACGACCCCCGACCAGAGGTGGTTGATTGCACCTAAAGGGTTGAAGTAAGTGCATTTACTATTTTTTAACCTTTTGCCTTCATGTTCCTTCAAATTAATATCTAATGCGTTGGCCTTGTCATACTGCAGGGGCTGGGTACGCCCCAGTGGTTCCCGTAGGCCCATCCAGGTTCTTGGTGTGCTTTGCCGGCAGCACTTCCCTGGGTGGGTCACATTGCCCGGTGGGGTCAGGTTCCACAGCTAGCACTGACCTGGGAGCTGTACTCGGTTGCCCCGGCCCCGCCGGAGGAGAGGCTCAACGGTGTCTTGTGCGAGACGGTGGCTGACATTGTGTTCCATCGGTTTTGGGTAATTTCTCCTTTACGGAACTAAAAATTAACACTACCTAGTGATTGTACTAATCAGTGTTGTCTTGTTTGATTGCAGACCTTCTACAAGGTTTCAGAGGGAGAGCAGGAGGCCGCGTGTATGGTTGTCGAAAATGAGTGCAAGCGCCTACTTCAGAACTTAAGGCATGAGGCTCGGGCGCAGGCCGTTCGAGACTACTACGCCTCGAAGGGTATTGGGAGGGGCAAGCAGAAGTGTCGCGGCAAGTTTCTGAGTAAGGAGAAGTACATGCATGTAATTACCTATTCTTAAGGCCTAGAACTTAGTTTTATTGATTTGATTCGTAGGCGTAGCGCTGAAATTTCTCTTGACTCACTTAGGTGCCCCCGAGATGGTGTGTGGATAAGATGGAATGTTGGGAGGCGTTGGTGGATGTGTGGTGCTCTCCCCAATGGAAAGTCGAACACCAAAGGGCCAAGGATAAGCGCGACCAAATGGAAGGTGTGCCACACCATCAAGGGAGCTCCAACCTGTTTGAGTACGGGGATAACTGGCTATGTGGTTTGCTACATGATTCATGCAATTCATTCTTCATGCTAGCATTTATCCCTTCCAAAATGACTTAATATGCTATAGTTAGCTGTAAAATGACATAATAACCTTGGATAGCTCAATAATGACATAATTAGCATAATTTGGTCAAAAATGGCATAATAATCTTGGTTACCTAAAAAATGACCTAAACTTAGCTTATTTTCCTCAAAAATGGCATAATAACCTTTCTTAGCTCCAAAATGACCTATTTACATAGCAATATCATTCTTCATGCTAGCTTGAGCCCTTAACTAATATTTTGTTCCTCTCTCTCAGGCGCACTACCACAAGAAGCCTGTGCCAGGTTTGTTCGACCTCTATGGCATGACCCATATGGCCCCGTATAAGAAGGCCAAGCCATTCACAGAGTCTGACCTAGATGATCCAGAGAACTTCACCAACAAGACCTCCCACCACAAGCTTGTGAGGTACAGAGACGAGGGGAAGGCGAGGAAAGGGGATGACTTTAACCCGAGCCAGGATCCTTTTGATACAGAGCTGGTGATGATATATGGTGGCGGGAGGTCCCATGGCTCTCAAGCCATTGATGATGGACTAATACGTTGTCCTAAGACTCTCCCGCAGATCAAGAAGTGCCTGAGTAGCTTTGATCATGAGATAATGCCTCATGCATGGCCCGCAGAGATCGCCATGGCGGTTAGTTATACGGACTCTCTCACCTTTCCTCCATTACATTGTGTGTGCGTTCATCGATGATTACAATGCTAACGAGGAGCGGTGTGTTGCAGGCTATTGTTGAGAAAGAGAGATTGAAGACGAAGGAGCTTGTGGAGGAGGCAAAAAGGGAGGCAAAAAAGGAGATGGAGGAGAAGACGGCTAAGCTGTTGGAGGAGGAGAGGAACCGGAACGACATCGCTAACTGGGCCCTATACGAGCTCATCGTGGTATGTTTCTCGTGCATATTAGCCCAATCATGCACGTAATGTTCGCATTACTATCTAATATGACTGACTCATGAGAACCAAATGTGCAGACCGTGTGCGAGAAAAACGGTCAGGCCCCTCCGCCGATGCCCCAGATTGCTCCGGCGAACACGGTGAGTTTGATTTGAATGGTCGTTGCTTACTACTATTCACATTTCAGTTTGCGAACTTGCTAATGAGACATTATTGGAAATGATCTTTGGTGCAGCATGACTCCCGACAAGCATCGACCACTCCTTCTGCCAATGCCGGAACCCCGACCGGTCCTTCACCTCCGTCTGGCACTGGCGCAGCCACGACCATTCCTACACCTCCGTCATAACGGTATTTTTCTTCTTATTTAGCCTATTTAGTCCATTTATGACATAATTTAGCCTATTTAGTCCACAAATGACATAATAAGATGAAGAAAATCAAGGAAGAGGAAGAAAAGAAGGAATAGGAATAAAAGAAGAAGAAGAAGAAGAAAAGAAGGAGAAGAAGAAGTTTTCTTCTTCTTCTTCTTCTTCTTCTTCTTATTCTAGTTTTCTTCTTCTTCTTCTTCTTCTTCTTCTTCTCCAAAATGAAGTAAGCTCTAGGTTATATCTCATAATATGCTTAGTTAGGTAAGCTCAAAATGGCATAATTAGCTAGGTAAGCTCAAAATGGCATTTTTCTTCTTATTTAGCCTATTTAGTCCATTTATGACATAATTTAGCCTATTTAGTCCACAAATGACATAATAAGATGAAGAAAATCTAGAAAGAGGAAGAAAAGAAGGAATAGGAAGAAAACAAGAAGAAGAAAAAGAAGAAGAAGTTCTTCTCCTAGTCTTCTTCTTCTTCTTCTTCTTCTAGTTTTCTTATTCTTCTAGTTTTCTTCTTCTTCTTATTCTTCTACTAGTTTTCTTCTTCTTCTCCAAAATGAAGTTAGCTCTAAGTTATATCAAAATGGCATAATATGCTTAGTTCACTCAAAAATGGCACAATTAGCTAGGTTAGCTCCATTTTACCTAAGTATGCTTACTTCTTCTTCTTCTTCTTCTTCTTCTTCTTCTTCATTTTCTTCTTCTTCTTCTTCTTCTGTTTCTAGTCTTCTTCTTCTAACTTTCTTCTTTCCCATTTTGCAGATTTAATTCACTATATGGAAGCTTGCATGGATGGAGTGCTTGTTTCCCTTTTATTTTTTTCATTCATATCGATAAAAAATGTGGAACTTTGTTATATGGATGCATGCATGGAACAATGTGTTGGATGAACATTGTGATGTTAATATGTATGGTTGGAACTCTGTTTCTTATTATGTATGTATGTTGTCATGGTTGGAGCTATGTGTTGGATACATCATGTGTCTGCTGTGCATGTGGAAATATATATATATATATATATATATATATCTGTGTGTGAATTCCTGTGAAATTAAATGGATTCAAATAAAAACAGGGGGTATGTAGCCTCTTTGCCGTCTGCTAGCAGACGACGAAGCTCTTTGTCGTCTGCTAGCGGACGGCAAAGAGGACACATGGCAGATACCTGTAAAACCTGGGAAACACTGGCTGCCTATTTGGTCACTTTGCCATCTGCTGGCAGACGACAAAGATTCAAATCACTTTGCCGTCCGCTGGCAGACGGCATAGCTGGCCACATGGCAGCTCCCCAGTACTGCCTAGCTGAGCTCTTTGCCGTCTATCAGTGGACGAAAAAGAGCTTTGACTCTTTGCCGTCCGTTGGCAGACGACAAAGAGCGCCGTTAACCCCCTAATGGCACTCACGCCACCGCACTGTCGTACGTTGTCGTCGCTGTCTGCTGGCCTCGGATGGGGGATGGCAAAATCCTTTACCGTCCATTTCCAGGAAGCGGATGGCAAAGAAGGCCTTTGCTGGCACATGTTCAGACGGACAGTTTGCCGTATGCTGGCGGACGGCAAAGACGTTTGCCGTCCGTGATCCATGCCTTTGCCGTCCGCCATGGCAGACGGCAAATAAGCTGATTCCAGTAGTGTTAGTTTCCAATAGGACCCCGCTGCCATGGGAGGGTAGGACAAAATATGTCATGCAAGTTCTTTTCCATAAGCACATATGACTATATTCGGAGTACATGCCTACATTACATTGATGAACTGGAGCTAGTTCTATGTTACCCCAAGTTATAACTGTTACATGAGCAATCACATCCGACATAATTATCCATCAGTGATCCATTGCCTACTAGCTTTTCACATATTGATCTTTGCTTAGTTACTTTTCCATTGCCACTGCTACAATCACTACAAAACTACTACTGTTACTTTTGCCATCGTTATCGCTACTTCCATATTACTTTGCTACTAAATACTTTGCTGCAGATATTAAGTCTTTCAAGTGTGGTTGAATTAACAACTCAACTGTTAATACTTGAGAATATTCCTTGGCTCCCCTTATGTCGAATCAATAAATTTGGGTTGAATATTCTACCCTCGAAAACTGTTGCGATCCCCTATACTTGTGGGTTATCAAGATTATTTTTTGGCACCGTTGCCCGGGAGCATAGCTCTATTCTTTGAGTCACTTGTGATTTATATCTGTTGATCACTATGAGGAACTTGAAAGATGAAAGAACCAAGATTTTTCCCTCAACTACGAGGGGAGGTAAGGAACTTCCATCTAGCTCTGCACTTGATTCACCTTCTGTTTTAAGTGAACTTGCGACACCTACTCCTGCTATTGATTCTGATATGTTGCATGTTATTGATGATGCCACTTCTGCTATGCATGATGCTTATGATGAAACTACTTCTATGCTTGATAATATTGTGCCATTAGGTGAATTTCATGATGAACAACTTGCTAGGGTTAGAGAGAATGAAACTATTGAAACTAATAATATTAATGAAAGTGATGATGAAGATTCTCCCCCTAGATATGAATTGCCTGTTGTGCCTGAGGGTTATGTTATGGATGAAGAAACTGCTAGAGATATTTTAGCTTGCAATGATAGATATGATCTTAAGAAACTATTAGCTAAGCTGAAAGAAAAATCTTTGAATGCTAGAATGAAATATGACCCTGCTTTTGCTACTTCACCTATTTGTATTTCTGATAAGGATTATGATTTCTCTGTCGATCCTGAGATAACTACTTTGGTTGAATCTGATCCTTTTTATGGCTATGACTCTGAAACTATTGTGGCACATCTTACTAAATTGAATGATATAGCCACCCTATTCACTAATGTGGAAAAAAATTCGTTAGTAGTATATCCTTAAGTTATTTCCATTCTCATTAAAGGGTGATGCTAAAATATGGTTTAATTCTCTTGATCCTGGTTGTGTGCGTAGTCCCCAGGATATGATTTATTACTTCTCTGCTAAATATTTCCCCGCTCATAAGAAACAAGCTGCCTTAAGGGAAATATATAATTTTGTGCAAATTGAAGAAGAGAGTCTCCCACAAGCTTGGGGGAGGCTTCTCCGATAACTTAATGCTTTGTGTTGGTGTCAAAACCGGCGGATCTCGGGTAGGGGGTCCTAAACTGTGCGTCTAAGACGGATGGTAACAGGAGGCAGGGGACACAATGTTTACCCAGGTTCGGGCCCTCTCGATGGAGGTAATACCCTACGTCCTGCTTGATTGATCTTGATTATATGAGTATTACAAGAGTTGATCTACCACGAGATCGTAGAGGCTAAACCCTAGAAGCTAGCCTATGATTCTGTTTGTTGTTGTCCTATGGACTAAACCCTCCGGTTTATATAGACACCGGAGGGGGCTAGGGTTACACAGAGTCGGTTACAAGGGAGGAGATCTACATATCTGAATTGCCAAGCTTGGCTTCCCCGCAAAGGAGAGTCCCACCCGGACACGAGACGAAGCCTTCAATCTTGTATCTTCATAGTCCAACAGTCCGGCCAAAGTATATAGTCCGGCTGTCCGAGGACCCCCTAATCCAGGACTCCCTCAGTAGCCCCTGAACCTGGCTTCAATGACGATGAGTCCGGCGTGCAGATTGTGTTTCGGCATTGCAAGGCGGGTTCCTCCTCCGAATACTCCACAGAAGATTTTTGAACACAAGGGTCGTGTCCGGCTCTGCAAAACAAATTCCACATACTACCGTAGAGAGTATAATATTTCCACAAATCTAATCTGCTGACAACTTTTCATAACGTGACATCACACCATGGCCTGGTCATTATGTGAACCGTTTTTCTCAACCAGCTACTACGTGTATTGCGAGGCGGTTTTTCTTGGCACGTCTTGCCGAAGCAGAGATCGTGTCCCCTTATCACGGGATTCTCATCAATACGGGTGTGGGTAACCCAACTGTGCCATCAATTGTGGTGCTTGGGGAATAAGCGAGTTTACCAGGCAGGTGGGGAGGCGCATAGCTTCTTCCACCCTTATAAAGGGACAAGGACTCCTCCTTTTCACCTACGCCTTCTTCTTCCCTGCCCATCCATTCTTGAGCACTCGAGCTCCAGCGCCCAAGTTCACATTCTCTCCGTAAAACCACTCCAAACATGTCCGGAGCAAGAGGCAAGTGGATGGTCTCCTCCGTTATGGAGGAGAACATTACGAAGCTCCGGGAAACCGGATACCTGGCCGCAGACATCGTGCACCGGCTCCCAGACGAGGGGCAGATCGTCCCTACTCCAAGACCCCATGAGAGGGTTGTATTCCTCCCCCACTTCGTCCGCGGGTTGGGATTTCCCCTCCACCCGTTCGTCCATGGGCTCATGTTCTACTACGGGCTGGACTTCCATGATCTGGCCCCCAATTTCATCCTCAACAGTTCGGCGTTTATCGTCGTGCGAGGCCTTCCTTCGCATCAAGCCCCACTTCGGCCTGTGGCTGAAGACCTTCAACGTGAAACCGAAGGTGGTGGTCGGCCATCAAGCGGAGTGCGGAGGCGCCATGGTGGGCAAAATGCCTAATGTCACCTGGCTCAAGGGCTCCTATGTGGAGACCATGAAGGGGTGGCAATCGGGGTGGTTCTACATCACCGAGCCGCGCGACGCCAACTGGGCGACGGCCCCCGAATTTCAATCCGGCATCCCTACGCGTCTCACCTCCTGGAAAGAGAAGGGCCTATCCTGGGGTTCATCGGTGGAGCTGACCGGACTCCAGAACTGCGTAAGAAATATGATAAGCAAGAAAATCAAGCTCATCAACGTGGTCCAGGTCATGCTCTTCCGCCAGATCCTTCCATGTCAAGGACGTGCATTTAATATGTGGGAGTTTGACCCGGCCAAGCACCAGACGATGCGAGAGCTTTTTGACACGACACACCAAGACGTCTGGAGGGTGCTATTCAAGGCCGCCGAGGTACCTCCTCCCCTTACCGAGGATCGCGGACTCAGCGCAAAGCGCCCTGCCAATCCGGTAAGCTCTTTATAACTCATAAGATGTTTCTTTCCCTGGTATAATCATGTGGGGGATCTAAGCCTCCGTGCCATTTGCCAGGAATGGGTCGCGACAGCGGAGCAGATCGATTGTCCGGCCCCACTGCCCGAGGATCCAGCAAGTGCCCTCTTAACTGAGATGTTGGCTCCGGCGCCCTATGAGGCGCCGGAGAAGAAGGCCAAGAAGAAGGCCACGGGGACCAGGAAAGGTCTCCAGCGCAAGGTCATATTGGACTCATCGTCCGATAGCACCGAGGCGCCCTCCTCCCACAAAAACAAGGAGGAGGAAGAGGAAAGTTCTCCCCCCTAGCCGAGGGGGGGGGCAAGAAAAGGAAGGCCACCCCATCAGGGGAAGCCGAAGGGTCCAAGAAGGGAAGGACTCTCCTTCTAGACTGCTCCACGGCGGCCGCTGTTAGCGACGAGGAGTGGTTACCCAGGGACAAGCCCCTAGCGAAGTCATAAGTATCCGAATACCATAATAATTCTTTGTATGTTTTATTTTATTGCTTCTTATCATGCCGAACTGAAAGTGCAACTATCCCTAGGTGGTTTTGGTAATTCATAACAACATATAGCTCATTGAGCTAATGCTATTCCAAGATGATTATTTCAGGAAAGCTCAATGATTGGCATGGCATGGATGTGAAAGTGGAACCCTCAAAATGCTAAGGAAAAAGGATTGGCTCAAGCTCAAAAGCTCAAGACTCTTCATTTTATATTTTAGTGATCCAAGATCACATTGAGTCTTTAGGAAAAGCCAATACTATCAAGGAGGGATGAGGTGTTGCTTAATGAGCCTCTTGCTTCATGTGCTTAGTGATATGCTCCAAAAACCCTCAACTACTTTCCCATATCCACATTTGACCTAAACCCTAAGCCAAACTCGGTCCTACCGATTCTTCCTATCCGGCGCCACCGAGTTTCACTTGTCATTAGCCACTGCCAAACCCTAGCAATTCGGTTCTACTGATAGGGATCTCGGTCTCACCGAGATGGGATTGCAAACTCTCTGTTTCCCTTTCGTAACTTTTCGGTCTCACCGAAAGAGCGAATCGGTCCCACCGAGATTGCAATGTAAATTCAGTGTTTCCCCTTTGTAACTTTTCGGTCTCACCGAAAGAGCAAATCGGTCCCACCGAGTTTGCCTGACCAACTCTCTGGTTAGCTAATTACCAAATTCGGTCTCACCGAGTTTGTGTAATCGGTCTCACCGATATTACGTTATGCCCAAACCATAACCATATCGGTCCTACCGAGTTGCATGTCAGTCCCACCGAAAATCTCTAACGGTCACTAGGTTTACATTTTCGGTCCGACCGAGTTTGTTGATTCGGTCCCACCGGGATTGGAAAACTGTGTAACGGTTGGATTTTGTGTGGAGGCTATATATACCCCTCCACCCCCTCTTCATTCGAAGAGAGAGCTATCAGAACACATACACCATTCCAACTCATATGTTCTGAGAGAGAACCACCTACTCATGTGTTGAGACCAAGAAATTCCATTCCTACCATATGAATCTTGATCTCTAGCCTCTCCAAGTTGCTTTCCACTCAAATCTTCTTTCCACCAGATCCAAATCCTATGAGAGAGAGTTGAGTGTTGGGGAGACTATCATTTGAAGCACAAGAGCAAGGAGTTCATTACCTACACACCATTTGTTACTTCTTGGAGAGTGGTGTCTCCTAGATTGGCTAGGTGTCACTTGGGAGCCTCCGACAAGATTGTGGAGTTGAACCAAGGAGTTTGTAAGGGCAAGGAGATCGCCTACTTCGTGAAGATCTACCGCTAGTGAGGCAAGTCCTGTGTGGGCGATGGCCATGGTGGGATAGACAAGGTTGCTTCTTCGTGGACCCTTTGTGGGTGGTTGCTTCTTCGTGGACCCTTCGTGGGTGGAGCCCTGTGTGGACTCGCGCAACCGTTACCCTTTGTGGGTGGAGCCCTCCGTGGACTCTCGCAACCGTTACCCTTTGTGGGTTGAAGTCTCCATCAACGTGGATGTAGGATAGCACCACCTATCCGAACCACGGGAAAAACATCCGTGTCTCCAATTGCGTTTGAATTCTCCAAACCCTTCCCTTTACATTCTTGCAAGTTGCATGCTTTACTTTCCGCTGCCAATATACTCTTTGCATGCTTGCTTGAATTGTGTGATGATTGCTTGACTTGTCCTAAAATAGCTAAAATCTGCCAAGAACTAAAATTGGGAAAAGGTTAAGTTTTTATTTGGTCAAGTAGTCTAATCACCCCCCTCTAGACATACTTTCGATCCTACAAGTGGTATCAGAGCTTTGGTCTCCATTTGCTTTGATCTCCATAGCTTTGGTGGTCATAGCCTTGGTTTCACAACCTAGGAGAGTATGGCGTCTAGCGAGGGAAATTATCACCGTAGAGGTCCCTACTTTGATGGTACTAATTTTGCTAGTTGGAAGCATAAAATGAAAATGCATATTCTTGGACATAACCCCGCCGTTTGGGCTATTGTGTGTGTTGGTTTGCAAGGTGACTTCTTTGATGGGAGAGAACCAAACCGTGAAGCTACCGCGGATGAGTTGAAGATGTTGCAATACAATGCTCAAGCTTGTGATATTCTCTTCAACGGATTGTGCCCCGAAGAATTCAACAAAATCAGCCGTCTTGAGAATGCGAAGGAAATTTGGGACACTTTGATTGATATGCACGAAGGTACCGACTCCGTCAAGGAATCCAAGTTGGATGTGCTTCAAAGCCAACTTGACAAGTTCAAGATGAAGGATGGTGAAGGTGTCGCTGAAATGTACTCTAGGCTTGCTCTCATCACAAATGAGATTGCCGGCTTAGGAAGTGAAGAGATGACCGACAGATTCATCATCAAGAAGATTCTAAGAGCCTTGGATGGAAAATATGATACCGTGTGCACATTGATCCAAATGATGCCCAATTACAAAGATCTCAAGCCAACGGAGGTGATTGGAAGAATTGTTGCTCATGAGATGTCACTTAAGGATAAAGAGGAACTTCACAACAAATCAAGTGGTGCCTATAAAGCCTCATGTGAAGCCCCTACATCATCAAGTGAGAAACAAGACTTCAATGAAGAATTGAGCTTAATGGTGAAGAACTTCAACAAGTTCTACAAGAGTAGAAGCAAAGATAGAAGCTTCAAGTCAAGGTCCTACAATGACAAAAGATCTTCTAGTCGAGAGCGAAACTGCTACAGTTGTGGAAGACCCGGACACTATTCCAATGAGTGTACGGCTCCCTACAAGAGAAGAGAAGATTCTCCAAAAAGAAGAAGCAAAGAATCACCACCAAGAGAGAGGAGGAGTAGAGATGATCGTTATGAACGAAGATACTCACGGAGAAGCAAGGATTCGGAAAGGAAGGAAAAATCATCAAGGAGCTACACAAGACGAAGACATCAAGCTCATGTTGGTGAATGGGTATCCGGCTCCGACTCCGACAGCCACTCCGAGAGAAGTTATCACTCCGACTCCGAAGATACTCAAGATGAAGGTGTTGCCGGTCTAGCACTTGTGTCAACCAACTCCTACGACATATTTGACTCACCAAATGAAGGAATTGGAAGATGCTTCATGGCCAAAGGTCCTAAGGTAACACACCCCGAGTATGTTGATTTCAATAGTGATGAAGATGACTTGTTAGGTGATGATTTGCTTGTTGACAACTCTAGTGATGAATACTATGATGAAACGTCAATTAAACATGCTAATCAAGATAAAACGAATGACAATGATAAGGAGAAGATTGAGGCTCTAACTAAAGAACTAAACACTCTTAAGTTAGCTCATGAAACTATCTTCGAAGATCATCGAGAACTTTTAAGAGCTCATGAGAAATTACGCTTTGAAAAGCTCAATCTTGAGCAAGAGCATGAGTTCTTAAAAGCAATCAATGATGATCTCCGCAAGAAAAGTTCTTCTCACATTGCCAAGCGTTTACTCTTATCCACTTACATGCCTCAAGTCAAGTCTAGTAACAAGAACAAGAAAGATTCTTCCTCTAGCAGTAACAATGATCATGCTAAATCCAATATTGTTGCTTCTAGTAGTTCTCTTGATTCCACTAATGATTCTCTTAGCCAAGTTACACTTGAGCAAGAAAATAGCTTATTGAAGGGAATTATAGAGAAAGGAGTGTACAAAAGCCTTGCCGGGAGTAAGCAATTCGAGGAAATTGTGCGCAAGCAAGGAATGCACCGGAAGAATCAAGGTGTTGGTTTTGAACGAAAGTTCAATGCCAATGGAGTTGAGTGGGAAGAAGATCAATACCCCAAGACAAAGTTTGTTCCTCAACAAGAGAAGTATGATACTTCTTTCAAGGGACACAAGCTCAAGATGATCTTCCACCACAAGACTACAAGCAAAAAGGCAAGGACAAGCTTCAAGAGGAAATTGATGCATTTGAAGAAGCTCCTAAGACCTTAGTCAAGTGGATTCCCAAGACTACTTCAAGTTCCACTTCATCAAGTACGACTACAACTCCAAGGATTCCCATCAAGATGGTGTGGATCCAAAAGAAGAAGAACTAGAGAGTTCTTGAGGGTGACTCCGCCAACATACTTCACTCTTATCATTTTGGCAAGAACAAGTGCAATCAACTTCCACATCTTGCACTAGTTCAAGGAGTCACAAACCCTCTTGTTGGTAAGACAAGGGACAAGGTAACCTAAAAGTTTTCATGGACATCATCTTGTGTGTGCATCACTCTATGTCTATGGATATCCTTGTTTGTTCCTTGTGGGACTAACCCATGTAGGTATTGAAAGTGCAATTCACTCAAATGGATAGCTCCAAGTGATCTACATCAACATTGAGCATCCACATCTTCAACATCTACATGAAGTCATCATCGACAAAACCCAAGGTTAGTTCATCCCTCTTAGGGGGGATATCACATCTAGGGGGAGCTTTACTCTAAGACTTGAGCTAAAGCAACTCTAAAGATGTGAACACAACAATGCTTTATGTAAAAGTGGTAACCCCACTTGAGCTTAAACGATGAGTATGACCTATGATCAAGTGCTCTCACTTGACTCCTAAGTCAATATACTCATATATAGATGACCTTGTCATCGCAAATTGCTTGATAGATGCTAGAATTGGTTGTGCATGCCTTGCCACATATTTCATTTGCCATCTTATTGTGTGAGCATGCTGGTTGCATATTTTACTCATTCGAGGACATCCACTTGTTGTTTTGATTGTTTGGTTTTATTTTCTTTTGCCAAGTGGATGGACAAGAATGCCTAAGTACCTCCTCTAGCTATCTATGCTTTTCTCGTCTCAAACTCTATTCATGCTGCATCACAAAATTTGATCAAGTCAGATTCGAACCACTCTGTGTGAGGAGCGCTCGGAGTCCCCGATTCGTCATAGACTTAAACTTCCAAAACCTCTTTATGATTCTCGGTCTGACCGATACCCCACTTTCGGTCCTACCGAGATCATTAAGTTGATCTAGGTTTTCGATCTCGGTGCAACCGATTTGAACATTTCGGTCCCACCGAGTTTCAGTAACTGCCTGCAGTTATGAATCTCGGTGCCACCGAGTTGTTCCACTCGGTCACACCGACAGGGTCGGGCTATATATAGTCACGGGCAAAATTTGGAAATTTCTCTGAACCCCTTCGCCCGCGCGATAGCTTGCTCTGCCAACGTGGTCTCCGGATCGTCTTCTCGCCGCCAGCCGCCTCCTGTCGCTGGTCTCTGTCACCGTCAACGGGAATTCTGCCCCGCCGTTGCCGCCGTAGCAAGTCTCCGATGAACTAGGGTATGGACTCGATCACAGTGCTATTCCCCATCCGATTCCTAGCACATTGTGTTCTTTCATGATTCTTGCCATGATTGAAACACTCCTATCCAGTCAATACACCCGTAGATTAGCTTTGATTCAAAAATTTTAGGGTTAGGTTTCCGCCGAAACCATCTCAGACCCACCAAGTTGAAAAACTCGGTCCCACCGATTTGGCTTATGCCATTGCACAAGTGAGACTCGGTCTGACCGAGAATTACTTATCGGTGTGACCGATTTTGGAACTCTGTGAAACCCTAGCAGTCTCGGTGCCACCGAACTATGATTCGGTCCAACCGAGTTTACTAGTTTAGGTTCCAAAACTGCTTCGGTATCACCGAGTTTAAAAATCGGTAGATCCGAGATGATTTCAGTGGGAAACTAAAACTAAGTTTTTGGATCATTCTTTTGCAAAAATCTCTGCATTTTGTGATGCTCATCTATTCTACCTCATCTATAAACTGTTCACAGGGTCAGCAGTCAGAGTTTGCAGCATGTCTGATCAAAGTGACAGCCAGAACATGTCAGAGCAGCAGGTGGACATGAGTGAGGGCACTAGTCCCTCCAGCTCTTCAGATGAGGGCAGCAGGAGCACCCCTAGCAACTTGCCAAAAGCTGTCACCAGACAGAGGAAGAAGAGAACTTCTGATTCCGAAGATGAAGATTATGTGGCAGAGGAAGAGGCCACATCAAAGAGAGTTGAGCCAGCTCAAGGCACAAAGCCAGGGCTGAAAATCAAAAGGCCAGCAGGCAGGCAACCCATTTCAAAGGCAAGAGCTTCAACTGAGAAGCCTGCACCCAAAGAGCCAGATGCTGCTGAGGGAAAGAAAAGAAAGGAAAGGGTCAAGAAGACCGTAGCCAGAGTGCTAGGAAAGGCTTCCATCATGGAAGAGGAAGAGGAAGAAGAGGTAGCTGCACCAGCACCCAAGGCACCCAAGCTGATGGGTGATGCCATAATATCAGGGGCTACTGCATCTAAGCCCAAAGCTGCCTCCAAGCCAAAACCAAAGAGGAATACAAGGAGCATTCCTGCAGCTAAGAAGAACAAGGCCCCAGTGCCTGAGACTGTTGCTGAAGAAGAGGATGAAGAGCAAGTTCTTAGAAAGCTCAAGCCCAAGATCCCAGACCACAATGATGCTCATCCTGTGGCTGAGGACATGAAGCTCAGGAGAGATTCAGGGCTGAGGAAGTGGAGAGAAGCAGACCCGTATGCTTCGAGAAGAAGGACTGCTGTTGACTACAGGTTCCACACTAAGGAATAGCGGGACTTCGATGAGACAGTACTTCTTGATAAGAAGCCAATAGTTTGTGATATGAGATGGGTTGACTGGCAGTACATCAAGGACAACGAGGAGCTTATAATGCAGTTCTACTCCACAGCACATTTTTATTTAGATGGGAGGATCACATGGATGTGTGAGGGTACAAGGAACCAATCCACAGTTGCTGAGTGGGCACAGATCATTAATGCCCTAGAGGAGCATGATGATGATTTGGACATATATGCCAAGAAGAAGATGGACCATAACTCTATGTCCAATATGTACAAGGAAATTCCAAATGAAGCACTTGACATGTTCAAATTTGGGTCTGTGCATTACCTTCTGTCAGGGCTGCCAACTATCAATTGGATCTTGAGGCACACCTTATTGCCCAAGTCTGGAGATCACAAGATGATCAGAGGCCATGCTATCAACTTGCTACATGTATTTGATGTGCCTCAGAAGCAAGGTGATGAGCCTCATAGTGGAAACTATCAAAAGGACTACAGCATATCAGAAGAGGAGTTGCGGATATGCCCCTCAGATCCAGGAGCTCATTAACTCCAAGATGGGCACGGGCATATATTTATTGGACAAGGAACACCTGCCCATCCGTCCAGATTTTGAGGACAATCAAGTTGTCATGACTGAGAACGAGCCATCATCTTCCCAAGCATACGCAAAGAAGGAGAAGGCAAGGAAGGAGAAAGCTGCCAAGATGCCAACTCAAGAGGAGGCATCTGAGTATTTCTTGAAGACCAAACAAGAGCAGCTTGGTTACCTGATTGCATCCACCCTGCGGATTGAGAAAGGACTAGCCACCCTAACTCAAAACCAGGCAAGCCTAGAGAGAATCATGGAACAAAAGTTCTATGACTTGGATGTCAAGGTGACAGAGATTCAGACTGCAGTGGAGCAGCTCCAGGATGACATGCAGGAGAGGAGAGGCAGGACTACCACTCATGCCTTTGCCAGAGTGCCACGAGGTCCGAGGTCGTCTGTCGTGCCAGTTGCTGACACAAGAGCCACCACCTCAGCACCTGCTACAGCCTCAGTTCCACCAGCTCCAGCATCTACTTCAGCTCCAACTCTAGCGTCTACTTCAGCGTCTACAGAAGCCTTCGTCCTTGGAGTGATCCGGACTCCACCACCACCAGAAGATAAAGCCTGAGCGTCGATCTAGCACTATGCATTTTCTAGGAACTTTTTGGTAACTTGTTGCCAAAGGGGGAGAAAAATGTATAGATCATAGGCTTTGAGAGAGAGTGTGTGTTTTTCTCTCTTGCTTTATTTGGTGGTTTCTGGAACTTGTTTGATTTTGAGTGCTTGAGATACTATGTCATTGCTTGTGAGACATTGATGATCATGTGTTTGATCATTACACTTAATGCTTGCTTAATGCTATTATCTTATCTATCTTATGTGATCTTTCACTATTCTTGGTGATGAGTGCATGTATTTCATTCTTATCATTTTAAGCGCTCCACCAAGATGTATGTGACATGGAAGAGTAACCCATGACTCTAACTCCTTGTGCATTTGCAGTCCAAAGCAAATTTTAAATATGCACAAATTTAAGGGGAGCTCTTACTTATCACATACTTCTCAAAGCAACGATATATTTCATGCTTATTATCATTTGTCAAAGCTTTGATCTATATGTTGTCATCAATTACCAAAAAGGGGGAGACTGAAAGTGCAACTATCTGTAGGTGGTTTTGGTAATTCATAACAACATATAGCTCATTGAGCTAATGCTATTCCAAGATGATTATTTCAGGAAAGCTCAATGATTGGCATGGCATGGATGTGAAAGTGGAACCCTCAAAATGCTAAGGAAAAAGGATTGGCTCAAGCTCAAAAGCTCAAGACTCTTCATTTTATATTTTAGTGATCCAAGATCACATTGAGTCTTTAGGAAAAGCCAATACTATCAAGGAGGGATGAGGTGTTGCTTAATGAGCCTCTTGCTTCATGTGCTTAGTGATATGCTCCAAAAACCCTCAACTACTTTCCTATATCCACATTTGACCTAAACCCTAAGCCAAACTCGGTCCTACCGATTCTTCCTATCCGGCGCCACCGAGTTTCACTTGTCATTAGCCACTGCCAAACCCTAGCAATTCGGTTCTACCGATAGGGATCTCGGTCTCACCGAGATGGGATTGCAAACTCTCTGTTTCCCTTTCGTAACTTTTCAGTCTCACCGAAAGAGCGAATCGGTCCCACCGAGATTGCAATGTAAATTCAGTGTTTCCCCTTTGTAACTTTTCGGTCTCACCGAAAGAGCAAATCGGTCCCACCGAGTTTGCCTGACCAACTCTCTGGTTAGCTAATTACCAAATTCGGTCTCACCGAGTTTGTGTAATCGGTCTCAGCGAGATTACGTTATGCCCAAACCCTAACCATATCGGTCCTACCGAGTTGCATGTCAGTCCCACCGAAAATCTCTAACGGTCACTAGGTTTACATTTTTGGTCCGACCGAGTTTGTGATTCGGTCCCACCGGGATTGGAAAACTATGTAATGGTTGGATTTTGTGTGGAGGCTATATATACCCCTCCACCTCCTCTTCATTCGAAGAGAGAGCCATCAGAACACATACACCATTCCAACTCATATGTTCTGAGAGAGAACCACCTACTCATGTGTTGAGACCAAGAAATTCCATTCCTACCTTATGAATCTTGATCTCTAGCCTCTCCAAGTTGCTTTCCACTCAAATCTTCTTTCCACAAAATCCAAATCCTATGAGAGAGAGTTGAGTGTTGGGGAGACTATCATTTGAAGCACAAGAGCAAAGAGTTCATTACCTACACACCATTTGTTACTTCTTGGAGAGTGGTGTCTCCTAGATTGGCTAGGTGTCACTTGGGAGCCTCTGACAAGATTGTGGAGTTGAACCAAGGAGTTTGTAAGGGCAAGGAGATCGCCTACTTTGTGAAGATCTACCGCTAGTGAGGCAAGTCCTGTGTGGGCGATGGCCATGGTGGGATAGACAAGGTTGCTTCTTCGTGGACCCTTTGTGGGTGGTTGCTTCTTCGTGGACCCTTCATGGGTGAAGCCCTGTGTGGACTCGCGCAACCGTTACCCTTTGTGGGTGGAGCCCTCCGTGGACTCTCGCAACCGTTACCCTTTGTGGGTTGAAGTCTCCATCAACGTGGATGTAGGATAGCACCACCTATCCGAACCACGGCAAAAACATCCGTGTCTCCAATTGCGTTTGAATTCTCCAAACCCTTCCCTTTACATTCTTGCAAGTTGCATGCTTTACTTTCCGCTGCCAATATACTCTTTGCATGCTTGCTTGAATCGTGTGATGATTGCTTGACTTGTCCTAAAATAGCTAAAATCTGCCAAGAACTAAAATTGGGAAAAGGTTGAGTTTTTATTTGGTCAAGTAGTCTAATCACCCCCCCTCTAGACATACTTTCGATCCTACACGAACATGATCATGCATCCCATCCAAAGCCCATATCGATGTATCCTCTTCGGATGGGTCTTTGGGCCTGTCGGAGATGAATAGTGATTCACTCCCGACCACCTCCCCCCCGCCCTACGGACGACGTCGAGGTGCTATCTCAAAGGGTACCGAACCAAGGGGAGACAGTTCTGGAAGCGCCCCAAGGCGACATTCCGGACGCTGGACGTACGAGGGGCAAGACTCCCATGGGCTCTAACACCGGGGGGCAGCAAGTCTGTGCCGATGGCCTCTGTGCATCTAGGGTCATCAGACAATTTGCTGGAAGCGCTTCGCGACGCTTCCATTGACGAAGAGCACCACACTATCATGAGTGCTGTGGTTAAGAAGATTCAGTCCACTAAAAGCGGACTGACTGAAGCCTGTGCCAGCCTCCTAACAGGCTTTGAGGTAAGTAATCAAATTATGAGAAAATGTTATAGCATAGACAGTAGCCCCTGATGCTCTGTTTGTTGTTCGGAAGAAAGGACGAACAGAGGATCAAATAATAACCACAGGAGTCCAATTAGAATATGTCTATGTGAATAAGCAGGCTTCACTGCTAGCCGCTGCCGCTCACACGGCGAAGGTCTCCGCACTAAAGCGGGACCTTGAGCGGTCCGAGGAAGAACTCGGCCTTACCAAGAGGCAGCTCGAAGAGAACAAAGGTAAGTGATACCTCATCTATTTATTGATAAAGAAAAAGGAAACTTGTCATTAGATCACAGGATCGTCATGAATTTTGCTAGGGGCCACGACCGAAGTGGCAGCCCTGAAGAAGGCGTTGTCCAAGGCCGAAAGCAAAGCGGCCAAGGAGTGCGCCGAGCGCGAGAAGCAAGAGGCCCGAGTTGGCGAGGTTCGACAAGAGCTCCAGGAGTTCATCAAGAAGTATGAGTCCTTGGAGCGTGACTCTAAGACACAAGGGTCCGAGCTTGCGAAGGCCCTCGAGAACACGCAAAATGCCAAGGCCGAAGCCCAAAATGCCCTCTAGGAAATTGAGGCGGTTAAGAAGATAGCGGTGGGTAAGGCATTCATTATACAAAGCAAGCATGTGAAGGAAACTTTCCTTTTACTTACCCAAATTCGGAGTTCTCCAGGAGCGTTCGCAGATCTACCCCGCAGTGTGTCGGATGCCGCGGAGTTCTACCGGGCCGAGGAAGGGAGCTCGATGGAGAAGTTGTTCTGGTCTCAGTATACTGGGACCGAACATCCGATGCCCTTGAGCGACCAGTTGAAGCAACTGGTCGAGCTTCATAAGGCAGCCGAATTGGCCATGAAAGGCCTTATAGTTCGGATGTGGCCTGGTGAGCCCCTGCCTGGCAGCTATTTCGGCTTGGTAAGGCGGCTCGTGAACACCTGCCCCCGGTTTGAAGTCATAAGGCGGTCCGTTTGCATTGAGGGTGCGCACAGGGCTTTTGCCTGGGCGAAGATGGACGCCGAAAAGCTGGTGAAGGAAGGGCCGCCGGAGGGCAAGGAGCATCGCCACCCCGAAAAGTATTATGACAGCGTCCTGAAGGGTGCTCGCCTTGTGGCAGAAGAATGTACTAAGGATGTAATAATTGAATGAATGTACTTTCTGATCCTATAATTTGAACCAAGTTCATATGCGCTATATAGCGCTTGTTTGATTTAAAATATTACCTTTTGTGCGGCCGTTTATAAAATTTGAGAGTTGGCCAGTCGTCGGCTTCTGCCCCCATGTAACTAGTACTGAGGTGTTCGGGATAAACCTGATCACTCTTTATCCCAGTTTTGGGTCCTTTGAAGGAGGTGTTCAGCACAACGAACCAGGCAATCGAACTCTAAAGCTTTATCACTCTCACTTAGCCATAGAAGCCTACAATTTTAAATTTTGGCGAAGCCCCTGGTATTCGGAAGGCCGAACTTGGGGCGCTATGTACGCCTAAGTCGGACAAGACCGACTCCTCGCCCGAAGCGAAACAAAATCATTAGGGATTTGAGACCTCTCGAACAGCGACCAGCTCTCGCCGCATCATGACAGTCAGTTTTCGGCTTTCTCTACTGAGGTGCTCGTCCGAAAGAACCGGGACACAATCGCAGTAGTTCTCCTAGTGCTACCTTAGCCGATATAGCGGAACCTAAGGTACCAAAACATGGGAGCCAGGCGAACCCAACTATTGACCAAAGACATGATTCATAGCTGATACATATAATGCTATAAGTTCGGGGTGCCACACTGTCGAAAGTGTACAGACTTTTCTTGCCGTGTTATGGGGCACACTGAAGCCCCTGGCGCACTGGACGTACCAGAACGTACGGGTGCAATTTGTCGTAAATAGGCAGACGGGAAAAAGGATGAAGAAATGTAATAATAAGCTAATGATGTACATTGTTATTGAAATGATACGTCAAAGCGTATGTATACAAGTAGTGCAATAAGCAAAAATAGGACTATTTAACATGTCCTATCCAAGGGGAAGCTGCGTGTGGGTATGTAAAACAGGTATAGTGATCGTTATCAATGACCACCTGGGGATTCCCTTGTACATCAAAGCTTCTTGCTTCCTTAGTGTTTTCTTCCCGTGACGGGTCCGATAATCAGACTACCGGAGAGGGCCTTTGGTGAGTAGGGGCCTGAAAGGAAGAAAATGTTAAAGGTATACGGGCCCTGAAGCGGTTGAGCCGCATTGTGGGCTGTGCCGTGGCTGTGCCTCCGCCTATGCCCATGGTATCTTGAGTGCGTAGTTATGTATGCACGACACTAATTTCGCCTCTTGGATGGTACTAGGACGGAGGCCGAACTGTAGGCGAGCTCTAAACGTGCCTGGCGATCCTCTTGCAGGGTACTCCGGACTCGCTTGAAGGTGTCCGGGGTCTTTTTCGCTGAATTGGCGGTTTGCCTCATAAGGCTGATTTGCGCTTCTTCTGCCCTCCTGTGTTCGGCGGCCGGGGCTCCTCCTCGTCATCGCTATGCAGCCCCTTTTCCTTATTTTTGGCATTCAACTTGTCAGCCTGCTTGAACACCCAGCATTCTCTGTTGGTGTGGTTGGCTGGTTTATCGGGGGTGCCGTGAATTTGACACGAACGATCGAGTATACGGTCCAAGCTGGATGGTCCCGGATTGCTTCTTTTGAACAAATTTTTCTACTGACCGTATTTAGAGCCACTGAATCCGGCATTAACTGCCGTGTCTTCGGTGTTGTCGTCGTTGTTACGGCGCTTGTGCCTGTTACGACGTGGCCTGCCGTTGCTATCTTTGGCATCTGAATTGCCAGAGTTTCTTGATGTGTTGTTGCTGCGAGGCAGCAATGTAACACCCACGATGTGGCTATTGTTGGGGAACGTTGCAGAAAACAAAAATTTTCCTACGATTTCACCAAGATCCATCTATGAGTTCATCTAGCAACGAGTGATCGGATTGCATCTATATACCTTTGTAGATCACGCGCGGAAGCGTTCAAAGAACGGGGATGAGGAAGTCGTACTCGACATGATCCAAATCACCGGAGATCCTAGCGTCGAACGGACGGCACCTCCGCGTTCAACACACGTACGGTCAGCGTGACGTCTCCTCCTTCTTGATCCAGCAAGAGGGAAGGAGAGGTTGATGAAGATCCAGCAGCACGACGTTGTGGTGGTGGATGCAGCAGTCACCGCAGCAGGGCTTCGCCGTTCTCTACGGAGGAGGAGGAGGTCTTGGAGGGGAGAGGGAGGGGCCAGGGGCATGGGGTGCGGCTGCCCTCCCCCTCTATATATAGGGTCCCCAAGGGGGGGGGGCGCCGGCCCTGGAGATCCAATCTCCCAAGGGGGCGGCGGCCAAGGGGGGTGGAGTTCCCCCCAAGGCAAGTGGGGCGCCCCCTACCCTAGGGTTCCCAACCCTAGGCGCAGGGGGAAGGCCCAAGGGGGGGCGCACCAGCCCACTAGGGGCTGGTTCCCCTCCCACTTCAGCCCATGGGGCCCTCCGGGATAGGTGGCCCCACCCGGTGGACCCCTGGGACCTTCCGGTGGTCCCGGTACAATACCGGTGACCCCGAAACTTGTCTCGATGGCTAAAATAGCACTTCCTATATATATAATTCTTTACCTCCGGACCATTCCAGAACTCCTCGTGACGTCCGGGATCTCATCCGGGACTCTGAACAACTTTCGGGTTACTGCATATACATACTTCTACAACCCTAGTGTCATTGAACCTTAAGTGTGTAGACCCTACGGGTTCGGGAGACATGTAGACATGACCGAGATGGCTCCCCGGTCAATAACCAACATCTGGATCTGGATACCCATGTTGGCTCCCACATGCTCCTCGATGATCTCATCGGATGAACCATAATGTCGAGGATTCAAGCAACCCTGTATACAATTCCCTTTGTCAATCGGTACGTTACTTGCCCGAGATTCGATCGTCGGTATCCCAATACCTCGTTCAATCTCGTTACCGGCAAGTCACTTTACTCGTACCGTAATGCATGATCCCGTGACCAGACACTTGGTCACTTTGAGCTCAATATGATGATGCATTACCGAGTGGGCCCAGAGATACCTCTCCGTCATACGGAGTGACAAATCCCAGTCTTGATCCGTGTCAACCCAGCAGACACTTTCGGAGATACCCGTAGTATACCTTTATAGTCACCCAGTTACGTTGTGATGTTTGGTACACCCAGAGCACTCCTACGGTATCCGGGAGTTACACGATCTCATGGTCCAAGGAAAAGATACTTGACATTGGAAAAACTCTAGCAAACAAACTATACGATCTTGTGCTATGTTTAGGATTGGGTCTTGTCCATCACATCATTCTCCTAATGATGTGATCTCCTTATCAATGACATCCAATGTCCATAATCAGGAAACCATGACTATCTGTTGATCAACGAGCTAGTCAACTAGAGGCTTACTAGGGACATGTTGGTGTCTATGTATTCACACATGTATTACGATTTCCGGATAATACAATTATAGCATGAATAAAAGACAATTATCATGAACAAGGAAATATAATAATCATTTTATTATTACCTCTAGGGCATATTTCCAACAGTCTCCCACTTGCACTAGAGTCAATCATCTAGTTACATTGTGATGAATCGAACACCCATGGAATTCTGGTGTTGATCATGTTTTGCTCTAGGGAGAGGTTTAGTCAACGGATCTGCTACATTCAGGTCCGTATGTACTTTACAAATCTCTATGTCTCCATTTTGAACACTTTCACGAATGGAGTTGAAGCGACGCTTGATATGCCTGGTCTTCCTGTGAAACCTGGGCTCCTTGGCAAGGGCAATAGCTCCAGTGTTGTCACAGAAGAGAGTCATCGGGCCCGACGCATTGGGTATGACTCCTAGGTCGGTAATGAACTCCTTCACCCAAACTGCTTCATGTGCTGCCTCCGAGGCTGCCATGTACTCCGCTTCACATGTAGATCCCGCCACAACGCTTTGCTTGCAACTGCACCAGCTTACTACCCCACCATTCAAAATGTACACGTATCCGGTTTGTGACTTAGAGTCATCCAGATCTGTGTCGAAGCTAGCGTCGACGTAACCCTTTACGACGAGCTCTTCGTCACCTCCATAAACGAGAAACATTTCCTTAGTCCTTTTCAGGTACTTCAGGATATTCTTGACCACTATCCAGTGTTCCTTGCCGGGATTGCTTTGGTACCTACCTACCAAACTTATGGCAAGGTTTACATCAGGTCTGGTACACAGCATGGCATACATAATAGAACATATGGCTGAGGCATAGGGGATGACATTCATCTCTTCTATATTTTCTGACGTGGTCGGACATTGAGCTAAGCTCAATTTCATACCTTGCAACACAGGCAAGAACCCCTTCTTATACTGATCCATATTGAACTTCTTCAATATCTTATCAAGGTATGTGCTTTGCGAAAGACCTATGAGGCGTCTTGATCTATCTCTATAGATCTTGATGCCTAATATATAAGCAGCTTCTCCAAGGTCCTTCATTGAAAAACTCTTATTCAAGTAGGCCTTAATGCTGTCCAAAAGTTCTATATCATTTCCCATCAAAAGTGTGTCATCTACATATAATATGAGAAATGCTATAGAGCTCCCACTCACTTTCTTGTAAACGCAGGCTTCTCCATAAGTCTGCATAAACCCAAACGCTTTGATCATCTCATCAAAGTGAATGTTCCAACTCCGAGATGCTTGAACCAACCCATAAATGGACCGCTGGAGCTTGCATACCTTGTTAGCATTCTTAGGGTCGACAAAACCTTCCAGCTGCATCATATACAGTTCTTCCTTAAGATAACCGTTAAGGAATGCCGTTTTGACGTCCATTTGCCATATCTCATAATCATAGTATGCGACAATTGATAACATGATTCGGACGGACTTCAACTTTG
This sequence comes from Triticum aestivum, assembly GCF_018294505.1. NCBI lineage: Eukaryota > Viridiplantae > Streptophyta > Magnoliopsida > Poales > Poaceae > Triticum > Triticum aestivum. The sequence continues at coordinate 210,913,770 of NC_057803.1, read as the reverse complement.
CTACGGGAGAGAAAGTCTCATCATAGTCAAACCCTTTGAACTTGTCGATAACCCTTAGCGACAAGTCGATCTTTATAGATGGTAACATTACCATCCGCGTCCGTCTTCTTCTTAAAGATCCATTTGTTTTCTATCGCTCGCCGATCATTGGGCAAGTCTGTCAAAGTCCACACTTTGTTTTCATACATGGATCCTATCTCGGATTGCATGGCTTCAAGCCATTTGTTGGAATCGGGGCCCACCATCGCTTCTTCATAGTTCAAAGGTTCACCGTTGTCCAACAACATGATTTCTAAGACAGGGTTGCCATACCACTCTGGTGCGGAACGTGTCCTTGTGGACCTACGGAGTTCAGTAGCAACTTGATCTGAAGTTTCATGATCATCATCATTAACTTCCTCTCTAGTCGGTCTAGGCACCTCAGGAACATTTTCTTGAGCTGCGCTACTTACCGGTTCAAGAGGTAATACTTCATCAAGTTCCACTTTCCTCCCACTTATTTCTTTCGAGAGAAACTCTCTCTCTAGAAAGGATCCATTCTTGGCAACAAAGATCTTGCCTTCGGATCTGAGGTAGAAGGTATACCCAATAGTTTCTTTAGGGTATCCTATGAAGACGCATTTTTCCGACTTGGGTTCGAGCTTTTCAGGTTGAAGTTTCTTGACATAAGCATCGCATCCCCAAACTTTTAGAGACGACAGCTTAGGCTTCTTCCCAAACCATAATTCATACGGTGTCGTCTCAACGGATTTCGACGGAGCCCTATTTAAAGTGAATGCGGCAGTCTCTAAATCATAGCCCCAAAATGATAGCGGTAAATCGGTAAGAGACATCATAGATCACACCATATCCAATAGAGTGTGATTACGACGTTCGGACACACCATTACGCTGAGGTGTTCCAGGCGGCGTGAGTTGTGAAACTATTCCACATTTTCTTAAGTGTGTACCAAATTCGTGACTCAAGTATTCTCCTCCACGACCTGATCGCAAAAACTTGATTTTTCTGTCACGTTGATTCTCAACCTCACTCTGAAATTCCTTGAACTTTTCAAAGGTTTCAGACTTGTGTTTCATTAAGTAGACATACCCATATCTACTCAAGTCATCAGTGAGGGTGAGAACATAGCGATAGCCACCACGAGCCTCAACACTCATTGGACCGCACACATCAGTATGTATGATTTCCAATAGGTTGGTTGCTCGCTCCATTGTTCCTGAGAACGGTGTCTTGGTCATCTTACCCATGAGGCATGGTACGCACGTGTCAAATGATTCGTAATCAAGAGACTCTAAAAGTCCATCTGCATGGAGCTTCTTCATGCGTTTGACACCTATGTGACCAAGGCGGCAGTGCCACAAGTATGTGGGACTATCATTACCAACCTTACATCTTTTGGTATTCACACTATGAATATGTGTAGCATTACGCTCGAGATTCATTAAGAGTAAACCATTCACCATAGGAGCATGACCATAAAACATATCTCTCATATAAATAGAACAACCATTATTCTCGGATTTAAATGAGTAGCCATCTCGAATTAAACGAGATCCTGATACAATGTTCATGCTCAAAGCTGGTACTAAATAACAATTATTGAGGTTTAAAACTAATCCTGTGGGTAAATGTAGAGGTAGCGTTCCGACGGCAATCACATCGACCTTGGAACCATTCCCGACGCGCATCGTCACCTCGTTCTTCGCCAGTCTCCGTTTATTCCGCAGCTCCTGCTTTGAGTTACAAATGTGAGCAACCGCACCGGTATCAAATACCCAGGAGCTACTACGAATACTGGTAAGGTACACATCAATTACATGTATATCACATATACCTTTTGTGTTGCCGGCCTTCTTGTCCGCTAAGTATTTGGGCAGTTCGGCTTCCAGTGACCACTTCCCTTGCAATAAAAGCACTCAGTCTCGGGCTTGGGTCCATTCTTTGGCTTCTTCCCGGCAACTTGCTTACCGGGCGCGGCAACTCCCTTGCCGTCCTTCTTGAAGTTCTTTTTACCCTTGCCTTTCTTGAACTTGGTGGTTTTATTGACCATCAACACTTGATGTTCCTTTTTGACTTCTACCTCTACTGATTTCAGCATTGAAAACACCTCAGGAATGGTCTTTTCCATCCCCTGCATATTGAAGTTCATCACAAAGCTCTTGTAGCTCGGTGGAAGCGACTGAAGGATTCTGTCAATGACCGCGTCATCCGGGAGATTAACTCCCAGCTGACTTAAGCGGTTATGTAATCCAGACATAGTGAGTATGTGCTCATTGACAGAACTATTTTCCTCCATCTTACATCTGAAGAACTTGTCGGAGACTTCATATCTCTCGACCCGGGCATGAGCTTGAAAAACCATTTTCAGCTCTTTGAACATCTCATATGCTCCGTGTCTCTCAAAACGCTTTTGGAGCCCCGGTTCTAAGCTGTAAAGCATGCCGCACTGAACGAGGGAGTAGTCATCAGCACGTGTCTGCCAAGCATTCATAATGTCTTGGTTCTGTGGGACGGGTGCGTCACCTAGCGGTGCTTCTAGGACATAATCTTTCTTGGCAGCTATGAGGATGATCCTCAGGTTCCGGACCCAGTCCATATAATTGCTGCCATCGTCTTTCAGCTTGGTTTTCTCTAGGAACGCGTTGAAGTTGAGGACAACATGGGCCATTTGATCTACAAGACATATTGTAAAGATTTTAGACTAAGTTCATGATAATTAAGTTCATCTAATCAAATTATATAATGAACTCCCACTCAGATAGACATCCTTCCAGTCATCTAAGTATAACCTGATCCGAGTTAACTAGGCCGTGTCCGATCATCATGTGAGACGGACTAGTCAACATCGGTGAACATCTTCATGTTGATCGTATCTTCGATACGACTCATGCTCAACCTTTCGGTCTTCTGTGTTCCAAGGCCATGTCTGTACATGCTAGGATCGTCAAGTCAACCTAAGTGTTTGCATGTGTAAATCTGTCTTACACCCATTGTATGTGAACTTTGGAATCTATCACACCCGACCATCACGTGGTGCTTCGAAACAACGAACTGTCGCAACGGTGCACAGAACACTTTCTTGAAATTATTATGAGGGATCATCTTATTTACTACCGTCGTTCTAAGTAAACAAGATGCAAAAACATGATAAACATCACATGCAATCAAATAATAATAGTGACATGATATGGCCAATATCACATAGCTCCTTTGATCTCCATCTTGGGGCTCCATGATCATCTTGTCACCGGCATGACACCATGATCTCCATCATCACGATCTCCATCATCGTGTCTCCATGAAGTTGCTCGCCAACTATTACTTCTACTACTATGGCTAACACGTTTAGCAATAAAGTAAAGTAATTTACATGGAGTTTCTCAATGACACGCAAGTCATACAAAAAATAAAGACAACTCCTATGGCTCCTGTCGGTTGTCATACTCATCGACATGCAAGTCGTGATTCCTATTACAAGAACATGATCTCATACATCACATATATATCATTCATCATTCATCACAACTTTGGCCATATCACATCACAAAGCACTTGCTGCAAAAACAAGTTAGACGTCCTCTAATTGTTGTTGCAAGTTTTACGTGGCTGCAATAGGGTTCTAGCAAGAACGTTTTCTTACCTACGTAAAAGCCACAACGTGATTTGTCAACTTCTATTTACCCTTCATCAGGACCCTTTTCATCGAATCCGCTCCAACTAAAGTGGGAGAGACAGACACCCGCTAGCCACCTTATGCAACTAGTGCATGTCAGTCGGTGGAACCAGTCTCACGTAAGCGTACGTGTAAGGTCGGTCCGGGCCGCTTCATCCCACAATGCCGCTGAAGCGAAATAAGACTAGTAGCAGCAAGAAAGTTGACAACATCTACGCCCACAACAAATTGTGTTCTACTCGTGCAAAGAGAACTACGCATAGACCTAGCTGTGATACCACTGTTGGGGAACGTTGCAGAAAACAAAAAATTTCCTATGGTTTCACCAAGATCCATCTATGAGTTCATCTAGCAACGAGTGATCGGATTGCATCTACATACCTTTGTAGATCACACGCGGAAGCGTTCAAAGAACGGGGATGAGGAAGTCGTACTCGACGTGATCCAAATCACCGGAGGTCCTAGCGCCGAACGGACGGCACCTCCGCGTTTAACACACGTACGGTCAGCGTGACGTCTCCTCCTTCTTGATCCAGCAAGGGGGAAGGAGAGGTTGATGAAGATCCAGCAGCACGACGGCGTGGTGGTGGATGCAACAGTCACCGCAGCAGGGCTTCGCCGTTCTCTACGGAGGAGGAGGAGGTCTTGGAGGGGAGAGGGAGGCGCCAGGGGCATGGGGTGCGGCTGCCCTCCCTCCCCCCTCTATATATAGGGTCCCCAAGGGGGGGGGAGGGCGCCGGCCCTGGAGATCCAATCTCCCAAGGGGGCGACGGCCAAGGGGGGTGGAGTGCCCCCCAAGGCAAGTGGGGCGCCCCCACCCTAGGGTTTCCAACCCTAGGCACAGGAGGAAGGCCCAAGGGGGGCGCACCAGCCCACTAGGGGCTGGTTGCCCTCCCACTTCAGCCCATGGGGCCCTCCGGGATAGGTGGCCCCACCCGGTGGACCCCTGGGACCCTTCCGGTGGTCCCGGTACAATACCGGTGACCCCGAAACTTGTCCCGATGGCCGAAATAGCACTTCCTATATATAATTCTTTACCTCCGGACCATTCCGGAACTCCTCGTGACATCCAGGATCTCATCCGGGACTCTGAACAACTTTCTGGTTACTGCATATACATATCTCTACAACCCTAGCGTCACCGAACCTTAAGTGTGTAGACCCTACGGGTTCGGGAGACATGTAGACATAACCGAGATGGCTCTCCGGTCAATAACCAACAGAGGGATCTGGATACCCATGTTGGCTCCCACATGCTCCTCGATGATCTCATTGGATGAACCACGATGTCGAGGATTCAAGCAACCCCGTATACAATTCCCTTTGTCAATAGGTACATTACTTGCCCGAGATTCGATCGTCGGTATCCCAATACCTCGTTCAATCTCGTTACCGGCAAGTCACTTTACTCGTACCGTAATGCATGATCCCGTGACCATACACTTGGTCACTTTGAGCTCATTATGATGATGCATTACCGAGTGGGCCCAGAGATACCTCTTCGTCATACGGAGTGACGAATCCCAGTCTTGATCCGTGTCAACCCAGCAGACACTTTCGGAGATACTCGTAGTATACCTTTATAGTCACCTAGTTACGTTGTGATGTTTGGTACACCCAGAGCACTCCTACGGTATCTGGGAGTTACACGATCTCATGGTCTAAGGAAAATATACTTGACATTGGAAAAACTCTAGCAAACGAACTATACGATCTTGTGCTATGCTTAGGATTGGGTCTTGTCCATCACATCATTCTCCTAATGATGTGATCTCGTTATCAATGACATCCAATGTCCATAGTCAGGAAACCATGACTATCTGTTGATCAACAAGCTAGTCAACTAGAGGCTTACTAGGGACATGTTGGTGTCTATGTATTCACACATGTATTACGATTTCCGGATAATACAATTATAGCATGAATAAAAGACAATTATCATGAACAAGGAAATATAATAATCATTTTATTATTGCCTCTAGGGCATATTTCCAACAGCTATATCTCCCACGTGTCGAAGCACGACTTAGAGGCATAACCGCATTGAAAGCAATGTCGCAAGTGAGGTAATCTTCACACAACCCATGTAATACATAAGGGAAAGAGATACATAGTTCGCTTACAATCGCCACTTCACCCAATTACATGAATAAAGCAAGACATCATCCAGATACACTCAAGGTCCGACTACGGAACCAAAATAAAAGAAGACTACCCCAAAGCCACACAGATCCCCGATCGTCCCAACTGGGCTCCACTACTGATCAACTGGACATGGAACAACACAAAGGACAAGATCTTCATTGAGTCGTCCTTGAGCTTGGTTGCGTCACCTGCTCGGTAACATCGGCACCTGCAAACTGGTTTTGGAAGCATCTTTGAGTCACGGGGACTCAGCAATCTCACACCCTCGCGATCAAGACTATTTAAGCTTATAGGAAGGGTAAAAGGTATGAGGTGGAGCTGCAGCAAGCGACTAGCATATATGGTGGCTAACATACGCAAATGAGAGCGAGAAGAGAAGGCAAAGCACGGTCGAGAAACTATGATCAAGAAGTGATCCTAGAACAACCTACGTCAAGCATAACTCCAACACCGTGTTCACTTCCTAGACCCCGCCGAGAAGAGACCATCACGGCTACACACGCGGTTGATGTATTTTAATTAAGATCGACTTCAGGTTTTCTACAACCGGACATTAACAAATTCCCATCTGCCCATAACTGCGGGCACGGCTTTTGAAAGTTCAAATCCCTGCAGGGGTGTCCCAACTTAGCCCATCACAAGCTCTCACAGTCAACGAAGGATATTCCTTCTCCCAAGACAATCCGATTAGGCTCGGCATCCCGGTTACAAGACATCCTCGACGATGGTAAAACAAGTCCAACAACACCGCCCGAATGTGCCAACAAATCCCGATAGGAGCTGCACATATCTCGTTCTCAGGGCACACTCAGATGAGCGCTCCATACAACTAAAACCAAACCTCGAGTTTCCCCGTGGGGGCGCTGCACAGGGCTCTAGTTTGGACCAACACTCAGAGGAGCACTGGCCCGGAGGGGGGTTAAATAAAGATGACCCTTGAGTCTGCAGAACCCAGGGGAAAGAAAAGGCTAGGTGGTGAATAGTAAAGCCAATATTGGGCATTGCTGGAGGAGTTTTATTCAAGGCGAACTATCAAGGGGTTCCCATTATAACCCAACCGTGTAAGGAACACAAAATCCGGGAACATAACACCGATATGACGGAAACTAGGGCGGTAAGAGTGGAACAAAACACCAGGCATAAGGCCGAGCCTTCCACCCTTTACCAAGTATATAGATGCATTAATTTAATAAGAGATATTGTCATATCCCAACAAAATATCCATGTTCCAACAAGGAACAAACTCCAATCTTCACCTGCAACTAACAACGCTATAAGAGGGGCTGAGCAAAGCGGTAACATAGCCAAACAACGGTTTGCTAGGACAAGGTAGGTTAGAGGCTTGGCTCAACAATATGGGAGGCATGATAAGCAAGTGGTAGGTATCGCAGCATAGGCATAGCAAAAGAGCGAGCATCTAGCAAGCAAAGATAGAAGTGATTTTGAGGGTATGGTCATCTTGCCTGAAATCCCGCGAGGAAGAAGAACGAGTCCATGAAGAAGAAAAACAGACGTAGCCGAACGTGTCCTCACAAACGCGACATTATCGGAACCAACCCGAAGAAGCAACACCGGAAAGAAGCACACAACATAGTAAACAACCAACGCATGAACATGGCATGATATGCGGGATGCGGTATGTGGTGCATATGCATGATTTGGAAAGGAATGATTGGACCTGGCCTCAACTTGGAAATCCAAGAGTTCCACTGGAAAGGGGAGTTGATTTCGGTGGAAATCAAAAGAAAGATCACCGGAATTGGATGCACGGTTTGGAAATGGCAAGCAAAACAAATATGGCACCGGTCTGCGATAAACAACAAGTGGCCTACTAAATGCATCAAAATAAATAAGCTACTGCACTCAAACATGGCAAAAAATGCATGGCAGGGATCCACTCATGATGCTTGACAAAATATGAACACTGAGCTACGGCTAATTCACTCATTAGCGAGCTCAAACAAGCATGGCAAAAGTGCAAACGATAACAGGTTACAGACTTAGTGAAATTAACAACATGTCAGGAATTTATCATCAGGAAGCAATGTTTAGAGCATGATAACTATATGCTACATGAACATATCATGGCAAAGCAAAGCATGGCATGAAGCTACTCTAAGCATGTAACAAAAGTACCTTAGTGACCATGAGCCAAAAGGGATCAGAAAATACAATTGCAAGCATGTGAACATAGCGAAAACATAAACAGATTCTGATAGTGAAAAACTGGAGCATGGCAAAACAGATTAACAAGTAGGCATGTTTACGAGCTAGATGCACTCCCTACAAAGCATGGCATGACAATCTAAGCATACACCCATCAAGAATACATGGCATAGAAGCTAGACATGGCAAGAACACCAACATAGCATGCATGGATCAACAACAACAAGCTCGGCAAAATCGCTAAACATGTTAACAATCTGCCAGGAACATTTTATAGCAAAAGTAGAGCTCGATTGACTCAAGCTACGGTGCTCCATAAATGCAAACAAAGACATGGATGGATAGAGCACCACAATATTAACAAAATATCCTTACTGATCATCCTCAAAAGAGGTACGGATCACTAGGAAACAACATGAACATATGGCATAAAAAATAATGACACGGCAAGGACTTGGTGGAATTCTAAGTCCCTGAAATCAGCATCAATGAGTAAGCTAGTTTGCATACTTGTGCTAATCATCACAAAGATCACAAAAACACATGGCATACACCCCTGTAAAGATGGCATGGCATATAACAAAACACATGGAGAGCTCAGGATCATAGCATGCACACATTAATCATGGCAAAAATGACAAAAGGCCATTTGCTGAAACAGATCTGACATAATCATCACATAGCCCTCTTCCAACAGCATTTCGTGCATCAAGATGAGCTCAAATGAAAATGATGCAATGAGATGAAATGATGTACTCGTCGAGACGAACATTTTGATACGCCACATGCACGAATCGGAAGAACGGGTGCAGAGTTACGCCATGATGAAAATGCCCAAAAATTATGAAGAGAGAGGGAAAAGTCAACTGGATCCAGATCGGATCTAGGGTTCGGGGCGGCACGCGAACCGAGGAGCTTGCCGGAGTTCTTGAACATGGTGGCCGGAGCGCTGAGGGACTAGTCGGAGATCGGGACCCAGCCGGGGAGGGTCGTCGTGACGCCGGCGAGGGGCAGCGCCAGCGCGGTGGTGCGGCGGGGTCGGCGGCAGCCGGAGCGGCGTGGGCGCGCGACGGCGGAGCAGCGCAGGCGGCGAGCGGGCGAAGGGTGGCGGTGGCCGGAGCGGCGCGGGCGCACAGCGGTGGAGCAGCGCAAGCGGCGAGCGAGCGAAGGGCGGCGGGCAGCGCGCGAGCGGCTTCGGGCGGCCCGCTCGGGCGAGCGGGCCGGGAGGGCCCGACCCTGGCCACGGCGGGCCTGGCGGTGCGGGAGGAGAGAGAGGGAGGTGGCGCGCTAAGGTGGAGGCGCTTGGTTGGTTCGGGTGGCGGAGAAGGCGATGTGGCGGCATCTGATTCGCCGGAGTGACGTGTCTGGCAGACATGTCCGGTGCGGGATTGACGTGTCCGGCGGCGCGAGGAGGGAGATGGCTAGGGTTTGGACTGCGCGAAAATTCGGGGAGAGACACATATATATAGGTAGAGGGAGCTAGGCCAGTCCAAATGAGGTGCGGTTTTCGGCCACGCGATCGTGATCGAACGCTCTAGCTGATGGAGGAGGTTTAGGTGGATTTTGGGCCACTTTGAAAGGGTGTTGGCTGCAACACACACGAGGCCTTTTCGGTCCCTCGGTTAACCGTAGGAGTATCAAACGAAGTCCAAATGGCACGAAACTTGACAGGCGGTCTACCGGTAGTAAACCAAGGTCACATGGAAAGTCTCGGTCCAATCCGAGAACGTTTAACACCCGCACACGAAAAGAGGTAGAAAAGGACACCGGATGACATAGGAGCGCCGGATTGCAAAACGGACAACGGGGAAAATGCTCGGATGCATGAGACGAACATGTATGCAAATGAAATGCACATGATGACATGATATGCAATGCATGACACACAAGCAAAGACCAAGCAACAACAACGAATAACTGGAGGACACCTGGCACATCGGTCTCGAGGCGTTACAACACTCCACCACTACGAGAGGATCTCGTCCCGAGATCTAGAATGGCACCGGAGGGAAAAATGGAAGAGAAAGAGAAGAGGTAAAACTAAGTTGCTTCTTTGACAAACGAGTGAGACCAAAGAACCTTGAAAAGGTGAAGCCATTTCGAGAAAAGAATACACCGGAGATGAACGAAGTTGAAAGCACTCCGTTAGCAAAGAGGAACAAGGAAGAACAACTTTGGGCAGCACTCCGGTTGAGGAGGGACGCAAGACTTTATAAGATGAAAAGAACTAGAAGAGATGACACAACACTCCCGTTAGATGGATAAGCACATGAAAGAACATGAACTTTGATGAAACGAGATGATGGTTGAAGAAAGCAATACCACAATGCCTCCGGAATGAAAGAATAGAAGTTGGATCATCGGAACAAAAGAACGGAGAAGAAAATGGCAACTCCTGCCACAAAAGAGCTAGAAAAGGCATACTTAGGAGAATGGTCGAACGGAGTTGTTGGAAGACCAACAACGAAAAGAGTAAGCTTGTTGTGGGCTTATGGGAAAACATCTCAAGATTATGAGGTGACAACCTGCCACTAACGGGAACAAGATTATATAGATATCAACAAGGAGATGAGAAATTTATCTCACCTGGAGGATAAATGAAGAACTTGGATCATATATTATCACCATTAATAGAAACAATCCTTAGGGAAAGGCTTTAGGTGAAGTATAACCCATGATAACTCCAATGACGAGATTGATGGATTTAAAATACCTCATTCTTAACAACATGTGAAATATGACACATGAGCTCAAATTATCAAGAATGACATAATACCACCTGAAATGATACGGTAGAAAGAATTGCACTTCGGAATGCGAGATGAAGAAATGCTTGAGCTCCTTAGAAAAGAATCTCAATGAACAATTGGAGAAGGGATTATTTCCTTGATGAACCATCGTGTAGAACATCCATGAAGAACTCCGGTAACAAAAGGATGATGAAGATGAAAGGAAAAAGAAGTTGAAAACACAAGGTGAAGCCTTGCAATGATTTAAATGGAGCTTCGCGATAAGATAAAGTGGAAACTTGGAACTTCGGAAAATAAAAAATGAGCAAAAGAAACCATGAATTTTTCAATGAACCTCCGGATTAAGGAATTAATCACTTGGATGAACAAGAATAAGAATTATGTTATTGTAACGCCCTCGATGCGGCTATATCTCCCACGTGTCGAAGCACGACTTAGAGGCATAACCGCATTGAAAGCAATGTCGCAAGTGAGGTAATCTTCACACAACCCATGTAATACATAAGGGAAAGAGATACATAGTTGGCTTACAATCGCCACTTCACACAAATACATGAATAAGGCATTACAACATGCAAATACAATCACGGTCCGACTACGGAACCAAAATAAAAGAAGAACCCCAAATGCGACACGGTCCCCGATCGACCCCAACTGGGCTCCACTACTGATCAACTAGAAGAAAACAACACAAAGGACAAGATCTTCATCGAGCTCCTCCTTGAGCTTGGTTGCGTCACCTGCTCTGTAACATCGGCACCTGCAAACTGGTTTTGGAAGTATCTGTGAGCCACAGGGACTCAGCAATCTCGCACCCTCGCGATCAAGACTATATAAGCTTATGGGTAAGGTAAAAGGTATGAGGTGGAGCTGCAGCAAGTGACTAGCATATATGGTGGCTAACATACGCAAATGAGAGAGAGAAGAGAGGGCAAAGCACGGTCGATAAAAGTATGATCAAGAAGTGATCCTAGAACAACCTACTGTTGGAAATATGCCCTAGAGGCAATAATAAAAGTATTATTATATTTCATTGTTCATGATAATTGTCTTTTATTCATGCTATAACTGTATTATCCGGAAATCGTAATACACGTGTGAATACTTAGACCACACTATGTCCCTGGTAAGCCTCTAGTTGACCAGCTCGTTGTGATCAACAGATAGTCATGGTTTCCTGACTATGGACATTGGATGTCATTGATAACGGGATCACATCATTAGGAGAATGATGTGATGGACAAGACCCAATCCTAAGCATAGCATAAAAGATCGTGTAGTTCGTTTTGCTAGGGCTTTGCAAGTGTCAAGTATCTCTTCCTTCGACCATGAGATCGTGTAACTCCCGGATACCGTAAGAGTGCCTTGGGTGTATCAAACGTCACAACGTAACTGGGTGACTATAAAGGTGCATTACAGGTATCTCCGAAAGTAGCTGTTGGGTTGACACGGATCGAGACTGGGATTTGTCACTCCATATGACGGAGAGGTATCTCTGGGCCCACTCGGTAATGCATCATCATATTGAGCTCAATGTGACCAAGGTGTTGGACACGGGATCATGCATTACGGTACGAGTAAAGTGACTTGCCGGTAACGAGACTGAACAAGGTGTTGGGATACCGACGATCGAGTCTCGGGCAAGTAACGTACCGATTGACAAAGGGAATTGCATACAGAGTTTGATCGAATCCTCGACATCGTGGTTCATCCGATGACAACATCGAGGAGCATGTGGGAGCCATCATGGGTATCCAAATCCCGCTGATGGTTATTGACTGAGAGCGTCTCGGTCATGTCTGCATGTCTCCCGAACCCGTAGGGTCTACACACTTAAGGTTCGGTGACGCTAGGGTTATGAAGATATGTATATGCAGAAACCCGAATGTTGTTCGGAGTCCCGGATAAGATCCCGGACGTCACGAGGAGTTCCGGAATGGTCCGGAGGTAAAGAATTATATATATGAAGTGCTATTTCGGGCATCGGGACAAGTTTCGGGGTTATCGGTATTGTACCGGGACCACCGGAAGGGTCCCGGGGGTCCACCGGGTGGGGCCACCTGTCCCGGGGGGCCACATGGGCTGTAGGGGGTGCGCCTTGGCCATCATGGGCCAAGGGCACCAGCCCCTATAGGCCCATGCGCCTAGGGTTTCCCCCTAGGAGGAGTCCTAGTGGTGGAAGGCACCCCTAGGTGCCTTGGGGGGGAGGGAAACCTCCCCTAGGCCGCCGCCCCCCCTAGTAGATCTCATCTACTAGGGCCGGCGCCCCCCTGGCACCCCTATATATAGTGGGGGAGAGGAGGGACTTCATACACCAGCCCCTGGCGCCTCCACCTCCCCCCGTTACGTCTCTCCCTCGTAGTCTCGGCGAAGCCCTGCTGCTGTGACGCCCTGCATCCACCACCACGCCGTCGTGCTGCTGGATCTTCATCAACCTCTCCTTCCCCCTTGCTGGATCAAGAAGGAGGATACGTCTCCCGTCCCGTACGTGTGTTGAATGCGGAGGTGCCGTCCGTTCGGCGCTGGTCATCGATGATTTGGATCACGTCGAGTACGACTACATCATCACCTTGCAAGCTTCCGCACGCGATCTACAAGTGGTATGTAGATGCAAACTCTCTCCCTAGACTCGTTGCTTAGATGAACTCATAGATGGATCTTGGTGAAACCGTAGGAAAAATTTTAATTTTCTGCAACGTTCCCCAACAGTGGCATCATGAGCTAGGTCTATGCGTAGTTCTCTTTGCACGAGTAGAACACAACTTTGTTGTGGGCGTGGATTTTGTCATCTTACTTGCCTCTACTAGTCTTTTCTTGCTCAACGGTATTGTGGGATGAAGCGGCCCGGACCAACCTTACACGTACACTTACGTGAGACCGGTTCCACCGACTGACATGCACAAGTTGCATAAGGTGGCTGGCGGGTGTCTGTCTCTCCCACCTTAGTTGGAGCGGAATCGATGAACAGGGCCCTTATGAAGGGTAAATAGAAGTTGACAAAATCACGTTGTGGTGATTCGTAGGTAAGAAAACGTTCTTGCTAGAACCCAATTGCAGCCACGTAAAAGATGCAACAACAATTAGAGGACGTCTAACTTGTTTTTGCAGCGATTGATCATGTGATGTGATATGGCCAGAAGTTGTGATGAATGATTAATTGTGATGTATGAGATCATGTTCTTTGTAATAGTATTCACGACTTGCATGTCGATGAGTATGACAACCGGCAGGAGCCATAGGAGTTGTCTTTATTTTTTGTATGACCTGCGTGTCATTGAATAACGTCATGTAAACTACTTTACTTTATTGCTAAACGTTAGTCATAGAAGTAGAAGTAGTCGTTGGCATGACAACTTCATGAAGACACGATGATGGAGATCATGGTGTCAAGCCGGTGACAAGATGATCATGGAGCCCCGAAGATGAAGATCAATGGAGCTATATGATATTGGCCATATCATGTCACAACTATATAATTGCATGTGATGTTTATTATGTATTATGCATCTTGTTTACTTAGGACGACGGTAGTAAATAAGATGATCCCTTATAAAATTTCAAGAAGTGTTCTCCCCTAACTGTGCACCGTTGCTACAGTTCGTCATTTCTAAGCACCACGTGATGATCGGGTGTGATGGATTCTTACGTTCACATACAACGGGTGTAAGACAGTTTTACACAGCGAAAACACTTAGGGTTAACTTGACGAGCCTAGCATGTGCAGACATGGCCTCGGAACACGGAGACCGAAAGGTCGAACACGAGTCGTATGGAAGATACGATCAACATGAAAATGTTCACCGACGATGACTAGTCCGTCTCACGTGATGATCGGACACGGGCTAGTCGACTCGGATCGTGTAACACTTAGATGACTAAAGGGATGTCTAATCTAAGTGGGAGTTCATAATTTGATTAGAACTTTATTATCATGAACTTAGTCTAAAACCTTTGCAAATATGTCTTGTAGATCAATGGCCAACGCTAATGTCAACATGAACTTCAACGCGTTCCTAGAGAAAACCAAGCTGAAAGATGATGGCAGCAACTATACGGACTGGGTCTGGAACCTGAGGATCATCCTCATAGCTGCCAGGAAACAATATGTCCTAGAAGGACAGCTAGGTGACGCTCCCGTCCCAGAGAACCAAGACATTATGAATGCTTGGCAGTCTCGCGCTGATGATTACTCCCTCGTTCAGTGCGGCATGCTTTACAGCTTAGAACCGGGGCTCCAAAAGCGTTTTGAGCATCACGGAGCATATGAGATGTTCGAAGAGCTGAAACTAGTTTTCCAAGCTCATGCCCGGGTCGAGAGATATGATGTCTCCGACAAGTTCTACAGTTGTAAGATGGAGGAAAACAGTTCTGTCAGTGAGCACATCCTGAAGATGTCTGGGTTGCACAACCGTATGACCCAGCTGAACATTAACCTCCCAGATGAGGCGGTCATTGACAGAATCCTCCAGTCGCTCCCACCAAGCTACAAGAGCTTTGTGATGAACTACAACATGCAGGGAATGGAGAAGACCATTCCTGAAGTGTTCTCGATGCTGAAGTCAGCAGAGGCTGAAATCAAGAAAGAACATCAAGTGTTGATGGTCAATAAGACCACTAAGTTCAAGAAGGGCAAGGGTAAGAAGAACTTCAAGAAAGAAGGCAAAGATGTTGCCGCGCCTGGTAAGCCAGTTACCGGGAAGAAGTCAAAGAATGGACCCAAGCCTGAGACTGAGTGCTTTTATTGCAAGGGGAAGGGTCACTGGAAGCGGAACTGCCCCAAATACTTAGCAAATAAGAAGGCCGGCAACACCAAAGGTATATTTGATATACATGTGATTGATGTGTACCTTACCAGTACTCGTAGTAACTCCTGGGTATTTGATACCGGTGCCGTTGCTCATATTTGTAACTCACAGCAGGAGCTGCGGAATAAACGGAGACTGGCGAAGGACGAGGTGACGATGCGCGTCGGGAATGGTTCCAGAGTCGATGTGATCGCCGTCGGCACGCTGCCTCTACATTTACCTACGGGATTAGTTTTGAACCTTAATAATTGTTATTTAGTGCCAAGTTTGAGCATGAACATTGTATCTGGATCTTGTTTAATACGAGATGGCTACTCATTTAAGTCTGAGAATAATGGTTGTTCGATTTATATGAGAGATATGTTTTATGGTCATGCTCCGATGGTCAATGGTTTATTCTTAATGAATCTCGAGCGTAATATTACACATGTTCATAGTGTAGATGCCAAAAGATTTAAAATTGATAACGATAGTCCCACATACTTGTGGCACTGCCGCCTTGGTCACATTGGTGTCAAGCGCATGAAGAAGCTCCATGCCGATGGACTTTTAGAGTCTCTTGATTATGAATCGTTTGACACGTGCGAACCATGCCTCTTGGGCAAAATGACCAAGACTCCGTTCTCCGGAACAATGGAGCGAGCAACCAACTTGTTGGAAATCATACATACCGATGTGTGCGGAGGATATCGTTATGTTCTCACTCTCACAGATGACTTGAGTAGATATGGGTATGTCTACTTAATGAAACACAAGTCTGAGACCTTTGAAAAGTTCAAGGAATTTTAGAATGAGGTGGAGAATCAACGTGACCGAAAGATAAAATTCTTACGATCAGATCGTGGAGGAGAATACTTAAGTCACGAATTTGGTACACACTTAAAGAAATGTGGAATCGTTTCACAGCTCACGCCGCCTGGAACACCTCAGCGAAACGGTGTGTCCGAACGTCGTAATCGCACTCTATTGGATATGGTGCAGTCTATGATGTCTCTTACCGATTTACCGCTATCATTTTGGGGATACGCTCTAGAGACAGCTACATTCACTTTAAATAGGGCACCGTCTAAATCCATTGAGACGACACCGTATGAATTATGGTTTGGAAAGAAACCTAAGCCGTCGTTTCTAAAAGTTTGGGGATGCGAAGCTTATGTCAAGAAACTTCAACCTGAAAAGCTCGAACCCAAGTCGGAAAAATGCGTATTCATAGGATACCCTAAGGAAACTGTAGGGTATACCTTCTACTTAAGATCCGAAGGCAAGATCTTTGTTGCCAAGAACGGATGCTTTCTGGAAAAAGAGTTTCTCTCGAAAGAAGTAAGTGGGAGGAAAGTAGAACTCGATGAAGTACTACCTCTTGAGCGGGATAGTGACGTAGCACAGGAAACCGTTCCTGTGATGCCCACACCAACTGAAGAGGAAAACCATGATAATGATCAAGGGACTTCGGATCGAGTTACTGCTGAACTTCGTAGGTCCACAAGGACACGTTCCGCACCAGAGTGGTACGGCAACCCTGTCATGGAAATCATGTTGTTAGACAACAATGAACCTTCGAACTATGAAGAAGCAATGGCGGGCCCGGATTCCAACAAATGGCTTGAAGCCATGAAATCCGAGATAGAATCCATGTATGAAAACAAAGTATGGACTTTGACAGACTTGCCCGATGATCGGCGAGCGATAGAAAACAAATGGATCTTTAAGAAGAAGACGGACGCGGATGGTAATGTTACCATCTATAAAGCTCGACTTGTCGCTAAGGGTTATCGACAGGTTCAAGGGATTGACTACGACGAGACATTCTCTCCCGTAGCGAAGCTAAAGTCCGTCCGAATCATGTTAGCAATTGCCGCATACTATGATTATGAGATATGGCAGATGGACGTCAAAACAGCATTCCTTAACGGGCATCTTAAGGAAGAACTGTATATGATGCAGCCGGAAGGTTTTGTCGATCCTCGGAACGCTAACAAAGTATGCAAGCTCCAGCGATCCATTTATGGACTGGTGCAAGCATCTCGGAGTTGGAACATTCGCTTTGATGAGAAGATCAAAGCGTTTGGGTTTATGCAGACTTATGGAGAAGCCTGCGTTTACAAGAAAGTGAGTGGGAGCTCTGTAGCATTTCTCATATTATATGTAGATGACATACTCCTGATGGGAAATAATATAGAATTTCTGGACAGCATTAAGGCCTACTTGAATAAGTGTTTTTCGATGAAGGACCTTGGAGAAGCTGCTTATATATTAGGCATCAAGATCTATAGAGATAGATCGAGACGCCTCATAGGTCTTTCACAAAGCACATACCTTGATAAGATTTTGAAGAGATTCAGAATGGATCAGTCCAAGAAGGGGTTCTTGCCTATGTTACAAGGTATGAGACTGAGCTCAGCTCAGTCACCGACCACGGCAAAAGATAAAGAAGAGATGAGTGTCATCCCCTATGCTTCAGCCATAGGATCTATTATGTATGCCATGCTGTGTACCAGACCCGATGTAAACCTTGCCGTAAGTTTGGTAGCAAGATACCAAAGTAATCCCGGCAAGGAACACTGGACAGCGGTCAAGAATATCCTGAAGTACCTGAAAAGGACAAAGGACATGTTTCTCGTATATGGAGGAGACGAAGAGCTCGTCGTAAAGGGTTACGTCGACGCTAGCTTCGACTCAGATCTGGATGACTCTAAGTCACAAACCGGATACGTGTATATGTTGAATGGTGGAGCAGTAAGCTGGTGCAGCTGCAAGCAGAGCGTCGTGGCGGGATCTACGTGTGAAGCGGAGTACATGGCAGCCTCGGAGGCAGCACATGAAGCGATTTGGGTGAAGGAGTTCATCACCGACCTAGGAGTCATACCCAATGCGTCGGGGCCGATCAAACTCTTCTGTGACAACACTGGAGCTATTGCCCTCGCAAAGGAGCCCAGGTTTCACAAGAAGACCAGGCACATCAAGCGTCGTTTCAACTCCATCCATGAAAATGTTCAAGATGGAGACATAGAGATTTGCAAAGTGCACACGGATCTGAATGTCGCAGATCCGCTGACTAAACCTCTCTCGCGTGCAAAACATGATCAACACCAGAACTCTATGGGTGTTCGATTCATCACAATGTAACTAGATTGGTGACTCTAGTGCAAGTGGGAGACTGTTGGAAATATGCCCTAGAGGCAATAATAAAAGTATTATTATATTTCATTGTTCATGATAATTGTCTTTTATTCATGCTATAACTGTATTATCCGGAAATCGTAATACACGTCTGAATACTTAGACCACACTATGTCCCTGGTAAGCCTCTAGTTGACCAGCTCGTTGTGATCAATAGATAGTCATGGTTTCCTGACTATGGACATTGGATGTCATTGATAACGGGATCACATCATTAGGAGAATGATGTGATGGACAAGACCCAATCCTAAGCATAGCATAAAAGATCGTGTAGTTCATTTTGCTAGAGCTTTGCAAGTGTCAAGTATCTCTTCCTTCGACCATGAGATCGTGTAACTCCCGGATACCGTAAGAGTACTTTGGGTGTATCAAACGTCACAACGTAACTGGGTGACTATAAAGGTGCATTACAGGTATCTCCGAAAGTAGCTGTTGGGTTGACACGGATCGAGACTGGGATTTGTCACTCCGTATGACAGAGAGGTATCTCTGGGCCCACTCGGTAATGCATCATCATATTGAGCTCAATGTGACCAAGGTGTTGGACACGGGATCATGCATTACGGTACGAGTAAAGTGACTTGCCGGTAACGAGACTGAACAAGGTGTTGGGATACCGACGATCGAGTCTCGGGCAAGTAACGTACCGATTGACAAAGGGAATTGCATACAGGGTTTGATCGAATCCTCGACATCGTGGTTCATCCGATGACAACATCGAGGAGCATGTGGGAGCCATCATGGGTATCCAGATCCCGCTGATGGTTATTGACTGAGAGCGTCTCGGTCATGTCTGCATGTCTCCCGAACCCGTAGGGTCTACACACTTAAGGTTCGGTGACGCTAGGGTTATGAAGATATGTATATGCAGAAACCCGAATGTTGTTCGGAGTCCCGGATAAGATCCCGGACGTCACGAGGAGTTCCGGAATGGTCCGGAGGTAAAGAATTATATATAGGAAGTGCTATTTCGGGCATCGGGACAAGTTTCGGGGTTATCGGTATTGTACCGGGACCACCGGAAGGGTCCCGGGGGTCCACCGGGTGGGGCCACCTGTCCCGGGGGGCCACATGGGCTGTAGGGAGTGCGCCTTGGCCATCATGGGCCAAGGGCACCAGCCCCTATAGGCCCATGCGCCTAGGGTTTCCCCCTAGGAGGAGTCCTAGTGGTGGAAGGCACCCCTAGGTGCCTTGGGGGGAGGGAAACCTCCCCTAGGCCGCCGCCCCCCCTAGTAGATCTCATCTACTAGGGCCGGCGCCCCCTGGCACCCCTATATATAGTGGGGGAGAGGAGGGACTTCATACACCAGCCCCTGGCGCCTCCACCTCCCCCCGTTACGTCTCTCCCTCGTAGTCTCGGCGAAGCCCTGCTGCTGTGACGCCCTGCATCCACCACCACGCCGTCGTGCTGCTGGATCTTCATCAACCTCTCCTTCCCCCTTGCTGGATCAAGAAGGAGGAGACGTCTCCCATCCCGTACGTGTGTTGAACGCGGAGGTGCCGTCCGTTCGGCGCTGGTCATCGGTGATTTGGATCACGTCGAGTACGACTACATCATCACCTTGCAAGCTTCCGCACGCGATCTACAAGTGGTATGTAGATGCAAACTCTCTCCCTAGACTCGTTGCTTAGATGAACTCATAGATGGATCTTGGTGAAACCGTAGGAAAAATTTTAATTTTCTGCAACGTTCCCCAACACCTACATCAAGCATAACTCCAACACCGTGTTCACTTCCCGGACTCCGCCGGAAAGAGACCATCACGGTTACACACGCGGTTGATGTATTTTAATTAAGGTCAACTTCGGGTTTTCTACAACCGGACATTAACAAATTCCCATCTGCCCATAACCACGGGCACGGCTTTCAAAAGTTCAAAACCCTGCAGGGGTGTCCCAACTTAGCCCATGACAAGCTCTCACGGTCAACAAAGGAATAGACCTCCTCCCGAGACATTCCGATCAGACTCGGTATCCCGGTTCTACAAGACATCCTCGACAATGGTAAACCAAGTCCAGCAAGACCACCCGCTGTGCCGACAAATCCCGATAGGAGCTGCACATATCTCGTTCTTAGGGCACACCGGATAAGCTAAGCATACAGGAGCCGACGTAACCCAAGTTGCCAAGGGATGGCCCTGCACGGTGCTCTGGGTTGGACCAACACTTAGAGAAGCACTGGCCCGGGGGGTTAAAATAAGATGACCCTTGGGATGCGCGACTCGCAAGGGAAAAAGGCTAGGTGGCAAATGGTAAAACCAAGGTTGGGCCTTGCTGGAGGAGTTTTATTCAAGGCGAACTGTCAAGGGGTTCCCATTATAACCCAACCGTGTAAGGAACGCAAAATCCGGGAACATAACACCGATATGACGGAAACTAGGGCGGCAAGAGTGGAACAAAACACCAGGCATAAGGCCGAGCCTTCCACCCTTTACCAAGTATATAGATGCATTAATTAAATAAGATATATTGTGATAACCCAACAAGTAAACATGTTCCAACAAGGAACAACATCTCCATGTTCCAACAAGGAACAAACTTCAATCTTCACCTACAACTAACAACGCTATAAGAGGGGCTGAGCAAAGCGGTAACATAGCCAAACAACAGTTTGCTAGGACAAGGTGGGTTAGAGGCTTGGTTCAACAATATGGGTGGCATGATAAGCAAGTGGTAGGTATCGCAGCATAGGCATAGCAAAAGAGTGAGCATCTAGCAAGCAGAGATAGAAGTGACTTCGAGGGTATGATCATCTTGCCTGAAATCCCGCAAGGAAGAAGAATGAGTCCATGAAGAAGATAAACAGACGTAGACGAACGGGTCCTCACAAACGCGACGTTACCAGAACCAACTCGAAGAAGCAAACACCGGAAAGAAGCACACAACATAGTAAACAACCAACTCATGAACATGGTATGATATGCGGGATGCGGTATGCGATGCATATGCAACATTGGACAAGGAATGCATGAACCTGGTCTCAACTTGGAAATCCAAGTATTCCACTAGAAAGATGAGATGAAATCGCTTGAAAACGATATAAAGAACGCCGGGATCGGAGTTACGGTTTGGAAATGGCAAGCAATTCAAATATGGCACCGATCTGCGATTTACAGCAAGTAGCCATCTAAATGCAACAAGATGAACATGCTACAACACCCAAACATGGCATCAAAATACATGGAAGGTGTCCATTCATGATGCTTAACAAAAGACTAGCACTGAGCTACGGACAATTCATCCATTAACAGGTTCAAACAAGCATGGTAAAAATGCATTTGGTAAACAGATCTCAGACTTAGTGAAATTAACACTTGTCTGGAATTCCAGATCAGATAGCACACTTCGGAGCATGAAAAATATAAGCTACAGGACCTCAACATGGCAAAGTAAAGCATGGCATAGAGCTACTCAAAGAGCTTAACAAAAGTCCCTTAGTGACCTTGAGCCAAAAGGGATCGGAAAATACATTTGCAAGCATGTGAACATGGCAAAAACATAATCAGATTACAGACTTAGTGAAAAACTGGAGCATGCAAAATTAGATATCAAGTAGGCATGTTAACGAGCTCGATGAACTCACTACAGAGCATGTCATGACAATCTAAGCATACACCCGTCAAGAATACATAAAATTCAAGCTAGACATGGCAAGAACAATAACATAGCATGCACGGATCAACTACAACATCCTCAGCGAAATTGCTAACAAGTAGACAATCTGCCCAGATTCACGAAATAGCAAAAGTCGAGCTCGATTGACTCAAGCTAGGGTGCTCCATAAATGCAAACAAAGACATGGATGGATAGAGCACTACAAGATTAACAAAACATCCTTACTGATCATCCTCAAAAGAGGCACAGATCACTAGGAAACAACATGAACATAAGGCCATATGAGATAACCAGCTCAAGGACTTGGTGGAAATGCTAAGTCCCTGAAATCAGCATTAGCAAATGCCTCACTTTGCAAGCTTGTGCTAGTCACCACACACATCACAAAAATACATGGGTTGCACCTCTGGAAAGATGGCAAAACCCTTAACAAAACATATGTAGAGCACCAGGGCATATCATGCACACAATAATCATGGCAAAAATGACAAATATCTAAATGGAGCAGCAGATCTGACAATTATCTCAAGTAGCACTCTTCTAACAGCATTTCGGGCATCAAGATGAACTCAAATGAAAATGATGCACTGAGATGAAATGATGTACTCTCTGAGACAAACATTTTGATATGCTATATGCATGAATCGGAGCTATGGATGCAGAGATATAGCATGATGAAAAACGCCAATTATTAGGGTTTGGGACGAAAAAGTCAACCCGAATTTTGGATCTGCATCTGGAGTTCCTCGCAGGCACTATAGTGGTTGCGAAGCCCGAGGTTCGCGGAGACCTGTCGCCGGAGAGGAAGAGGAGCGCGGCGGCCGGAGTTACGAGGGAGGCTGGAGGGACTCGCCGGGAACGGATCCGGCCATGGGGACGCGGGACGGCGAGGTGGGGCAGCAACCGAGACCTCGGGGCGGCGTGGGCGCGCTTGGCGAGGTGGCCGGAGACGAGCCGGCGATGGCGCACGGCGGCCTGAGCAGGGAGGCAGGCGGCGGCCAGTGAAGAAGAAGCAGGCGCGGACGTGCGGAGGCGGCGGCCCGGGCGCGCGTTGGAGAGGGCCCGGTGCGGGCCGAGCGGGCCTCGCGCAGGAGGTGGCCGGCGACGCCACGTGGCACTCAGGGATTGGCCGCGGTCGCCGGCGCGGGCGTGTCCGGCCGAAACGGACATGTCCGGCGGTGGAAGAGATGAAAAATTAGGGTTAGGGTGGTTTTGGATCCGGAATTTTCGGGGAGGAGACCATTTAACAGGTAGAGGGAGCTAGGAGAGTCCAAATGAGGTGCGGTTTTCGGCCACGCGATCGTGATCGAACGCTCTAGAGGATAGAATAGGTTTAGGTGGGTTTTGGGCCAAATTGGAGGGGTGTTGGGCTGCAACACACACGAGGCCTTTTCGGTCCCTCGGTTAACCGTTGGAGTATCAAACGAAGTCCAAATGATACGAAACTTGACAGGCGGTCTACCGGTAGTAAACCAAGGCCGCTTGGCAAGTCTCGGTCCAATCCGGAAATGTTTAATCCCCACACACGAAAGAAAGCTAGAAACGACCACCAGAGGAGATAGGAGCGCCGGAATGCAAAACGGACAACGGGGAAAATGCTCGGATGCATGAGACGAAAACGTATGCAAATGAAATGTGCATGATGACATGGTATGCAATGCATGACATGCAAGCAATGACAACGCAACAACAGCAAATAACTGGAGGACACCTGGCACGTCGGTCTCGGGGCGTTACAGTTATGCTTGTCCTTCATCAATTAAATTGATGATAAACAATGGATTTGGCATACTAATTATTCTCGTAGAAAGGATTAAGAGAGATATAGCATACTTGAGAATGTCTTCAATGGACCACCAGTAGGATTGAAACAACGAATGAATTGATAAGATAAAGAAGGAAGGGAAATTTTGAAGGAACCACCATAAGAATTAAAATAAACGAAGTAAAGGGATGAATCACCGGTAAGAATTAGAAAACAAAAGAAGGTACTTGAGGGAATTTAGATATAAGTGGATGAAGAGATCAAGAACTGATTAGAGGATACTTGAACGATGCACCGGTAAGATTTGGGGAATGATATCTGAAAGCTGAGAATGAATAAGTCTTCTGAAATGATGGGCTTCGGAGAATCAAACTTAAAAGACTCTTGAATTGCTCTAGATAGGTGGAAAGAATTCTCACAACCGAAAATAATTATGAGAGAATGGCATAAAGCTAGAATCACGAATCTTGAAGAGAAAAGAGCAAGATTGAGAGAAAAATTCTTCTTCGGTCCTCAAAATCCAAGATTGACGACGAGAAACACCACCAAATTGTTGAGATACTTCGGAATAATCAAAAACGAAGAGGTTGAGCCAACGATGAAAAGAATTTAATCGATCTTGGAGAAAGGAATTTGACTGACGATAAATCATTCTTACGTCAAACTTTGAAAATAAATTTGAGGATAGCTCCGGTAAAATAAGAAGAGTCGGGTAAGATCCTGGAAAAAGACCTGTGGGTTAGGGCCCACTGAAAAGATACACCGTTGAATGATTTAAAGGAGAGATTGCACCGGTAGAATTAAATGGCTTGAATGAGGTAACCACCTCGAAAGAGCTTGAACGAATGCAGAGTGGAAACACGAATCTTCGAGATATCTTGAGCACTCCGGAACAATTGAATAGCAAGCGGGAAAGATTATGAGGTGCACCGGCATAAGAAAAGCATTGAAACGAGGAAAAGATATGATCGACATAGCTTGAATTGAATCCACCGAAGAAGAAAAAGAATGCAGAATATTGAACTTGTAGCTTCCTTAGCATCTTCATGAGAATCACCGGATAAGAACATTGACGAAAAAGAATGGAGAGGCTTCCCATCAATAAAATGGATAGTTGAATAAGGAAACTGAGTCCTTCAAGAAAAAGGGTGGGAGGGTGGGAAAACAAAGACAACTTGGGACGAATAAAACAAATAACGTTGAGAAGACTTTGAGTTGATCTTGCGGATGTTGAAAATGATCAGATCCACTTGACGAGAAAACACGCCGGTTGAAAAAGGATTGACATGACCAACTCGATGATCAAGAAGGATTAGTATTCACATCGGAGTATGAGAACACCGCTTAGGAAAAGGTATGGAATCAACACTTGACATTGAAGCAACTCGAATACCACAACTCAAAACAAAACAAAGGATTGGCTTGCAAAATAAGCCGGAACAAACATATGATAGAGATTTCGTCTGAAGTTTTCGTGGTGGGGCCTACACGGGCTCGATCGTACAACACCATCATGTACAAGGGAGTGCACATGACATACGAAGCGTCCCCGAGTCGGCATAGCCAAGGACTCTTTAAGACACAACGAGACCACTGTAAAACCAACCATGGATAGGCGGACCACTAGACATCAAACCCCAATTTCATATCATACATCTGTCGGAAAGATATCCTAAGAGCTACTTGAATTCCCACTTATAAACTCCTGAATTTTCTAGTTATGCAATCAGGTGTTGGGGATACAGGGGAAGCATAATATCTCACCCAAACTAACAAATCCTACATCCAGCTGTATCCATCCTTCAACACATAACCAAGAAACCTTCGGAAATCATTTACCTCAACCTTCGAAAAGCATCCGTTATACGAGTTATGGCAATACTCCCGAACTCCCGCGCCGGTACTGGGTGGCGTCGAGGTTATCTCACCAACAACTGCATAAAAGAGATTTTCGATGTCGGTGAAACTCAGGTATTCCAGAACTGCAATGATAAAATTGTGATGACAACACCTCGGAGCTCAACTCCCCGGGACACTGGCACAACCCCTAAATGTCAGGAGGCACCAAGAACAATGTTCTCATCACAAAACCATCGGAACGATTCCAAGATACCCGCGTGATCCTAAAAAAAATTAGTGAAATTTGAGAAGAGAAGAGTCAAAACTCTACGTTAGGATGCCTTACCAGAGCGACGAAGGGACTGAGGAGTAAAAAGAATTCCTAACTCTCTGATATATATAATTCCTAAATGACTCAAAACATTTTTCTAGACTCAACAACGCCAGCGATTCGATCAAGCAGGGGGCTCCTAAGGTCGGGGAAGGCTCTGATTACCAACTTGTAACGCCCATGATGCGGCTATATCTCCCACGTGTCGAAGCATGACTTAGAGGCATAACCGCATTGAAAGCAATGTCGCAAGTGAGGTAATCTTCACACAACCCATGTAATACATAAGGGAAAGAGATACATAGTTGGCTTACAATCGCCACTTCACCCAATTACATGAATAAAGCAATACATCATCCAGATACACTCAAGGTCCGACTACGGAACCAAAATAAAAGAAGACTACCCCAAAGCTACACAGATCCCCGATCGTCCCAACTGGGCTCCACTACTGATCAACTGGACACGGAACAACACAAAGGACAAGATCTTCATCGAGCTCCTCCTTGAGCTTGATTGCGTCACCTGCTCGGTAACATCGGCACCTGCAAACTGGTTTTGGAAGCATCTGTGAGTCACGGGGACTCAGCAATCTCACACCCTCGCGATCAAGACTATTTAAGCTTATAGGAAGGGTAAAAGGTATGAGGTGGAGCTGCAGCAAGCGAGTAGCATATATGGTGGCTAACATATGCAAATGAGAGCGAGAAGAGAAGGCAAAGCACGATCGAGAAACTATGATCAAGAAGTGATCTTAGAACAACCTACGTCAAGCATAACTCCAACATCGTGTTCACTTCCCAGACCCCGCCGAGAAGAGACCATCACGGCTACACACGCGGTTGATGTATTTTAATTAAGATCGACTTCAGGTTTTCTACAACCGGACATTAACAAATTCCCATCTGCCCATAACCGCGGGCACGGCTTTCGAAAGTTCAAATCCCTGTAGGGGTGTCCCAACTTAGCCCATCACAAGCTCTCACGGTCAACGAAGGATATTCCTTCTCCCAAGACAATCCGATCAGGCTCGGCATCCCGGTTACAAGACATCCTCGACAATGGTAAAAAGAGTCCAACAACACCGCCCGAATGTGCCGACAAATTCCGATAGGAGCTGCACATATCTCGTTCTCAGGGCACACTCAGATGAGCGCTCCATACAACTAAAACCAAACCTCGAGTTTCCCCGGGGGGGCGCTGCACAGGGCTCTAGTTTGGACCAACACTCAGAGGAGCACTGGCCCGGGGGGGGGGTTAAATAAAGATGACCCTTGAGTCTGCAGAACCCAGAGGAAAGAAAAGGCTAGGTGGTGAATGGTAAAACCAATGTTGGGCATTGCTGGAGGAGTTTTATTCAAGGCGAACTGTCAAGGGGTTCCCATTATAACCCAACCGTGTAAGGAACGCAAAATCCGGGAACATAACACCAATATGATGGAAACTAGGGCGGCAAGAGTGGAACAAAACACCAGGCATAAGGCCGAGCCTTCCACCCTTTACCAAGTATATAGATGCATTAATTTAATAAGAGATATTGTGATATCCCAACAAAATAGCCATGTTCCAACAAGGAACAAACTCCAATCTTCACCTGCAACTAACAACGCTATAAGAGGGGCTGAGCAAAGCGGTAACATAGCCAAACAACGGTTTGCTAGGACAAGGTGGGTTAGAGGCTTGGCTCAACAATATGGGAGGCATGATAAGTAAGTGGTAGGTATCGCAGCATAGGCATAGCAAAAGAGCGAGCATCTAGCAAGCAAAGATAGAAGTGATTTCGAGGGTATGGTCATCTTGCCTGAAATCCCGCAAGGAAGAAGAACGAGTCCATGAAGAAGACAAACGGACGTAGTCGAACGGGTCCTCCCAAATGCGACATTATCGAAACCAACCCGAAGAAGCAACACCGGAAAGAAGCACACAACATAGTAAACAACCAACACATGAGCATGTCATGATATGCGGGATGCGGTTTGCGGTGCATATGCATGATTTGGAAAGGAATGATTAAACCTGGCCTCAACTTGGAAATCCAAGAGTTCCACTGGAAAGGTGAGTTGATTTCGGTCAAAATCGATATAAAGATCATCGGAATCGGATGCACGGTTTGGAAATGGCAAGCAAAACAAATATGGCACGGGTCTGCGATAAACAACAAGTGGCCTACTAAATGCATCAAGATAAATAAGCTACTGCACTCAAACATGGCAAAAAATGCATGGTAAGGATCCACTCATGATGCTTGACAAAATATGAACACTGAGCTATGGCTAATTCACTCAATAACAGGTTCAAACAAGCATGGCAAAAGTGCAAACGATAACAGGTTACATACTTAGTGAAATTAATAGCATGTCAGGAATTTATCATCAGGAAGCAATGTTTAGAGCATGATAACTATATGCTACAGGAACATATCATGGCAAAGAAAGGCATGGCATGAAGCTACTCTAAGCATATAACAAAAGTCCCTTAGTGACTATGAGCCAAAAGGGATCAGAAAATACAATTGCAAGCATGTGAACATAGCAAAAACATAAACAGATACAGACTTAGTGAAAAACTGGAGCATGGCAAAACAGATTAACAAGTAGGCATGTTTACGAGCTCGATGCACTCCCTACAAAGCATGGCATGACAATCTAAGCATACACCCATCAAGAATACATGGCATAGAAGCTAGACATGGCAAGAACACAAACATAGCATGCATAGATCAACAACAACAAGCTCGACAAAATCGCTAAACATGTTAACAATCTGCCAGGAACATTTTATAGCAAAAGTAGAGCTCGATTGACTCAAGCTAGGGTGCTCCATAAATGAAAACAATGACATGGATGGATAGAGCACCACAATATTAACAAAACATCCTTACTGATCATCCTCAAAAGAGGCACGGATCACTAGGAAACAACATGAACATATGGCATAAAAATAATGACAGGGCAAGGACTTAGTGGAATTCTAAGTCCCTGAAATTAGCATCAATGAGTAAGCTAGTTTGCATGCTTGTGCTAGTCACCAGAAAGATCACAAAAACACATGGCATACACCCCTGTAAAGATGGCATGGCATATAACAAAACACATGTAGAGCTCAGGATCATAGCATGCACACATTAATCATGGCAAAAATGACAAAAGGCCATTTGCTGAAATAGATCTGACATAATCATCACATAGCCCTCTTCCAACAGTATTTCGGGCATCAAGATGAGCTCAAATGAAAATGATGCAATGAGATGAAATGATGTACTAGTCGAGACGAACATTTTGATATGCTACACGCACGAATCGGAGCAACGGGTGTAGAGTTATGCCATGGTGAAAATGCCCAAAAGTTACGAAGAGAGAGGGAAAAGTCAACCAGATCCAGATCGGATCTAGGGTTCGGGGCGGTGCGCGAACCGAGGAGCTCGCCGGAGTTCTTGAACACGGTGGCCGGAGCGCTGAGGGACTCGCCGAAGATCGGGACCCGGCCAGGGAGGGTCGTCGTGACACCGGCGAGGGGCGGCGCCGGCGCGGTGGAGCGGCGCGATGGTGCGGCGGGGTCGGCGGCGGCCGGAGCGGCGCGGGCACGCGGCGGCAGAGTAGCGTAGGCGGCGAGTGGGCGAAGGGTGGCGGCGGCCGGAGCAGCGCAGGTGGCGAGCGAGCGAAGGGCGGCGGGCAGCGCGCGAGCGGCTTCGGGCGGCCAGCTCGGGCGAGCGGGGCGGGAGGGCCCGACCCAGGCCACGGCGGGTCTGGCAGCGCGGGAGGAGAGAGAGGGAGGTGGCGCGCTGAGGTGGCGGCGCCTGGTTGGTTTGGGCGGTGGAGGAGGCAACGTGGCGGCGTCTGATTCGCCGGAGTGACGCGTCCAGCGGACATGTCCGGTGCGGGATGGACGTGTCCGGCGGCGCGAGGAGGGAGATGGCTAGGGTTTGGACTGCGCGAAAATTCGGGGAGAGCCACATATATATAGGTAAAGGGAGCTAGGAGAGTCTAAATGAGGTTCGGTTTTTGGCCACGCGATCGTGATCGAACG
Organism: Triticum aestivum; assembly: GCF_018294505.1. Classification (NCBI taxonomy): domain Eukaryota; kingdom Viridiplantae; phylum Streptophyta; class Magnoliopsida; order Poales; family Poaceae; genus Triticum; species Triticum aestivum. The sequence goes on along the minus strand of NC_057803.1, from coordinate 210,883,475 downwards.
CTCTAGCTGATGGAGGAGGTTTAGGTGGGTTTTGGGCCACTTTGAAAGGGTGTTGGGCTGCAACACACGCAAGGCATTTTCGGTCCCTCGGTTAACCGTAGGAGTATCAAACGAAGTCCAAATGGCACGAAACTTGATAGGCGGTCTACCGGTAGTAAACCAAGGCCACATGGCAAGTCTCGGTCCAATCTGAGAATGTTTAACACCCGCACATGAAAAGAGGTAGAAAAGGACATCGGATGACATAGGAGCGCCGGATTGCAAAACGGACAACGGGGAAAATGCTCGGATGCATGAGACGAACATGTATGCAAATGAAATGCACATGATGACATGATATGAAATGCATGAAATGCAAGCAAAGACCAAGCAACAACAATGAATAACTGGAGGACACTTGGCACATCGGTCTCGGGGCGTTACAACCAACTATCCTCGCCCGCACAAAAGCGGGTCATGAGTGTCATGAGGGCTGCCATGGATTTCGGATTTTCTTGGCCGAGGTGTATCGTCACAGATATTATGCTTAAATGCCGCTAAGGCCTCGACATTCGGACAGTCGACAATTTGGTTCTTTTTAGTTAGGAACCGAGTCCAGAATTTCCTGGCTGATTCTCCTGGCTGTTGGGTTATGTGACTCAAGTCATCGGCATATGGTGGTCGCACATAAGTGCCCTGGAAGTTGTCAAGGAATGCATCTTCCAAATTCAATGCCAATGGAGTTTGCCGGCAGGCTATTGAGCCAATGCCGAGCAGGCCCTTTGAGTTTTAATGGAAGGTACTTGATGTCATGTAGATCGTCACCGCGGGCCATGTGGGTATGGAGGAGGAAATCTTTGATCCATACCGCGAGGTCTGCTGTGCCATCATATGATTTGATATTCATGGTTTTAAAACCTTCTGGGAACTCGTGATCCATTACTTCATCAGTGAAGCATAGGGGGTGTGCGGCGCCTCTATGTCGGGCTATATCATGACGCAGTTCATATGAGTCTTGTCTGCTGTGTTCGGCCTGGCCGGATTTGCTTTTAGTGTATCCGGCATGACGGTCATCATGACGCATTGGGGCGCGCCCCCGTGATCCGTAGATCGGTCTTGTAAGTGCTGCTTTGTTTTCCAATATGTCTCGCAGGTCATGCGTGTTTCCCCGGGCCTTTGTGTTTTTAATTGACTGGCGACGGGGTGCGAGCTGGACTTCGGCCTGATATGCCGCTTTGTCTCGGCCACGAGGTGGTCGGTCAGCCGCTCATACGCTGGGAGCGTAGGCTTTAATGCTTCCTCCTCGAGTTGGGGTAGCAACCTGCGCTTTGGGTAACTTTTGGTTGGGCGTTCAAGTTCATATTCCTCGGCTGCCAGGACCTCGGTCCATCTATCCGCTAGCAGATCTTGGTTAGCTTGAAGCTGTTGTTGCTTTTTCTTCAGGCTTTTTGCTGTGGCTATAAGCCGGCGCTTGAAGCGCTCCTGTTCGGCAGGATCCTCAGGCACGATAAATTCATTGTCGCCGAGGCTCACCTCGCCTTCGGAGAGAGGCATGTAATTGTCATCCTCTGATTCTCCGTCTGCTGCCTATTCCTTAGGGATGGCTTGCCCATCCTCCCGCTCGAGGCCTGACTGGAGGGGATTGTATTCGTCTTCGACTCTATCCGCAGCGTTATTGTCTCTTGTGCCGGTATCGCCATTTTTGCTATGGCGGGGCTTAGAGCGGCGCCGTTGACGTTGATGCTTAGATTGCTTCTCGGAGGGATTATCCTCTGTTGCCTTATTGCCATCGCTTTCTTTGGGGGTGTCCACCATGTATATATCATATGATGAGGTGGCGGTCTAGCTCCCTATGGGCGGTGGTTCCTGCTCTTCTTCATCGTCGTCCATACCATCGATGTCTTCAGAGCCAAAATCAAGCATGTCGGTTAAGTCGTCGACAGTGGATATTAAGTGGGTGGTGGGTGGGGAATGAGTTTCTTCATCGTCCGCTTCCCACTCAAGCCGGACATAGTTCGGCAAAGGGTCTCCTGACAAGGAGAGAGATTTCAATGAGTTTAGCAAGTCGCCCAAGGGCGAGTGCTGAAAGATATCCGCGAAGGTGAACTCCATGATCGTGCCCAATCAGATTCGATAGGCACGGACGTGGGCGGTTCAGAGCCTGTGGCCGGGGATGAATCCAAGGGTCCGGCAACACATGTCTCATAGGGAGTGAAGTCAGTATTCGGCTCTATCGTTGCAGAGTGCGCGGCCTCCGTGGCGGGGTCTATCCACCCATCCTCGGACGGCACGATCCGTTCCGGATCGAAGGCCGGAGTAGCCATAGGTGTGATCTCCCGAACACTGTCCGATGGCAGAGCTAAGTCATGCTTGTCGAGACTGTGCAGCGCACCTGACATGGGCTCGAATCCGTCGAAGATCAAGTCTCCAGGGATGTCGACAGTTTAGTTTAAGCTTCCAAACCTGACCTGATGGCCAGGGGCGTAGCTCTCGATCTGCTCCAGATGGCCAAGCGAGTTGGCCCGCAGTACAAAGCCGCTGAATACGAAAATCTGTCTGGGGGAGAAAAACCTCACCCTGGATCGCATCGTTGCTGATGATCGAGGGAGCCATCAAGCCTTATGGTGACAACACAACGGAACTCTCAATGAAAGCACCAATGTTGGTGTCAAAACCGGTGGATCTCGGGTAGGGGGTCCCGAACTGTGCATCTAAGACGGATGGTAACAGGAGGCAGGGGACACAATGTTTACCCAGGTTCGGGCCCTCTCGATGGAGGTAATACCCTACATCCTGCTTGATTGATCTTGATGGTATGAGTATTACAAGAGTTGATCTACCACGAGATCGTATAGGCTAAACCCTAGAAGCTAGCCCATGATTCTGATTGTTGTTTTCCTACGGACTAAACCCTCTGGTTTATATAGACACCGGAGGGGGCTAGGGTTACACAGAGTCTGCTACAAGGGAGGAGATCTACATATCCGAATTGCCAAGCTTGCCTTCCACGCAAAGGAGAGTCCCACCCGGACACGGGACGAAGTCTTCAATCTTGTATCTTCATAGTACAACAGTCCGGCCAAAGTATATAGTCCGGCTGTCCGAGGACCCCCTAATCCAGGACTCCCTCACTTTGCCTGATCATCCTCTCAAGAAAAATGAAATACTTGATATCTTTTATAATGGACTAACTAATGCTTCTAGAGACCACCTGGATAGTTGTGTCGGTTGTGTTTTCAGGGAAAGAACTATTGATCAAGCTGAATTGCTATTGAATAATATGTTGAGTAATGATAATAATTGGACACTTCCTGAACCAACTCCTAAGCCAACTCCGAAGAAAAGGGGCATTCTATTACTTAGTCCTAAAGATATGCAAGAGGCAAAGAAATCTATGAAAGAAAAAGGTATTAAAGCTAAAGATGTTAAGAATTTACTGCCTATTGAAGAGATATATGGTCTTGATAACCCTACATAGGTAGTAAAGGTAAATTATCTCTATAGATTTGATAAGGGTGAAATCCAATCTACTAAGTTTTCTAGCCAATGGTTGGATGAGTTTGATAATTTTATTGTTAAACAAGAAGACTTCAATGCTTATGTTGGGAGACAATTGAAACATAATGCTTATATGATTGAACACTTGAGTGATTATATGTCTAGAGTTAAAGGTGAGCTTAAACTTATTAGTAAGCATGCTTCTATGGTTACCACTCAAGTAGAACAAGTGCTTAAAGCTCAGAATGATTTGCTCAACGAATTAAATAATAAGATAAAGGATAATGATGTTAGAGTTGTGACTAGAGGGGGTAGAATGACTCAGGAACCTTTGTATCCTGAGGGCCACCCTAAGAGAATTGAGCAAGATTCTCAGAGAACTAATGTTGATGCACCTAGTCCTTCTAAAAAAGAAGAAAAAGAAAACTAATAGGACTTTGCATGCTTCTAGTGAACTTGTTGTTGACACACCTGATTATCCCAATGATATTTCTATTTCTTATGCTGAAACACAATCTGGTAATGAACATGAAGCTAGTGATAATGGTAATGATGATGTTCATGTTGATGCTCAACCTAGCAATAACAATGATGTAGAAATTGAACTTGCTGTTGATCTTGATAACCCACAATCAAAGAATCAACGTTATGATAAGAGAGACTTCGTTGCTAGGAAGCACGGTAAAGAAAGAGAACCATGGGTTCAGAAACCCATGCCTTTTTCTCCTAACCCATCCAAGAAAAAGGATGATGAGGATTTTGAGTGCTTTGCTGAAATGATTAGACCTATCTTTTTGCGTATGCGTTTGACTGATATGCTTAAAATGAATCCTTATGCTAAGTATATGAAAGATATTGTTACAAATAAAAGAAAGATGCCGGAAGATGGAATTTCCACCATGCTTGCTAATTATACTTTTAAAGGTGGAATACCTAAGAAACTAGGAGATCTAGGAGTACCAACTATACCATGCTCCATTAAAAGAAACTATGTTAAAATTGCTTTATGTGATCTTGGAGCCGGTGTCAGTGTTATGCCTCTATCTTTATATTGTAGACTTGATTTGAATAAGTTGACACCTACTGAAATATCTTTGCAAATGGCTGATAAATCAACTGCTATACCTGTCGGTATTTGTGAGGATGTGCATGTTGTGGTTGCAAACATTACTATTTTAACGGACTTTGTTATTCTTGATATTCCCGAGGACGATAGTATGTCTATTATTCTTGGTAGACCCTTTTTGAATACTGTAGGGGCTGTTATTGATTGCAACAAAGGCAATTTCACTTTTCATGTTAATGGCAATGAGCATACGGTACACTTTCCGAGGAAACAAACTCAAGTCCATAGTATCAATTCTATTGGAAAAATTTCAACGATTACTATTGGAGGTTTTGAATTTCCTCTTCATACTGTCAAGAAGAAATATGATATTCTTATTGTTAGGGACGTTCATATCCCCGTTGAGGTAACTTAGTGTCATTCGAAAATTCTCCCGTTTCATGCAATTCGGAAAGAGTTTGTTAACAAGACCTGATCAACCTTATTAGTGGATTCCTTTTGATGAGCATGAGATGGATGAAGTTAGAAAGCACAACTCTCTGTACCCTCCTTTTACTTTCTGTTATTTAGATTAAATAAAGCAAAAATAGAATTTTTTTTGTCTATTTTCTAAATTATCCTTGCAATAAAAAATACCCCGAAAATAAAAGTTCTCCAAATGCCCTGAAAATTTTAGATGATTTTTTGTAGAATATTTAAGAATTATTGGCACTGAGAACACACCAGGGGGCCACACCACCTGGCCACGAGGGTCCAGGGTGCGCCCACCCCCTGGGGCACACCGAGAACGTATCCTGTGCAACCACGAGACTGGTGTAACGAGTGCTCCGACCGATTCTGCGCCATTGGATGGAAAACTGATGGCACAGATTTATCACGTGAAGGGGTGCTGGTACGTTTTACATCTTGGGCCTTGCAGAATCATTGAAGTCTAAATAGTCCTCAACACACCTCTCTTCTCTTTCCTTTTGGTTCTACTCTCTCTGTAGTCTGCTTTCTCGTCTGTACCATGCCGTCAGCTGCGACCTAGGGTTAGGGGGATTTTCTCCGTTGCCTCTCATCCCTCCTGTGTACATCATCCCAAACCACTTTTTTGTCTGTACCCTTTGCAACACCACTAAAGTAGTATGGTTGCCATCTTTCATTCCATAGTAGATGAACATCATTTACATAAGTCACAGGCTCAAAACCGAGAATGTTTATGAGCTGCTTGGATCCCGTCAAAGGAAGCACCTCAAGTCAGGACGGATCGACTCATTTTTCAGGTGAATAGAAAGAGTGGACAGGAGTTATATAAATCTGCAGTTGTTGTTGTTTCTCTTTCTTTTGCAAGGGATGCTTTAACTATTATTGTGAATCCAGGAATCTGCAGTATGGTTGTTCTGTGGAAAAGAATGACATTTCCCAGATTTGATTATTTATATGATAGAATTAAGAAACGGTTTTGTATGAGAGTATTTACAATTCATATGTAGTGTCATACTCTCTGGAGAAGTTGCACCAAGGCTTCAAGATGTAATGAAGTAGTTTCACTGAGTTTACTGAAATTAGGATATGATAGTAAAAGCTCCAAAAAAATTGACATGGCCACTGTCATATACACATTTGGAAACAGTGTGTACATATATGTAGAATAAAACCACAATTGCTCAAACAGTGTAATTTCTCAGATGCGAGCACAGGCGCAAGCATCAGACTTAGTTCAGAAACAGTTGGAAAAATAGTGATAACCACAGGTTGGCCAAAGTACAAGCAGAATCATCAGCCAAAATAAATGTCGTCCGACAGTCACACTTGAAAGATCGAGCATTAGCGCAGATGGGAAATCACAACATGGTTCCTTCTGGATGACATAGGGCCTCAAACTCGTTTGCACATCCTGTTAAGAAGCATCTACTCCAATCAATATCTACAATTACAGTTCACACGGTACTACAAATACATGTATCAGGAATTGGTAAGATGACTCCAGGACATGTACGCTAGATCAATATTGTTGATTCTAAAAGTGTTGTTAGAACATGGATTGCAACAAGAAAAAAAGCATGAATAAGATGAACTAGAAATGCTATGAGAAAATTCAATTGGATATCAAGTGCAGTTTAATTTTAAGATCAACAAAGTGAACCAGAAGAAAACACAGTAGATATAATCTATCTCCAGGCACGTCCGCTAACTCCTTGTTAACCATTCTTTCACATGCAATTCATAACATTCATGCACAAAACTTACTTTAAAGCTTCCAGGACATATAGATACTCTTTACAAATCAAGGATGGGAACAACGAGCACATATCTTTTCCTAATTACTAGTCCAATAAAAGTTGCAATTGGGGGAAATTGACAAAAGGAAAGAAACATAGTGCATGGATAATCAAATAGTAGTCATACCCCCAGAAGGATGAAGCCAAGTGTTGAGATGATTAGATGATTATGCATCATAACATAGTATTCAAGCCTGAATTTTAGATAATTTCATAAGGAGCATAGTCCTGCATGCAAAAGTAAAAAAGATCGTCAATAGAATTTCAGAGACAAAAAGTACCAACTATCAAGGGAGTACTCGTAAGGAATAATACATTAATACTTAATGGGATTGGATTTGTAAATGTTGGATTTAAGCTGGGAAATGATGGCATGGGCTAGAATTAACCAAAGCTAAAAAAAAGTTGCAGTTGGTTCGTGTAGGCATAAACAGAAGGAAAAATCATGTAAAGTACAGAGGTGCGGCAAATAAAACAAATGACACAGCTCGATCACATAAAAAATAGTTCTAGTAAGTCTAGTATGTATGAACTATGAAGCAGATCTTAAAACTTGTTAAACAATTTTTCTTCTGGGGAATTAACTACAGTAGAACAAAGCAAAGCTTGCAGCAATGAAAGATATGTTCAGCAAATTTGATTTGGCTATTCTACTAATGTTTCACTTGTAGAAGTACCACATTACCAGAGCATAGCTCTGGAAGATTCGGTCTTATCGTCCTGTTGGCAGGGTGTGCTATTTCTTTTATCTAATGATGAAGTAATCGCCCCATTCTGCAAGAAACACACCAATGTCATGGTTAGTGCAGAGTTGTGGGCGCGGACGAAAGAAAGGAATGAGTGTGCACATAATTTTCGCACACAAGAACCAGAGGCAAATGTGATCGAAAAATTTCACGAGCACGCCAATGAATATTCACATAAAAACATGTGGTAATAGGAACAATAAGATCCAACTAGATTTGGGGAACTGATGGCCCTAAACTGACAACAAATTTGAGCAACCAGCAAGCAGTAGCACACCTATCTGTGTTCCGCCTACTACCACTGAGTTCGAACCGATGACTGTGATTTCTTCATACAAAAGTACTAACTACCATGTGGAAACGTTTATAAATATGAATTGGGGGGGGGGATACGATTAGATTGAAAGAACAGTTATACTCATGGATAAGGGAAGAAGAGAACATACCCTTCATAGTTGAATCGCGGAAGACCGTCAACTCATGTACCTCTATAGAATCGACGCCCCGGACGACGACATCGGACATCGACGAGCCATCGCTGCCAAATAAATCAATGCGCACAGTCGATTTAGAGGAACACAGGGCGAGATTAAGCTTCTATGTCGTAGATCCTTACCCAGGTACATGAGAGGGAGGAGAGAGAGATGACACCGAGCACATTTTTCCAACCCTAGCTCCCACCTGCTCCCATGGATTACGGCGGCACTGGAGAGAAGAGAAGGCAGAGGGAGGGAGACGATGAGAGAGAGGACGAGTACAGAATTCTGAGCCACTTTAAGGTTAAATCTGCAAAAGTACCAGCAGCTCCCCTCGCAGATGCATACTGTCCCTTGGTTCCGCATCCAGTGGCGCAGAATCTTTCGGAGCACCCGTTACACCAGTCTCGTCGTTGCACAAGATACATTCTCGGGGCACACCCCCTGCCTCGTGGACCCCATGTGGGCCCCCTCCACTTATTCCAGCACCACACACTTCGTCTTCTTCCAAAAAAAATCCTCCCATAGCTCAAACCTATGTTCTAGCTCATCTTGCTGCCATTTTCGATCTCCTAGCTCAAAGCTCCACTCACAAAATTGCTTTGGGAGATTGTTCTTAGGTATGTGACTCTTCCAATGGTCCAATTAGTTTTTGTTCTAGTGCTTTATTTATTGAAAAATTTTGCTGCTTAGGTGACCCTGTTCTTGAGCTTGCATGTCAAATTTATGTGGTCAAAAGTAGTTTTAATGCATGATATGGCCTCTAGGCACTTGCGGGAGTAGTTGCTATCAATCTTGTTGAGTTTGGTTCACTTTTATTTTGAGTCACTAAAAATTTCAGAAATTTTACAGAGAAAGAAAATGATGAAGAGATTGTATAAGGGCTCTTCGAGCCGAAGCTCGAAGGACAAGAAAAGTGAAGAGAATAAGAAGCCCAAATATAATCTCCCTCGCACTGCGGAGGTTCGGCCGTGCGAATGGCCTTGTGATGAGTTCTTGAGAGCACCCGAAATTTATGAGGACTTCTATTATTTGGCCGAGAATGCAGGCCTCATCGACTTCCTCTGCGACCAGCATGAATAGTATCTTCTCCTCACTAATATTTTCATGCAATTTTTTACTTTCATGCTAAGAAATCACCACCTTCAATGGAATTTCACTTATATGATGAGGTTAAGGAGATGTCACTATATGATTTTTGTCGGGTCTGTAAGATGCCCTTTGCAGGCAGCATAGAAGAACCACATCGTAATGACGTGGAGGGGTTTATTCATACAATTGCTGTAGGGGAAAAAAGGAAAGTTTCCGATGAAAGAATTACTAGCATACATTTTCCTGTTCTACGTTACTTTGCAAAATTTGCTAGTAGATGCTTAATTGGTCGCGGGAACAGTGGAAATCTCAGTGCTCCTGATATTTTTATTTTGCACCATGCTTTGTTTCGTGATACCACTTTTAGTTTAGGAGCTATTGTTGCTAAACGATTAAATCTGAACCATACAAAGGGCCCCATCTTTGGAGGCATCTTTGCTTCGCGCCTTGCTACACACTTTAGGATACCCATTAGGCATTATGATAAATAGGAAAAGTTGTTTCCCCCTATTTTTCTAGATTATAAGAGTATGGTATCACATGATTTTATTGTTAAAGATAAGAAGAAGACGCTTAAGTATAAATTGATATTTGATAAAAAAATATTGTGAGATTATTACCTTGCCTGTGCCCTCTTTGTTTAACATATTTTTAGGCACATACCTCATTTTGCCAGAGGCCGTTTATGCATACTGGAGCCCGACACCAGCTCCAGAGCCTGAGCTGGAGCCATCCCTTGACCCTTATAGACAGTCTGTGTATCATTGGGAACCGGAGGAGATCGCCAACCAGTGGCACCCAAAGGACACTCCTCCGTACACCGGAGAGGGCAAATTTGAGCCATGGCCCTAGACCAACTTAGGCCAAAAGCCTAAGCTTGGGGGAGTACGTATTTCTCACGGACATTACATTCATGTTGACACACTCATTCCAGTTGTCGGTGCTCATACTTTTTCATTGTACTATCCATGCTAGTTTATTTTCTTTTCTAGCATTCTTCTTGTGTGTTTGAAAAACCTTAAGAAAAACCAAAAAAAATTATTAGTTGTAGCTTTTAGCTATTTTACTTTCCATGCTTGTAGTAGTAATAATTAAAAGAAAACCCAAAAAGATTTCTCATTCTTCTTTTGCTTGTTGGGAGCTTTCCAGTGTAAATAGTTTTGTTTCTTTTCTTTTCTTTGGGGGTCAAGAGGAGAAGACCATGATGAAAATGTTGAGTGGCTCTCATATGCATTATTGTTGATCTAACCAAGAGCCCATATTACCTTGTCTTCTCCCTTGTATTGAATGCTTGCAGATTCCAGCGTAGTCCAATGCATGTGCACTATTATTATTATCCACACCGTTCGATCGTGCAGGTGAAAGGCAATAATGACGATATATGATGGACTGATTGAGATGAGAGAAGCTGGTATGAACTCGACCTATCTTGTTTTTGTAAATATGATTAGTTCATCGTTCCTGATTCAGCCTATTATGAATGAAACATGTTTGCAATGACAATTAGAGATTATAGTTGCTCATTCCATGCTTAATTAGCTAGGAGTTTATAATAGTTTACCTTGTGTGCCAACATGCTATTAAAATGGTTGTGATGTGGTATGATAGGGTGGTATCCTCCTTCGAATGATTCGAGTGGCTTGACTTGGCACATGTTCACGCATGTAGTTGAAACAAAATCAACATAGCCTCCATGATATTTATGTTCATGGTGAATTATATCCTACTCATGCTTGCACTCAGTGTTGATTAATTTTAATGCATGTTCATGACTGTTGTCGCTCTCTAGTTGGTCGCTTCCCAGTCTCTTTCTAGCCTTCACTTGTACTAAGCGGGAATACTGCTTGTGCATCCACTTCCATAAACCCCAAAAGTTATTCCATATGAGTCCACCATACCTTCCTATATGTGGTATCTACCTGCCGTTCCAAGTAAATTTGTATGTGCCAAACTCTAAACCTTCAAATGAAATTCTGTTTTGTATGCTCAGATAGCTCATGTATCAACTAGGGCTGTCTACATCTCCATGCTAGGTGGGTTATTGTCATGAGGAGTGGACTCCGCTCCTCATTCACGAGAAAATGGCTGGTAACCAGGATGCCCAGTCCCATGCTTAAATTAAAATAATTGCAAACAAAACTCCCCCATGATTGTTGTTAGTTGGAGGCACCCGTTGTTTTGGACAAGCCATGGATTGATGTTTGTTGGTGGTGGGGGAGTGTAAACTTTACCATTCTGTTCGGGAACCGCCTATAATGTGTGTAGCATGGAAGATATCGAGATCTCTCGGTTGTTATGTTGACAATGAAAGTATACCACTCAAAATATTATTTATCCTTATTTCAAAAATTGAGCTCTAGCACCTCTACAAATCCCCGCTTCCGTCTGCGAAGGGCCTATCTATTTACTTTTATGTTGAGTCATCATCCTCTTATTAAAAAGCACCAGTTGGAGAGCACTGTTGTCTTGTGCATGCATTACTATTAATTCATTGAGTATGACTGTGACTGGATCTCTTTTACCATGAATTACAATGTTTAGTCAGTCCTTGATCTTCAGAGGTGCTCTGCATTTATGTTTTGCAGTCTCAGAAAGGGCTAGCGAGACATCATCTTTTTATATCATATTATGATTGTTTTGAGAAAGTGTTGTCATCCGAGATTTATTATTATTTCTCGCTAGTCGATTATGCCATCGATATGAGTAAACATGAGACCTAAATGTTATTGTGAATATGGTTAGTTCATAATCTTTGCTGAAAACTAGAATGCTGGCTTTACATATTTGCAACAACAAGATCAAACGGAGTTTGTAAAAGTTTTTCTTTATCACTTTCAGTTTGTCAAAAGAATTGCTTGAGGACAAGCAAAGGTTTAAGCTTGGGGGAGTTGATACGTCTCCATCATATCTACTTTTCCAAACACTTTTGACCTTGTTTTGGACTCTAACTTGCATGATTTGAATGGAACCAACCCGGACTGACGCCGTTTTCAGCAGAATTGCTATGGTGTTATTTTTTGTGCAGAAACAAAAGTTCTCGGAATGACCTAAAAATTCCCGGAGAATATTTTTGGAATTTATAAAAAGTACTGGCGAAAGAATCAACACCACGGGTTCCACACCCTGTCCACGAGGGTGCAGGGCATGCCCCCTGCCTCGTGGGCCCCCTGAGGTTCCACCGACCTCAACTCCAACTCTATATATTCACGTTCGGGAGAAAAAAATTAGAAAGAAGGATTCATCGCTTTTTACGATACGGAGCCGCCACAAACCCTAATTTCTCTCGGGAGGGCTAATCTGGAGTCCGTTCGGGGCTCCGTAGAGGGGAATCTGTCGCCATCATCATCATTAACCTTCCTCCATCACCAATTTCATGATGCTCGCCGATGTGCGTGAGTAATTCCATCGTAGGCTTGTTGCACGGTGATGGGTTGGATGAGATTTATCATGTAATCGAGTTAGTTTTGTTAGGGTTTGATCCCTAGTATCCATTATGTTCTGAGATTGCTGTTGCTATGACTTTGCTATGCTTAATGCTTGTCACTAGGGCCCGAGTGCCATGATTTCAGATCCGAACCTATTATGTTTTCATGAATATATGTGAGTTCTTGATCCTATCTTGCAAGTCAATAGTCACCTACTATGTGTTATGATCCGGTAACCCCGAAGTGTCAATAATCGGGACCACTCAAGGTGATGACCGTAGTTTGAGGAGTTCATGTATTCACTAAGTGTTAATGCTTTGGTCAGGTACTGTATTAAAAGGAGGCCTTAATATCCCTTCGTTTCCAATAGGAGCCCGCTGCCACGGGAGGGTAGGACAAAATATGGCATGCAAGTTATTTTCCATAAGCACGTATGAATATATTTGGAATACATGCCTACATTACATTAGTGAACTGGAGCTAGTTCTGTGTCACTCTAAGTTATAACTGTTACATGAGGAATCGCATCCGACATAATTATCCATCACTGATCCATTTCCTATGAGATTTTCACATATTGATCTTTGCTTAGTTACTTTTCCGTTGCCACTGCTACAATCACTACAAAACTATCAACCGCGTTAATATAACGCTTCCGCTTTCGGTCTACGAGGGCATGTGGACACACTCTCCCCTTCTTGTTTCTATGCATCTCCTAGATAGATCTTGCATGATCGTAGGAATTTTTTTGAAATTGCATGCTACGTTCCCCAACATGAAATCCTTCCTACTTGACATGCATATGGACACAAACGAAACTTGGGTGCTATCTCACCAAGATACTCTATGCCTCATTAGGTACGAAGAGGAACACCACCAAGCAGCTAAGGAGGACCACCAAGCCCAAGGAGAAGCACCCCAAGTCGCCAAGGACGAAGAAGGTGTCCCCAAGAATCTGGACAGAAGGTCCCAGGCGACCCCGTGCGCACGGGCCCCCGAGACTCCGTGCCCACGAACTACACAGGGAGCTACGGCTGTAGCACCCCATGCGCACGGGCCCAACTTACCCCGTGCGCACGGGTGTAGGATGGAAAGTATGTCTAGAGGGGGTGCTTAGACTACTTGACCAAATAAAAATCTAGCCTTTTCCCAATTTTAAGTTTGGGCAGATTTTTAGCAACTTAACACAAGTCAAGTAATCAACCTACACATGCAGTTCTAAGAGTATAGTAGTGGAATGCAAATCATTGCATATGAAGATAAAGGGGAGGAGTTTGGAGGGAGCAAACACAATGTAGACACGAAGATTTTTGGCGTGGTTCCCATAGGTGGTGCTATTGTACATCCATGTTGATGGAGACTTCAACCCATGAAGGGTAACGGTTGCGCGAGTCCACGGAGGGATCCACCCACGAAGGGTCCACAAAGAAGCAACCTTGTCTATCCAACCATGGCCATCCCCCACGAAGGACTTACCTCACTTGGGTAGATCTTCACGAAGTAGGCGATCTCCATGCCCTTACAAACTCCTTGGTTCAACTCCACAATCTTGATGGAGGCTCCCAAGTGACACCTAACCAATCTAGGAGACACCACTCTCCAAAAGGTAATAGATGGTGTGTTGATGATGAACTCCTTGCTCTTGTGCTCCAAATGATAGTCTCCCCAACACTCAACTCTCTCTCATAGATTTGGATTTGGTGGAAAGATGATTTGAGTGGAAAGCAACTTGTGGAAGGCCAGAGATCAAGATTCTTGTGGTTGGATTGGAATATCTTGGTCTCAACACATGAGTAGGTGGTTCTCTCTCAGAAAATGAATGCTGGAAGTGTAGGCACGTTCTGGTGGCTCTCTCTCTCAAATGGAGAGGGGGTGAAGGGGTATATATAGCCTCCACACAAAATCTAACCGTTACACACAATTTACCAAACTCGGTGGGACCGAATAGTGAAACTCGGTGAGACCGACTTGGTTCAAAATGTGAATGTTAGGCTTTTCGGTGGGACCGACAATACCAACTCGATGAGACCGATGCGCTAGGGTTAGGGCGAAACCTCATCTCGGCGAGACCGATCACATGAACTCAGTGAGACCAATTTCAGTAATAAGCAAACACTACTAGGGAAAACCTTATACACAGATAGCAGTAGCGAGGTTTAAAAACAAACGCTACTGCTAATTAGCAGTAGCGAGCTTTAGAAGACCGCGCTACTAATAGCCCAGTAGCAGTAGCGCTCTAGGTGAAACGAGTGCTACTACTACAATTGCCACGGTGTTGGCTCCTGGCTATATATAGTAGTAGCACCCTTCTCCTGGATGCGCTACTACTAAAGTACTTAGTAGTAGCGTTTTTCTTTAAAACTCGCTGCTGCTAAGTATCATCCCCTCTTGCAACTAATTAAGTTTAGTCCCATACTGCTAAGCAAACAAGGTGTTTACCACCTTAAATATGTTACTGTTCAAACTATCTCGAGCACTTGGTCTTCATTGAACTATATGTGTAGGATTTGTGGCTGCAATATGAATCTTCACCTGTGCCTATACATATACGGTGAGGATTCATGTTGACTATTTAGATTCTACACAAAAAGATCAATGATGACCAATGTATATTTTTGATGTTTTTACATGCTTAGCCTTAGCAGTAGCGTTTTTTCAGGACAAAGCGCTACTGATATTGGGCTTAGCAGTAGCGCGCTCCCTGTACTCGCACTACTGCTACAGCAATACAAAACACGCGACCCGTCCCCCTGCATGCTCATCTCTCAATCACCCCCTCCACCCGAAGCCGGCAACTGCGGTTAGGGTTTCTCCTCCGCCATCGTGCGCCACCGCCGCTGCAAGTAATGCTCCTCCCCCTCTCCCCGCCCCTTTGCTGCTCCTCAACCCTCTCGCCGTCCACTCTGTTGTCTCTCTAGAGCTCTGGTCTGGTGCCTTTGGCCGACCGCCCTCGATCCCCTCGCCGGCCTCTATCGTTGCCCCCTCTCATAGGAAAGTCATCGGCCTTCCCCTCGTCAGCACCCCCGACCGAGGTCACCATGCCACCCCCCCTCTTCGTCAGCACCCCCCGAGGGCTACCCTACCTAGATGCAGCGAGGTCTTACGAATTTCATATGGGTAACTAGATGCTTTTGTTTTTCTATGATAAGTTAATTTTTGCAAAATGTAGGTGCCAATTTAGTTGAAATGCTTTGGTAGGTGGTACAAGTATGTAGTTTGCAAGTGCTAAGTTAATCCCAATTAAATTTGCCACTTGTTTTTTTAATCAGTTATCTTAGGCAATAGGGGCCAAATTAGATGAAATGTGTCTTGTAGGTGGTACCTTGATTTGGTAGATAACTTATTACAGATCTTAGGATTATACCTTTGGTAGGGGCCAAATTGTTTTTTCGGCAATAGGTGCCACTGAAATGCTTTCGTAGGTGATACCTTGTCATCTTATATGTTACTAGATCTTAGGATTATAATTGTCCATCAAATTGCTTCTCGCGGAAGAATCTCTTCATCTAGAGATATTCTAGAAGGTGTTAGTAAGCTAATTGAGAACTTGTTGGCTGTGAGTCTGTTTGGCTGATTTGGCATTTGCCTGCTAGTTGTTGGTCATATTATAGAAGGTGTTAGTAAGTTAATTGAGAGCTTGTTGTTTACTTTTTGGGATCGGGTTCCACTATGAAAATATAACTGAAGAAGAACCAAAAATATCACATGTTACTGTTTTTCTTTCCTGTGAAGTGGATTGTTAATCCTTGGCTCATATTGCTTTAGGAAAATGGCGCCACCACCACCACCACCATGTCAACTGTGCAAGTCAAGGTGCGCCAGCAGCCTTGCAACTGGCAAGCTATTCTGCATCTACTTCCAGCCGAGTTTTCGTCATGCGGCGGTAAGAAATTGTATGAAATGTAACAACTATTTTATTTTTAGTGTTGGCATTACTACATGTGTCATTTTGCTTTTTTACACAGATCGTCCCATGCAATGTGAGGTTGAAATTCAACAAGCTGACAGGAGACACTGTGACATTTGAGGCTCCTGGGGGGCCATACACTATGGAGGTCGAGAAAGGACGCAATATGTCACAGATTGGAGGAGATGGATGGGCCCGTTTCCTCTACCGCATGCGTCTTACTGGTGGTGAGTTGATCAGCTTCTCCTTCAGAGCAGAAAGACCCAAGCTGGCTGCCATTTATATCAACCTGGTGGAAGATGATGAAGATGATGAGGATAATGAGGACCTACTCGATGAAGATGATGAGGACCCACTTGACGAAGCCATCGTATCTCAAAGAATGAGGATGAGCGAGGAGGAGGCGTGCAACCTATGGGACATAATTCCGCCCCATGATGACTTTGTTGGGGCACCATTCATGACCCGCTTGACAAGTACCATGGTCGATCGGCATGTTATGGTATGTTATACTTACAAATGCAAATTACCGATGATATGCTTAGTTTAGAGTCCAATGATATGCTGTGTGGAATCTAGTCGAGGATATGCTTTAGTGTAGAGTCTGATCACATGCTTATTAGTGTAGAATCCAATGAACTATTAATATTGTAGACAATACATATATACTTATTAGTAGAATTCATGCTTAGTACAAATGTGTAGTACTGTGTCTTTTGATAGTGTAGAAATATATACTTAATAGAAATATATTTGCAAAAGTATGTGCGAGGCTATTTATTAATTGATATCTTTTCTTATTCAGAAATTGCCAAAGAGCCTATCTGTGAGTTGTGGTATCGAGCCTGATGAAGAAGGCTCAGCTGGACTACGCCTTACCACAAGGGGCTCTGTCACCACCTGTACTTACCGCATGGACACGGACGGTCACACACACTTAAACTCGGTTGGGTGGAAGAGATTCCTCGTTGGCAAGAATCTTCGTGTTGGATAGGCCATCCTAATTACTATCAGGAACACCCACCGCCCAGGCTTGCGGATGATGATCGTTGTTGATATCATCTAGAACTACATATGTGTGTGCGGCTATATCATCTAGAACTACATATGATGATCGTCATCGATATCATCTAGAACTACATATGATGATCGTCGTCGATATCACCTTGTACTGCTTGAGGATGCATGTTGACTATATATGAAATTTTTATCTAGTACTCCCTCCGTTCCAAATATCTTGTCGTGGTTTTAGTTCAAATTTGAACTAAAACCACGACGAGTAATTTGGAATGGAGGGAATACTACCCAATACCTATAATGCTTTATGAAATTGATATCTAGTAGCACCTAGTATCTGGAAATTGCAGTTTACTGAAACTGAAACGGGGTAGGAAGCGGGGGAAAATGATGAAAGATATAATAGTAGCGCGTGGCTAGGAAAGCGCTACAGCTAACTAATACTAGCGCATACTGGAAAAGCCCTGTTGTTATAGTCAGTATTCGTAGCGCGGGTACAGACCGCACTACTACTAATAGTTAGCTGTAGCGCCATAGTAGTAGCGTGGCTGCCCATGCTGCTAATAGCCTCAAAACCCGCGCTACTACTAGGGTTTTCCCTAGTAGTGAAACCAGGACTTGGCCAGGCAAACTCGGTGGGACAGATCGCTCATTTCAGTGAGACCCAAATGTTATGAAAAGGAAATAGAGAGTTTGCATTGCCAACTCAGTGGGACCGATCGCTCATCTCGGTTAGACCGAAACATTACGAAGGGAAACAGAGAGTTTGCAATCCCATCTTGGTGTGACCGAGATCCCTATCGGTAAGACCGAACTGATTAGGGTTTCTGGCAGTGGCTATGTCAAGTGAACTCGGTGGCGCCGGATAGATCAAATCGGTGGGGCCAATTTTGACTTCAGGTTTAGGACATATGTGGAAATGAGAAAGTGGTTGAGGGATTTTGGAGCATATCACTGAGCATTTTGAGCAAGCAAGCCATTAAGCAACACCTCATCCCCTTTTAATAGTATTGGCTTTTCCTATGGACTCAATGTGATCTTGGATCACTAAAATGAAAATGTAGAGTCTTGAGCTTTTGGCAATATGTGTCCTTATCATTTTGAGGGGTCCACATGTCCAGTCCATGCCATACCAATCATTGAACTTTCTGAAAAGATTATCTTGAAAGAATATTAGTTCAATGAGCTATATGTTAAGAATTACCAAAACCACCTAGGGATTAGTTGCACTTTCAATCTCCCCCTTTTTGGTAATTGATGACAACATATAGATCAAAGCTTCGACAAATGATAATAAGAATGAAATACATAGTCGCTTTGAGAAGTATGTGATAAGCAAGAGCTCCCCCTAAATTTGTGCATTATTTATGATCGCTTTTGAATGCAAATACACAATCGATTAGGATCATGGGTTACTCTTCAATGTCACATACATCTTGGTGGAGCGCTCAAAATGATAGACCATACATAACATGCACTCATCACCAAGACAAATATGATAGATCATGCACAAGATATAAGAGATATCATCATTCAAGCATAGCATAATAAAGAAAAGTATGGTCCACCACATGATCATAGAAGTATCTCACACACACAAGTAGAGTATCAACCAAACAAGCAAGCAAATAAAGTAGCAACAAAGGCAAAAAGAAGCAAAACACACACTCTCTCGAAGCCTATGATCTATACACTTTCTCCCCCTTTGGAAACAAGTTACCAAAAAGCTAAAAAATGCATAGTGCTATACGACACTCTTAGCAAGATCTCCGGGAGCTCCGGAGTGCTGAGATGCGTGGAGAGAATAGCATCTGCGAAGACTTCTGCTGATGTTTGAGGAGCTGGAGGGGTTGCGACTGGAGGGGTAACTGAAGTTGTGGATGCAAGAGCTGAAGTTGTGGCCCTAAAGTCAATTACCGACACTGTTGCAGACCTCTGACTTCTAGGCACCCTCTGATAAGCATATGTGGTTTTCCTATCACTCCTGTCCTCAAGCTCTTCTTGTATCTTCTCCACTGAAGTTTGAATCTCAGTGACTTTGACATCCAAGTCATGTAGCTTTGTCTCAAAAATCCTTTCAAGGCTCTCTTGATTTCGAGTCAGGGTATCTAGTCCTTTCTCTATTCTCACATTGGCCTCAAGCAGATAGGTGAGCTGGTCCTGCTTGGTCTTGAGATTGACTATAGATGGATCTGGAATCTTTGAAGATTTTTCAGCCCGTGCCTTCTCTCTCTTCTCTTGAGCCTGTACAGAAGTTGGATGTGAAGGATCCATCACAACTGTGTTATCCTCAAAATCAGGCCTCAAGGGAAGGTGCTCTCTGTCCAACAAATATGTGCATGTGCACATATTTGAATTTATGAGCATCTGAATGTGTGGAGCATAGCCACATGATCTCTTCTAATCTGCTGCATTTCTCTTGATAATCTCAACAATCAAACTCATCACTTTAAATTTTTGTGGCACATCAAACATCTGAAGCAAGTTGATGGAGTGGCCTCTGATCATCCTGTGATCTCCTGACTTGGGCAACAAAGTGTACCTCAATATAGTGTTCATGGTGGCCAAACCAGACAACAAGTAATATACTGAGCCTAGCTTGTGTGTCTCCAAGGCCTTGTCAGGTATCTCCTTGTACATATTGGCCATGGAGTTGTGATCTTTTCTAGGTTTGGCATACACATTAGTATCATCATCTGCTTCTGCTGGAGCATTTATCAGCTTTGCCCAGTTAGCAATGGAAGATTGGTACCTTGTACCCTTAGTCATCCAGATAATCTTGCCATCTGGGTAAAAGTGAGCTGCGGAGTAAAACTACATGATCAGCTCATCATTCCATTTTGTTAGCTTCTGACCCACAAAAGCATCAACTCCATTCATCCTGAAGCTCTCATGCACTCTAGGGAAATGATCTTCATTGCTGTCAATGTACTTGCAATCTACCCATTTCATGTCACAAACGATGGGCTTCTTGTCTAGGAGGACAATCTCATAGAAATCTTGCTATTCCTTAGTATGAAACCTGTAGTCTGCAACAGTCCTTCTTCTTGTGGCATATGGGTATGTCTACCTCCATAGCCTGAGACCTGCATCCTTCTTATCTTCATGTTCTCAGCATGGTCAGGAATCTTGTGTATCATCATGGTTAGGATTCTTGGGCTTCAATTTTCTAAGCACTTGGGCTTCCTCTTCTTATTCCACTTCAGGCAATGGGCCCTTGTTCTTCTCAGCAGCAGGGATGTTCCTAGTTGATCTCTTGGGTGCTGCAGGTGTCGGTGTCAAAACCGGCCGATCTCAGGTAGGGGGTACCGAACTGTGCGTCTGAGGATCGAAGGTAACAAGGGACAGGGGGAACAGGATGTTTACCCATGTTCGGGCCCTCTTAATGGAGGTAAAACCCTACATCCTGCTTGATTGTATTTGATAAGTATAGGGGTTACAAGAGTTGATCTACCTCGAGATTGTAATGGCTAAACCCTAGCTGTATAGCCTCTATGGATTCTGATAGCCTCTACGGACTAAACCCTTCAGTTTATATACATGCCGGAGGGGCCTAGGGTTGTACAGAGTCGGTTTGTAGAGGAAGGAGATTACATATACGTACACCAATCTTGCCATCCACGCATAAGAGAGTCCTACTCAGACATGGGGGAAGGTCTTCTGCCTTGTATCTTCACGGTCCATCAGTCCGACCCATATCACATAGCTTGGACACCCAAGGACCCCCTAATCCAGGACTCCCTCAATAGCCCCTAAACCAGTCTTCAATAACGATATGTTTGACACGCGTATTGTCTTCGGCATAGCAAGGCGGGTTCCTCCTCCTGAGTACTTCAAAGCAATCTTCTAAATAAAAGAACTGTATCCGGCTCTGTATAATCGTGGCAACCCTTGGCCACAAAGGTAAGATACCAAATAAAACAGTGTCTTTTCACTGGCAACTTTTTCGGCGAAACATCACGTCTGGCCTCTTAACATTACGAACCGTTTTTACACCTCCTGCTTCGCATTTTGAGGCACAGCCTCCATTGACACATCTTGTCAAAACAGAGATCGTGTCCGCCCTTTATGGGATCCTCATCAATACGGTTTTGGGTAATCCAACCGTGCCATTCACACGACCCCTCGGGAATAGGCGAGTTTTAAGACTTTGAAGGGGGGCATTTGATATTCACAGCCTATATAAGAGGATAAAGATTCCCTTATTTTCCCCACGCCTTCTTCCTTCTCCTGTTTTCCCATCTTTGAGCTCCAGCACCCAAACTTCAATCTGTCCCACAGCCACCAGCCTCTCCAGCCATGTCTGGATCCGGTTCAAAGGGCAAGTGGGAGGTCTCCTCCATCACCGAGGATGTCAAGGAGCTCCAGGAGGCGAGGTATCTATCTGCAGAAATCGCGCATAGGCTCCCTGCCAAGGACCAAGTCATCCCCACTCCGGAGCCCGGCGAAAGAGTTGTATTCATCCCCCACTTCCTCCACAGGCTAGGGTTTCCCCTCCACCCCTTTTGTTCGGGGCCTCATGTTCTACTACGGGCTAGATTTCCATCATCTAGCCCCGAATTCTTTCCTTCACATATCGGCGTTCATCGTCGTGTGTGAGGCTCTACTCCGCATCCCCCACACTTCGGCCTATGGCTCAAGGTCTTCAATGTGAAGTTGAAGGTGGTCGACGGGCAGCATGCAGACTGCGGCGACGCCATGGCGAGAAAACTCCCCAACACTGTTTGGCCTAAGGGGGCCTTCATGGAGACTGTAAAGGTGTGGCAGCAGGAGTGGTTCTACATCACTGAACCCCGTGACGCCAAGTGGGCGGCCACACCTGAGTTCAGATCCGGGCCCCCTATGCGGATCACCTCATGGACCGCTAAGGGTTTGGACTGGGGATCCACAGCAGAAGTGTTGATGCTGCAAAAGCGCATCTCAAACATGATAAGTAAGGACACCAGTCTCACTAACGTGATTCAGGTGATGTTCTTCCACCGGATTCTTCCCTGTCAACTCCGGCCTCTCACATGTGGGAGTTCAATCCAAAAGATCCTCGGACCTTGAAGCACTTCTTCGGCATAATGCATGAAGACATCTGGAAGCTGTTGTTCAAGGCCCAAAAACCGTGGCCGAAGGAGACTGAAGACATCGGTCTCGACAGTGAGAATCCGACCACACCGGTAAGTATGATTTTCCCAAATATATATTCGGTCATAAGTTCCTCAACATAATGAGTTTTTGTCTTTTGTATAGGGCTGGATAGCAAAGGCAGAGCAGATCAAGTGTCCGGCCCTGCTGCCTGAAGACCCGGCCGAACTCCGACTGACGAAGATGCTGGTCTCGGTGCCCTATTAGACGCTGGAGAAGAAGGTCAAGAAGAAGAAGGGCAAGGAAGCCAAGGGCGGCCTTGGCCACAAGGGTCCTTCGGACGCAATGTCCAGAGAGACCGAAATCCCCTCCTCCCATGAGGGAGATGAAGACGAAGAGGAGAAGGAGGCAGAAAGCGACTCCCCTCTTAAGGGGAAGAAGAAGAGGGCAGCCTCCACAGACCCGGAGGAGGACGCACCCAAGAGGGGGAAGATGGCCCTCTCGGATGGTTCGGATTTGGAGGCCGAACCCATCCCCAAAAGGCTTCCCAGGGTGAAGCCCCTAGCCGAATCATAAGTACCCAAAGATCTATTATATGTCTTCGGTCCACTATGTTGTTATAATATAGCATATTATACTGTGTATCTTTCAGCCCTGCTCGCGACCTCCCCAACCCTTCACTATCTGAGGGGAGTTCTCTGCCACCAGAGATGGCGGAGAGAGAAATGCCCCTGTGAGCTCCTTCGCTAACCATTGTGGATGACACTGAGGTGTTATCCCGAAGGACCTCTCCAGGCCGCGGAGAGGTGGGCGAGGCTGGCAAGACGGTGCCTGAGGGTAATACCTCGGCTGCCGAAGACAAGGGGGTGCGAACCCCATGGCGACCGATGGAGGGGGCCCTGACCAGGCCGCCCCCCAGCCGGACATTATTCCGGAGACCAACGTGGCTCTAGAATCAGGCGAGCAACCCCCTTTGGAGGAGGGGGAGCATCAGCTCCGGCAGCGGTCTCCACTAATCCAAAGGTGTCGAATACTCTGGTGGAAGCACTACGACGTGCTTCCATCATGGAGGAGCACCACACCCTGATGGGTGCGGTGGTAGAGCAGGTTCAGTCTGTCAAGAGCGGGTTGAACGAAGCCTTCACCAGCCTGCTAATAGCCTTCGAGGTATGCGACATAACGCTCTAGATGCTTTTTCATGTGAAGAAAATAAACCTGTATATAAATAGTAGCCCCTGAGACTCTGTCCGGAGCTAAAAAAGCCAGACAGAGGATCACATAGTATTCAGAAGAGGTGACATACTTTTCTATTTTATAACAGGATTCCCTGTTGGCGGCGACTGCCCAGGCCACCGAAGTTTCCGAGCTTAATCGGACACTGAAGTTGGCCAATGATGAAATCGACAGCATTAACAAGCGGTTTGATGAGAAAAGAGTTTGGTCATATATATGAAGTAATATGCAAATTCGAAGTTGAACTTGTTTACTGTTGTGATTATGAGTGCAGTTGGCGCGGCCGAGGTTGAGACCCTCAAGAGAGCCCTTGCCCAAGCCAAGGAGGAGGTTAAGCGAATAGAGCAGCCGCTGACAAAGCGGCTGCGGAGTTGAAGACCGAACAGGTCGCCCGCCGCCAGCACGAGGAGAGGGTGGCCGAAGTGGTGCAAGAACTGAAGGACACCATCGACAAGTGCGAGGCCTTGGAGGGGAAGACGACGAACCAAGCAGCCAAACTCGCCAAGGCCCTCCAAGAGTCAAAAGAGGCACGGACCGAGTCCCAGAGTGCTCGTGAAGAGATCCGGCGGGCCGAAAAAATAGCGGCTGGTAAGCCCTTTCTTTTACAGAGTATATTTGCGGGTAAAGGATAGGCCTTGCTCACTCATCTGTGGAGTTCTCTAGATGCCTTTGTGGATCTGCCGAGGAGTGCCGCCGACGCCACGCAGTTCTTCCGAGCCCAGGAGGGGAACTCAACAGAGAAGCTGTTCTGATCTCAGTTCCTGGCGAGGGAGCACCTGACGCTGTTGAGCAACCAGATGAAGCAACTGTCGGAGCTGAATAGGATGTTTGGCTTGGCCATGAAGGATCTTATAGTCTGGCTCTGGCAGCCGAACCCGTTCCTAGCATCCACTCTGGCTTGGTGAGGTGACTCGTCGATGCGTTGTCCTGAGTTGAAGCTATGAAGCGCTCGGCGTGCATAGAGGGTGCGTGGATGGCCTTTGCCTGTGTCAAGATGCACTGTGCGAAGATGAAGGCCACCGATGTCGCAACTGCCGCTCCGCCCGAAGGCAAGGACCACCGCAAGCCGGAGAGGTACTTTGAAGATTTCCTAGTGGGTGCCCGAATATTAGAGGCCCAATGCTCAAAGGATGTTATGTTTGAGTGATTTTATCAGGGCTGTTAAAACTTTGTTTTGTAAACTGTCGGATTCGAGGTTTCGTAGATCCTTGAGAGGTTTGAACTCTGGGGTGCGTGCGAAGAACTCCCTCTTCCCAGTCTGCCTGCTCAATGATCCCACAGCCTAGCTCGACGAACCCAAGGGACAAGGAACACAATGGTTTATCCTGGTTCGGGCCACCTTGCGGTGTAATACCCTACTCCAGCTTTGTGGTGGATTGCCTCGAGGGGCTGAGGATGAACTAGTACAGTCGACGAACAGCCTCAGGAGGTGAGGTGTTCTTGAGCTCGATGAGCTAGTGAGGTGGTCAGGGTGGAATGGATCTGATCCCCCCTATGGTGGTGGCTAGGTCCTATTTATAGTAGCCTTGGTCTTCGTCCTAAATGTAGGCGGGAAGGGATTCCACAATAGCCAAATTTGAAAGGAGACAACTAGTACAAGCTATCTTGACAAAAGTAGTCTTCGCCTGCAAAAGGCTCTGGTGATGACGCTACGGTGGGCTCCGTGATGACCTCTGTCCTGTCGTCCTGGCGGTCTTGGTCTTGTTGCACCGATATGGAAACCTTCGCTTGATTCCTTGGGACTCCGCGCCTATGCTTGCCTCCTTGGCACCAGAAACTGGTACACTGCACCTGTTGGCACCTGCCTGGCCTTGGTCGTCATGGCTCACGTCATGTAAACCTCACGAGGTGCATCTTGTCTTGATATCTCCACCCCTCAGGAGCCAGCCTGGTGAGGCCGCCTCCCAGGGAGGTATTGGTGTTTTCCGCCTCGCGAGGCTTGGCCCCTCGGGAGGGTCTTGGGTTGTTGTTGCAGAAGCAGGGCCGTACCGGGCCGTTGATGGAGCCATGCCGTGAGCTACAGGCAGGCAAGTCTGGGCACCCCCTTTCCCAGGACATCGACAGTAGCCCCTGCTACGTCTCGAGCTAGCGTTGGTTTTCCCCGAAGAGGAGGGGGTGATGCAGCACAGTAGCGTAAGTATTTCCCTCAGTTTTTGAGAACCAAGGTATCAATCCAGTAGGAGGTCACGCCCAAGTCCCTCGTACCTGCACAAAACGGTAGCAACTCGCAACCAACGCTTAGGGGTTGTCAATCCCTTCACGGTCACTTACAAGAGTGAGATCTGATAGAGATAATATTTTTGGTATTTTTGGAATAAAGATGCAAAGTGAAAAGTAAAAGCAAAACAAGTAAAATAAAGTAATGGAGATTGATATGATGAGAATAGACCCGGGGGCCATAGGTTTCACTAGTGGCTTCTCTCAAGAGCATAGATATTCTACGGTGGGTGAACAAATTACTGTTGAGAAATTGATAGAATTTAGCATAGTTATGAGGTTATCTAGGTATGATCATGTATATAGGCATCACGTCCGTGACAAGTAGACCGACTCCTGCCTGCATCTACTACTATTACTCCACTCATCGACCGCTATCCAGCATGCATCTAGAGTATTAAGTTAAAAACAGAGTAACGCCTTAAGTAAGATGACATGATGTAGAGGAATAAATTCATGCAATATGATAAATACCCCATCTTGTTATCCTCGATGGCAACAATACAATACGTGCCTTGCAACTCTTTCTGTCACTGAGTAAGGACACCGCAAGATTGAACCCAAAGCTAAGCACTTCTCCCATTGCAAGAACTACCAATCTAGTTGGCCAAACCAAACGGATAATTCGAAGAGACTTGCAAAGATAACTCAATCATACATAAAAGAATTCAAAGAAGATTCAAATATTATTCATAGATAAGTTGGATCATAAACACACAATTCATCGGTCTCAACAAACACACCGTAAAAAGAAGATTACATCGAATAGATCTCCATGAGAGAGGGGGAGAACATTGTACTGAGATCCAAAAAGAGAGAAGAAGCCATCTAGCTACTAGCTATGGACCCGAAGGTCTGAAGTAAACTACTCACACTTCATCGGAAGGGCTATGGTGTTGATGTAGAAGCCCTCCGTGATGGATGCCCTCTCCGGCGGAGCTCCGGAACAGGCCCCAAGATGGGATCTCGTGGATACAGGAAGTTGTGGCGGTGGAATTAGGTTTTTGGCTCCCCTCTGGTCTAATGGGGGTACGTAGGTATATATAGGAGGAAGGAGCACGTCGGTGGAGCTCTGAGGGGCCCACAAGGCAGGGGGCACGCCCTCCACCCTCGTGACCTCCCCGGAAACTTCTTGGAGTAGGGTCCAAGTCTCCTGGATCACGTTCGGTGAGAAGATCACGTTCCCGAAGGTTTCATTCCGTTTGGACTCCGTTTGATATTCTGTTTCCTCGAAATACTGAAATAGGCAAAAAACAGCAATTCTTGGCTGGGCCTCCGGTTAATAGGTTAGTCCCAAAAATAATATAAAAGTGGAAAATAAAGCCCAATATAGTCCAAAACAGTAGATAAAGTAGCATGGAGCAATCAAAAATTATAGATACGTTGGAGACGTATCAGGCATCCCCATGCTTAATTCCTGCTCGTCCTCGAGTAGGTAAATGATAAAAAGAGATTTTTTTATGCAGAGTGATAATTTGGCATAATTTCAATGTAAATCTTCTTAATCATGGTATGAATATTCAGATCCGAAAGGTTCAAGACAAAAGTTCATATTGACATAAAAATGATAATACTTCAAGCATACTAATCAAACAATTATGTCATCTCAAAATAACATGGCCAAAGGAAGTTCATCCCTACAAAATCATATAGTTAGGCTATGCTTCATTTTCGTCACACAAAGATGTTCCCAACTTCTATACCCCCGATGAAAAGCCAAGCAATTGTTTCATACTCAAATAATCTCAAACTTTTTCAACCTTCACGCAATACATGAGCGCGAGCCATGGACATAGCACTATGGGTGGTATAGAATATGATGATGGGGATTGTGTGGAGAAGACAAAAAAGGAGAAAGTCTCACATCAACGAGGCTAATCAATGAGCTATGGAGATGCCCATCAATTGATGTTAATGCAGGGAGTAGGGATTGCCATGCAACGGATGCACTAGAGCTAAGAATGCTCAACAAAAGAAAACTAGTGGGTGTGCATCCAACTTGCTTGCTCATGAAGACCTAGGGCATTTTGAGGAAGCCCATCGTTGGAATATACAAGCCAAGTTCTATAATGAAAAATTCCCACTAGTATGAACAAGACAAATTATGAGACTCACTATATGAAAATCATGGTGCTACTTTGAAGCACAATATATGAGACTCACTACATGAAGAACAAGGTGCTACTTTGAAGCACAAGTGTGGAAAAAGAGATAGTAGCATTGCCCTTTTTATTTTCTCCTTCTTTTTTTGGGCCTTTTTATTTTTTTCTTTCTGGCCTTTCTCTTTTTTTTGATTGGGCAATGCTCTAATAATGATGATCATCACACTTCTATTGATTACAACATAATGATTACAACTCGATACTAGAACAAGATATGACTCTATATGAATGCCTCCGGCGGTGTACCGGGATGGTGCAATGAATCAAGAGTGACATGTATGAAAAATAATGCATGGTGGCTTTGCCACAAATACGACGTCCACTACAAGATCATGCAATGGCAATATGACAAAAGTAAAGCATGTCATGATGATGATGATGATGATGGAAGTTGCATGGCAATATATCTCAGAATGGCTATGGAAATGCCATGATAGGTAGGTATGGTGGCTGTTTTGAGGAAGATATAGAGAGGTTTATGTGTGAAAGAGCGTATCATATCACGGGGTTTGGATGCACCGGCGAAGTTTGCACCAACTCTCAATGTGAGAAAGGGCAATGCATGGTACCGAAGAGGCTAGCAAATGGCGGAAAGGTAAAAGTGCGTATAATCCATGGACTCAACATTAGTCAAAAGAACTCATATACTTATTGCAAAAATTTAGAAGTCATCAAAAATCAAGTACTACGCGCATGCTCCTAGGGGGATAGATTGGTAGGAAAAGACCATCGCTCGTCCCCGACCACCACTCATAAGGATGCACAAGCCAGGTACACTTCATGCTTCAAATTTGTTACACAACTTTAACCATACGTGCATGCTACGGGACTTGCTAACTTCAACACAAGTATTTCTCAAATTCACAACTACTCAACTAGCACGACTATGATATTATCACCTCCATATCTCAAAACAATTATCAAGCATCAAACTTATCTTAGTATTCAACCCACTAAAAAGAAAGTTTCACATATCTTGAATACCAAGTATATTAACATTAAGCAAATTACCATGCTATTAACAACTCTCAAAATAATCTAAGTAAAGCATGAGAGATCAAGTTTCTTTAAAACAAACCACCACCGTGCTCTAAAAGATCTAAGTGAAGCACTAGAGCAAAAATTATCACGCTCAAAAAGATATAAGTGAAGCACATAGAGTAAACTATCAAGCTCAAAAGATATAAGTGAAGCACATAGAGTATTCTAACAAATTTCAATTCATACATGGCTCTCTCAAAAGGTGTGTACAGCAAGGATGATTGTGGTAGACTAACAAGCAAAGACACAAATAATACAAGACGCTCCAAGCAAAACACATATGATGTGGTGAATAAAAATATAGCTCCAAGTAAATTACCGATGGAAGTGGACGAAAGAGGTGATGCCTTCCGGGCATCCCCAAGCTTTGACTTTTTGGTGTCCTTGGATTATCTTGGGGGTGCCATGGGCATCCCCAAGCTTAGGCTCTTGCCACTCCTTGTTACATAATCCATCAAAAGAATTCACCCAAAACTTGAAAACTTCACAACACAAAACTCAATAGAAATCTCGTGAGCTCCGTTAGAGAAAGAAAACAAAAGACTACTTGAAGGTACTGTAGTGAACTTGTTCTTTATTTGTATTGGTGTTAAACCTACTGTATTCCAACTTCTCTATGGTTTATAAACTATTTTACTAGCCATAGATTCATCAAAATAAGCAAACAACACATGCAAAACAGAATCTGTCAAAAGCAGAACAGTCTGTAGTAATCTGTTACTAACGCAAACTTCTAGAACCCAAAAAATTCTACCAAAATTGGACGACCTGGGAAATTTTTTTATTGATCAGCAGCAATTGGAATCACTATTTTGTCACGTTCTGGTGATTTTTGACAATTCGGGCACTGAGCGCAAAGATTCTGGAAATTACAGCAAGGTCAAATAACTATCTTCCAAGAAGATCTAATAGGTTTAACTTGGCATAAACACTAATTAAAAGATAAAACCACATATAAACAGAATCTAGATGGATTATTTATTCCTAAACAGAACCAAAAACAAAAAACACAAAATAAAATTGGGTTGCCTCCCAACAAGCGCTATCGTTTAACGCCCCTAGCTAGGCATAAAAGCAAGGATAGATCTAGGTATTGCCATCTTTGGTAGGCAATCCATAAGTGGCTCTCATGATAGACTCATATGGTTATTTTATTTTATTTCTAGGAAAGTGTTCCATGCCCTTATTTAAGGGAAATTGGAATTTAATATTCCCTTCCTTCATATCAATAATTGCACCAATCGTTCTAAGGAAAGGTCTACCAAGAATAATAGGATAGGAAGGATTGCAATCTATATCAAGAACGATAAAATCTACGGGCACATAATTCCTATTTGCAACAATAAGAACATCATTAATTCTTCCCATAGGATTTTTAATAGTGGAATCCGCAAGATGCAAGTTTAGAGAGCAATCATCAAAGTCACGGAAATCTAACAAATCACACAAAGCTTTGGGGATAGTAGAGACACTAGCACCCAAATCACACAAAGCATGAAACTCGTAATTTTTAATTTTAATATTAATTGTAGGTTCCCACTCATCATGGAGTTTTCTAGGGATAGAAACTTTCAACTCAAGCTTTTCTTCATAAGATTGCATTAAGGCGTCAACAATGTGTTCGGTAAAGGCCTTATTTCGACTATAAGCATGAGGAGAATTTAACACGGATTGCAACAAGGAAATACAATCAATTAAAGAGCAGTTTTCATAGTTGAATTCCTTGAGATCCAAAATAGTGGGTTTAGCAATATCTAGATTTTTATTTCTTTCAATCCCTTTTTTATCAATTTCATCATCAGGATCTAAAAACTCAGAATTCTTAGAACGCCTTCTAGGTAAGGGAAGATCATAATCAGATTCATCAAGATTCACATTGCAAAAAAATGATTTAATAGGGGACACATCAATAACTTTCAGATCTTCATCTTGATTTTCATAGGAATTCGGTTTAGCGGCCATCTTATTGACTAAGGTGGCTTGCATATCCGAAATTTCAGCGGTCATTTTTTCAAGATGAGCAATTTGGGCTCTTACACCATCAAATTCTTTGGACATGTCATCGAGCTCTTTATTCATATAACTCATAAAACTCCTTTGTTCCTTAAGCTCGTTTCTAAAGAAATTATTATGCTCAAATTGCAAGACCATAAACTTCCTGACATTGTTTTCGATATCTTTTAGCCTTTTAAGGTGAAGATCACCAAAATTAGGTAAGGCCATCGTGACGAACAAGCAAGAAAACTAACACACGAGCAAACAAAAGGCAAAGGGAAAGAGAGGGCGAATAAAACGGCAAGGGTGAAGTGGGGGAGAGGAAAACGAGAGGCAAATGGCAAATAATGTAATGCGAGAGATAGAGATTGTGATGGGTACTTGGTATGTTGACTTTTGCGTAGGCTTCCCCGGCAACGGCGCCAGAAATGGCTCGTTGATGGGAAAGTAAATCTTGACTTGACTTGGCGTAGGCCTCCCCGGCAACGGCGCCAGAAATGGCTCGTGCTACGTCTCGAGCTAGCGTTGGTTTTCCCCGAAGAGGAGGGGGTGATGCAGCACAGTAGCGTAAGTATTTCCCTCAGTTTTTGAGAACCAAGGTATCGATCCAGTAGGAGGTCACGCGCAAGTCCCTCGTACCTGCACAAAACGGTAGCAACTCGCAACCAACGCTTAGGGGTTGTCAATCCCTTCACGGTCACTTACGAGAGTGAGATCTGATAGAGATAATATTTTTGGTATTTTTGGAATAAAGATGCAAAGTGAAAAGTAAAAGCAAAACAAGTAAAATAAAGTAATGGAGATTGATATGATGAGAATAGACCCGGGGGCCATAGGTTTCACTAGTGGCTTCTCTCAAGAGCATAGATATTCTACGGTGGGTGAACAAATTACTGTTGAGCAATTGATAGAATTTAGCATAGTTATGAGGTTATCTAGGTATGATCATGTATATAGGCATCACGTCCGTGACAAGTAGACCGACTCCTGCCTACATCTACTACTATTACTCCACTCATCGACCGCTATCCAGCATGCATCTAGAGTATTAAGTTAAAAACAGAGTAATGCCTTAAGCAAGATGACATGATGTAGAGGAATAAATTCATGCAATATGATAAACACCCCATCTTGTTATCCTCGATGGCAACAATACAATACGTGCCTTGCAACTCTTTCTGTCACTGAGTAAGGACACCGCAAGATTGAACCCAAAGCTAAGCACTTCTCCCATTGCAAGAACTACCAATCTAGTTGGCCAAACCAAACGGATAATTTGAAGAGGCTTGCAAAGATAACTCAATCATACATAAAAGAATTCAGAGAAGATTCAAATATTATTCATAGATAAGTTGGATCATAAACCCACAATTCATCGATCTCAACAAACACACCGCAAAAAGAAGATTACATCGAATAGATCTCCACGAGAGAGGGGGAGAACATTGTATTGAGATCCAAAAAGAGAGAAGAAGGCATCTAGCTACTAGCTATGGACCCGAAGGTCTGAAGTAAACTACTCACACTTCATCAGAAGGGCTATGGTGTTGATGTAGAAGCCCTCCGTGATGGATGCCCTCTCCGGCGGAGCTCCGGAACAGGCCCCAAGATGGAATCTCGTGGATACAGGAAGTTGCGGTGGTGGAATTAGGTTTTTGGCTCCCCTCTGGTCTAATGGGGGTACGTAGGTATATATAAAAGGAAGGAGCACGTCGGTGGAGCTCCGAGGGGGCCACGAGGCAGGGGGGCGCGCCCTCCACCCTCGTGACCTCCCCAGAAACTTCTTGGAGTAGGGTCCAAGTCTCCTAGATCACGTTCGGTGAGAAGATCACGTTCCCAAAGGTTTCATTCCGTTTGGACTCCATTTGATATTCTGTTTCCTCGAAATACTGTTATAGGCAAAAACAGCAATTCTGGGCTCGGCCTCCGGTTAATAGGTTAGTCCCAAAAATAATATAAAAGTGGAAAATAAAGCCCAATATAGTCCAAAACAGTAGATAAAGTAGCATGGAGCAATCAAAAATTATAGATACATTGGAGACGTATCAGCCCCCGGGCCCAAGGCGCGCTCGAACTTGGCTTCGAGGCAAATCCAAAGGGCAAGTGCGGAGCACCGCGGGCCCCAACCGCCTGCGGCCTTGGTCAATGCGTGGAGATTGATGGGACGTGGGCGCCTCCACTTCCTCATGCCGCCTCGGCAACTGTTCGACTTGACGAGACTCTACTGCATGCAAAGAAAAACCATCATTACTCACGATCGTGGAGGCCGGCGGTTGGCCTCCTCTTGGTTATAAATGAGGGGAGGGGCGGAGCCCCCTTTGCTTCACCTCCTTATTCTTGTCGCCTGCTCTTCCTTCTTCTTCATTGTCTTGCGGCCTTGCTATAGCTTCCACGGCGCCGAAGAGGAAGGTTTTCCGCGGTGGAAAAAGGGAAGGCCCCCCGTGAGGAGCCTAAAATGCTCCCATTGAAGAAAAGGTCCAGGCGTCCTCACGATGCCGGTAAGAGGCAGTAAGTGACGTGGGTACAAGCGTCCACCACCTGGCTTCCCGCTCCCTCTGTAGGCCCAGGTGCAAGGCTCGGAAGAGGGCAGCAGTGCCCCGCGCCGCGTGATCCACGGCCGCGGTAACCAGGCCGGGGTTGGACGGCCGGCCAGCCCGCGAACCCATGCCGAAGGCTCCTCACGCGAGTTCGTGATGTGGGCAATGATGCCACCTCACACGTGGATCCGGTTCCCGCAGTTCTTTGCCAAGGAGATGCCACCGAGGGGGCCGCTCGAGCTGTGGCTGCAGCATGTCGGATGCTACAGTCTGGCCACGGTGGTGGAGGTCGAGGTCATCTCCCCGGGCAAGATCTTCATGACCTGAGGATGGGGCGAGGTCACCCGCGCCTGCTGTGCGGAGGGTGCCCTCGCCATCCATTATGAGTATGATGGTGCCTCCATGCTATTCTTCAAGGTCTTCAATGAGGAAGGCCGCCGCCTGGAGTGCTTCCCTGGAGGAAGCCGTCATCATGGTGAGGCAGCGATCACAGGGCCCGCCGTTGGTCCTGCCGACAGCTCCTCCGGCAGCAGCGATGACTCCTGGGAGTCCAGCGACTCTCCCGAGCCTTGCAAGTCTCCAGAGTCGAGCGACGACAGCTACGTGCCCCTCGAGATCTCGCCGTGCTCAGAACGTGGCAGCGAGCTCCACCCTACGTCGACGATGATCTGGATGGGGTTGGCGTCGGCCTCACATGGCCCACTGTTGATGATGGCGTCGACGGCGGTGCCCGTAGTTGGGGCTTCTTGAGGCTGTTCTCCTTTTGTTCCCTGTGAGGAATCGAAACAAACCCCGTGGTGGTATGTAAAGAACCTTTAATGCTTTTGCTCCAATGTTTACTATTCTTAGCATGACATTGCAGCTGCGTGTCTCGTTCTAGCATTGTTCCCCCCTTTTCGTTCTCATGGTAGCTTTAGTGCTCTATGCGTGCAGGTCCCAGTCCCCAGGTAGGCTTCAGCCGTCGCTGGTATGCCAGGGCGCGATGTCGTGGTCAAGGCCAGGAGGTGAGCGGCCTGAGGTCCGGTAAGAACTCCTGAGGCGCGATGCTCAAGAGGTCCCCTTTGGCATGCAAGAAGCTCCCTGAAGGCCGAAAAGGAAGGTGACATTGCTGGAACAAGGTTGCAAGAGTCAAAAATTCCGGACAGTGGACTCACGCTAGTGCGTATAGGTGACTTATCTTAAAGGGCCTGGGGTGATTCCCTTGCGCGGCGCCTGATTGTGCTTTTAGCGGTGGCGCTGCTAGGTAAGGCTCACACCGACGTCCCCTTTCCCCCCTCATCTAATTGCTCTGCGTCCTCGGGTCCCAACCCTCGAGCGAGGCTCAGCCGCCACTAGTATGCCAGGTCGCGATGCCGTAGTCAAAGCCAGGGGTGAGGGCTGGAGAGTCAGTAGGAGCTCCTGAGGCGCGATGCTCAAGAGCCCCCCTTTAACACGCAAGAGAATCGCGCGGAAAGGGGGCAGACAGAGGGGGCCACACATAGCTAAGCTTTGGAGATTCCCGCGAGTTAGTTCGAGGGGAGAATATAACTTATAATCATGTTTGCTATCCTGCCGCTAATCCTTCCGCAAGAAGATGAGGGCACTGAGGACCTGGTGAGCTAACGTGCACGGGGTGGGCTGCGAGCCAGAGCTTGATCTCTCAAATTTGTCAGCATTGCAGGGACGGACCCAAGCACGAGCGCCATGCCAGCACGTGTAGCCCCCATTGTGGGATGAGCAGGAGGTCGGTCAGTAACACAGGAGGCCGCAAAGGGCAATAAACAATCAGGTAAGAAAGTGATAATCATAAGTCAGCTTATGGGAGGAGGTAAAGCTAGTTCGGACAGATGCAAGAATGACACATGTCGTAGGGACAGACCCCCACGACCTGGGGATAATGCAGCCCGAGGGGGCGCCCCCAATAGAGTAAACCGGAAAATTTCACCTGGCACCATTGCTGAAGAGATGTTGAAGTAGCTGAAGATGCGTGTTGAAGAGGTTGCTCCTCACGAGCCGCCTGGGTCCTGAACCTCGGGAAGCTCTGGAGGCTCGGGAGGCTCGTGGAGAGCCGTCGCCATCTCCACCAGGACCGCGTGGTGCCTCGCCTCTTTAGCCACCATGATGCCTCGCAAGCGGCGCTAGAAGGTAACAGCCGCGCTTGGCAGGCCGAAGGGAATGCGAACGTAGCTGTGAGGTGGACCCTCACACCAACCAACGCGCGAAGGCCAGAAGTGCTCCTGGGATGCAGCTCTGTTGAGCCCTGGGATGTTGACACAGACGCACAGCTCGTTGTCCTCGCCATGACAAGGAGCTGTGCCAAGCAGTGGGCGGTGGTCGCCACGCATGGCTCTTGCTTCTTGAAGCTCTTCGGTCGCCTTGGTGATGAATTCCTGAGCACCTGGCACCCCGTGCCCAGTGCCCTTGCGAGGGAAGCATGCGATGAAGCATGCCTTCATGTGGTGCCCGAGCGCCTCCCTAGTGACATTGGCTAAGTTAGAGGCCCTCCAAAAGAGGGTACCCAAGCCCAGCCTAAGGGGGGTGCCGGGCGCGCCTTCCTATGCGCGGGAGGGAGGCGCCCCGTTCGTGGGCGCAGGTCCTGAGGTGGTGCCGTTGGAGACTCCGCTCTCTTGAGGCTCTTGGCGGAGCAGCTGCTTCTTCTTCTTGGGGACAACCTCGGGAGGGTAAATGGTGCCTTCATTGTCTGGGTCTTCAACTGCTGCAGCCTGGTAGGCGCGCTCGAGAGAGCACACAACATCCTTCTCCTCGCAGGCTACCGTGATGATGTCGTGGTTCCCCGGCATCTTGAGGACATTGTAACCATGGTGAGTCACCGCCATAAACTTGGCCAGGGCTGGATATCCAGGGATGGCATTGTACGGATGGCGAATGTGGGCAACGTCGAAGTCGATGAGCTCGGTGCAGTAGTTGTCGCATTGGCCGAAGGTGACGGAAAGGCGGATCTGCCCTATCAGGGTGGTGGAGCCGTCGGTCACTCCTGAGAAGGGTTTGGTGGGCTGTAGCTGATCATAGGGCACTTGGAGGCGGTCGAACGTCTCGATGGAAAGAACATTGAGCCCCGCACCACCATCGATGAGGGTCTTGGTGACAAGGACATTGCTGATAATAGGCCAATAGAGCATCAGGAGGGCGTTGGTAGTCACCGCACACTTGAGATGGTTGGACGAGCTGAAGGTGATGGTGCACTTGGACCACCTGAGTGGGCGTGTGGCCTTGAGTCTGGGGAGGGCCGCGTTCACCTCACAAGCAAATTGCTTGAAGATGCGTTGGGAGGCTGGGGCCTGTGCGCCACCTAAGATGTAGGCGATGGCGCGAGGCTCCTGGAAGCCCCCAGCCCCCTCGTCCTGGTGGTGGTGGTGGTCGTTCCTTCTTGGTGGTGGCAGCAACGGAGGAAGGCCGGCATTGCCTTGAGGACGGTCCTCACGAGTCTGGTCTCCCCAGGCGCCCTCGCGAGGCTGGCCTTGCCAGCGATCCTCACGAGGCTGGTCGCGCCACTCTTGGCGGGGACCGCGGTCGTCCCAACATCCTCCACTTCTGCCTCCTCCGCAGCTGTAGCCTCGATCGTTGCACTCGGGGCATCAACTGAGGTGCCCATCGTGAATGGCCCTGAGCTCCTAACAGTCATTGGTGTTGTGGCTGTGTACGTTGTGGAAGACGCAGAATGGACGGCTGCCCTTGGATGACTCTGGGTGGTCGCAACCGCACTTCATCTCTGGTTCAGCCACGAGCACGGCAGCCCCCTTGCGCTTCACGTCCTTGGCCTTGGCCTTCTTGTGTTCTAGGTCGACCACTTGGAGTTCGAGGAGGGAGAGGCGCCCTTCCTCAGCTCTCACACACTTGGTTGCCATGTTAAACATCTCCAGAGCCGTGCACAGGTCCTCATGGATGGCAAGCTCCTCCTTCATTTTGACATTGCGAACGCCATCAGAGAACGCCGAGATGATGGCTTCATCCGAAACCTTGGGGATCTTGAGGCGAACGCTGTTGAAGCGCTGGATGTACTTCTGCAGGGTCTCCCTGGCTGCTGCTTGATGCGCCACAGGTCACCCGCGATAGGTGGGCGGTCGCAAGTGCCCTAGAAGTTGGTGACGAAACACTCACGCATCTCGCCCCAGGAGGAGATCGATCCTGCGGGCAGATTCAGGAGCCACGAATGAGGGAGTCTTGGACTAAGGGGTCCTCGGGCATCCGGCCTGTTATCCATGGGCCGGACTGACGGGCTGTGAAGACATGAAGGCCGAAAATTGTACCTGTGTCCGGATTGGACTCTCCTTGGCGTGGAAGGCAAGCTTGGCGACCGACTATGAAGATTCCTTCTTATGTAACCGACTCTATGTAAACCCTAGATCCCCCCGGTGTCTATATAAACCGGAGGGGTTAGTCCAGAAAGGATATACTCATTACCATAGTCATACAGGCTAGGCTTCTAGGGTTTAGCCATTACGATCTCGTGGTAGATCAACTCTTGTAACACTCATATTCATCAAGATCAATCAAGCAGGACATAGGGTATTACCTCCATAGAGAGGGCCCGAACCCGGGTAAACATCGTGTCCCCCGTCTCCTGTTACCATCGATCCTAGACGCACAGTTCGGGACCCCCTACTCGAGATCGGCCGATTTTGACACCAACATTGGTGCTTTCATTGAGAGGTCCACTGTGCCATCAACGGAAGGTCTGATGGCCCCTCGAATCGTCTATAGCGATGCTGTCCAAGGAGAAACCTTCCTCCTCGGACAGATTTTTGTGTTCAGCGGCTTCGTACTACGAGCCAACTCGCTTGGCCATCTGGAGCAGATCGATAGCTACGCCCCTGGCCACCAGGTCAGATTTGGAAGCTTGAACTACGTCGTGGATATCCGTGGAGACTTGATGTTCAATGGAAGCGATCGCTCCCCCTCGCCCCGATGAACATGACTTAAATCTGTCATTGCATCACATCCAGGAGATGGTCCTTGTTGCTGCAACGGCCTTAGAACCGGAGCAGATCATGCCATCTGAGGCCACAGAGTCAGTGGCGATGGAGCCGCACACGGACTCGACGCCCCGCAATATTTGCGTCAGTGGAACTCCGGACTCGTCTCCGGCTATAAGTCCCGAACCGGGTACGCCTGCGGACACCGAGCTGGACTGGTTATCGATTTTCAAATTTAGAGCTGCAGACATCTTCCAGCACTCACCTTTGGGTGATGTGCTAAAATCTTTAAAGAACTTGTCCTTGGAGAAGGACTCACAACCGAACTATGTTCGGTTCGAGCCAGAGGATGATGATGGGAAATTTTGCTTCCCACCCGCCACCCACTTCATAGCCACTGTCGATGAATTAACTGATGTGCTTGATTACAGCTCCGAAGATGATGCCGACCAGGAGCAAGGCCAAGACCCTCCATTTACTGGACGTTGGATGGCCACCTCTTCGTATGATGTGTACATGGTCTACACACCTAAAAAAACTAGCGACGATGACAAAGGAGATCCAGTTGCGAATAAACCTTCTGAGACACAGTCCAAGCGCCGGCGCCCTAAATGCCGCTATAAGCCTCATCGCTCAAAAGATGACGACACTGGCACTGGAGAAAATAGTACTCCGGCGACACCGAAAACAATGAAGACCCTATTGGGGCGGCATCCGAACAGGAGGAACAAGACAACAGGCAAGATAACCCTGATAAACAGGCCATGCCCAATGATCCAGATGATGGTAGTTATCGTCTAGTCTCCGAGGATGATGAGAGCCTCGGCAATGAGGACTTCATCATGCCTGAGGCACCCCTCGAGCAGGAGCGCTTCAAGCGCCAGCTAATAGCCACTGCAAGAAGCCTGAAGAAGAAGAAGCGACAGCTCCAAGCTGGTCAAGACCTGCTCATTGACAGGTGGACTGATGTCCTGGCAGCCGAAGAATACGGCCTCAAGCGCCCAGCCAAGAGTTACCCAAAGCGCAGACTGCTATCTTAGTTCGATGAGGAAGCACCAGATCCCATACCTCCCTCACGCAATGCAGACCGACCACCACATTGTCGGGATAGTGCGGCGCACCGACCACCCCACGGTCGGGACAAAACGGCAACTCGGGCTGAACAATAGCCCGCCCCACCACCTCGCAAAAACAGGGACATAACAGCTTGGGACCATACATACGACCTACGGCAGGAGCGGGATGGTAGAGCAGGACACACCAGATCAATCTACGGATCGCGAGGACGCTTCCCAACTCGGGATGACAGCTACCTATTCGGACGCGACAAACCTAGTCAGACCCGGGCCGA
Organism: Triticum aestivum; assembly: GCF_018294505.1. NCBI lineage: Eukaryota > Viridiplantae > Streptophyta > Magnoliopsida > Poales > Poaceae > Triticum > Triticum aestivum. The sequence goes on along the minus strand of NC_057803.1, from coordinate 210,843,483 downwards.
TAACCGCAGACGGACTCCATCGGAGGTGTGCCATGATGCGGCCCAATATAGAGGCGTCGCACACCCTCTCTGCTTCACAGATGAGGTGCTGGATCACGAATTCCCAAGGGGTTCAAGCCCGTCAATATTGAATTATACGACGGAAGAACCGATCCTGCAGTATGGATTGAGGACTTTATTCTCCACATCCACATTGCCCGTGGAGACGACCTCCATGCCATCAAATATCTCCCACTAAAACTCAAAGGGCTAGCTCGACACTGGATAAATAGCCTACCCGAGAATTCCATCGGCAGCTGGGAGGACCTGGAAGAGGCTTTCCTTGACAAGTTCCAGGGTACATATGTCCGACCACCCGATGCCGATGACTTAAGCCACGTAGTTCAACAACCTGGAGAATCAGCCAGAAAATTCTGGACTAGGTTCCTAACCAAAAAGAACTAGATCATTGACTGTCCGGATGCCGAAGCCCTAGCGGCCTTCAAACACAGCATCCGCGACGAATGGCTGGCACGCCACCTTGGCCAAGAAAAGCTAAAGTCCATGGCAGCCCTTACGGCACTTATGACCTTCTTTTGCGCGGGTGAGGACAGCTGGCTGTCTCGTAGCAAAAACACAGCCAACGAGGCAGGCCCCTCCGAGGCCAAGAACAACTCCGGCAAGCTCCAGCACAACAGACACAAACGTCGAAGCAACGGCGACAACACCGTTGACACCACCGTTAACGCCGGATTCAGTGGCTCCAAGTCAGGTCAGCGAAAGAAGCCCTACAAAAGGAACAGTGAAGGACCATCCAGCCTGGATCGCATACTCGATCGTCCGTGCCAGATACATGGTACCCCAGATAAACAAGCCAATCACACCAACAAAGACTGTTGGGTTTTCAAACAGGATGGCAAGTTAAATGCCGAAAACAAAGAAAAGGGATCACAAAGTGAGGACGAGGACAAAGAGCCCCGGCAGCCGAACACTAGGGGCAAAAGAAATTCCCCCTCCAGTCAAAACGGTGAACATGATATACGCTACACACATCCCCAAAAGGGAGCGCAAGAGAGCACTTAGGGACGTCTATGCGGTAGAGCCAATCACCCCAAAATTCAATCCATGGTCATCATTCCCGATCACCTTCGATCGTCGAGATCACCCAACTAGTATCTGCCATGGCGGTTCAGCCGCACTAGTCCTCGACCCAATTACCAACGGCTTTCACCTAAAAAGTGTCCTGATGGACGGTGGTAGCAGCCTCAACCTGCTTTACCAGGACACAGTGCGGAAGATGGGCATTAACCCCTCATGAATCAAGCCCACGATAACTACCTTTAAAGGAGTTATACCAGGCGTAGAGGCCCGTTGTATGGGCTCGATCACGCTGGAGGTGGTCTTTGGTTCCCCGGATAACTTCCGAAGCGAAGAGCTAATCTTTGATATCGTCCCCTTCCACGGCGGCTACCACGCACTGCTCGGACGAACCGCGTTTGCTAGATTCAACACAGTTCCACATTATGCTTATCTCAAGCTCAAGATGCCCGGTCCACGCGGCGTCATTACAGTAAATGGAAACACGGAATGTTCCGTCCGTACAGAGGAGCACACCGCAACCCTAGCAGCAGAAGTACAGAGAGGCCTTCTCAAGCGGCACCATAATCCGGCCGCCGAGCCCTTGAACATCGTTAAGAAGGTCCGGACTACACTGCAATAGGGCAGCTCGGTTCCTCAAGAGCTGAATTAGTAAATTCGGCCTCCGTCCCAGAACCGATGAGGAAATGGCATCCGTACCGCGCATACATAACTAGGCACTCAAAACCCCATGGGTACTGACAGAGGCATAACTCGCTCGCGATCCACAGTGCGGCCTGACCGACCCTGGGATTCACACGCCTTTATTTTTTTTCTTTTTATTATGGGTTTTTCTCTTTTCGAGGTCTATGCGGACGACCCGTTTGCAGAACACACCAAGGAGGCATGGAGCTCTGGCATACAAGGGAATCCCCAGGTGGTCTCTATTAAACGATTGCCATACTTGTTTTACATACCCGCACGCAGCTCGCCCTTGGTTGGGGCATGTTAAATAGCCTTACTTGCTTATTACATTACTTGCACAAAGTACACCTCGATGTACTAATTACATCACAATGGTGAATAAATGGTGGCGTCGGCTTATTACTTAATTTTCCTGTTTCCTCACCTTTGTATATATTACTTATTGCACACATACACCATGGTACATATTACTATGCCAGGGGCTTCATTACACCCCGCATTACGGCAATAAAAGTCCGAACACTTTTCAAGTATAGTCCGGCACCCCGAACTTATAGCATTATATGCATCGGCTTCGAATCATGTCTTTGGTCAATAGTTGGGTTGCCCGGCTCCTATGATTACTACCTTACATTCCGCTATATCGGCTAGGGTAGTAAAGGGAGAACTACTACGATTGTGTCCCGGTTCTTTTGGACGAGCACCTCAGTAGAGAAAGCCGAAAACTGACTGTCATGATGCGGCAAGAGCTGGTCAGCTGTTCGAGAGGTTCCAAATCGTTAAAGATTTTTTCCGCTTCTTGCGAAGAACCGGTTCCTCCGATTAGGCGTGTACAACGCTCCTAGTTCGGCCTTCTGAATACCAGGGGCTTCGCCAACTTTCTTAATTGTCAAACTCCTATGGCTAAGTGAGGGCGGTAAAGGCCTCATAGTCTGATTGCCTTGTTCATTGTGCTAAACACCTCCTTTATGGACCAGAATGTGGAGTAAATAGTATTTAGATTTATCCCGAACACCCCCGTACTATCTACGTGGGGGCAGAAGCCGACGACTGGTCAACCCTCGGATTTCACAAATGGCCGCACAGGAGGTAAAATGTAAATCGCAAGCATTATAATACATAACATCATTGTTCCATATTATAGGACATGATAATACAAATGTTCTCATGGGAATATGACATCCTTCGAACATTGCTCCGCCACAAGGCGGGACCCCTCCAGGATGCTTTCAAAATAGAGCTCGGGTCGACGATGCTCCTTGCCCTTCGGCGGCCCCTCAGTCATCAGCTTCTTGGCATCCAGATTTGCCCAATGCGTCTTGACGCGAGCAAAGGCCATACGCGCACCTTCAATACAGACCGACTGCTTCACGGCTTCGAGCCACGGACATGCACTTACAAGCCGCTTAACAATTCTGAAGTAGCTGCTAGGTATAGGCTCGACAGGCCACAACCGGACTATCAGGTCCTTCATGGCTAGCTCTGCTGACCTGTGCAGCTCGACCAACTGCTTTAGCTGGTCGCTAAAGGGCAACGGATGTTCGGGTCCAAGATATTGGGACCAGAATAGCTTCTCTGTAGACATCCCTTCTTCGGCTCTATAATGCTCGGCAGCATCTGATATACTGCACGGCAGATCCGTAAACGCCCCTAGAAAACCCAAATTCGGATAAGTACAAGGAATGTTTCTTCTACATACATGCTTTGCATGGTGAAAGAATTACCCTCCACAATCTCCTTGCCCGCCTGAATTTCCTGAAGGGCGTTCTCGGCTTCGGCTCGTGCATCCTGTGCGCTCTGGTGGGCCTTCGCCAGTTTGGACTCTTGCGCCTTACAATCGCACTCCAAGGACTCAAATCTCTCGATCGCGCCCTGGAGTTGTTGCTGCGCCGAGCCAACCTGGGCCTCGTGCTTCTTGCGCGTGGCGCGTTCCTTGGCCACTTTGTCCTCGGCCTCGGCTAATGCCTTCTTGAGGGCTGCCACCTCGGTCGCGGCCCCTAATAAAGTTTACGACACCTCAGTCCGGACGGACAACATTTTTTCTTAAAACGTACCCACAGGTTATTGCATACCTCGGCTATCCTCTAGCCGCTTCTTCACGAGGCCAAGCTCTTCCTCGGCCCGCTCCAGTTTCCGCTTCCGTCCGGAGACTTCTGCAGCATGAGCGGTGGCAGCCTGCAGCGATACCTGCTTATTCACACAGACAACTTATGTTGGACTCCTGTGATATTTCTTCTCGATCCTCTGTTCGGCTTTTTCTTTCCGAACACCAAACAGAGCATCAGGGGCTACTGTCTATGATGTGACATTCTTCCTACAAACGCATTACTTACCTCCAAGCCCAATAGAAGGCTAGTGCAGGCTTCAGTCAGTTCGCTTTTTATGAACTGGACCTTCTCTATTACCGTGCCCATAAGGGCACGGTGTTCATCCACAATAGTGGCGCCTCGTAGCACCTCCAGCAGGTTATCCGGTGCTTCTAGTTGTATAGAGGTCACCGGCGGAACAGGCACATTCCCTCCTTTTGGGGCATGTCGTTCGCTGGACTCCGGAGCCGCATAGATCTTCGGAAGGTATCCGGCTCAGGTCCAAAGGGAACTCGGCCCCCGTCACCAGTCCCCATAGGGGCTTTTCCCCCCATGTGTCCGGCGACTGAGGAATCGTCCTGGGGCGTCACCCCGACAATCTCCGGAAGCCCCCCCCCCCAGTCGGGGAAGGTCCTTTCCGACACCACCTCGTCGTCACCCTTGGGAGAGACGAAATGAGCAGGTGGTGGAGACATGCTAGCCATCTCCTTTGAGTCTAGCGACCCCTCTGTCGAGGATCGTGGGGAGCCATCGCGTGTTTGACTGTAATAACAAGGTTTAAGGTATATCAATATTACAAACCGGGAAGGCCAAACGTTTTCGGATTCTGGTACTTACGAGGCGGCCCGAGGCTTGGTCTGGGGAGGTCGCTCCGGAGTGCTATCAACATCCCACACAGAGTTATCCGCGAGGGAGCCTCTAACCCTCTTAGGCCCTTTCGCCTCCGGATTTGTGGGGGCCGATCTCTTCTTCCTCCCCACTTCAGGTGAGGAGTCGCTTTCTTCTTCCTCTTCGTCGTCATCATCAGCGGACGAAGAGGAAGTCTCGTCTTCGGACATCACGTTCGGAGCGCCTTTTTCACGAGGGCCCTTCTTGGCCCCTTTGGCCGCTTTCTTGGCCATCTTCTCTGGCACCTCATAAGGTGCTGGAAAAAGCATTTTCATCAGTAATGGGAATTCTTGGTCTTCGGGTAGCGGAGCCGGGCAGTTAATCCCCTCAGCTATCTTGATCCAGGCCTGAAAACACGGGTAGGAAAGCTTAGGCTTTTTCTCAAAATATGATAGTAAAGGGTACGCCTTGAAAACATTAAAAGAACTCACTGGGTTAGCCTGGCATTTTAAGCTAAACCTGCGATCTTCGGTCATGGGCGGTGGCGTCTCGCCGGCCTTGAAGAGCACTTTCCAGATTTCTCCGTGCGTCATGCCGAAGAGCTCTAGTAGCGTCTGGTGCTTGGCCGAATCGTACCCCCACATATAGCAAGTCCGACGTTGGCACGGAAGGACCCGACGAATGAGCATGACCTGGACCACGTTGATGAGCTCGATCTTCCTATCTATCATGTTCTGGATGCATGTTTGGAGCCCAGTCAGCTCGTCCGAAGGACCCCAGGTTAGGCCCCTCTCTTGTCAGGAGGTGAGCCGCATCAGGATTCCGGATCGGAATTCGGGGGCCGCCACCGAGTTGGCGTCATGCGGCTCGGTGATATAGAACCACCTCGATTGCCACCCTTTCACCGTCTCAGTGAATGAGCCTTCGGGCCAGGTAACATTGGGCATCTTGCCCACCATGGCGCCTCCGCACTCTGCTTGTTCGCCGCTCACCACCTTCAGCTTCACATTGAAGGTCTTCAGCCATAGGCCGAAATGAGGCGGGATGCGAAGAAAGGCCTCGCACACGACAATGAATGTCGTGATGTTGAGGATGAAGTTGGGGGCTAGGTCATGGAAGTCTAGCCCGTAGTAAAACATCAGTCCATGAACGAAGGGGTGAAGAGGGAAGCCCAGCCCGCAGACAAAATGTGTGAGAAACACAACCCTCTCGTGGGGCTTTGGAGTAGGGACGATTTGTCCCTTGGCCGGGAGTCGGTGAGCGATCTCCTTGGCCAGATATCCGGCCTCCCGGAGCACCTTGATATCCCTCTTCTTGACGGAGGAGGCCATCCACTTACCCCCAGCTCCGAATCTGGACATCTTTGGAGTGCTTTCTCGGACGAGGGAAAAGCTAAAATCTTGGGCGCTGGAGCTCAGGGACGGAAGGACTAAGGAGGAGCCGAGATGTGGGTGAAGAAAGGGAATCCTTATCCCCTTATAAAGGCCATGAATGTCAAGCGTCTCCCCACTCGCCTTAAACTCGTCTATTCCCAAGGGTCGTGGAAATGACACGGTTTGGTCGCCCACGCCCGTATTGATGAGAATCCTGTAATAAGGGGACATGATCTCTGCCTCGACAAGACGTGCCAATGGCAACCACGTCTCGACACGTGGAGCGGCAGACGAAAAACAGTTCGAAATTATGACTGGACACACGTGAGGTCATCAGCAGATTAGACTCGTGTAAAAATATATTCTCTCTGCGGTTATGTATGGCGTGTGTGACAGGTCCGGATACTATCATTGCATCCGAAGACTATCTTGAAGTTCGGATAGAAGGGAATCCACCTTGAAATGCCGAAGACAATCTACAATCTGCGCGCCGGACTCCTCGTCATTGAAGCCAGGTTCAGGTGCCACTGAGGGAGTCCTGGACTAAGGGGTCCTCGGGCGTCCGGCCTGTTATCCATGGGTCGGACTGATTGGCTGTGAAGACATGAAGGCCGAAGACTATACATGTGTCCGGATTAGACTGTCCTTAGCGCGGAAGGCAAGCTTGGCGACCGACTATGAAGATTCCTTCTTATGTAACCGACTCTATGTAAACCCTAGATCCCCCCGGTGTCTATATAAACCGGAGGGGTTAGTCCGGAAAGGATATACTCATTACCATAGTCATACAGGCTAGGCTTCTAGGGTTTAGCCATTACGATCTCATGGTAGATCAACTCTTGTGACACTCATATTCATCAAGATCAATCAAGCAGGACATAGGGTATTACCTCCATAGAGAGGGCCCGAACCTGGGTAAACATCATGTCCCCCGTCTCATGTTACCATCGATCCTAGACGCACAGTTTGGGACCCCCTACCCGAGAACCGCCGGTTTTGACACCGACAACGAATGCGCGCCATCCTTGAGGGCCATGGGAAACTAGTTTGCCATGACCTTTTCGTCACCGCTAGCCGCCTCGATGCTCAGCTCGTAGACCTGCAGGAACTCCGCGGGGTCAGGGGTGCCATCGTAGCATGGAGGCAGGTCGGGCTTGAATTTCCATGGCCAGATGACGCTGCGTAGCTCAGGGCTGAAGGCGCGGCAGCCCGCTATGGTCACCGGAGCCCATCGTGGAGGTGGAGCCTGATCTTGGTGCTCACGCGCCACCACTGCAGGCGGCACGCAGTCTTGACGTGGTGGTGGAGGGAGCGCTGTAGCACCTTCTTGCGGCCGTTGGACCTCTCGGCATCTTTCTTCTACGCGTGTGGGTGCTCTGCATAGTGGGTCACGCCGTGGGGTGATAACCCACAAGTATAGGGGATCGCAACAGTTTTCGAGGGTAGGGTATTCAACCCAAATTTATTGATTCGACACGAGGGGAGCCAAAGAATATTCTCAAGTATTAGCAGCTGAGTTGTCAACTCAACCACACCTGGAAACTTAATATCTGCAGCAAGGTATTTAGTAGCAAAGTAATATGATAGTAGTGGTAATGGTAGCAAAAGGTAACGATAGAAAAAGTAATGTTTTGGGTATTTTGTAGTGATTGTAACATTAGCAACGGAAAAGTAAATAAATGAAGAACAATATATGGAAAGCTCGCAGGCAATGGATCGGTGATAGAGAATTATGCCGGATGTGGTTCATCATGTAACAGTCATAACCTAGGGTGACACAGAACTAGCTCCAATTCATCAATGTAATGTCGGCATGTATTCTGAATATAGTCATACGTGCTTATGGAAAAGAACTTGCATGACATCTTTTGTCCTACCCTCCCGTGGCAGCGGGGTCCTAGCGGAAACTAAGGGATATTGAGGCCTCCTTTTAATAGAGTACCGGACCAAAGCATTAACACATAGTGAATACATGAACTCCTCAAAGTACGGTCATCACCGGGAGTGGTCCCGATTATTGTCACTTCGGGGTTGCTGGATCATAACACATAGTAGGTGACTATAGACTTGCAAGATAGGATCAAGAACTCACATATATATTCATGAAAACATAATAGGTTCAGATCTGAAATCATGTCACTCAAGCCCTAGTGACAAGCATTAAGCATAGTAAAGTCATAGCAACATCAATCTCAAAACATAGTGGATACTAGGGATCAAACCCTAACAAAACTAACTTGATTACATGATAAATCTCATCCAACCCATCACCGTCCAGCAAGCCTATGATGGAATTACTCACACACGCGGTGAGCATCATGAAATTGGTGATGGAGGATGGTTGATGATGACGATGGCGACAGATTCCCCTCTCCGGAGCCCCGAACACACTCCAGATCAGCCCTCCCGAGAGAGTTTAGGGCTTGGCGGCGGCTCCGTATCGTAAAACGCGATGAATCCTTCTCTTTGTTTTTTTTCTCTCCGAACACGAATATATAGAGTTGGAGTTGAGGTCGGAGGAGCTCCAGGGGGCCCACAAGGTAGGGGGGCGCGCCCCCACCCTCGTGGCTAGGGTGTGGGCCCCCTAGTCTTGATCTTTTGCCAGTATTTTTTATTGTTTCCAAAAATAATCTCCGTGAAGTTTCAGGTCATTCTGAGAACTTTTGTTTCTGCACATAAATAACACCATGGCAATTCTACTGAAAACAGCATCAGTCTGGGTTAGTTCCATTCAAATCATGCAAGTTAGAGTCCAAAACAAGGGCAAAAGTGTTTGGAAAAGTAGATACGACGGAGACGTATCAACTCCCCCAAGCTTAAACCTTTGCTTGTCCTCAAGAAATTCAGTTGACAAACTAAAAGTGATAAAAAAACTTTTACAAACTCTGTTTGCTCTTGTTGTTGTAAATATGTAAAGCCAGCATTCAAGTTTTCAGCAAAGATTATAAACTAACCATATTCACAATAACGCTAAGGTCTCATGTTTACTCATATCAATGGCATAATCAACTAGTGAGCAATAATAATAAATCTCGGGTGAAAACACTTTCTCAAAACAATCATAACATGATATAATAAGATGGTATCTTGCTAGCCCTTTCTGAGACCGCAAAACATAAATGCAGAGCACCTTTAAAGATCAACGACTGGCTAGGCATTGTAATTCATGGTAAAAGAGATCCGGCGAAGTCATACTCGATGTAAACTAATCATTAATGAATGCAAATGACAGAGGTGCTCTCCAGCGGGTGCTTTTTAATAAGAGGAGGATGACTCAGCATAAAAAAATAGATAGGCCCTTCGCAAAGGCAAGCAGGGATTTGTAGAGGTGCCAGAGCTCGGTTTTTAAATAGAGATGAATAATATTTTGAGCGGTATACTTTCATTGTCAACATAACAACCAAGAGATGGTGATATCTTCCATGTTACACACATTATAGGCGGTTCCCAAACAGAATGGTAAAGTTTATACTCCCCCTCCACCAACAAGCATCAATCCATGGTTTGCTCGAAACAACGAGTGCCTCCAACTAACAAGAGTCCCTGGGGGAGTTTTGTTTGCAATTATTTTTATTTGATTTGCATAAAGCATGGGACTGGGCATCCCGGTGACCAGCCATTTTCTCGTGAGTGAGGAGCGGAGTCCACTCCTCTTGAGAATAACCCGCCTAATATGGAAGATACGGACAACCCTAGTTGATACATGAGCTATTCGAGCATACAAAACATGATATTTACTTGAAGGTTTAGAGTTTGGCACATACAAATTTACTTGGAATGGCAGGTAGATACCGTATATAGGTAGGAATGGTGGACTCATATGAAACAACTTTGGGGTTTATGGAATTGGATGCATAAGCAGTTTTCCCGCTTAGTACATGTGAAGGCTAGCAAAAGACTGGGAAGCGACCAACTAGAGAGCGACAATAGCCATGAACATGCATTAAAGTTAATGAACATTGAGTGCAAGCATGAGTAGGATATAATCCACCGTGAACATAAATATCGTGAAGGCTATGTTGATTTTGTTTCAACTACATGCGTGAACATGTGCCAAGTCAAGTCACTTAAATCATTCAGAGGAGGATATCACCATATCATACCACATCACAACCATTTTAATAGCATGTTGGCACGCAAGGTAAACCATTATAAGATCCTAGCTAATTAAGCATGGCATAAGAAACTATGATCTCTAATTGTCATTACAAACATGTTTATTCATAATAGGCTGAATCAGGAACGATGAACTAATCATATTTACAAAAACAAGAGAGGTCGAGTTCATACCAGCATCTCCCACTCAATCAGTTCATCATATATCGTCCTAATTACCTTTCACTTGCACGACCGAACGATGTGGATAATAATAATAGTGCACGTGCATTGGACTAAGCTGGAATCTGCAAGCATTCAATAAACAAAAGAAGACAAGGCAATATGGGCTCTTTTGTCAGATCAACAATAATGCATATAAGAGCCACTTCAACAATTTAATCATGATCTTCTCCTATCGACCCCAAAGAAAAGAAAAGAAATAAAACTATATACACGGAAAAGCTCCCAACAAGCAAAAGAAGAACAAGAAATCTTTTTGGGTTTTCTTTTTAATTACTACTACAAGCATGGAAAGTAAACTAATTAAAAGCTACAACTAAATTTTTTTGTTTTGTTTTTTCTTAAGGTTTATTAAACACATAAGAAGAAAGCAATAAAAGGAAATAAACTAGCATGGATAATACAGTGAAAAAGTATGAGCACCGACTTCTAGCAATGAGTGTGTGAACATGAATGTAATGTCGGTGAGAAATACGTACTCCCCCAAGGTTAGGCTTTTAGCCTAAGTTGGTCTATGGCCACGGCTAGCCTGGCGGATATCCAAAGTAATAGTTGGGGTCGTACTGCGAAGAAGAAGACTCTGATTGCCACTGGTTGGCAATCATCTCCGGATCCCACTGGTAATTAGACTATCGTGGAAGATCAAATTGTGGTTCCGACTCTGGCTCTGTGGCTGATGTAGGGTTCCGGTAGGCGTGAATAGCCTCCGGTGAGACAAGGTACTGGCCTGTAGATAAATCAAATAAGGAAGGAGCAGGCAAGGTGATAGTCTCAGGATGATGTTTATCAAAGAACAATTTGTATTTAAGCTCCCCTTCCCTATTCTTTACAATAAAATCATGCGCTACCATGCTCTTATAATCTAAATAAACAGTAGGCCACAATTTTTCTTCTTTTTCATAGTGCCTAATAGGTATGTTATAGTATGCAGCAAGGCATGAAGCATAGATACCTCCAAAGATAGGGCCCTTTGTACGGTTCAGACTTAACCATTTAGCAATAATACCGCCCATACTAACAGAGTCGTCACGGAATAAACCATGGAACAAAATAAAAATATCAGGAACACTAAGGTTTCCACAGTTTCCGCGACCAATTAAGCAACGACTAGCAAATATTGCAAAGTAGCGTACAACAGGGAAATGTATGCTAATGATTCTTGCATCGGAAACCTTCCTAGTTTCCCCTATGGTAATAGTGTCAATAAACCCGTCCACATCTGTACGATGTGGTTCCTCTAAGCTACCCTCGAAAGGTATTTTGCATACCCTGCAAAATTCATATAGTGACATCTTCTTAACCACATCATATAAATGAAACTATACTGAAGGAGGTGATTCCTTAGGATAATAGTAGAAGTTTTGCACAAAAGTATTGGTGAGTAAGAGATACTGTCCGCGTTGGTCATGGAGGAAGTTAGTGAGGCCTGCATTCTTAGCCAATTCATAAAAATCATCATAAATCCCGGCTGCTCTCAAGAAATCATCGGAAGGCCATTCACACGGCCGAACCTCCGCGGTGCGAGGCAAATTGTATTTAGGCCTCTCTGCTTCTTCACTTTGCTTTTCTTTCGAGCTTCAGCTCGATGAGCCCCTCAAAAATCTCTTCATTATTTTATGAAAAGTTCTGAAATTTTTAGTAACTTCAAAATAAAAGTGAACCAAACTCAACAAAATTGATAGCAACTACTCCTACAAGTGCCTAGAGCCTATATCATGCATCAAAACTACTTGGAACCATATACATTTGACATGCAAGCTCAAGAACAGGGTCACCTAAGAAGCAAAAATATGCAATGAATAAAGCACTAGAACAAAAACTAATTGGACCATTGGAGGAGTCACATACCAATGAACAATCCCACAAAGCAGTTTGTGAGAGGTGCCTTGAGCAAGGAGATCGGAAATCGCAGCAAAAGGGGCTAGAACTTGTGCTTGAGCTGGATAATGGTGTTTGTGGGAGGAAGAAGGAGTGTGTGGGTGCAGGAATAAGTGGAGGAGGGCCACCGTGGGCCCACAAGGCAGGGGGCGCACCCAGGGGGTGGGCGCGCCCTCCACCCTCGTGGCCAGGTGGATGCCCCCCTTGTTGTGTTCTCAGTGCCAAATATTCTCAAATATTTCAGAAAAAATCATATTTAAATTTCAGGGCATTTGGAGAACTTTTATTTTCGGGGTATTTTTATATTGCACATATAAATCAGATAACAGACAGAAAATACTATTTTTACTTTATTTAATATAAATAACAGAAAGTAAAAGGAGGGCACAGAAGGTTGTGCTTTCTAACTTCATCCATCTCATGATCATCAAAAGGAATCCATTAGCAAGGTTGGTCAAGTCTTGTTAACAAACTCATTCCGAATAACATGGAACCGGAGAAATTTCGAATAACACTATGTTACCTCAATGGGGATATGCACATCCCCAATAATTAGAATATCATATTTCTTCTTGACAGTAGGAAGAGGAAATTCAAAACCTCCAAAAATAATCGATGGAACTTTTCCAATAGAATTAATACTATGAACTTGAGGTTGTTTCCTCGGAAAGTGTACCGTATGCTCATTACCATTAACATGAAAAGTGACATTGCCTTTGGTGCAATCAATAACAGCTCCTGCAGTATTCAAAAAGGGTCTTCCAAGAATAATAGACATACTATCGTCCTTGGGAATATCAAGAATAACAAAGTCAGTTAAAATAGTAACGTTTGCAACCACAACAGGCACATCCTCACAAATACCGACAGGTATAGCAGTTCATTTATCAGCCATTTGCAAAGATATTTCAGTCGGTGTCAACTTATTCAAATCAAGTCTACGATATAAAGAGAGAGGCATAACAATAACACCGGCTCCAAGATCACATAAAGCAGTTTTAACATAGTTTCTTTTAATGGAGCATGGTATAGTTGGTACTCCGGGATCTCCTAGTTTCTTTGGTATTCCACCCTTAAAAGTATAATTAGCAAGCATGGTGGAAATTTCAGCTTTCGGTATCTTTCTTTTATTAGTAACTATATCTTTCATGTACTTAGCATAAGGATTCAGTTTAAGCATATCAGTCAAATGCATACGCAAAAAGATAGGTCTAATCATTTCAGCAAAGCGCTCAAAATTCTCATCATCCTTTTTCTTGGATGGTTTGGGAGGAAAAGGCATGGGCTTCTGAACCCATGGTTCTCTTTCCTTATCGTGCTTCCTAGCAACAAAGTCTCTCTTATCATAGCGTTTATTCTTTGATTGTGGGTTATCAAGATCAACTGCAGGTTCAATTTCTATATCATTATCATTGCTAGGTTGAGCATCATCATGAACATTATTAGGGAGTCCTGGATCAGGGGGTCTCCGGACAACCGGACTATATCCTTTGACCGGACTGTTGGACTATGAAGATACAAGATTGAAGACTTCGTCTCGTGTCCGGATGGGACTTTCCTTGGCGTGGAAGGCAAGCTTGGCAATATGGATATGTAGATCTCCTCCCTTGTAACCGACTCTGTGTAACCCTAGCCCCCTCCGGTGTCTATATAAACCGGAGGATTTAGTCCGTAGAACGGACAATCATACCATAGGCTAGCTTCTAGGGTTTAGCCTCTATAATCTTGTGGTAGATCGACTCTTGTAATACTCATATCATCAAGATCAATCAAGCAGGACGTAGGGTATTATCTCCATCAAGAGGGCCCGAACCTAGGTAAACATCGTGTCCCCTGCCTCATGTTACCATCCGCCATAGACGCACAGTTCGGGACCCCCTACCTGATATCCGCCGGTTTTGACACCGACATTGGTGCTTTCATTGAGAGTTCCACTATGTCATCACCATAAGGCTTGATGGCTCCTTTGATCATCGGTAACGATGCGGTCCAGGGTGAGGTTTTCCTCCCCGGACAGATCTTCGTAGTTGGTGGCTTCGCACTGCAGGCCAACTCGCTTGGCCATCTGGAGCAGATCGAGAGCTACGCCCCTGGCCATCATGTCAGGTTCGGAAACCTAAACTACACTGCCGACATCCGTGGAGACTTGATCTTCGACGGATTCGAGCCCATGTCAGGTGCACCGCACGATCACGACGAGCATTATTTAGCTCTGCCGTCGGACAGTGTTCGGGAGATCACACCTACAACTACTCCGACCTTCAATCTGGAGCAAATTGCACCATCCGAGGACGGAGGGATAGACCCCGCCATGGAGGCCGCACTCTCAGTGGCGATGGAGCCAGATATTGACTTCACCCCTTACGAGAGCCGTGTTGCCGAACCACTGGATTCGTCTCCAGCCATGGACTCCGAGCCGCTTGCCTCCGTGCCTATCGAATCCGATTGGGCGCCGATCATGGAGTCCACCTCCGCGGATGTCTTTCAGCACTCTTCTTTCGGCAATGTGCTAAATTCATTAAAGTCTCTCTCCTTGTCAGGAGAACCATTGTCGAACTATGTCCGGCCAGAATGGGATGCGGACGACGAAGAAATTCGCTGCCCACCCACCACCCACTTAGTAGCCACTGTCAACGATTTAACCAACTTCGACTCCGACAACATCGACGGTATGGACGACGATGCAGGAGACGAACAGGAACCACCACCCACAGGGTGCTGGACCGCCACCTCATCACATGATATATACATGGTGGACACCCCAAAGAAGGCAATGGCGATGAGATAGCGGAGGATGACCCCTCCAAGAAGAAACCCAAACGGCGACGTCAGCGGCGCCGCTCTAAGTCCCACCATAGCAAAAGTAGTGATACCGGCACAAGAGACAATAACACTCTGGATAGTGCCGAAGACAACAACAATCCCCCCCTAGCACAATTTAGAGCGGGAGGGTGAAAAAGCTAGCCCTCCAGAGCGGGCAGCAGATGGAGAATCGGAGGAGGAAAATTACATGCCTCTCTTCGAAGACGAGGTGAGCCTCGGCGACAAAGAATTTATCATGCCTGAGGATCCCATCGAACAGGAGCGCTTCAAGCGCCGGCTTATAGCAACAGCAAATAGCTAGAAGAAAAAGCAACAACAGCTTCAAGCTGGTCAAGATCTGCTAGCAGACAGATGGACCGAAGTCCTTGCGGCCGAGGAATACGAACTCGAGCACCCCTCCAAGAGTTACCCAAAGCGCAGGTTGCTACCTCACCTCGAGGAGGAAGCATTGAAACCTACATCATTAGTGTACGATGCGGCTGACCGGCCACCTCGTGGCCGAGACAGAAAGGCATTTCAGCCAGAAGTCAAGCCCGCACCCCGCCGCCAATCAAACAAAAATACCAAGGCCCGGGGCAACATGCGGGACCTGCAAGACGTATTGGAAAACAAGGCAAAACATGCAAGATCGATCTACGGATCACGGGGGCACGCACCAATATGCGACGATGATCGTCACGCCGGATACACTAAAAGCAAATCCGGCTGAGCCGAACACGGCAGACAAGACTCGTACGAACCGCGTCGCGATATAGCCCAGCACAGAGGCACCGCACACCCCTTATGCTTCACTGACGAAGTAATGGATCACGAATTCCCAGAAGGGTTTAAACCCGTAAACATCGAATTGTACAATGGTACTACAGACCCCACGGTATGGATAGAAGACTTCTTCCTCCACATTCACATGTCTCGTGGGGATGACCTACATGCCATCAAGTATCTCCCACTGAAACTCAAAGGGCCGGCTCGGCATTGGCTCCATAGCTTGCCGGCAAACTCCATCGGAAGTTGGGAGAACATGGCAGAGGCATTCCTGGACAATTTCCAGGGCACTTATGTGCGACCGCCGGACACTGGCGATTTAAGTCATATAACTCAGCAGCCAGGGGAATTGGCTAGGAAATTCTGCACCCGGTTCCTAACCAAGAAGAACCAAATTGTCGACTGTCCGGATGCAGAGGCCTTAGCGGCATTTAAGCATAATATCCGTGCCGAATGGCTCGCCCGGCACCTCGGCCAAGAGAAGCCAAAATCCATGGTAGCCCTCACGATACTTATGACCCGCTTTTGTGCGGGCGAAGATAGCTGGTTGGCTCATAGTACCAATACAGCAAGCAAACCTGGCATATCAGAAGCCAGGGATAGCAATGGCAAACCACGACGCAACAAACACAAGCGCCGCAAATATGGTGAAACGCCAAAAATATGGCAGTTAATGTCGTGTTCAGGGGCTCAAAGTCCGGTGAGCGGAAAGGGCCACCCAAAAATACAAATCCGGGTCCATCCAGTCTGGACCGCATACTCGCTCGCCAATGCCAAATTGATGGCACCCCAAAAACGCCAGCCACCCATACCAACAGAGAATGCTAGGTCTTCAAACAAGCCGACAAGGCAAGCGCCAAAGACAAAGAGGGGTCTCAAAGCGACGACAGCGGCGAAGAGCCCGGATCACCAAACACGGGAGGGAAAATGAAATTCCCCCCCCCCCATATTCAATTGGTGAATGTGGTAAATACCACCCAAAATGCCAACTTGGACCGGATATGCACCCTTAGGGATGGCGGCTCAACGGAACTAGCCGTTCGACAATATAAGCTAGGGCCGGTCACCTTCAACTGCACGGATCGTCCGGTTAAAGCTAATCAGGGCAATCCAGCCGCACTAATCCTTGACCCAATAGTAGATGGGTTCCACCTCACTCGAGTCCTTATGGACGGATGTAGCAGTTTATATCTGCTTTACCAGGACACAGTGCGCAAGATGGGCATCGATCATTCAGCGATCAAGCCCACTAAAGCCACTTTCAGAAGCATCATACCAGGTATGGAGGTTAGCTGTACAGGCTCCATTGCCCTCGAGGTAATCTTCGGATCACCAGAAAATTACCGTATCGAAGAGTTAATCTTCGAAATCGCCCCTTTCTGCAGTGACTATCAAGCACTGCTCGGGCGAACTGCGTTCGCTCGATTCAACGCGGTGCCACATTATGCCTACCGTGAGCTCAAAATGCCCGGTCCACGTGGCGTCATCACGGTTCATGGCAAGGCCGAACCTTCCATCGGCACCAACAAATACATCACTGCCTTAGCAGTAGAAACAACGAGTAGCACCTTGCAGCCGAACCTTGAGTCGACGCCCAGGCTCCCGGACACCGTCAAGGGGCTCCGAACTACTTCACGGAAGGATACCCCGGCTCGTCCAGAGCTCAACTAAACACACCGGAGAAGGCCATCACGGGCCGAACTCAGCGGTTCAACCGCCCTCCGACACGCAAACATTTCTTATATTTCCTTCACAGGTTCACCTTTGCACCGACCAGGACGGACTCCACGGAGGCAGCTTGAACGCGTTAGGGGATCCTTAGACATTCCTGTCGGATTTCGGGTTCCGGCAGACCCTTGGGGTTCGAACACTGGGGTGCGCGCGGAGATTTCGCCTCCTACCTACCTGCACCCCTCCGCCATGCTAAGATCTAAACTAAGGAAAGAACAACACAAGAGACACAGGGTTTATACTGGTTCGGGCCACCGTTGTGGTGTAATACCCTACTCCAGTGTGTGGTGTGTGGATTGCCTCTTGGGCTGATGATGATGAACAATACAAGAAAGAACAGCCTCGCGAGGGTCTGTTCTTGGCTGAGGCGATGAACTGCTGGGAGGAGTTCAGCCACCTTTCTCTCTCTCCCTCTCTCTCTCTGCTCTGACCGACCCCTCTAACGAGCCTCTTCCTTCCTACCTCTCTTTTTCGTCCTCCCCTCTTGTCTTCGTCCTCTCCTCTTGTCTTCATCCTCTCTTCCCAGCTATGTGGGTGGCTGGTCCTATTTATAGAGGCCCTGGTCCTCTCCCCAAATATTGAGCGGGAAGGGAGCCAACAATGGCGGGCTAATTTGAAGGGGGACAGCAAGTATCAACTATCCTAACAAAAGTAGTCTTCGCCTGCGCAAAGCTCTGGTGATGACGCCGTCTTGGGCTCCACGGTGACCTCCATCTCCTAGTCCTCCTGGTCTTGGTCTCGTTGCACCGAAATGGCAACCTTTGCCTGATGCCTCGGTACTCCGCGGCTGCGCTTGCCCCCTTTGCACCAAAGAGGAAAGGAGAACGATGCGCGGGCTGGCACCCGCCTGGCGCCCTGAGTTGTCATGGCTTGCGTCATGGGCACCTCGTGAGGTACCCCGCCTTGATCTCTCCACCTCCTCGTGAGCCATCCTGACGAGGCCGTGCCTGAGGAAGCTTCGCATCGTCCGCCTTGCGAGGGTCTTGGGTTTGTGTTGGTGAAGATGGGCCATGCTGGGCCCCCTTTTGAGACACGCCGCAGGCCGCAGGCAGGCAAGTCTGGGGACCCCCGTTCCCGGAACACCGACAGTAGCCCCCGAGCCCAAGGCGCACCCGGGCTTGGCCGTGCAGGGAGGCGGAAGGGCAAGAGCGAAGCGCCGCGGGCCCTAACAGCCTGCGGCCTTGGGCGCCGCGTGGCGGGTGACTGGACGTGGGCGCCTCGGCAACCGCACAAGTTGATAAAGGAGTGGCATCCGCCTAGGCCCTGCCTCTTGCTTTCTCCGGCTGCTGCTCAGATCCGCTTTCTTGCACCTCTACTTCCTTCCTCCGAGATTTCCAGATCTGCTCTGACCGCGCGGCCTAGGGAGCCATGGCGCCTCGTCAGCCCCCGGCCGCAGCTTGGTACTCGTCCGCCCTGGACACGCCGAACGTGTCGGAGGCGGGCCTTCCCGGTTGCGCCGGATGGCGACGGCGTGGGGCATCAACGGGGAGAAGGTGTTCAAGGCCGGCTTCGCCACCCCTGAGGGTCAAAGGAGCACCTTCTATCCGCTCTTCGTAAGTGCCATTGTTGTTGGCCTGGTGCCTCCCTTCTCCGAGTTCTTCTTCTCTGTCCTCCGCCATTACAAGCTACAGGCTCTGCATCTCCATCCCAACTCCGTCCTTCTCTTTGCAATCTTTGCTTATTATTGCGAAGCACATGTTGGGGTGCAGCCCACAGTGGCCTTGCTGCGCCACTACTTCTACCTCCAGACCTCTCGTGGGACCGCTTCCGCGTGCGCGAGCTTCGTCGCGTCCGGCGGCGCCATTGCCATCTCGAACTCTGGGAAGAGGATTGAGGGCTTCAGGAGCAAGTGGATCTTGGTGGATGCTGGGCGCATCCACCCTCGGCTGATCCTGCCCACGGAGCAGCCCACGAGCTCCAGCGACTGGGGTCGAGCGGAGCTCACGGATCCCCGCGCGAAGATAGTGTTGGAGAAGATGGACGCGGAACTGAGGCCGGCCGACATGGCGGCGGCGAAGCTGACCGGCACGTCGCTGCTGAGGGAGTTCCTGGAGCACCGACTGGCTCCGCTTAGGCAGTACTCGCTTCCAATGTGGAGGCCCCGTCCGAACCCCGCGGCCTTGGCCGCTGGAGACCTGGTTGCGGTTCTCCAATCTCTGGTCGGGGGCAACGTGGCGAGGCTGGAGGGCGCTCCTACGCCCTTGTTCCTCCGCAACGACTGGGAGCAGGTGGTGAAGTCCATGCCCGTCTTCAACGGGGATGGGCCAGTGCCCCTGGAAGCTCCCGAGGAACCGGTGGACGTGCCCTCCGGCGACTCCAGCAAAGAGGAAGAGGGAGGGGAGCGCGGAAAGGGGCCTGACTCCGAGGCAACTGACGGAGAGTCGAGGGCTCCCCTCCCCCGGTGCAGGTCCCGCGTTCTCCGCCTCTCTCCCAATAATGACGACGAGGATGACAACGAAGACGACGACGAGCAGGACGGCGGGAGCTCGCCCCCGATCCCGAAGAAGGACAGGACCGGGTTGATCTCCCGCGGGTCTCCCCCGGCCCCGGGGCGAACCGCAGACGCACCTTCTGCCTCCAAGCTTCCCGAGGTCGACCCTTCCAGCCGACTTTCAGGCTTCATATTTGGCCGGAGGCCTCTTGAGCTCACTAGCGACGACCCGTAAGCATTCGATTCTTGTCTTTATCTCTTGCTCTGCTTCTGAGGCTTGATGTCTGCATCTTTGGATAGGTTGGCGCCCGCAGTAAAGAAGCCGAAGGGGGCTCCCGAGGTCCCATCCGTGGCGGCGCTTCTGCCCGCGAAGGAAGGTGACCGCGACGCACAGGCTTCTCCTGCCCGGTCGTCCTCGCGAGGTTTGGCTGAGCCGGCTGGGGCGAGCTCAGCCCCCACAGCCCAAGTGGCTCCCGACGTGCTCTTGCCTGCCGCCGCCGCTACAGCTGTCGGGGCGCGGCAGACTCCGCCTCAGGATGCTGCGGCTGCGCTGCCGCCTTCTCCTCCTACTCCACCGGCCGCTGTCCCTCCGACTCCTTCTGCCGTCCTGGATCATGTTGTTGCTGAGCTGGACCGACTGCGGCAGGATCTTCTTGGCGCCGACCCCCGCTTGGTGGCCGGGCGTTTGGAGCTGGCTTCTGGATGGGTTCGCTCCGACGCCTCGATTCGGGCGGCGCTGGTCCAGGCCTCGACGGCATGCGACGAGGAGAAGCAGGCCGTCCTAGAGGCGAAGGCTGCCCGTGATGCATCCTTGGGGGAGGTGGTCGACGTCCGCGGTCACTGCAAGGCGCTGGAGGGCGAGCTGCAAGGCCTGCGGGATCGGCTTGCGGAAGAGGTCCGCCTTCGCCAAGAGCAGGAAGAAGGCGTGAAGGCTCGCGAGGCAGCCGTCGAGGGCCGGGAGGCCAAGCTCAGGAAGCGCTGCGACTGCCTAGGCGCGCTGGAGCAAGAGTTGGGGGCGAGGAAGGCCGAGCTGGACGGCAAGGCCCTGGTTCTCGCCGAGGACCGCGCGGCCTTCATGGAGTTGGAGGGGAAGGCTCTCTCCTCGCTGAGGACGCTTTACGACAGCTGCCTGGAGAGCCCGCTGGCTGGCGCCGAGGACGGCCCCGCCAAGCTGCTTCCCTTCCTGGTTCACGCTCTTGAAGATGTCGCCCTTGGCCTTGGCCCCATGGCCGAGGCCGAGGCGCGTGTCCTGTCTTCTACAACACTGACGCGGGTCCTCACCCACATCTACCTTCACGATCCCGGTGTCGACCTCGACAGCCTGCTGGAGCCAGTGAGCGTTGAGCGTGCTGCTGCCGCTGCCGAGGCCGTGAAGGGTCGCGCGGAGGTTCTGCTGGGGAAGTTCCGGGCCTTCAGCACCAAGCCAGAGCAAGGCACTGCCGACCCCGCTGCTCCGTGAGGCAAACCCGCTCCGTGCTGCTCCCCCGCCGCCAAGTGACTCCGTCGTGGCTCCTGTCCTGCTTTTGTTTCCTGCACACATATCATGCCTCAGGGAGGCGTTTAAACTTGCATTTGGCATTGAAATAACAGTGTGGACTGTAATATTTGCTTTTGAATTCCTTGAGATTAGCGCTTTTCCTTCCTACTTGCTTACGTTCTACGCCGGCAGAGCCCGGCCCCGCGCGTACCTCACCCAGCAATAGTCCCGACCGGAAACCAGGACGGGACCAAGGAGTGAGGGGCTACGTGAAAAGTTAGGCTCCTGAGTCACGATGCTCAGGAGTCCCCCTTGGCGCACGAACAGCAAGTAGGGAGGTGCGATACGGGTGGATCCACTGTTCTACGTCTGCAGGGCCCGTCCGCGCGCGTGCCTCACCCAGCAATGGTCCCGACCAGAAACCAGGACGGGGCCACGGAGTGAGGGGCTACGTGACTAGTTAGGCTCCTGAGTCGCGATGCTCAGGAGTCCCCCTTGACGCTCAAACGGCCTTCGTACCTTGGCTCCGCTCGGGGAGAGACGCGCGACGAACCAGGCCCGGGGGGACCTGACCGAGCGGCGTGCGTCTGGGTGTGACCCAGGCGCAGCCCCCGTGCCCAGCCCCCTCGTGCGGCACTCCCGAGGGGAGGCGTTACGATGAGGCTAGACACTAAGCTCTGGGCTCCCTGAGGTTGATGCGGCCCGGGGGCCACCCTCAGTTGTTTATCACCAGCGCAAAGCATAGTGCTACCGTATGTGTACGGGCATAGCCGCTCCTCGGTAGTGTCGTCAGCCAGCGCGGAGCATGGTGCTTCCACTGGTACGTGGGAGGGGGGCCCTCCAGGAGGAGCCCCCGGGGCGTGTACAGTCCCGCCCTGACACGTGGCTGGCATGGTAGGGCCTGGCGAGGTGTATCTGGGCACCCGTGAGCCAGCGCGGGACTCACGGGGCCCTACCTCTAGGCGGGTTGCGCCTGGCACTGGGCCTTATCTTCTGATGTGTCCCTGCAAATTTGGTTAGATGTCGGCACTCTACGTCCTCGGGTCCCGGCCCTCGAGCTGGTCTCAGCCGTCGCTGGTATGCCAGGTCGCGATGCCATGGACAAGGCCAGAGGGTGAGGGCTGGAGAGCCAGTAAGAGCCCTGAGTCGCGATGCTCAGGTGCCCCCGTTTAATGTGCAAGTGGTCAGCATGGAGGAGAAGAGGTGCCGTGGACCGGCGTCAAATAATCAAGCATGGTGGGTCTAACGCATGATCGGAAATAAATGCAAATGGGATACATGCCACTCGGCCTGGCCCGAGCGGCTTGGGGATCATGCAACCTGAGGGGCGCCCCCAACAAGGTAAGCTAACAACATGGAATAAAGGGATACACGCCGCAGGGATGGACCCACGCGGCCTGGGAATAATGCAGCCATGGCGGCGCTCCCAGCTGGAAGTAAAACTCGAAAGATGTCACCTGACGATGTTGAGGACGAAGGGGTGTTGGTGTAGTAGGCTCGGGGGGCTGCGGGAGCCGATCCTCACGAGCCCCCAGGACCAGGGGCCTCGGGAGGCTCCGGAGGCGCTGGCGGCTCCTCACGGGCCATCTCCATCTCTGCCAGGGCTGCGGAACGCCTGGCCTTCCGTGACTCCGTGATGCCCCTCATGAGGCGCTGGTACGTGTCAGCCGCGTTCGGCATGCCGTAAGGCATGCGAACGTAGCTGTGGGGTGGACCTCCGCAGCGCCCCACTCGCGAGGGCCAGAGGCGCTCCAGAGAGATGACTCGATTGAGCCCTGGTATGTCGATGCAGACGCGCAGCCCACCATCCTCGCCTGGATGGGGGGGCACTGCTGGTAGGCGGCGGGCGCCTCTCATGACTCTTGACTCCTGTAGCTCCTGAATGGCCTTGCTGACGAACTCCTGTGGGTCTGGATCTCCTTGCCTTGCTCCTTCTTGAGGGAAACGTGCTTCAAAACACGCCTCCATGTGGTGCCCAAGTGCCTCCCTCGTGACCCTAGCTAGGTCGGTGGCCCTCCAGGGGGGAGCCCCCGAGCCCAGCCTGGGGAGGGCGTCGGGCGTGCTTTCCTAGGTGATGGAGGGAGGTTTCCCCTCGGCAGGGGCCTGCCTCCTGAGGGGCCAGGCCGGACGATGTCTTCTTCTTCTTGGGGGCGGTCTCCGGAAGCCTCCCACTTCCGCGATCCGGGTCTTCCAGTGATGCGGCCTGAAAGGCTCGTTCCAGGGAACACACCGCGTCCTTCTCTTCACAGGGCACCGTGATGACTCCGCCACTTCCTGGCATCTTGAGGACGTTGTAGCCGTGGTGAGTTACGGCCATGAACTTGGCCAGTGTTGGGTACCCAAGGATGGCGTTGTACGGCAGACAAATGTGAGCGACGTCGAAGTCGATGAGCTCGGTGTCGTAGTTGTCGCATGCCCCGAAGGTGACAGGGAGGCGTACCTGCCCAATCGGGACCGTGGAGCCATCAGGGATACCGAAGAAGGGCTTGGTTGGCTGAAGCTGGCTGTAGGGCACTTGGAGGTTGTTGAACGTCTCCACGAGCAGGACGTTGAGCCCTGCCCCGCCATCGATGAGGGTCTTGGTGACCACCACGTTGCTGATGATTGGGGAACAAAGCATCGGGAGGACTCTGGCTGTTGCCGCACACTTGAGCTGATCTGCTGAGCTGAACGTGATGGCGCACGCCGACCACCCGAGAGGGCGTCTAGCTTCGAGTCTGGGGAGTGTTGCGTTCACTTCGCGGGCGAACTGCTTGAAGATGCGTTGAGAGGCTGGGGCTTGTGCTCCGCCCAAGATGCAGGTGATCGCGCGCGGCTCCTGGAAGCCCCCAGCCTCCTCGTCCTGATGGCGGTCCTCGTTTCTCCTTGGCTGCGGCGGCAGCGGTGGGAGGCCTACGTTACCTAGCGGGCGATCCTCACAAGGCTGATCCCTCCAATCTCCCTCGCGAGGCTGATCCCTCCATCCTCTCTCGTGAGGCGGGTCTTGCCAACGATCCTCGCGAGGTTGGTCGCGCCACCCTTGGCGCGGCCCATGGTCTTCCCAGCGTTCTCGTTTCTTCCTCCTCCTCGACCGTAGCCCCGGTCACCATGGTCGGGGCGACGGCCGATCCTTCCTTCACGCGCGGCTCGGAGTTCTTGGCATTCGTTGGTGTTGTGGGTGTGGAGGTCGTGGTACACGCAGTACCGGCTGCCCTTGGGAGGTTCGGGCTGATCTCTGCCCCGCTTGGTGTCTGGTTCTGCCGCGAGCACTGCAGCCCCCTTGCGCTTCACATCCTTGGCCTTGGGCTTCTTCTCTTCTGGGTCTGCGGCAGGCAGCTCGAGGAGGAAGAGACGCCCCTCCTCAGCCTTGGCGCACTTGTTTGCCAAGTTGAACAGCTCCAAGGAAGTGCACAGGTCTTCATGTATCGCCAGCTCCTCCTTCATCTTGACGTCGCGCACTCCGTCGGAGAAAGCTGAGATGATGGCCTCCTCAATCACCTTGGGGATCTTGAGGCGTGCGTTGTTGAAGCGCTGGATGTACTTCTGCAGGGTCTCCCCGGGTTGTTGCTTGATGCGGCGCATGTCGCTCACGGCGGGTGGCCGGTCGCGAGTACCTTGGAAGTTGGCGATGAAGCGGGTGCGCATCTCTTCCCAGGAGGAGATTGTGCCTGGAGCCAGGTTCAGGAGCCAGGTGCGGGCCCTGTCCTTGAGCGCCATGGGAAACCAGTTCGCCATGACCTTCTCGTCTCCGTTGGCAGCTTCGATGCCCAGCTCGTAGAGTTGGAGGAACTCCGCAGGGTCGGCCGTGCCGTCGTAGCGAGGAGGCAGGTCTGGTTTGAACTTGCCGGGCCACGCGACGCTACGTAGTTCGGTGGTGTAGGCGTGATAGCCTGCTGTGGCCACGGGAGGCCTTAGGTGACAGAGAGCCTGGTCTTGCATGTCCCCACGCGCTGGAGCAGGGGGATGGTCGCGACGTGCTGGAGCAGGGAGCGCCCGGGCAGTTTCTGGTGGGCGAGGGACTGCTTGGCAGCTCTGTTCTTGCTGCGCTGGCACCTGACGGAGCAGGTTCCGCCCAGGGGCCATGCGCCTTGGAGCAATGGCATCTTCTTGAGGAGGAGGCGGCTGGGGCGCTGCCGGAGCCTCTTCTCCCACGCGGGGCGGGGTGCGGTGCAGCGGAACGGATGGCGCGGAAGAGCCCCCTGCAGCGCGGACAAGCTCGACGACGCGGTTGAGCCATTCTTCGTAGACGTTGTCGATGGGACGGTAGCGCGGGAGCTCATTTGCCGCGATGAGTGCAGCCCAAGGCTCCATGGGCGCGCGGAGCGCGCGGGACGAAGATCCAGCTGGGGCAAGCGAGGGAGTTGCGGTGCGGCCGTCTCGCCGCACGGACGGATGCTGGGACGATGCTTGCCGCTCGTCCCCCGCCGGGCCGGTGGCGGCATTGACGGCAGGTGACGGGGAACGGCGTGGATGCCCACCGAAAGGGGCCGTCTCGGCGACGCGGGAAACGAGTGCGGCCCGGCGCTCGGCGCGGGCCCGACGAGCGTCACACATGGGCGTGACGGTCAGAGGAGAACGGGGCGGTGGAAGACGAATTCCGGCGCACCCCTACCTGGCGCGCCAAATGTCGGATTTCAGGTTCCGGCAGACCCTTGGGGTTCGAACACTGGGGTGCGCGCAGAGATTTCGCCTCCTACCTACCTGCACCCCTCCGCCATGCTAAGATCTAAACTAAGGAAAGAACAACACAAGAGACACAGGGTTTATACTGGTTCAGGCCACCGTTGTGGTGTAATACCCTACTCCAGTGTGTGGTGTGTGGATTACCTCTTGGGCTGATGATGATGAACAATACAAGGAAGAACAGCCTCGCGAGGGTCTGTTCTTGGCTGAGGCGATGAACTGCTGGGAGGAGTTCAGCCACCTTTCTCTCTCTCCCTCTCTCTCTCTCTGCTCTGACCGACCCCTCTAACAAGCCTGTTCCTTCCTACCTCTCTTTTTCGTCCTCCCCTCTTGTCTTCGTCCTCTCGTCTTGTCTTCGTCCTCTCTTCCCAGCTATGTGGGTGGCTGGTCCTATTTATAGAGGCCCTGGTCCTCTCCCCAAATATTGAGCGGGAAGGGAGCCAATAATGGTGGGCTAATTTGAAGGGGGACAGCAAGTATCAACTATCCTGACAAAAGTAGTCTTCGCTTGCGCAAAGCTCTGGTGATGACGCCGTCTTGGGCTCCACGGTGACCTCCGTCTCGTAGTCCTCCTGGTCTTGGTCTCGTTGCACCGCAATGGCAACCTTTGCCTGATGCCTCGGTACTCCGCGGCTGCGCTTGCCCCCTTTGCACCAAAGAGGAAAGGAGGACGCTGCGCGGGCTGGCACCTGCCTGGCGCCGTAAGTTGTCATGGCTTGCGTCATGGGCACCTCGTGAGGTACCCCGCCTTGATCTCTCCGCCTCCTCGTGAGCCAGCCTGACGAGGCCGTGCCTGAGGAAGCTTCGTGTCGTCTGCCTTGCGAGGCTTGGCCCCTCGCGAGGGTCTTGGGTTTGTGTTGGTGAAGATGGGCCGTGCTGGGCCCCCTTTTGAGCCATGCCGCAGGCCGCATGCAGGCAAGTCTGGGGACCCCCGTTCCCGGAACGCCGACAATTCCCCGCAGTGAACGTCTGGCTATAATACGGATCCGCACTCAACCTCTTCCCCTGGTCACAGCAGGTTCTGCTATCACAACTCCTTTTTTTATTTATCACATTACTTGTATCCATGTGCATAGACATATTATTCAAATACAACATGTGGATTTATATGATGCTTACCTGCTGATTATTTCTTATCGAAATTATTTCGTCAAGTGGCATCCGTACACAGCGATATGCCTTAAATATGCCAGGGGCGTCGTTTTTCCCATGTTCCAGAAATAAAAGTCCGAACACCTTCATGGAAGTTTGGCACCCCGAACCTATAGCATTATATGCATCAGCTCCGAATCATGTCTTGGGTCAATAGTTGGGTTTGCCCGGCTCCCATGTTTTGGTACCTTACGTTCCACTATATCGGCTAAGGTAGCACTGGGAGAAGTACTGCGATTGTGTCCCGATTCTTTCGAATGAGCACCTCAGTAGGGAAAGCCAAAAACTGACTATCATGATACGGCGAGAGCTGGCCAGCTGTTCGAGCGGTCACAAAATCTTTAAGGATTTCTCCCGCATAATGCCATAACCAATGCAGCGTGCGATGGATCGGCTTTTTCTCCGATCAGGCGCTTATAGAGCCCCTAGTATGGTCTTCCAAACACAAGGGGCTGCGCCGAGCATACTAAAGCTCTTATGGCTAAGTGAGAGTGATAAAGCCCTATAGTCCGATTGCCTGGTTCGTTGTGCTTAGCACCTCCTTCGGAGGACCCAAAACTGGGATAAAGAGTGCTCAGGTTTATCTCGAACACTCCCGTACTTCTTACGTGGGGAAAGAAGCCGACGACTGGCCAACTCTCGGTTTCAACATAAAAACGGCCGCATAGGAGGGTAAACTTTTATATAATAGGCGACATATAAACGACCTTGTTCAAACATTACAAAGGACAACATGATCGTCATTCATGGAAATATAATGTCCTTGGTGCATAGCTCCGCTGCAAGGTAGGATCCTTTCAGGACACTCTTATAATATAATTCGGGCTTGTGAAAGTGCAACTATCCCTAGGTGGTTTTGGTAATTCATAACAACATATAGCTCATTGAGCTAATGCTATTCCAAGATGATTATTTCAGGAAAGCTCAGTGATTGGAATGGCATGGATGTGAAAGTCGAACCCTCAAAATGCTAAGGACAAAGGATTGGCTCAAGCTCAAAAGCTCAAGACTCTTCATTTTACATTTTAGTGATCCAAGATCACATTGAGTCTTTAGGAAAAGCCAATACTATCAAGGAGGGATGAGGTGTTGCTTAATGAGCCTCTTGCTTCATGTGCTTAGTGATATGCTCCAAAACCCTCAACTACTTTCCCATATCCACATATGACCTAAACCCTAAGCCAAACTCGGTCCTACCGATTCTTTCTATCCGGCGCCACCGAGTTTCACTTGTCATAAGCCACTGCCAAACCCTAGCAATTCGGTTCTACCGATAGGGATCTCGGTCTCACCGAGATGGGATTGCAAACTCTCTGTTTCCCTTTCGTAACTTTTCGGTCTCACCGAAAGAGCGAATCGGTCCCACCGAGATTGCAATGTAAATTCAGTGTTTCCTTTTTGTAACTTTTCGGTCTCACCGAAAGAGCAAATCGGTCCCACCGAGTTTGCCTGACCAACTCTCTGGTTAGCTAATTACCAAAATCGGTCTCACCGAGTTTGTGTAATCGGTCTCACCGAGATTACGTTATGCCCAAACCCTAACCATATCGGTCCTACCGAGTTGCATGTCAGTCCCACCGAAAATCTCTAACGGTCACTAGGTTTACCTTTTCGGTCCGACCGAGTTTGTTGATTCGGTCCCACCGAGATTGGAAAACTGTGTGTAACGGTTGGATTTTGTGTGGAGGCTATATATACCCCTCCACCTCCTCTTCATTCGTGGAGAGAGCCATCAGAACACATACACAATTCCAACTCATATGTTCTGAGAGAGAACCACCTACTCATGTGTTGAGACCAAGATATTCCATTCCTACCATATGAATCTTGATCTCTAGCCTTCCCCAAGTTGCTTTCCACTCAAATCTTCTTTCCACAAATCCAAATCCTATGAGAGAGAGTTGAGTGTTGGGGAGACTATCATTTGAAGCACAAGAGCAAGGAGTTCATTACCTACACACCATTTGTTACTTCTTGGAGAGTGGTGTCTCCTAGATTGGCTAGGTGTCACTTGGGAGCCTCCGACAAGATTGTGGAGTTGAACCAAGGAGTTTGTAAGGGCAAGGAGATCGCCTACTTCGTGAAGATCTACCGCTAGTGAGGCAAGTCCTTCGTGGGCGATGGCCATGGTGGGATAGACAAGGTTGCTTCTTCGTGGACCCTTTGTGGGTGGTTGCTTCTTCGTGGACCCTTCGTGGGTGGAGCCCTTCGTGGACTCGCGCAACCGTTACCCTTTGTGGGTGGAGCCCTCCGTGGACTCGCGCAACCGTTACCCTTTGTGGGTTGAAGTCTCCATCAACGTGGATGTAGGATAGCACCACCTATCCGAACCACGGGAAAAACATCCGTGTCTCCAATTGCGTTTGAATTCTCCAAACCCTTCCCTTTACATTCTTGCAAGTTGCATGCTTTACTTTCCGCTGCCAATATACTCTTTGCATGCTTGCTTGAATTGTGTGATGATTGCTTGACTTGTCCTACAATAGCTAAAATCTGCCAAGAACTAAAATTGGGAAAAGGTTAAGTTTTTATTTGGTCAAGTAGTCTAATCACCCCCCCTCTAGACATACTTTCGATCCTACAAGTGGTATCAGAGCTTTGGTCTCCATTTGCTTTGATCTCCATAGCTTTTGGTGGTCATAGCCTTGGTTTCACAACCTAGGAGAGTATGGCGTCTAGCGAGGGAAATTATCACCGTAGAGGTCCTTACTTTGATGGTACTAATTTTGCTAGTTGGAAGCATAAAATGAAAATGCATATTCTTGGACATAACCCCGCCGTTTGGGCTATTGTGTGTGTTGGTTTGCAAGGTGACTTCTTTGATGGGAAAGAACCAAACCGTGAAGCTACCGCGGATGAGTTGAAGATGTTGCAATACAATGCTCAAGCTTGTGATATTCTCTTCAACGGATTGTGCCCCGAAGAATTCAACAAAATCAGCCGTCTTGAGAATGCAAAGGAAATTTGGGACACTTTGATTGATATGCACGAAGGTACCGACTCCGTCAAGGAATCCAAGTTGGATGTGCTTCAAAGTCAACTTGACAAGTTCAAAATGAAGGATGGTGAAGGTGTCGCTGAAATGTACTCTAGGCTTGCTCTCATCACAAATGAGATTGCCGGCTTAGGAAGTGAAGAGATGACCGATAGATTCATCATCAAGAAGATTCTAAGAGCCTTGGATGGAAAATATGATACCGTGTGCACATTGATCCAAATGATGCCCAATTACAAAGATCTCAAGCCAACGGAGGTGATTGGAAGAATTGTTGCTCATGAGATGTCACTTAAGGATAAAGAGGAACTTCACAACAAATCAAGTGGTGCCTACAAAGCCTCATGTGAAGCCCCTACATCATCAAGTGAGAAACAAAACTTCAATGAAGAATTGAGCTTAATGGTGAAGAACTTCAACAAGTTCTACAAGAGTAGAAGCAAAGATAGAAGCTTCAAGTCAAGGTCCTACAATGACAAAAGATCTTCTAGTCGAGAGCGAAACTGCTACAGTTGTGGAAGACCCGGACACTATTCCAATGAGTGTACGGCTCCCTACAAGAGAAGAGAAGATTCTCCAAAAAGAAGAAGCAAAGAATCACCACCAAGAGAGAGAAGGAGTAGAGATGATCGTTATGAACGAAGATACTCACGGAGAAGCAAGGATTCGGAAAGGAAGGAAAAATCATCAAGGAGCTACACAAAACGAAGACATCAAGCTCATGTTGGTGAATGGGTATCCGGCTCCGACTCCGACAGCCACTCCGAGAGAAGTTATCACTCCGACTCCGAAGATACTCAAGATGAAGGTGTTGCCGGTCTAGCACTTGTGTCAACCAACTCCTACGACATATTTGACTCACCAAATGAAGGAATTGGAAGATGCTTCATGGCCAAAGGTCCTAAGGTAACACACCCCGAGTATGTTGATTTCAATAGTGATGAAGATGACTTGTTAGGTGATGATTTGCTTGTTGACAACTCTAGTGATGAATACTATGATGAAACGTCAATTAATCATGCTAATCAAGATAAAACGAATGACAATGATAAGGAGAAGATTGAGGCTCTAACTAAAGAACTAAACACTCTTAAGTTAGCTCATGAAACTATCTTCGAAGATCATCGAGAACTTTTAAGAGCTCATGAGAAATTACGCTTTGAAAAGCTCAATCTTGAGCAAGAGCATGAGTTCTTAAAAGCAATCAATGATGATCTCCGCAAGAAAAGTTCTTCTTACATTGCCAAGCGTTTACTCTTATCCACTTACATGCCTCAAGTCAAGTCTAGTAACAAGAACAAGAAAGATTCTTCCTCTAGCAGTAACAATGATCATGCTAAATCCAATATTGTTGCTTCTAGTAGTTCTCTTGATTCCACTAATGATTCTCTTAGCCAAGTTACACTTGAGCAAGAAAATAGCTTATTGAAGGGAATTATAGAGAAAGGAGTGTACAAAAGCCTTGCCGGGAGTAAGCAATTCGAGGAAATTGTGCGCAAGCAAGGAATGCACCGGAAGAATCAAGGTGTTGGTTTTGAACGAAAGTTCAATGCCAATGGAGTTGAGTGGGAAGAAGATCAATACCCCAAGACAAAGTTTGTTCCTCAACAAGAGAAGTATGATACTTCTTTCAAGGGGACACAAGCTCAAGATGATCTTCCACCACAAGACTACAAGCAAAAAGGCAAGGACAAGCTTCAAGAGGAAATTGATGCATTTGAAGAAGCTCCTAAGACCTTAGTCAAGTGGATTCCCAAGACTACTTCAAGTTCCACTTCATCAAGTACGACTACAACTCCAAGGATTCCCATCAAGATGGTGTGGATCCAAAAGAAGAAGAACTAGAGAGTTCTTGAGGGTGACTCCGCCAACATACTTCACTCTTATCATTTTGGCAAGAACAAGTGCAATCAACTTCCACATCTTGCACTAGTTCAAGGAGTCACAAACCCTCTTGTTGGTAAGACAAGGGACAAGGTAACCTAAAAGTTTTCATGGACATCATCTTGTGTGTGCATCACTCTATGTCTATGGATATCCTTGTTTGTTCCTTGTGGGACTAACCCATGTAGGTATTGAAAGTGCAATTCACTCAAATGGATAGCTCCAAGTGATCTACATCAACATTGAGCATCCACATCTTCAACATCTACATGAAGTCATCATCGACAAAACCCGAGGTTAGTTCATCCCTCTAAGGGGGGATATCACATCTAGGGGGAGCTTTACTCTAAGACTTGAGCTAAAGCAACTCTAAAGATGTGAACACAACAATGCTTTATGTAAAAGTGGTAACCCCACTTGAGCTTAAACGATGAGTATGACCTATGATCAAGTGTTCTCACTTGACTCCTAAGTCAATATACTCATATATAGATGACCTTGTCATCGCAAATTGCTTGATAGATGCTAGAATTGGTTGTGCATGCCTTGTCACATATTTCATTTGCCATCTTATTGTGTGAGCATGCTGGTTGCATATTTTACTCATTCAAGGACATCCACTTGTTGTTTTGATTGTTTGGTTTTATTTCCTTTTGCCAAGTGGATGGACAAGAATGCCTAAGAACCTCCTCTAGCTATCTATGCTTTTCTCGTCTCAAACTCTATTCATGCTACATCACAAAATTTGATCAAGTCAGATTCGAACCACTCTGTGTGAGGAGCGCTCGGAGTCCCCGATTCGTCATAGACTTAAACTTCCAAAACCTCTTTATGATTCTCGGTCTGACCGATACCCCACTTTCGGTCCTACCGAGATCATTAAGTTGATCTAGGTTTTTGATCTCGGTGCAACCGATTTGAACCTTTCGGTCACACCGAGTTTCAGTAACTGCTTGCAGTTATGAATCTCGGTGCCACCGAGTTGTTCCACTCAGTCACACCGACAGGGTCGGGCTATATATAGTCACGGGCAAAAATTTGGAAATTTCTCCGAACCCCTTCGCCCACGCGATAGCCTGCTCTGCCAACGTGGTCTCCGGATCATCTCCTCGCCGCCAGCCGCCTCCAGTTGATGGTCTCCGTCGCCGTCAACGGAATTCTACCCCGTCGTTGCCGCCGTAGCGAGTCTCCGCCGAACTAGGGTATGGACTCGATCTTTGTGCTATTCCCCAATCCGATTCTTAGCACATTGTGATCATCATGATTCTTGCCATGATCGAAACACTCCTATCTAGTCAATGCGTTCGTAGATTAGTTTTGGTTCTAAAATTCTAGGTTTAGGTTTCCGCCGAAACCATCTCAGACCCACCGAGTTGAAAAATTCGGTCCCACCGATTTGGCTTATGCCATTGCACAAGTAAAACTCGGTCTGACCGAGAATTACTTATCGGTGTGACCGATTTTGGAACTTTGTGAAATCCTAGCAGTCTCGGTGCCACCGAACTGTGACTCGGTCTGACTGAGTTCACTAGTTTAGGTGCCAAAACTTCTTCGGTATCACCGAGTTTAAAAATCGGTAGATCCGAGACGATTTCAGTGGGAAACTAAAACTAAGTTTTTGGATCATTCTTTTGCAAAAATCTCTGCATTTTGTGATGCTCATCCATTCTACCTCACCTATAAACTGTTCACAGGGTCAGCAGTCAGCTTGTTCATCATGTCAAACCAGAGTGATAGCCAGAACATGTCAGAAGAGCAAGTGCACATGAGTGAGGGCACTAGTCCCTCAAGTTCTTCAGATGATGGCAGCAGAAGTACTCCTAGCAATCTGCCAAAAGCTGCCACCAGACAGAGGAAGAAGAGAACTTCAGATTCTGAGGATGAAGATTATGTGGCAGAAGAGGAAGCCACATCAAAGAGAGTTGAGCCAGCACAAGGCACAAAGCCAGGGATGAAAATCAAAAGGCCAGCAGGCAGGCAGCCTATGCCAAAGGCCAGAGCTTCAACTCAGATTCTTGAAAAGCCTGCACCCAAAGAGCCAGTTGCTGCTGAAGGAAAGAAAAGGAAGGAAAGGGTCAAGAAGACCGTATCCAGAGTGCTTGGAAAGGCTTCCATCATGGAAGAAGAGGATGAAGAAGAGGTTGCTGCACCAGCACCTAAGGCACCTAAGCTTATGGGTGATGCTATCAGGACAGGGGCTACTGCATCTAAGCCCAAAGAAGCACCCAAAGCTGCCTCAAAGCCCAAGTCTGCACCAAAGAGAAATACAAGGAGCATACCTGCAGCTGAGAAGAACAAGGCCCGAGTGCCTAAGACTGTTGTTGAAGAAGATGAGGAAGAGCAAGTACTCGGAAAACTCAAGCCCAAGATCCCAGACCACAATGATGCTCATCCTGTGGCTGAGGACATGAAGCTCAGGAGAGACTCAGGGCTCAGGAAGTGGAGAGAAGCAGATCCGTATGCTTCAAGGAGAAGAACTGCTGTGGATTACAGGTTTCACACCAAGGAGCAGCAAGATTTTTATGAGACAGTGCTGCTTGACAAGAAGCCAATTGTATGTGATATGAGATGGGTCGATTGGCAATACATCAAGGACAACGAAGAGCATTATCCTGGAGTGTATGACAGCTTCATAGCTTGTGGAGTAGCTGACTTTGTTGGGCAGAAGCTCACAAAGTGGAATGAGGAGCTTATAATGCAGTTCTACTCCACAGCACATTTTTATCCAGATGGGAGGATCACATGGATGTCTGAAGGTACAAGGTACCAATCTATAGTTGCTGAGTGGGCACAGCTCATTAATGCCCTAGAGGAGCATGATGATGACTTGGACATATATGCCAAGAAGAAGATGGATCATAACTCAATGTCCAATATGTACAAGGAAATTCCAAACAAGGCACTTGACACTTTCAAGTTTGGGTCTGTGCATTATCTTCTGTCAGGGCTGCCAACCATTAACTGGATCCTTAGGCACACTCTGTTGCCCAAGTCAGGTGATCACAAGATGATCAGAGTCCATGCAATCAACTTGCTACATATCTTTGATGTGCCACAGAAATTCAAGGTCATGAGCCTCATAGTAGAGATAATCAAGAGGACAGCAGCAGACCAGAAGAGGAGCTGTGGATATGCCCCTCAAATTCAGGAGCTCATTAACTCAAAGATGGGCACGGGCATATACTTATTGGACAAGGAACACCTGCCCATCCGTCCAGATTTTGAGGACAATCAAGTTGTGATGACTGAAAATGAACCATCGTCTGCACAAGCACAAGCAAAGAAGGAGAAGGCAAGGAAGGAGAAAGCTGCCAAGATGCCAACTCAAGAGGAGGCATGTGAGTACTTCTTGAAAACCAAACAAGAGCAGCTTGGTTACCTAATTGCATCCACCCTGCGGATTGAGAGAGGACTAGCCACCCTAACTCAGAACCAGGCAAGCCTAGAGAGAATCATGGAACAAAAGTTCTATGACTTGGATGTCAAGGTGACAGAGATTCAGACTGCAGTGGAGCAGCTCTAGGATGACATGCAGGAGAGGAGAGGCAGGACTACAACTGATGCCTTTGCCAGAGTGCCAAGAGGTCCGAGGTTGTCTGCAGTGCCAGTTCCTGACACAAGAGCAACTGCCTCAGCTCCAGCCATAGCACCAGCCCAACCTGCTCCAGCGTCTACTTCAGCTCCAACTCCAGCGTCTACAGAAGCCTTCGTTCTTGGAGTGATCCGGACTCCACCACCACCTGAAGATCAAGCCTGAGCGTCGATCTAGCACTATGCATTTTCTAGAAACTTTTTGGTAACTTGTTGCCAAAGGGGGAGAAAAATGTATAGATCATAGGCTTCGAGAGAGAGTGTTGTTTTTTTTCTCTCTTGTTTTATTTGGTGGTTTTTCGAACTTTGTTTGCTTTTGAGTGCTTGAGATACTACGTCATTATCTGTGAGACATTGATGATCATGTGTTTGATCATAAGCTACACTTAATGCTTGGTTAATGCTATTATCTTATCTATCTTATGTGATCATTCACTATTCTTGGTGATGAGTGCATGTATTTCATTCTTATCATTTTAAGCGCTCCACCAAGATGTATGTGACATGGAAGAGTAACCCATGACTCTAACTCTTTGTGCATTTGCAGTCCAAAGCAAATTTTAAATATGCACAAATTTAGGGGGAGCTCTTACTTATCACATACTTCTCAAAGCGACGATATATTTCATGCTTATTATCATTTGTCGAAGCTTTCATCTATATGTTGTCATCAATTACCAAAAAGGGGGAGATTGAAAGTGCAACTATCCCTAGGTGGTTTTGGTAATTCATAACAACATATAGCTCATTGAGCTAATGCTATTCCAAGATGATTATTTCAGGAAAGCTCAATGATTGGCATGGCATGGATGTGAAAGTGGAACCCTCAAAATGCTAAGGACAAAGGATTGGCTCAAGCTCAAAAGCTCAAGACTCTTCATTTTACATTTTAGTGATCCAAGATCACATTGAGTCTTTAGGAAAAGCCAATACTATCAAGGAGGGATGAGGTGTTGCTTAATGAGCCTCTTGCTTCATGTGCTTAGTGATATGCTCCAAAACCCTCAACTACTTTCCCATATCCACATATGACCTAAACCCTAAGCCAAACTCGGTCCTACCGATTCTTTCTATCCGGCGCCACCGAGTTTCACTTGTCATAAGCCACTGCCAAACCCTAGCAAATCGGTTCTACCGATAGGGATCTCGGTCTCACCGAGATGGGATTGCAAACTCTATGTTTCCCTTTCGTAACTTTTCGGTCTCACCGAAAGAGCGAATCGGTCCCACCGAGATTGCAATGTAAATTCAGTGTTTCCTTTTTGTAACTTTTTGGTCTCACCGAAAGAGCAAATCGGTCCCACCGACTTTGCCTGACCAACTCTCTGGTTAGCTAATTACCAAAATCGGTCCCACCGAGTTTGTGTAATCGGTCTCACCGAGATTACGTTATGCCCAAACCCTAACCATATCGGTCCTACCGAGTTGCATGTCAGTCCCACCAAAAATCTCTAACGGTCACTAGGTTTACCTTTTCGGTCCGACCGAGTTTTTTGATTCGGTCCCACCGAGATTGGAAAACTGTGTGTAACGGTTGGATTTTGTGTGGAGGCTATATATACCCCTCCACCTCCTCTTCATTCGTGGAGAGAGCCATCAGAACACATACACAATTCCAACTCATATGTTCTGAGAGAGAACCACCTACTCATGTGTTGAGACCAAGATATTCCATTCCTACCATATGAATCTTGATCTCTAGCCTCCCAAGTTGCTTTCCACTCAAATCTTCTTTCCACCAAATCCAAATCCTATGAGAGAGAGTTGAGTGTTGGGGAGACTATCATTTGAAGCACAAGAGCAAGGAGTTCATTACCTACACACCATTTGTTACTTCTTGGAGAGTGGTGTCTCCTATATTGGCTAGGTGTCACTTGGGAGCCTCCGACAAGATTGTGGAGTTGAACCAAGGAGTTTGTAAGGGCAAGGAGATCGCCTACTTCGTGAAGATCTACCGCTAGTGAGGCAAGTCCTTCGTGGGCGATGGCCATGGTGGGATAGACAAGGTTGCTTCTTCGTGGACCCTTTGTGGGTGGTTGCTTCTTCGTGGACCCTTCGTGGGTGGAGCCCTTCGTGGACTCACGCAACCGTTACCCTTTGTGGGTGGAGCCCTCCGTGGACTCGCGCAACCATTACCCTTTGTGAGTTGAAGTCTCCATCAACGTGGATGTAGGATAGCACCACCTATCCGAACCACGGGAAAAACATCCGTGTCTCCAATTGCGTTTGAATTCTCCAAACCCTTCCCTTTACATTCTTGCAAGTTGCATGCTTTACTTTCCGCTGCCAATATACACTTTGCATGCTTGCTTGAATTATGTGATGATTGCTTGACTTGTCCTCCAATAGCTAAAATCTGCCAAGAACTAAAATTGGGAAAAGGTTAAGTTTTTATTTGGTCAAGTAGTCTAATCACCCCCCCCCTCTAGACATACTTTCGATCCTACAGCTTGTGGTGCTCCTTCCCCTCTGGCGGTCCCGCGGTCACTAGCTTTTCAGCATCCATCTTCCCCCAGTGCACCTTTGCGAGGGCGAAGGCCATTCACGCTCCTTCTATACAGACCGACCGCATGATGACGTCAAGTCGAGGGCAAGCGCTTACAAGCCGTCTCACGAGCCTGAAGTAGCTGCTTGGAATCGGCTCGGTAGGCCATAGCCGGATAACCATATCTTTCATGGCTAGTTCGGCCGCCTTATGCAGTTCGATCAGCTGTTTCAGTTGATCGGCAAAAGGCACCGGATAATTCAGCGCCAAATACTGCGACCAAAAGAGCTTATCGGTGGTGTTCCTTCCTTCGGCTCGGTAGAATTGAGCGGCATCTGATATGATGTGAGGTAGCTCGGCAAATACACCTGAGAAGTCCGGATTCACAATCAGAAACATAGTTTTCCCTTCAAATACTTGCTTTACATGGGAAAAGCCTTACCCGCCGCGATCTTCCTCGCCTCTTGGATCCCCTGCAGGGCGCTTTGGGTTTCCCCCCGGGCATAGCTCGTGGCTTGACGCGCCTTGGTGAGTTCGGACTCTTTCTCTGTTAAACTCTGCTCCAAGGTCTCGCATTTACTTACGGCCTCTTGCGGCTCCTGCTCAGCTTTAATAACTCTAGCCTTGTGTTTCTCACGAAGAGTCCGCTCCGTGGCCGCCTTTTCCTCGGCCTCGACAATGGCCCTTTTGAGCGCCTCGACTTCGGTCATAACCCCTAGCACAAATTATGCGGCTTATTTCATACTAAACATTTATTTCACAATAAATGCGTGCAACGCTTGTGCATACCTTGTTTATCCCTCAAGTGCATTTTCAATTGGCCAATTTCTTCCATGGCCCGCTCCATACTTTGATTCAGCCCGGAGATCTCCGTAGTACGAGAGGCAGCAGCCGCTATAGGTATCTGCTTGAAACAGAAGAGAAATCAATATCATTCAATGAGTCTTCCTATGATCATCAATGCGACCCCCTGTCCGGTTCTTTCTTTCACCGAACAGTGTATCAGGGGCTACTATCTATACTATGATACTCTTTGGCAACTTATAAAACATACCTCAAAGCCTCTTATAAGGCTGATACAAGCTTCGTTCAGTCCACTCTCAGTTGACTGAATCTTCTCAATCACCGCACCCATAAGGGCGCAGTGTTCGTCAATGATGGAGGCGTCTCGTAATGCCACCAACCAAGCATCTGACACCTCTGGATGGACAGAGGCCATCGGCGGAACAGGCACGCCCCCTCCAGCCGAAGGAGGCTGCCTTCTTGATTCTAGAGCCGTATAGGCCTCTGGAATAGCATCTGGTGGGGAGCCGAACTCAGGATCGCCCCCGCCGTCAGACCCCATGAGAATCTTTTCCCCCACATGTCTGGCCCCTGCGGTTTGACCTCCAGGCGCCGCCTTCACGGTTTCTTCCTTTCCTCCTTGGTCGGGGTGCTTCTGGGACGAAGCCTCGGTGTTATGCACCTGTTTGTAGGAAGGGGCCTTTGGGGGATCCCACTCTCCATAGCATTTGAGCTC
The DNA here is from genome assembly GCF_018294505.1 of Triticum aestivum. Lineage (NCBI taxonomy): Eukaryota > Viridiplantae > Streptophyta > Magnoliopsida > Poales > Poaceae > Triticum > Triticum aestivum. Next base: position 210,803,703 of record NC_057803.1, on the reverse strand, counting down.
AGCAGGTCGTTTGATGAGGATTGTTTGGTACGGGACCTCACCGGACTACCAAAAAATATGGCTTAAGGTTAAAATACTAAGCCACGATGAGTCTACACGCTTAAACATACTTGGATTTTATATACTTACGAGTTCACCAGGGGCTGGGCCCTAGGATCCCATGCCGGGCCGCTGTCAGCGGCGGCAGTGGACTCCTCCGAAAGAGAAGCCCTTCCCCTTTTGGGCGATTCGGCCTCCAAGGGTGCGGAGGTCGTCCTCTTCCTTCTTCCCTCCGTAGGGGATTCATCTTCCTCCTCCTTTTCATCCTCTTTGGAGGCGGAATGGGCATCAGAGCCTTCGGGTATTGTGTCCGAAGTGCCGCGATGACGAAGGCCACCCCGAGTCTTTTTGGCCTCCTTCTCGGCCGTCTTCTTCGGCACCTTGTAAGGCGCCGGGACCAGCATCTCCGTCAGAAGTGGGATGGCCGGGTCTTTGGGCAGCGGGGCCGGACAATGGATCCTCTCCGCCTTATTTGTCCAGCTCTGGGAGAATTGAATAAACACATGTTAAGCACATCCTTTGGGTCATGCGGATAGAAAAGTTTGATAAACTCACCGAACTTGCGGGGCGGGACAGTTGGTACCCGCGGTCTTCGGCAGAGTCCGGCCATGATTTGCTGGACTTGAAAAGCACCTTCCAAATGTCCTTGTGCGAGGAGCCAAAAACCCTCGCAAGGTTTGGTGCCTGGTCGGATCGAATTCCCATAGATTGCAAGTCTGATGTTGACAAGGTAGTATCCGGCGGACTAACATCACCTGGACTACGTTGACAAGTTCAATGTTCTTATCTCCCATATCTTTAATGCGCATCTGGAGCACCGACAGTTCATCGGACGAGGACCAATCCAGGCCTTTCTTGACCCAGGATGTAAGCCGTAGAGGGGCGTCGGATCGAAACTCGAGCGATGCGGCCCATTCCTTGCCACGCGGCTCAGTGATGTAAAACCACTACTGTTGCCACTCCTTGACAGAATCATTAAAGGTTACCGTTGGCCATGTGACGTTGGGCATCCTGCTCACCATAGCGCCCCGCACTCGGCGTGCTCGCCGCCCACCACCTTTGGCTTCACATTAAAAACCTTCATCCATAAATCAAAGTGCGGCGAAATGCGGAGGAAAGCCTCGCACACGACAATAAATGTCGATATGTTGAGGAAGGAATTAGGGGACAGATCGTGAAGATCGATCCCATAATAGTACATGATGCCACGAACGAACGGGTGGAGGGGAAACCCTAGCCCGCGGACAAAGTGCGGGAGGAATACAACCCTCTCGTGGGGTTCCGGAGTGGGGACGATCTGTCCCGCCGTCGGGAGACGGTGGCTAATTTTCTTGGCCAGATACCCGGCCTCCCAAAGCTTTTTAATATCCTTCTCTCGGATGGTAGAGGCCATCCATTTGCCTCTTGCTCCGGATCCGGACATCTTTGGAAGGCCTTTTATGGGCAGAGAAGGTGAACGCTTGGGCGCTGGAGCCTGAGCAGAAGGGAATGAATCGGGAAGAAGGCGTGGGTGAAAAGAGTGAATCCTTGTCCCTTTATAAGGGCAGAAGAGGCGATGCGCCTCCCTACTCACCTGGTAAAACCTCTTATTCCCCGAGCACCGTAATTGATGGCGCGGTTGGGTTACCCACATCCGTATTGATGAGAATCCCATGATAGGGGGACACGATCTCTGCTTTGACAAGACGTGTGAAGAAAATCGCCTCACGATATGTGCAGTGCTGGTTGAGAAAGACGGTTTGAATAATGACCGGGCCATGACATGATGTCATGTTGCTAAACGTGTCGGTAGATTAGATTTGTGGAAATATTATTCTCTCTATGGTGGTATGTGGAACTTATTTTGCAGAGCCGGACACTATCCTTGTGTTCAAGATCTTCTATGGAGTATTCGGAGGAAGAACCCGCCTTGCAATGCCGAAGACAAATATGGGCGCCGGACTCATGTCATTAAAGCCTGGTTCAGGGGCTACTGAGGGAGTCCTTGATCAGGGGGTCTCCGGACAGCCGGACTATATCCTTTGGCCGGATTGTTGGACTATGAAGATACAAGATTGAAGACTTCGTCTCGTGTCCGGATGGTACTTTCCTTGGCGTGGAAGGCAAGCTTGGCAATACGGATATGTAGATCTCCTCCCTCGTAACCGACTCTGTGTAACCCTAGCCCCCTCCGGTGTCTATATAAACCGGAGGATTTAGTCCGTAGAACAGACAATCATGCCATAGGCTAGCTTCTAGGGTTTAGCCTCTACGATCTCATGGTAGATCGACTCTTATAATACTCATATCATCAGGATCAATCAAGCAGGACGTAGGGTATGACCTCCATCAAGAGGGCCCAAACCTGGGTAAACATCGTGTCCCCTGCCTCCTGTTACCATCCGCCTTAGACGCACAGTTCGGGACCCCCTACCCGAGATCCACCGGTTTTGACACCGAGAATTATCATTAACATTATCACTAGTTTCAGGTTCATTACCAGATTGTGTTTCAGCATCAGAAATAGAAATATCATTTGGATTCTCAGGTGTTTCAGCAATAGGTTCGCTACAAGCATGCAAAGTCCTATCATTTTTCTTTTTCTTCCTTTTAGAAGGACTAGGTGCATCTATATTATTTCTCTGAGAATCTTGCTCAATTCTCTTAGTGTGGCTGTCGGTGTCAAAACCGGTGGATCTCGGGTAGTAGGTCCTGAACTGTGCGTCTAGGCCGGATGGTAACAGGAGGCAGGGAACACGATATTTTACCCAGGTTCGGGCCCTCTTGATAGAGGTAAAACCCTACGTCCTGCTTGGTTAATATTGATGATATGGGTAGTACAAGAGTAGATCTACCACGAGATCAAGGAGGCTAAACCCTAGAAGCTAGCCTATGGTATGATTGTATGTATATGTCTATCGACTAGCCTGGCCTCGGTTTATATAATGCACCAGAGGCCTAGGATAACAAGAGTCCTAGCCGAATACGCCAGTGGGGAGGAGTCCTTGTCTTGATCACCAAGTCTTGTAGAATCTTCCATGTATGCGGCAGCTGTCCGAACTGGCCCGTGAGTATACGGCCATGGGGGTTCTTGGCCCAATCTAACAGATCGGGAGATGACATGGTGAGTACCCCCTAGTCCAGGATACCATCAGTAGCCCCCTGAACCGGTCTTCAAGTTAGAGACACTCCTCGATTCTTCCGAACTATTCTTCATCTTTGGTTGTCGGTCTTGGAAATTGGTTCAACAAATCTTCCCATCTTCGATCTTGAGGATCGCCGAAATGCGTTTGACGAGTTTACACGTCGGGTATCCGAGGAGCCCCTTTAAGTTTCCGGCCTTTATCAATGCCTTGTTATTTTTATGCCACACCTCGATTTTGAAGTTGTTCCCGGGAGGCAGTGTCCTCTTGCGTCCGAGCTCTAACACCGGATAGCATTCGACGTATCTATTGCAGCCGAGCACTAATGCCGGACTGCTTCCGAGCTCCAACGCCGAGATATATCCGAGCTCCAATGCTGGACTGTGTCCAAGCTCCAACGTCGGACTATATCCAAGATGTCATAGATCATCTTGGTCCAAAAAAGTTGAAGGAGTTTAGCCGAGCTTAATGCTGGAAATGCCCTCTATGGAGCCAGCCACTAGGGCCCGAGCTTTATGCCGGACTGCTTCCGAGGTGGTGCACCACCCCGAATGTGGGCCAATTTTTGTGAATATTTTTTATTGGTGCAATTTATTCTCTGCCGAGATATACAGCCAGTAGCCCTCAAGGTGTGTATCGGTCTAAAACCTGAGATGCACCTGAAGGATGACATAAGACCGCTGATCCCAGTAGCCGCTGAGACTCAGGTTGATTTGCAAAATCGGCCTGAGGATCAAGTCCAAGCTCGGCAGAATACTTCGGGACACTAAAAGCGGCATGCTCAGTCTTCAAGACTCAGGTTGGGTGCGGCCGACCAACCTGAGGATCAAAATCTCCTCGGAAACTATATTGCACATAAAATTTTCTGCATTGGACAAGCAATGCAGTAGCCCCCAAGACACTGGTCGGGTGGTAACACCAGATCAGGGGATCAATGTGCCCCTTTAATATTTGTAAATAATAAGCCCGAAGCCCAGTAGCCCCCGAGCCTTAATGCGGGCACGGGTGGCCGAATTAAGGATCAATATCCATAGTAAAATCACAAATTATGTGTAATGACTCTATGTATCCAAGTACATTACGTCATTAATGCTCGGATCCGCATTGTACAAAACCTTGTTGACCGACCATCGGCTTCCACCTCTTCGGCCAGTAGCCGAGGAGTGTTTGTCCTACTTTATGAAGCCTTTATGAGGGCAAAGATTTACAACAAACAAGGCAATCTGGCCATACGGTTTTATAAACAAAGGTACGCAGAGAGTTATATTACTGTTTAACAGAAGAAATGTCTTGCAAAGAAAATAGTCCCGCTATCGGTTCCTTTCTTTGGGTTGTCATGCTAAGCATGATCATTAAACCTCAGCTCTAATGTAAGAGCAAAATATTGAGGATTTAGTTTTGGGAGGCCAGTTAATAGCCCCGGTAGTGTTTGGCGACAGTCGGGGTCAAGCCGTAAACACTTCGGCCAATGTTATGAACGGCCCATCATTTAACATAGTCATCGGATCGCTGATCAGTTTACGCTTATTGTGAAAGTCAGTTTTCGGCTTTCTCCACTGAGGTGCTTAACCGTGTGAGCTGGAAGCACAATCGCAGTGGTTCTCCCTTTGCACGCCTAGCCGAACAAAACGGAACGTAGGAAGCAAGTGCAGGAGCCGGGCAACCCAACTATTGACCGAAGACACAATTCGAAACCGATGCATATATAGCAATATCTGAGAATGTTTTTGCCAAATCCCTAAAGGTGTCCGGCGTTGCACTTCGAGACTAATGCAGGAAAAGCACAAATAGTTTAAAAGTGCCAAAAAGCTTGGAAAACCAAGAAACGTCGGTAAAAACATGACGTCCGAACAATATCAAGTGTTCAGTGCCAATCCGAAAGTTGGTCTTAGAAAAAAGAAGTGCTTCTGTCGTGCTTTAACATGATACATCCTATCTCAAGACTTCAAGCGGGTCAGCCTATGGCTTCAACCTCCTATCCCGAGGGCGGAGTACTTCTCATCAGGCCAGTTTAGCAAACTAAACTCTAGCGGTTTTGAGAGAGAAATTAGGCTCCCCGGCTAGTGACCGCACACTCGTGTCGAAAAAAGGAGTGATAAATAATAATAATAATAAAACTTTGCAACGACTAAGAAGAAGAACACTTATTATTAAACGGCTCAAATAAACTTAAGAGCCCCCAAGTGACTTGGGTAGAAGAATGATTGCATGTACCAAAGCACTTATATCATATCTATGTTCAACCAAACTTTAAACGCGTCTTAACCGACCGTCAGCTTCTCCCTCTTCGGTCAAGGACCGAAAAGTGTTATGTACTCCATTGGTCGAGAATATCAACGGTGTTTCCAATAACCAGGCAATCAGGCCATAAGGTTGTAACAGACAAAGCGCGCTTAGGGAACTTATGCTATATTACCGTGAAGTGTAAGAAGCATCTTTGAAGAAAATAGTACCCCCACCGATACCTTTCTTCGGTGCTCATTGTTATTATGAGACTTGTGCAATAGATTTTTTGTACTCATGAGTTCCATTGTGTGCCGACCATCATTGAAAACTATAAGAGCACTAGCTTTCGGCTTCACCCAGTCTGAGGTCCGGCTCGGGCGACCCAATCGTGACAATCGCGGAGGTGCTCCCTTTACTCCCTAGCCGAACAATCGGGAACGTAGGGGTAAACACAGGAGCGAGGCAACCCAGCTTGAAAATTGCTTAAGTCAATATGGTGCATATTGTGGCGTAATACACGAACAAGGAACGAAGCCGTACAAGTATAATCATATGCAAGTGGAATAGCTTCATGAAGGAAGCCCCCAAATGAATTGGGTATTTGAATTTATGCGTCACAAACAAAGTTTGGACAGGGAAATTTTTTATAAGCAACTTTTTTCCAAAAAAGTATAATGCTTGGTCGAACCGAACACAAGTTAAAAATTAAAACTTTGAGCATGAAAGTGACTTAGCTGGTTAATGTGTTCGGCATTGATGACGCGGTCCGAGCTTGATGTGGGACAAGGTTCCATCCCCCAAGCCGGTCCCGAGGTGGTGGAGCGGAGAGCTCGACACGCCAAAGTGGTGACATACACGGTCAGTGAAGACTGGCAGAGTGACGACGAAGTCCCCGGATCGTTTTCTTGTGCACAAAAAATAGTGCAAACCGGAGATAATAGTAATAATAATAATTAAAAAAATCGTTGCATAATAAATAATTTATGCAAAGTGAGTAATAAAAGAAATATGGCCTGGCGCCAAAGTCAATGTCGACCCAGGGCGTCGGCATGATGCGGTAAAGGCGTGGCAAAGCCTTGATTCATAGGTCGGTCCGAGTTCCGGATGCGGCGTTCGCCGGACTATGTACGGAAACTGACCGAACCACCACGCGACCGTCGTTAATGCGGCCATCATTAGATAGACCTGCGTACAGATGATGGACAAAACAGAGTAATAATTCCTTGGGAAAATAAACCCAAACAAGCAAAAAATACTAGGATTAATAGCACCTGGTTTATTTGTTGTAGCAATCCGAAGAAAGGTGATTCCCAAAATTGGGACTCAATCCGCACACCCATTGCCTGATGGGCGATAAAGCGATGGTATGGCGATGTTGGCAAAGGTTGGCTCGCCGAGGCAAAGCCCTCGGTCCAGCTAACGTGACGGAGCTGGTCGGCTAATGACGCCGAAGTCTCCGAAGTAGGTTGATGAAGAGATGGTGAAGCCCTCGGTCCAGCCGAGATGTCGAAGCCTCGGTGTCAGCCGATGAGTCGAAGTAGGTCGGCGTGATGGACACCAGCTTGAAGAAGCAATAGTGCGGCCCTGCCGATGCAGGTCGTGACGTGGTTGATGCCGGCTTAATGAAGTGACCGTGCGGCGATGCCGGTATGCCCGCTCTGTGTAATCCGTGGGGCGGCGATGTTGGTGATGATTTATCCTTCGTGATGCCGGACTCTTGTTTGGCTTGCCAAGATGATGATCCGAAGAAGTTGAGCTCGGCTAAAGTGACGATGTGTCTAGCGCAGGTCGGCAGCCGTGGAGTAATATTGCCGGACTGGTTTGACACCAGCATGATGTTGAAGATCATGTTCAAAAGATCTTAAAGTTAGTGGGATGTGTTTGGAAAAAAAACACAATACCCCATATAAAACTTCCTTCAAAAGGGATGTCCGAAATCCCGTTCATAAAAAAGATGAACTCGGGTCGGAATCATTTTCGCGCAGAAAAGAGATCCGAAAAGTGATGCACTAATCGGAAGGTTCCCGGAGTTTGGACGGTCGGATCGAGCTAAAATTTTGAGAGGTGGTAGATATAGGAATTCCACAGCCGATCAACGGTTGGATCTTCCAAAGTACGTTCGAGCTAGAAGCTGGACACCACGCCCTAAACTCATCCAAATTCCCGTCCAGATTTGACGGGGCTCCGGTATATCGTGGATTGCCAGAGATTCCTCCGTCAGAACTCGACAAAATTTTCTAGGGTTGTTATAGACTCAATTCCGCACAATTCCACCAAAGCGATACTCGAGGAGGTGGTGGCGGCAGATACGAGTTCGCTGTCCAAAAAAAACAGCACGGTCGCTTGAGGGCAATGTTGACATTGAGCCCCTGAGCTCCATAGATGATTCCTCCGTGATCTTGATAGAGATCGGAGTTGATGTTTGATGAAGCCCTCGTCCGAACATGGTGATCCGAACACGAGGCGCAATTCTTGGTTGAACCAAGGTGACCAGTCGAACTGGTGACAAAGATGCCGAAGTCGCAGTTGATCTGCAGGCGAGCCATCGATCCTTTTGTCGATCACACAGCGGAACTCTCAATGAAAGCACCAATGTCAGTGTCAAAACCGGCGGATCTCGGGTAGTAGGTCCCGAACTGTGCGTCTAGGCCGGATGGTAACAGGAGACAGGGAACACGATATTTTACCCAGGTTCGGGCCCTCTTGATGGAGGTAAAACCCTACGTCCTGCTTGGTTAATATTGATGATATGGGTAGTACAAGAGTAGATCTACCACGAGATCAAGGAGGCTAAACCCTAGAAGCTAGCATATGGTATGATTGTATGTATATGTCTATCGACTAGCCTGGCCTCGGTTTATATAATGCACCAGAGGCTTAGGATAACAAGAGTCCTAGCCGAATACGCCGGTGGGGAGGAGTCCTTGTCTTGATTACCAAGTCTTGTAGAATCTTCCATGTATGCGGCAGCTGTCCGAACTGGCCCGTGAGTATACGGCCATGGGGGTTCTCGTCCCAATCTAATAGATCGGGAGATGACGTGGTGAGTACCCCCTAGTCCAGGATACCGTCAGTGGCCTTCAGGATACAAAGGTTCCTGAGTCATTTTACCAGTTCTAGTAGCCACTCTAACAGCACAGTCCTTATTCTTACTATTCAATTCATTGAGCAAATCATTTTGAGCTTTAAGTACTTGTTCTACTTGAGTGGTAACCATAGAAGCATGTTTACTAATAAGTTTAAGTTCACCTTTGACATTAGCCATATAATCACCCAAGTGTTCAAGCATATCAGCACTATGTTTTAATTCTCTACCAAAATAAGCATTGAAGTTTTCTTGCTTAACCATAAATTTATCAAACTCATCTAAACATGGGCTAGCAAACTTGGTGAATGGGATTTTAGCTTTATCATATCTATAGGAAGAATTTACCTTTACTACCTGTGTCGGGTTATAAAGTCCATGTGTTTCTTCAATAGGAGATGGATTAAGACCATGTATTACTTCAATAGGTGGTAAATTAAGACCATGTATTTCTTCAATAGGAGGTAAATTCTTAATAGCTTCAACTTTAATACCCTTTTCTTTCATGGATTTCTTTGCCTCTTGCATATCTTCAGGACTGAGAAATAGAACACCCCTTTTCTTCGGAGTTGGTTTAGGAATAGGATCAGGGGCTGGCTCAGGAAGTGTCCAATTATTTTCATTTGTCAACATATTATTCAATAAAATTTCAGCTTCATCTGGTGTTCTTTCCCTGAAAACAGAACCATCACAACTATCCAGGTAATCTCTGGAAGCATCGGTTAGTCCATTATAAAAGATATCAAGTATTTCATTTTTCTTAAGAGGATGATCACGCAAAGCATTAAGTAATTGGAGAAGCCTCCCCAAGCTTGTGGGAGACTCTCTTCTTCAATTTGCACAAAATTATATATATCCCTTAAGGCAGCTTGTTTCTTATGAGCAGGGAAATATTTAGCAGAGAAGTAATAAATCATATCCTGGGGACTACACACACAACCAGGATCAAGAGAATTAAACCATATCTTAGCATCACCCTTTAATGAGAACGGAAATATTTTAAGGATATAAAAGTAGCGAGTTCTCTCATCATTAGTGAACAAGGTGGCTATATCATTTAATTTAGTAAGATGTGCCACAACAGTTTTAGATTCATAGCCATAAAAAGGATCAGATTCAACCAAAGTAATTATCTTAGGATCAATAGAGAATTCATAATCTTTATCAGTAACAAAGATAGGTGAAGTAGCATAAGCAGGATCATATTTCATTCTAGCATTCAGAGTTTTTTGTTTGAGCTTAGCTAATAATTTCTTAAGATCACTTCTATCATTGCAAGCAAGAAAGTCTCTTTTAGTTTCTTCATCCATAACATAGCCCTCAGGCACAATAGGTAATTCATATTTATTAGGAGAGCCTTCATAATCACTTTCATCAGTATTATCAGTTTCAATAATTTCATTCTCTCTAGCCCTAGCGAGTTGTTCATCAAGAAATTCACCGAGTGGCAAGGTAGTATCAGGCATAGAAGTAGTTTCATCATAAGTATCATGCATAGAAGAAGTGGTATCATCAATAATATGTGACATATTAGAATTAATAGCAGAAGCAGGTTTAGGTGTCACAAGCTTACTCAAAACAGAAGGTGAATCAAGTGCAGAGCTAGATGGCAGTTCCTTGCCTCCCCTCGTAGTTGAGGGATAAATCTTGGTTCTTGGATCTTTCAAGTTCTTCATAATGATAAGAATATATAAATCCCAAGTGACTCAAAGAATAGAGCTATGCTCCCCAGCAACGGCGCCAGAAAATAGTCTTGATAACCCACAAGTATAGTGGATCGCAACAGTTTTCGAGGGTAGAGTATTCAACCCAAATTTATTGATTCGACACAAGGGGAGCGAAAGAATATTCTCAAGTATTAGCAGCTGAGCTGTCAATTCAACCACACCTGGAAACTTAATATCTGCAACAAGGTATTTAGTAGCAAAGTAATATGATAGTAGTGGTAATGGTAGCAAAAGGTAACGATAGCAAAAGTAATGTTTTTGGTATTTTGTAGTGATTGTAACAATAGCAACAGAAAAGTAAATAAACGAAGAACAATATATGGAAAGCTCGTAGGCAATGGATCGGTGATAGAGAATTATGTCGGATGTGGTTCATCATGTAACAGTCATAACCTAGGGTGACACAGAACTAGCTCCAATTCATCAATGTAATGTAGGCATGTATTCCGAATATAGTCATACGTGCTTATGGAAAAGAACTGCATGACATCTTTTGTCCTACCCTAACATGGCAGCGGGGTCCTAGCGGAAACTAAGGGATATTAAGGCCTCCTTTTAATAGAGTACCGGACCAAAGCATTAACACTTAGTGAATACATGAACTCCTCAAACTACGGTCATCACCAGGAGTGGTCCCGATTATTGTCACTTCAGGGTTGCCAGATCATAACACATAGTAGGTGACTATAGACTTCCAAGATAGGATCAAGAACTCACATATATTCATGAAAACATAATAGGTTCAGATCTGAAATCATGGCACTCGGGCCCTAGTGACAAGCATTAAGTATAGCAAAGTCATAGCAACATCAATCTGAGAACATAGTGGATACTAGGGATCAAACCCTAACAAAACTAACTCGATTACATGATAAATCTCATCCAACACATCACCGTCCAGCAAGCCTACGATGGAATTACTCACGCACGGCGGTGAGCATCATGAAATTGGTGATGGAAGATGGTTGATGATGACGATGGCGATGGATTCCCCTCTCCGGAGCCCCGAACGGACTCTAGATCAGCCCTCCCAAGAGAGTTTAGGGCTTGGCGGCGGCTCCGTATCGTAAAACGCGATGAATCCTTCTCTCTGATTTTTTTTCTCTCCGAACACGAATATATAGAGTTGGAGTTGAGGTCGGAGGAGCTCTAGGGGGCCCACGAGGTAGGGGGCGCGCCCCCCACCCTCGTGGCTAGGGTGTAGTCCCCTTGGTCTTGATCTTTTGCCAGTATTTTTTATTATTTCCAAAAATAATGTTTGTGAAGTTTCAGGTCATTCCGAGAACTTTTGTTTCTGCACATAAATAACACCATGGCAATTCTGCTGAAAACATCGTCAGTCCGGGTTAGTTCCATTCAAATCATGCAAGTTAGAGTCCAAAACAAGGGCAAAAGTGTTTGGAAAAGTAGATACGATGGAGACGTATCATGGGGCCACGCATCTTGGATCAAGGGCGACGTCCTGACGGGGAGGTGGCGGAGGCGCTCCATGGGCTACGTCGCCCGCAGCAGGCGGCGGGCGAGGCAGTGAGAGGGACGATGCAGGAGAGCCCCCAGTCACGCTGACAAGCTTGGCGATGTGGTCCAGCCAGTCTTCATAGAGGTCGTTGACTGGACGGCAGCACGGGAGCTCACGCGCCATGAGCAACGCAGCTTGCACGTTTGCCAGGCCGTGATGAGCATGGGACGGCGAGACAGCCAGAGTCAGCGATGGGGTGGCAGTGCGTCTGTCCCGTCGCACGAAGGGGTGCAGCGACAAAGCTTGCTGCTCATGCCCCACCGGGGCAGTGGCGGCATTGGCGGCGGGTAATGGAGATCGGTGAGGAGGCCCGCCGACAGGCACCATCTGGGTGACGCGGGAGGCAAGAGCGGCTCGATGCTCAGCACATGCTCGACGAGCATCAGCCATGGAGATAGTGGAGCAACAACGAGTCGATCGACGGGAGAAAGGCTTCAACGCACGCCTACCTGGTGTACCAAATGTCGGATTCTGCTCAACGATCCCACATCCTAGCTTGATGAACCCAAGGGACAAGGAACACAACAGTTTATCCTGGTTCGGGCCACCTTGTGGTGTAATACCCTGCTCCAGCTTTGTGGTGGATTGCCTCGAGGGGCTGAGGATGAACTAGTACAATCGACAAACAGCTCAGGAGGTGAGGTGTTCTTGAGGTCGATGAGCTAGTGAGGTGGTCAGGGTGGAATGGATCTGATCCCCCTATGGTGGTGGCTAGGTCCTATTTATAGTGGCCTTGGTCCTCTTCACAAATGTAGGCGGGAAGAGATTCTACAATGGCCAAATTTGAAGGGAGACAACTAGTACAAGCTATCCTAAGAAAAGTAGTCTTCGCCTGCAAAAGGCTCTGGTGGTGACGCTGCGGTGGGCTCCGCGATGGCCTCCGTCCTGTCGTCCTGGCGTTCTTGGTCATGTTGCACCGATATGGAAACCTTTGCTTGATTCCTAGGGACTCCATGCCTGCGCTTGCCTCCTTGGCACCAAATGGGAAACTGGTACACTACGCCCACTGGCGCCCGCCTGGCCTTGGTCGTCATGGCTCACGTCATGTGAACTTCGTGAGGTGCATCTTGCCTTGATATCTCCGGCCCTCGGGAGCCAGCCTGGTGAGGCCGCCCCCAGGGCGGTCTTGGTGTCGTCCGCCTCGTGAGGCTTGGCTCCTCGCAAGGGTCTTGGGTTGTTGTTGTAGAAGCAGGGCCGTACCGGGCCATTGACGGAGCCACGCCGTGGGCCGCGGGCAGGAAAGTATGGGCACCCCCATTCCCAGGACGCCGACATAAACCAAGGCTTGTAATATATTTTATGCCTTTATCTGGAGTTATTTTCTTCATGTGCGGCCGTTTTAGCTCTGAAAGTTTGCCCATCGTCGGCTTCAGCCCCCACGTAGATGCTACTAGGGTGTTCGATATAGCGTGTGATCACACTTGACCCAACGTCTTGGTCCATAAAGGAGGTGTCTATGCAGCGAACTAGGCAATCGTATTATGTGGATTTATTACTTTCACTTGGCCATAGGAGTTTCATAGTGGGGCTAAGTACTAGCCCCTGGTGCGTAAGCGGCCTTCCGGACTAGGATGCCCTTATCACATGACTGGGTGAATACCAGCTCTTCGTATAACACGGAGTAAATCACGAATGATTTGTAGTAAGTCACAGAATCACTGACCAGCTCTCGCCATATCATGACAGTCAGTTTTCGGCTTTCTCTACTGAGGTGTTTGACCGGACGAACTAGAAACACAATCGCAGTAGTTCTCCCTTTACTACCTTAGCCGAACTAGCGGAACGTAAGGTGGTAACCACAGGAGCCGGGCAACCCAACTATGGACCAAAGACATGATTCGGAGCTGATGCATATAATGCAATATTCGGGATGCCGAAGTATACCCCAGAAGAGTTCGGACTTTTGAAAATATACGTGGCCAAATAGATCCCCCAGCATTTAGGCCGGACCAAAGTATATGTTGCAATTTGAAGCAAGGAGGGAATACAAATGGTAAAATAAGCCAATACTGAACATGGGTTGGCGATAAAATGTTTCCTATATACTCTAATTAATACGTCAAAACATGCTATTACAGATAATGCCATAAACATCAAGGCTATTTTACATGCCGAGAATTTGCACACAAGGGAAGCTGTATACAGGGCCTAAAAAAGATAAGGTAGTCTTGAAGATCCCACTGATGCCCTGCTGCACATCTGTGCCATTTCCCCTTGGTAGGAAATCCTTTGAAAGGAGTAGTTGACGGTCGTTTATACAAAAGGAGCCTGGAAAAGAGCCCTTTCCCGACCGTAGGGTGGCTACGTTTTAATGAACCTGTAGTATAAGAGGGGGAGATGGTTAAGGTCAAAATGGGGTCAAGCCGTTTTATGGACCTTGTCCATACTGTGCCTCCGTCGTTGCCCAGTGTATTTTAAGTGCGTAATTATGCACGCGGTACACATGGCATGGTTTTACTGGGTGACCAATGGAGGCAAAACTGCTAGGCCAGCTCTGGATCCATCGAGTTGTCATTCTGTAGAGTAGGCCGGACTCACTTAGCAGTATCCAGGGTCTTGACGACCGATGAAGTGTTTGGCTTGATGAGACCGCTCTGTACCTCGGCCGCAAGGGCCGCAGTGTGCTCCTCGGTACGGAGGGAGCGCTTTGTGTTTCCATTGACTGTGATAACACCACGCGGTCCGGGCATTTTGAGCTTTAAATAAGCATAGTGCAGGACTGCGTTGAAACGAGCGAAAGCTGCCCTTCCAAGCAGCGCATGATAGCCACTGCAAAAGGGGACGATGTCGAAGATCAAGTCCTCACTTTGGAAGTTATCCGGCGAACCGAAGATGGCTTCCAATGCTAATGAGCCTGTGCAGCGGGCCTCTATGCCAGGTATCACTCCTTTAAAGGTGGTGCTACTAGGCTTGATTCTTGAAGGGTCAATACCCATTTTACAAACAGTGTATTGATAAATCAAGTTAAGACTATTGCCGCCGTCCATAAGGACTCGAGTGAGATGGTATCCATTAATGATTGGGTTGAGTACTAGGGTCGCCGAACCTCCATTACGGATACTGGTTGGGTGGTCCCTGCGATCGAAGGTGATCGGACAAGCCGACCATGGATTGAATTTTGGGGCGATAGGCTAGATGTCCCTTAGTGCGCGCTTGCGCTCCCTCTTGGGGATATGTGTGACGTATATCATGTTCATTGTTTTTACCTCAGGGGGAAATTTCTTATGTCCCCCTGTGTTCGGTGGGCGGGGCTCATCATCGTCCTCGCTTTAAGGCCATTTCCCCTTGTATTCGGTATTTAACTAACCGGTCTGTTTAAAAACACAGCATTTTCTGTTGGAATGGTTGGCAGGCTTGTCGGGGGTGCCATGAATCTGGCAAGGCCTATTGAGTATCTTGTCCAAATTGGATGGACCGTCCCTATTTCCTTTGAATGGCTTCTTCTGCTGACCGGGTTCAGAGCCACTGAACCCGGCGTTGACCGTTGTATCTAGTTTCGTCATTATTGTTCCGACGCTTGTTTTTGTTATGTCGTGGCTTCCATTGCCATCCCTGGCATCCGAAGTGCCAGGGTTGCTGGTACTATTGCTTCTATGAGCCAACCAGCTATCTTCGCCCGCGCAGAAGCGGGTCATGAGTGTAGTAAGAGCTGTCAAAGTCTTCGGCTTTTCCTAACCAAGGTGTCGGGCGAGCCATTCATCACGGACGCTGTGCTTAAAGGCCGCTAAGGCTTCGGCGTCCGGATAGTCGATGATTTGGTTCTTTTTTATTAAGAACTGATTCCAAAATTTGCGAGCTGACTCTCCGGGTTGCTGGACTATGTGAATAAGGTCGTCTGCGCCCGGTGGCCGGACATAAGTACCTTGGAAGTTGTCCCGAAAAGCATCCTCCAAATCTCCCTAGCTACCAATAGAGTTCTCTGGAAGGCTATTCAACCAGTGTCATGCTGGTCCCTTTAGCTTTAGGGGGAGGTATTTAATGGCGTGGAGATCATCACCGCGAGCCATGTGAATATGGAGAAGAAAATCTTCAATCCATACAGCGGGACCTATCGTTCCATCGTATGCTTCAAAGTTTATGGGTTTAAACCCTTCTGGAGACTGGTGATGTATTACCTCATCAGTGAAGCACAAGGGGTGTGTGGCGCCTCTGTATCGGGCAACGTCATGACGGAGTTCGGATGACATCCATGTTCGGTTTTCGGCACGATGTTGGTTATGCTTATCGCGCCAAGCTTGATGGTCGTCATCTCACGTTGGAGCACGTCCCCTTGATCCACATATTGATCTCGTCTAACCAGCTCTATTGTCCAGGTCCTGACGTAAGTCGTAGGTGTAGCCCGGAGCCGCTACCTCTTTGCCTTGATGGCAAGGTGGTGAGGGATGGTGTTTGTCATAAGCAGCCGTTTTGTCTTGTCTACGTGGAGGTCGATGTGGTTTGTCAGCGTGATTATATCTTGACGGTATTGGCTCAAGGGCCTCATTGTCAAATTTTGGTAGTAGCCTATGTTTCGGATAACTCTTTGTTGGGCGCTCGAGACCGTATTCTTCGGTAGCCAGGAGCTTGGTCCATCTGTCGTTGAGCGTATCATGTTCGGCTTGAAGTTGTTGATGTTTCTTTTTCAGGATCCTTGTAGTGGTGATTAGCTATCGCTTGAAGCGCTCTTGCTCGAGGGGCGCCTCTGGCACGATGAAATCTTCGTAGCAAAGGCTAACATCCTCCTCCTAGACTGGTAGATAGTTACTGTTTTCCGAATCCTCGTGCTCGACAGGTTCTTCTGGGTTGACTTGTCCTTCCTCCCACTCATCCTGCTTGAGGGTAGGCTCGACGAGGCGGTCGGAGTCTTCGGCATTGTCCGGGGTGCTATTGTCTCCGGTGCCGGTATTACTGTCTTTTTCCCGACGTGATCGTGAGCGACGCCGCTGATGCCAGTGCGTTGGTGGTGCTTCGACGGGCTTGTCCTCAATCGCGTCTTGTGTGCCGTCGTCATTGTCCTTTTTGGGTGTATCCACCATATATACATTGTATGTAGAGGTGGCTGTCCAACGCCCAGTGATAGGCGGGTTTTGGCCTGGGTCGGCTCCGGCATCGTCATCCATACCGTCGAGGTATTCGGAGGCGTAGTCTAGCATGTCGGTTAAGTCCTCGACAGTGGATACCAAGTGGGTGGTGGGTGGGACACAAAATTCCCTACACTTAGCCCCTAGTTCGGGCTGGGCGTAGTTCAGAGGTGATAATTCTGTAACGGCGAGAGACCGCATTAAGTCCAGAGTCTCGTTTAGGAGCGAAGGTTGGACAGGTGATCGGGGACCTATGGAGCTGGGCATGGTAAACGCCACCTGATTGTTCTCAATAGACGCATACCTCGAGGGTTCGAAGTTAGCATCCAGGGATGAGTCCGGCTTCCTGATGACAAGGGGAGTCCTATTAGATTCCAGGCCTGCTAGTAATATAGTCACCTCTAGGTCTCCGGTAGGGAGCTCCGTAGTTGGAGAGGGTCTGGCGGGGCTCATGATCCCGTCTTCGAACAGGGTGGTCCGCTCTGGATCTAAGGCCAGGGTAGGAATGACAGTTGACTCTTGAAGGGAGCCTGATGGTGGATCTGATAGGTTTCCCCCTTGTAGATGAGGAACAACGGTCGGGGCCGAGAATCCTTCGAGGATCAAGTCTCCTTGGATGTCTGTGATGCAATTCAGGCTTCTGAACCTGATCTGATGACCAGGGGTGTAGCGACCGATCTGTTCAAGGTGACCAGCTGAATTGGCACGTAGAGCGAAGCCGCCGAACACAAAAAGTTGACCAGGGAGGAAAGTTTCCCCGAAAGCAGGATCGTTGGCGATGATTGAATGAGCCATCGAACCTTCTGCCGACGACATAGTGGACCTCTTAATGAAAGCATCAATGTTGGTGTCAAAACCGGCCAATCTCAGGTAGGGGGTACCGAACTGTGCGTCTGAGGATCGAAGGTAATAAGGGACAGGGGGAACACGATGTTTACCCAGGTTCGAGCCCTCTTAATGGAGGTAAAACCCTACATCCTGCTTGATTTTATTTGATGAGTATAGGGGTTATAAGAGTTGATCTACCTCGAGATCATAATGGCTAAACCCTAGAAGTCTAGCCCTTATGAATTCTGATAGCCTCTATGGACTAAACCCTCCAGTTTATATACACATCAGAGGGGCCTAGGGTTGTACAGAGTCGGTTTGTAGAGGAAGGAGATTAAATATCCGGACACCAATCTTGCCATACACGCATAAGAGAGTCCTACCCCGGACACGGGGGAAGGTCTTCTGCCTTGTATCTTCACGGCCCATCAGTCCGGCCCATATCACATAGCCTGGACACCCGAGGACCCCCTAATCCAGGACTCCCTCAACAGGCTTAGAAGCTTGAGCAGCAGCCTTGGGGCAATCTTGGGCTTTGATGGAGCAGCCCCTGACTTGATGGCATCCCCCATCAACTTTTGAGCTTTGGGAGCTGGTGCAGCATCCTCATCATCATCCTCTTCCTCATCAGATTGCATCATCATAGATGGCTTTCCTATAACTTCAGCCATGGTCTTCTTGACCCTTTCTCTTTTTTCCCCTCACTAGCAGCCTCTTCTTCTATTGATTTGGAGATTCAAGAGTTGAGGCTCTGGCCTTAGACATTGGCACTTTCTTGCCAGGAGCTTTCTTGTGAAATCCGGGCTTGGTGGAAGCTGTTGTGCCAAACTCTTTCTTGACAACCTTTTTCTTTGAAGTGACCTCCTCATCAACAACAAAGTCTTCATCTTCTGATTCTGAGTTTCTCTTCCTCCTTGTCCTGCTTGCAGCTTTTGGCAAGTTGCTTGGGGTGCTTTTGCTACCCTCATCATAGCTGCCAGAGGGACTAGTGCCCTCACTCAAGTTAACATGTTCCTGAGACTTGTTTTGGTTGTCACTGTTGTCTGGCATGGCTGAAAGTTGAAAGCTGACCCTGTGAATAGATATAATTGAGACAGAGTGGATGAGCATCACAAAGTGCAGAGATTTTTCAAAATAATTGAGTCAAAAACTTAGTTTTAGTTTTCTACAGAAAGCATTTCGGAGCTACCGATTTTGTTAAACTTGGTGACACAGAAGCAATATTAGAGTCTAAACTAGTGAAATTGGTCAGACCGAGACATAGTTCGGTGACTTCAAGATTGCTAGGGTTTCATTGAGAACCGAACTCGGTCACACCGACTGGTAAGTTTCGGTCAGACCAAAAACCACAAGTGCAATGGCCTAGGCCAAATCGGTGAGACCGATTTCTACAACTCGGTCGGTCCGAGATTAATTCGGCGGAAACCTAACCCTAAATTTTCGAATCAGAACTAATCTAAAGGAAGTTTTTGCTGGATAGAACAATCTCAAACGTGGCAAGAATCATGGCATTGTCTTCGTGCTAAGAATCGGAGTGAGAAAGCACAAAGGATCGAACTCATACCCTAACTTGGCGATTAACTCGCTACGGTGACAACGGCGGCGGAGATATCCATTGACGGCGACGGAGACCAGTGGCAGGGGGTCGCTGGCGACGGAGGAGACGATTTGGAGACCTCGAGACAGCAGTGTTGGTTAGGCGCGGGCGAAGGGTTTCAGAGAAATTTCCAAAATTCAACCCGTGGGTATATATATGCAGACCCTGTCGGTGTGACCGAGTGGAACAACTTGGTGGCACCAAGATGCAGAATCGCAAGTGGTTACTGCAACTCGCTGTGACCGAACTGTTCAAATGGGTTGCATCAAGATTGAAACCTAGATCAACTCAATGAACTCAGTATGACCAAAAGGAATGAATCGGTCAGAACGAAGTACATTATGAGGTTTTGGAAGTTTAAGTCTATGACGAATCGGTGGCTCCGAGTGCTCCTCACCCAGAGTGTTCGAATCTGACTTGATCAAACTTTGTGATATAGCATGAATAGAGTTTGAGACAAGAAAAGCATATATAGCTAGAGGACGTTCTTAGGCATTCTTGTCCATCCATTTGGCAAAATAAAAGACCAAAAAATCAAAGCAACAAACGGATGTCCTCAAATGAGAAAAATATGCACTCAACATGCTCACACAATAAGATGGAAAATGAAATATGTGGCAAAGCATGCACAAACACTCTAGCATCTATCAAGCAATTGGTGATAACTAGGTCATCTATATATGAGTATATTGATTGAGGAGTCAAATGAGAACATTTGATCGTAGGTCATACTCATTGTTTAAGCACAAGTGGGGTTACCACTTTTACATAAAGCATTCTTGTGTTCACACCATTAGAGTTGCTTTAGCTCAATTCTTAGAGTAAAGCTCCCCCTAGATGTGATACCCCCCTAAGAGGGACGAACTAACCTTGGGTTTTGTCGATGATGACTTCATGTAGGTGTTGAAGATGTAGATGCTCAATGTTGATGTACATCATTTGGAGCAATCCATTGGAGTGAGTTGCACTTTCAATACCTACATGGGTTAGTCCCACAAGGAACATACAAGGATATCCATAGACATAGAGTGAAGTACACACAAGATGATGTCCATGAAAACATTAGGTTACCTTGTCCCTTGACTTACCAACAAGAGGGTTTGTGACTCCTTGAAGTAGTGCAAGATGTGAAAGTTGATTGCACTTGTCCTTGCCAATATGAATATGAGTGAAGTATGTTGGCGGAGTCACCCTCAAGAACTTTCTAGTCTTCTTCTTTGGGGTCCACATCATCTTGATGGGAATCCTTGGAGTTGTAGTCGTACTTGATGAAGTAGAACTTGATGTAGTCTTGGGGACCCACTTGACCAAGGTGTTAGGAGCTTCTTCAAATGCATCAATCTCCTCTTGAAGCTTATCCTTGCCTTTTAGCTTGTGGTCTTGTGGTGGAAGATCATCTTGAGCTTGTGTTCCTTTGAAAGAAGTGGGATCATACTTCTCTTGTTGTGGAACAAACTTTGTCTTGGGGTATTGATCTTCTTCCCACTCAACTGCATTGGCATTGAAGTTGCATTCAAAACCAACACCTTGATTCTTCCGGTGCCTTCCTTGCTTGCGTACAATTTCCTCGAATTTCTTACTCCCGGCAAGGCTCTTGTAAACACCTTTCTCTATAATTCCCTTCAATAAGCTATTTTCTTGCTCGAGTGTAACTTGGCTAAGGGAATCATTAGTAGAATCAAGAGAACTACTAGAAGCAACAACATTGGATTTAATATGGTTATTGTTACTACTAGAAGAAGAACCGTTCTTACTCTTGTTGCTCGATTTAACTTGTGGCATTTAAGTAGACAAGAGTAAACACTTGGAAATGTAAGAAGAACTTTTCTTATAAAGATCATCATTGATTGCTTCTAAGAACCCATGCTCTTGCTCTAGATTGAGCTTTTCAAAGCATAGCTTCTCATGAGTCTTTAAAAGCTCTCGATGATCTTCTAAGGTAGTTTCATGAGCTAACTTAAGAGTGTTTAGTTCTTTATTTAGACGCTCAATCTCCTTCTTATCATCGTCATTCGTTTTATCTTGATTAGCATGATTAATAGCAAGTTTATCATAGTTTTCACCACTAGAGTTGTCAACAACTAAATCATCATCACCTAGAAAATCATCTTCATCACTACTGAAATCAACATACTCGGGGTGTGATACCTTTAGGCCTTTAGCCATGAAGCATCTTCCAATCCCTTCATTTGGTGAATCAAATATGTCGTAGGAGTTGGATGACACAAGTGCTAGACCGGCAACACCTTCATCTTAAGTATATTCGGAGTCGGAGTGATAACTTCTCTCAGAGTGGTTGTCGGAGTCGGAACCGAATACCCATTCACCAACATGAGCTTGATGTCTTCGTTTTGTATAGCTCCTTGATGACTTGTCCTTCCTTTCTGAATCCTTGCTTCTGCGATAAGCTCTTCGTTCATAACAATCATATCTACTCCTTCTCTCTCTTGGAGGTGATTCTTCCCTTTTGCTTCTCCTTTTAGGTGAGTCTTCTCTTCTTTTGTAGGGAGCCGTACACTCATTGGAATAGTGTTCGGGTCTTCCACAATTGTAGCAATTACGTTCACGACTAGAAGATCTTTTGTCATTGTAGGACCTTGACTTGGAACTTCATTCTTTGCTTCTACTCTTGTAGAAATTGTTGAAGCTCTTCACCATTAGGCTCAATTCCTCATTGAAGACTTTTTTCTCACTTGATGATTTAGGAGCATCATATGAAGCTTTGTAAGCGCCACTAGACTTGTTGTGAAGCTCTTTTTATCCTTAAGTGACATCTCATGAGCAACAATTCTACCAATGACTTCCATTGGCTTGAGATCTTTGTAATTGGGAATCATTTAGATCAATGTGCACATGGTGTCATATTTTCCATCCAAGGCTCTTAGGATCTTCTTGATGATGAATCTATCGGTCATCTCTTCACTTCCTAAGCCGGCAATCTCATTTATGATGAGAGCAAGCCTAGAGTACATTTCAGCGATACCTTCACCATCCTTCATTTTGAACTTGTCAAGTTGACTTTGAAGCACATCCAATTTGGATTCCTTGAGGAAGTCGGTACCTTCCTGCATATTAATCAAAGTATCCCAAATTTCCTTTGCATTCTCAAGACGGCTGATTTTGTTGAATACTTCGGGGCATAATCCATTGAAGAGGATATCGCAAGCTTGAGCGTTGTATTGCAACATCTTCAATTCTTCAGAGGTAGCTTCACGATTTGGTTCCCTTCCATCAAATTCACCTTGCAAACCAATACACACAATAGCCCAAACGGCGGGGTTATGTCCAAGAATATGCACTTTCATCTTCTACTTCCAACTAGCAAAATTAGTAACATCAAAGTAAGGACCTCTACGGTGGTAGTTTCTGTCGCTAGACGCCATACTCTCCTAGGTTATGAAACCAAGGCTATGATGACCAAAGCTATGGAAATCAAGGAAAATGGAGACCAAAGCTCTGATACCACTTGTAGGATCGGAAGTATGTCTAGAGGGCGGTGATTAGACTACTTGATCAAATAAAAATCTAGCCTTTTCCCAATTTTAAGTTTTGGCAGATTTTTAGCAACTTAACATTAGTCAAGCAATCAACCTACACATGCAATTCTAAGAGTATAGCAGCAGAATGTAAATCATTGCATATGAAGGTAAAGGGGAGGAGTTTGGAGGGAGCAAACACAATGTAGACACGAAGATTTTTGGCATGGTTCTGATAGGTGGTGTAATACGTCTCCAATGTATCTATAATTTTTTATTGTTCCATGCTATTATATTATCTGTTTTGGATGTTTAATGGGCTTTAATATGCTCTTTTATATTATTTTTGGGACTAACCTATTAACCGGAGGCCTAGTGCCAGTTTCTGTTTTTTGCCTATTTCAGTGTTTCGCAGAAAAGGAATATCAAACGGAATCCAAACGTAACGAAACCTTCGCGAGGATCTTTCTTGGAATAAACGCAATACAGGAGACTTGGAGTGGAAGTCAGAGATGCAACGAGGCGGCCATGAGGTAGGAGGGCGCGCCCAACACCCTCGTGGGCCCCTCGTAGCTCCACTGACGTACTTCTTTCGCCTATATATACTCTTATACCCTAAAAACATTCAGGAGAGCCACGAAACCACTTTTCCACCGCCGCAACCTTCTGTACCCATGAGATCCCATCTGGGGCCTTTTCCGGTGATCTGTCGGAGGGGGAATCGACCACGGAGGGCTTCTACATCAACACTATAGCCTCTCTGATGATGTGTGAGTAGTTTACGACAGACCTTCGGGTCCATAGTAATTAGCTAGATGGCTCCTTCTCTCTCTTTGGTTCTCAATACAAAGTTCTCCTCGATGTTCTTGGAGATCTATTCGATGTAATATTCTTTTGCGGTGTGTTTGCCGAGGTCCGATGAATTATGGATTTATGATCAAGTTTATCTATGAATAATATTTGGATCTTCTCTGAATTCTTATATGCATGATTTGATATCTTTGCAAGTCTCTTTGAATTATTGGTTTAGTTTGGCCTACTAGATTGATCTTTCTTGGAATGGGAGAAGTGCTTAGCTTTGGGTTCAGTCTTGCGGTGTCCTTTCCTAGTGACAGTAGGGCAGCAAGGCACGCATTGTATTGTTGCCATCGAGGATAAAAAGATGGGGTCTATATCATATTGCTTGAGTTTATCCCTCTACATCATGTCATCTTGCCTAAAGCATTACTTTGTTCTTATGAACTTAATACTCTAGATGCATGCTGGATAGCAGTCGATGTGTGGAGTAATAGTAGTAGATGCAGAATCATTTCGGTCTACTTAACACGGACGTGATGCCTATATTCATAATCATTCCTAGATATTCTCAAACTATGCGCTTTTCTATCAATTGCTCGGCAGTAATTTGTTCACCCACCGTAATACATGCTATCATGAGAGAAGCCACTAGTGAAACCTATGGTCCTGGGTCTATTTTATATCATATAAGTTTCCGATCTACAATTCTACTTTACTATTTATTTTATTTTTCAATCTTTACTTTTCAATCTATACAACAAAAATACAAAAAATATTTATCTTATTATCTTTATCAGATCTCACTTTTGCAAGTGGCCGTGAAGGGATTGACAACCCCTTTATCGTGTTGGTTGCAAGGTTCTTGATTGTTTGTGCAGGTACTAGGCGACTTGCGTGTAATCTCCTACTGGATTGATACCTTGGTTCTCAAAAACTAACGGAAATACTTATGCTACTTTGCTGCATCACCCTTTACTCTTCAAGGGAAAACCAACGCATGCTTAAGAGGTAGCAACAAGGAATTCTGGCGCTATTGCGGGGAGATCTACGCTCAAGTCAAGACATACCAAGTACCCATCACAAACTCTTGTCCCTCGCATTACATTATTTTCCATTTCCCTCTCGTTTTCCTCTCCCCCACTTCACCTTTGCCATTTTATTCGCCCCTTTTCCATTCGCCTCTTTTCACTTGCCTCTTGTGTGCATCTTTGCCCTGATGGCCTTTCCTAAAAGCGTTGATCCTCACCTTAGAAGGTTGGAAGAAATTGAGAACAACATTAGAAGCTTTATGTCTTTGCAATTTGAGCATAATAATTTCTTTAGAAACGAGCTTAAAGAACATAAAGGCTTTATGGAGTACATGAATAAAGAGCTCAATGATATGTCTAAATACTTTTATGGGTTGAAATCTCAGTTTGCTCATCTTGAAAATTTAGTGGGTCAAATTTCGGATAAGCAAGCCACCTTAGTTAATAAGATGGCCTCTAAACTGGAGGATCTAAATGGTAATAAATATGTAGATCTAAAAGTGATTGATGTGTCTCCTATTAAATCTTTGTTTTCCAATATGAATCTTGATAAATATGGGACTGTAGATGAGTCAACTTTAGTTAAAAGGTGTCCCAATGATTCGGATTTTTAGATCTTGATGCTAAAATTAATAAAAATGGGATTCAAGAGGTCAAAACTTTACATAGCAATGAACCCACTATTTTTGATTTCAAGTAATTTAATTATGATAATTGCTCTTTGATAGATTGTATTTCCTTGTTGCAATCCGTGTTAAATTCTCCTCATGCTTATGATCAAAATAAGGCTTTTACTAAACATATCGTTGATGCATTAATGCAATCTTATGAAGAAAATCTTGAACTAGAAGTTTCTATCCCTAGAAAACTTTATGATCAGAGGGAACCTACTATTAAAATTAAGATCAAAGATCATGAATGCTATGCTTTATGTGATTTGGGTGCTAGTGTTTCTACGATTCCAAAAACTCTGTGTGATGTGTTAGGTTTTCGTGAATTTGATGATTGTTCTTTAAATTTTCACCTTGCGGATTCCACCATTAAGAAACCTATAGGAAGGATTAATGGTGTTCTTATTGTTGCAAATAGGAATTATGTCCCATAGATTTCATTGTTCTTGATATCGATTGCAATCCTACATGTCCTATTATTCTTGGTAGACCTTTCCTTAGAACGATTGGTGCAATTATTGACATGAAAGAAGGAAATATTAAATTCCAATTTCCGTTAAGGAAAGGAATGGAACACTTTCCTAGAAAGAAACTTAAATTACCTTATGAATCTATTATGAGAGTCACTTATGGATTGCACACCAAAGATGACAATACCTAGATCTATTCTTTCCTTTATGCCTAGCTAGGGGCGTTAAACGATAGCGCTTGTTGGGAGGCAACCCAATTTTATTTTTTCCTTGCTTTTTGTTCCTATTTAGTAATAAATAAATCATATATCCTATGTTATGATTGTGTTTTTTATGTTTTAATTAGTGTTTGTGCCAAGTAAAGCCTTTAGGATCTTATTGGGTGATTGTTGTTTGATCTTGCTGATAAAAATAGAAAGTATGCGCTCATGAGAATACTTTTAGTTTTTTACCTGAGAGCGATAAAATACCAATTCGAACTGCAGTAGATCAACAGACAAACTATTTAGGTCATCCTAATTTTTCAGGATTTTTGGAGTTACAAAAGTATTCGAAACCTCCAGATTGCTACAGACTGTTCTGTTTTTGACAGATTCTATTTTTCGTGTGTTGTTTGCTTATTTTGATGAATATATGGCTAGTATCGGGGGTATGAACCATAGAGAAGATGGAATACAGGAGGTTTAACACCAATATAAATAAATAATGAGTTCATTACAGTACCTTAAAGTGGTGGTTTGTTTTCTTATACTAACGGACCTTATGAGATTTTCTGCTGAGTTTTGTGTTGTGAAGTTTTCAAGTTTTTGGGTAAAGATTTGATGGATTTTGGAACAAGGAGTGGCAAGAGCCTAAGCTTGGGGATTCCCAAGGCACCCCAAGGTAAAATTCAAGGACAACCAAAAGCCTAAGCTTGGAGATGCCCCGGAAGGCATCCCCTCTTTCGCCTTCATCTATCGGTAACTTTACTTGAGCCTATATTCTTATTCACCACATGATATGTGTTTTGCCTGGAGCGTCTTGTATGATTTGAGTCTTTGCTTTTTAGTTTACCACAATAATCCTTTCTGTACACACCTGTTGGGAGAGACACACATAAATCGGAATTTATTACAATACTCTATGTGCTTCGCTTATATCTTTTGAGCTAGATAATTTTGCTCTAGTGCTTCACCTATATCTTTCTAGAGCACGGTGGGTTTTATTTTATAGAAATTATTGATCTCTCATGCTTCACTTATATTATTTTGAGAGTACTTTAGAACAGAATGGTAATTTGCTTTGGTTATGAAATTAGTCCTAATATGATAGGCATCCAAGATGGGTATAGTAAAAACTTTCATATAGAGTGCATTGAATACTATGAGAAGTTTGATATTTGATGATTGTTTTGAGATATGAATATGGTGATATTAGAGTCATGCTAGTTGAGTATTTATGAATTTGAGAAATACTTGTGTTGAGGTTTGCAAGTCTCGTAGCATGCATGTATGGTAACCGTTGTGTAACAAATTTGAAGCATGAGGTGTTTCTTTGATTGTCCTCCTTATGAGTGGCGGTCGGGGACGAGCGATGGTCTTTTCCTACCAATCTACCCCCTCCCCTAGGAGCATGTGTGTAGTGCTTGGTTTTGATGACTTGTAGATTTTTGCAATAGGTATGTGAGTTCTTTACGACTAATGTTGAGTCCATGGATTATAAACACTCTCACCCTTCCATCATTGCTAGCCTCTTCGGTGTCGTGCATTGCCCTTTCTCACCTCGAGAGTTGGTGCAAACTCCGCCGGTGCATCCAAACCCCGTGATATGATACGCTCTATCACACATAAGCCTCCCTATATCTTCCTCAAAACAGCCACCATACCTACCTATTATGGCATTTCCATAGCCATTCCGAGATATATTGCCATGCAACTTCCCACTGTTCCTTTTATAATGGCACGCTTCATCATTGTCATATTGCCTTGCATGATCATGTAGTTGACATCGTATTTGTGGCAAAGCCACTGCTCATAATTTTTTATACATGTCACTCTTGAATCATTGCACATCCCGGTACACCGTCGGAGGCATGCATATAGAGTCATATTTTGTTCTAGTATCGAGTTGTAATTTTTGAGTTGTAAATAAATAGAAGTGTGATGATCATCATTATTAGAGCATTGTCCCGTGTGAGGAAATAAAAAAAGAAAATCCAAAAAAGAAGGCCAAAAAACGAGAGAAAAAGATAGAAGGGACAATGTTACTATCCTTTTTCCACACTTGTGCTTCAAAGTAGCACCATGATCTTCATGATAGAGAGTCTCTTATTTTGTCACTTTCATATACTAGTGGGAATTTTCATTATAGAACTTGTCTAGTATATTCCAACAAAGGGCTTCCTCAAAATGCCCTAGGTCTTCGTGAGCAAGCAAGTTGGATGCACACCCACTTAGTTTCTTTTGTTGAGATTTCACACATTTATAGCTCTAGTGCATTCGTTGCATGGCAATCCCTACGCCTCGCATTGACATCAATTGATGGGCATATCCATAGCCCGTTGATTAGCCGCGTCGATGTGAGACTTTCTCCTTTTTTGTCTTCTCCACACAACCTCCATCATCATATTCTGTTCCACCTATAGTGCCATGTCCATGGCTCGCGCTCATGTATTGCGTGAAAGTTGAAAAAGTTTGAGAATACTAAAGTATGAAACAATTGCTTGGCTTGTCATCGGGGTTGTGCATGATGGGAACATTTTGTGTGATGAAAATGAAGCATGGCCAAACTATATGATTTTGTAGGGATGAGCTTTCTTTGTCTATGTTATTTTGAGAAGACATAATTGCTTGGTTATTATGCTTGAAGTATTATTATTTTTATGTCAATATTAAAAAAAATTCTTGAATCTTTCGGATCTGAATATTCATGCCACAATAAAGAAAATTACATTGAAAATTATGTTAGGAAGCATTCCACATCAAAACTTCTGTTTTTATCATTTATCTACTCGAGGACGAGCAGGAATTAAGCTTGGGGATGCTGATACGTCTCCAATGTATCTATAAATTTTGATTGTTCCATGCAATTATATCATATGTTTTGGATGTTTAATGGGCTTTAATATGCTCTTTTATATTATTTTTGGGACTAACCTAGTAACCGGCGGCCCAGTGACAATTTCTGTTTTTTTTGCCTATTTCAGTGTTTCACAGAAAAGGAACATCAAACGGAATCCAAACGGAACGAAACCTTCGCGAGGATCTTTCTAAGAACAAACGCAATCCAGGAGACTTGGAGTGGAATTCAGAGACACAACAAGGTGGCCACGAGGTAGGAGGGCGCGCCCAGGGGGGTATGCGCGCCCCCACCCTCGTGGGCCCCTTGTAGCTCCACGGATGTACTTCTTTCGCCTATATATACTCTTATACCCTAAAACATCCAAGAGAGCCATGAAACCACTTTTACACCGCCACAACTTTCTGTACCCGTGAGATCCCATCTGGGGCCTTTTCCGACGATCTGCCGATGGGGGAATCGATCACGGAGGGCTTCTACATCAACACCATAGCCTCTCCGATGATGTGTGAGTAGTTTACCACAGACCTTCGGGTCCATAGTTATTAGCTAGATGGCTTCTTCTCTCTCTTTGGTTCTCAGTACAAAGTTCTCCTCGATGTTCTTGGAGATCTATTCGATGTAATATTCTTTTGCGGTGTGTTTGCCGAGATGCGATGAATTGTGGATTTATGATCAAGTTTATCTATGAACAATATTTGGTTCTTCTATGAATTCTTATATGCATGATTTGATATCTTTGCAAGTCTCTTTGAATTATCGGTTTAGTTTAGCCTACTAGATTGATCTTTCTTGCAATGGGAGAAGTGCTTAGCTTTGGGTTCAATCTTGCGGTGTCCTTTCCCAGTGACAGTAGGGGCAGCAACGCACGTATTGTATTGTTGTCATCGAGGATAAAAAGATGGGGTTTATATCATATTGCTTGAGTTTATCCCTCTACATCATGTCATCTTTCCTAAAGCATTACTCTGTTCTTATGAACTTAATACTCTAGATGCATGCTGGATAGCGGTCGATGTGTGGAGTAATAGTAGTGGAAGCAGAAGCGTTTCGGTCTACTTAACACAGACTTGATGCCTATATTCGTAATCATTGCCTAGATATTCTCATAAATATGCGCTTTTCTATCAATTGCTCAGCTGTAATTTGTTCACCCACTGTAATACATGCTATCATGAGAGAAGCCAGTAGTGAAACCTATGGCCCCGGGGTCTATTTTATATCATATAAGTTTCCGATCTACAATCCTAGTTTACTATTTATTTTATTTTGTAATCTTTACTTTTCAATCTATACAACAAAAATACCAAAAATCTTTATCTTATTATCTTTATCAGATATCACTTCTGCAAGTGGCCGTGAAGGGATTGACAACCCTTTATCGCGTTGGTTGCAAGGTTCTTTATTATTTGTGCAGCTACTAGGTGACTTGCGTGTAATCTCCTACTGGATCGATACCTTGGTTCTCAAAAACAGAGGGAAATACTTATGCTACTTTGCTGCATCACCCTTTCCTCTTCAAGGGAAAAGCAATGCATGCTCAAGAGGTAGCATGGTGCTATCGTACATCCACGTTGATGGAGACTTCAACCCACGAAGGGTAACAGTTGCGCGAGTCCACGAAGGGATCCACCCATGAAGGGTCCACGAAGAAGCAACCTTGTCTATCCCACCATGGCCATCGCCCACGAAGTACTTGCCTCACTTGGGTAGATCTTCACGAAGTAGGCGATCTCCTTGCCCTCACAAACTCCTTGGTTCAACTACGCATTCTTGACGGAGGCTCCCAAGTGACACCTAACCAATCTAGGAGACACCACTCTCCAAAAGGTAATAGATGGTGTGTTGATGATGAACTCCTTGCTCTTGTGCTTCAAATGATAGTCTCCCCAACACTCAACTCTCTCACACAGATTTGGATATGGTGGAAAGATGATTTTAGTGGAAAGCAACTTGGGGAAGGCTAGAGATCAAGATTCTGGTGGTTGGATTGGAATGTATTGGTCTCAACACATGAGTAGGTGGTTCTCTATCAGAAAATGAATGCTGGAAGTGTAGGCACGTTCTGATGGCTCTCTCTCAAATGGAGAGGGGGTGGAGGGGTATATATAGCCTCCACACAAAATTTAACCATTACACACAATTTACCAAACTCGGTGGGACCGGATGGTGAAACTCGGTGAGACCAACTTGGTTCAAAATGTGAATGTTAGGCTTTTCGGTGGGACCGACAATACCAACTTGGTGAGACCGATGCACTAGGCTTAGGGAGAAACCTCATCTCGGTGATACCGATCACATGAACTCGGTGAGGCCGATTTCAGTAATAAGCAAACAGAGAGTTGTCCAGGCAAACTCGGTAGGACCGATCGCTCATTCCGGTGAGACCGAAATGTTATGAAAAGGAAACAGAGAGTTTGCATTGCCAACTTGGTGGGACCGATCGGTCATCTCGGTTAGACCGAAAAGTTACGAAGGGAAACCGAGAGTTTGCAATCCTATCTCGGTGAGACCGAGATCCCTATCGGTAAGACCAAACTGATTAGGGTTTCTGGCAGTGGCTATGTCAAGTGAACTCGGTGGCGCCAGATAGATCAAATCGGTGGGCCAAGTTTGACTTCAGGTTTAGGACATATGTGGAAATGAGAAAGTGGTTGAGGGCTTTTGGAGCATATCACTAAGCAATTGAGAAAAACAAGTCATTAAGCAACACCTCATCCTCTTTTAATAGTATTGGCTTTTCCTATGGACTCAATGTGATCTTGGATCACTAAAATGAAAATGTAGAGTCTCGAGATTTTGCCAATATGTGTCCTTAGCATTTTGGGGGGTCCACATTTCTAGTCCATGCCATACCAATCATTGAACTTTCTGAAATGATTATCTTGAAAGAATATTAGTTCAATGAGCTATATGTTGTTAAGAATTACCAAAACCACCCAGGGATTAATTGCACTTTCAACGGGCCCTACAGGATGGGTGGCTAAGATTGTTGTTCGGCCTCCACTTCGCATCCACTTCGGCTCCTACCTCCCCAAGCCTATTTAAATCGTACCTAGGACCAGGTTTAGGGTTAGCAAAGTATTAGATGAGATATTTGTGAGCTTTGCTCCTTCTACCTTCCCTCTTGTGGATCAAGACCCCTTTAGGGAAGAATCCTTGTGGATTTCAAAGCCCTACACAAGGAGAAGACTACCTTCAAGACCTCATCTCCAAGGAGTGGGAAGAACTCTATCATTTATCTTTCCTTTGATTGTGTTTGTGAACTTGTGTATCATGTGTTTGCTATTCTAGTGGATGTGTAATTGGGTATTGTTGGAGTGATTTCCTCTTTGTGTTCTTGGTCTTCATCTCCCTTTCCCCCTCCAAGTGTGAAAAGGTACATCTTAAGGTTTCACCCTACAACATCTTGGTATCACGAGCAAGGTTGATTCACATCTTGGAGTCCCTACCCTCCACTTTCTAGCTTGATTTTGTTGTTTTTCGTCCTAATTTGAAAATCCCCACCAAAAATAGCCCCAAATTTTTTTTCTTGCAATTTGTTGATCTTATGAGATTTGGTTGTTTTGATCCACGGATTTGGTGTTTGGCAAGTGGATCTACCCCCTACCATCTTCCCCACGCATCCCTCCATCGAATTTGACATCAAATCAGAAAATACCCATGGATCTAGAGCAATTCGTCCGCTCACTGAGGACCCCGTGCACACAAGCCATCGGGACCCCATGCACACGGGCCTCACTTACCCCGTGCACACGAACCATCCAGAGCACTTCGGCCATGTTCGGTTTTACATCATTTTGACACCCCACAACCACTTGTGTTCTTCTGCAATATTTCTCGTGGTTGTTTGAGTTTTGGGTTGCGGTTTCTCGCGTGTCCTAAGGTGTTTCGGCTACTTAGGCGCGATTCGACATCATCATCACCGCCACTCGACCATCGACTCGAACTCCACATCGGTGATATGTCTCCAACATATCTATAATGTTTGATTGTTCCATGCTATTATATTATCTGTTTGGGATGTTTAATGGGCTTTAATATGCTCTTTTATATTATTTTTGGGACTAACCTATTAACCGGAGGCCCAGTGCCAGTTTCTATTTTTTTGCCAATTTCAGTGTTTCGCAGAAAAGGAATACCAAACGAAATGAAACCTTCACGATGATCTTTCTTGGACTGAAAGCAAACCAGGAGACTTGGAGTGGAAGTTTGGAACTCCGTGAGGCAGCCACGAGATAGGAGGGCGCGCCCAGGGGGGTAGGCGCGCCCCCACCCTCGTGGGCCCCACGGAGCTCCACCGACGTACTTCTTTCGCCTATGTATACTATTATACCCTAGAAACATCAGGGGGAGCCACGAAACCACTTTTCCACCACACAACCTTCTGTACCCGTGAGATCCCATCTTGGGGCCTTTTTCGGCGATCTGCTGGAGGGGGAATCGATCACGGAGGGCTTCTGCATGAACACCGTAGCCTCTCCGATGAAGCATGAGTAGTTTACCATAGACCTCCGGGTCCATAGTTATTAGCTAGATGGCTTCTTATCTCTCTTTGATCTTCAATACAAAGTTCTCCTCGATGTTCTTGGAGATCTATTCGATGTAATACTCTTTTGCAGAGTGTTAGCCGAGATCCGATGAATTATGGGTTTATGAACTTGATTATGAATATTATTTGGTTCTTCTATGAATTCTTATATGCATGATTTTATATATTTGCAAGTCTATTCAAATTATCGGTTTAGTTTGGCCCACTAGATTGATCTTTCTTGCAATGAGAGTTCTTAGCTTTGGGTTCAATCTCGCGGTGTCCTTTCCCAATGACAGTAGGGACAGCAAGGCACATATTGTATTGTTGCCATCGAGGATAAAAAGATGGGGTTTATTTCATATTGCTTTAGTTTATCCCTCTACATCATGTCATCTTGCTTAATGTGTTACTCTGTTCTTATGAACTTAATACTCTAGATGCATGCTGGATAGCGGTCGATATGTGGAGTAATAGTAGTAGATGCAGGATCGCTTTGATCTACTTGACACGGACATGATGCCTATATTCATGATCATTGCCTTACATATCTTCATAACTATGCACTTTTCTATCAATTGCTCGGCAGTAATTTGTTCACCCACCGTAATACATGCTATCATGAGAGAAACCACTAGTGAAACCTCTGGCCCCCAGGTCTCTTTCTTATTATATTGCATCTCTTTTATTATCGCATCTCGTTTACTATTTTGCAATCTTTATTTTCCAATCTATACAACAAAATACCAAAAATATTTATCTTACTATCTCTATCAGATCTCACTTTCGCAAGTGATCGTGAAGGGATTGACAACCCCTTTATCGCGTTGGTTGTGAGGTTCTTGAT
The DNA here is from genome assembly GCF_018294505.1 of Triticum aestivum. Classification (NCBI taxonomy): domain Eukaryota; kingdom Viridiplantae; phylum Streptophyta; class Magnoliopsida; order Poales; family Poaceae; genus Triticum; species Triticum aestivum. The sequence goes on along the minus strand of NC_057803.1, from coordinate 210,769,622 downwards.
TGTTTGTGAAGTACTAGGTGACTTGTGTGTTGTCTCCTACCGGATTAATACCTTGGTTCTCAAAAACTGAGGGAAATACGTATGCTACTTTGCTTCATCACCCTTTTCCTCTTCAAGGGAAAACCAAGGCATGCTCAAGAGGTAGCAAGAAGGATTTCTGGCGCCGTTGCCGGGGAGATCTACACCAAGTCAAGACATACCAAGTACCTATCATAAACTCTTGTCCCTTGCATTACATTATTTTCCATTCGCCTCTTGTTTTCCTCTCCCCCACTTCTAAAACAATTTTCGAAAACCTTTGCCTTTCTATCGCCATGGCTAAACCAAAAAGGGCTAAGGGCTTTCTCCCGGGTTTTAATACTTTGAATAGCCCCTCTGTCCTTTCTAAGCTCACAAATAATGATGCTATGGAAAGACCTACCGGGATTATCAATGAGGATTTGAATAATTTTGATGAAGATTACCCCCGATTTTTTCGTTATTTGCTTGATGAATCTTTGAAAGATGCTTGGGATAGACTATTAAGGATCCGAGCCAGCTATGTGCCCCAATATCGAATTGAGATTATGTTGGCTTACCTTCCTCTTTAAAGCAAGTTTTAGATTCTATTTTTGAAGAAGGTTTTCTTGAGGGGGATTCCATCGATACCTATGAAAATATAAAAGCTATATTTGGGCACCCCATGAGTGAAAAGGTTGAATCCACCTCTCTTTTGTGTTTCTATCAGAATGAAATTGTCAAAGAGATGAAGGCTAGATTAGATGCAAATTTTCGTAGCATGCTTAATCTTTCTTCTACCATTAATGGACATGTAATCTCGCAAAATAGAAAGATAAATGCTTTAGATAATAAATTCTCTCTTTACTACCAAAAGGGATAAGATGGCAGTACCTAGATCTATTCTTGCTTTTATGCCTAGCTAGGGGCGTTAAACGATAGCGCTTGTTTGGAGGTAACCCAATTTTATTTTTGTTCTTTATTTTTTGTTCCTGTTTAGTAATAAATAATTTATCTAGCCTATGTTATGATTGTGTTTTTTATGTTTTAATTAGTGTTTGTGCCAAGTAAAGCTTTTAGGATCTTCTTGGGTGATTGTTGTTTGATCTTGCTGATAAAATCAGAAAGTATGCGCTCACGAAAATAATTTTAATTTTTTACCAGAGAGCGATAAAATACCAATTCCAACTCAAGTGGATCAATATACAAATTATCCTGGTCTTCCTAATTTTTCAGAATTTTTGGAGTTACATAAGTATTTGAAATCTACAGATTTCTACAGACTGTTCTATTTTTAACAGATTCTGTTTTTTCGTGTGTTGTTTGCTTATTTTGATGCATCTATGGCTACTATAGGGGGGTATGAACCATAGAGAATTTGGAATATAGTAGGTTTAACACCAATATAAATAAATAATGAGTTAATTACAGTACCTTAAGGTGGTGGTTTATTTTCTTATACTAACGGAGCTCACGGGATTTTCTGTTGAGTTTTGTGTTGCGAAGTTTTCAAATTTTTGGGTAAAGATTTGATGGATTTTGGAACAAGGAGTGGCAAGAGCCTAAGCTTGGGGATTCCCAAGGCACCCCAAGGTAAAATTCAAGGGCAACCAAAAGCCTAAGCTTGGGGATGCCCCGGAAGGAATCCCCTCTTTCGTCTTTGTCTATCGGTAACTTTACTTGAGGCTGTATTTTTATTCACCACATGGTATGTGTTTTGATTGGAGCATCTTGTATGATTTGAGTCTTTGCTTTTTAGTTTACCACAATCATCCTTGCTGTACACACCTTTTGGGAGAGAAACGCATGAATCGAAATTTATTAGAATACTCTATGTGCTTCACTTATATCTTTTGAGCTATACAATCTTGCTCTAGTGCTTCACTTATATCTTTTTAGAGCACAATGTTGGTTTTATTTTATAGAAATTATTGATCTCTCATGCTTCACTTATATTATTTTGAGAGTGTTTTAGAACAGCATGGTAATTTGCTTTGGTTATAAAACTAGTCCTAATATGATGGGCATCCAAGACGGGTATAATAAAATCTTTCATATATAGTGCGTTGAATAGTAGGAGAAGTTTGATACTTGATGATTGTTTTAAGACATGAGGATGGTGATGTTAGAGTCATGCTAGTTGAGTAGTTGTGAATTTGAGAAATACTTGTGTTGAGGTTTGCAAGTCCCATGGCATGCACGTATGGTAACCGTTGTGTAACAAATTTGAAGCATGAGGTATTTCTTTGATTGTCTTCCTTATGAGTAGCGGTAAGGGACGAGCAATGGTCTTTTCCTACCAATCTATCCCCCTAGGAGCATGCGCGTAGTGCTTGGTTTTTGATGACTTGTAGATTTTTGCAATAAGTATGTGAGTTCTTTATGACTAATGTTGAGTCCATGGATTATACGCACTCTCACCCTTCCACCATTGCTAGCCTCTCTAGTACCGCGCAACTTTCGCCGGTACCATAAACCCACCATTTACCTTCCTCAAAACAGCCACCATACCTACCTATCATGGCGTTTCCATAGCCACTCCCAGATATATTGCCATGCAACGTTCCACCGTTCCATTTATTATGACACGCTCCATCATTGTCATATTGCCTTGCATGATCATGTCGTTGACATCGTATTTGTGGCAAAGCCACCATTCATAATTTTTTCATACATGTCACTCTTGATTAATTGCACATCCCGATACACCGCTGGAGGCACACATATAGAGTCATATTTTTTGTTCTAAGTATCGAGTTGTAATCTTTGAGTTGTAAATAAATAGAAGTGTGATGATCATCATTATTAGAGCATTCTCCCATGTGAGGAAAAAAGGCCCAAAAAAGAGAGAAAAGAAAAAAAGGAGAGAAAAATAGAGAACGAACAATGCTACTATCCTTTTTCCACACTTGTGCATCAAAGTAGCACCATGATCTTCATGATAAAGAGTCTCTTATTTTGTCACTTTCATATACTAGTGGGAAATTTTCATTATAGAACTTGGCTTGTATATTCCAACGATGGGCTTCCTCAAATGTCCTAGGTCTTCGTGAGCAAGCAAGTTGGATGCACACCTACTTAGTTTCTTTTGTTGAGCTTTCATACATTTATAGCTCTAGTGCATTCGTTGCATGGCAATCCCTACTCACTCACATTGATATCTATTGATAGGCATCTCCATAGCCTATTGATACGCCTAGTTGATGTGGGACCATCTTCCTCCTTTTTGTCTTCTCCACAACCACCACTCTATTCCACCTATAGTGATATGTCCATGGCTCACGCTCATGTATTGCGTGAAAGTTGAATTTTTTTGAGATTACTAAAGTACAAAACAATTTATTGGCTTGTCATCGGGGTTGTGCATGATTTGAATATTTTGTGGGACAAAGATGGAGCATGACCAAACTATATGATTTTGTAGGGATGAACTTTCTTTGACCATGTTATTTTGAGAGGACATAATTATTTTTTAGTATGCTTGAAGTATTATTATTTCTATGTCAATATTAAACTTTTGTCTTGAATCTTTCGGATCTGAACATTCATGCCACAATAAAGAAAATTACATTGATAAATATGTTAGGTAGCATTCCACATCAAAAATTCTGTTTTTATCATTTACCTACTTAAGGACGAGCATGAATTAAGCTTGGGGATGCTTGATACGTATCCAACGTATCTATAATTTTTGATTGTTCCATGCTATTATATTATCTGTTTTGGATGTTTAATGGGATTTAATATGCTCTTTATATTATTTTTAGGACTAATCTATTAACCAGAGGCCCAGCGCCAGCTTTTTTTTGCCTATTACAGTGTTTCGCGGAAAAGGAATATCAAACAAAATGAAACCTTCGCGGTGATCTTTCTTGGACCGAAAGAAAACCAGGAGACTTGGAGTGGAAGTCCGGAACTCTGTGAGGCGGCCACAAGATAGGAGGGCGCGCCCAGGGGGGTAGGCGAGCCCCCCACCCTCGTGGGCCCCACGAAGCTCCACCGACGTACATCTTTCGCCTATATATACTCTTATACCCTAGAAACATCAGGGGAGGCCACGAAACCACTTTTCCACCGCCGCAACCTTCTGTACCCGTGAGATCCCATCTTGGGGCCTTTTCCGGCGATATGCCGTAGGGGGAATCGATCACGAAGTGCTTCTACATCAACACCATAGCCTCGCCGAGGAAGCGTGAGTAGTTTACCACAGACCTTCGAGTCCATAGTTATTAGCTAGATGGCTTCTTCTCTCTCTTTGATCTTCAATACAAAGTTCTCCTCGATGTTCTTGGAGATCTATTCGATGTAATACTCTTTTGCGGTGTGTTTGTCGAGATCCAATGAATTGTGGGTTATGAACTTAATTATCTATGAATATTATTTGGTCATTCTCTGAATTCTTATATGCACGATTTGATATCTTTGCAAGTCTCTTCGAATTATCGGTTTAGTTTGGCCTACTAGATTGATCTTTCTTGCAATGGGAGAAGTGCTTAGCTTTGGGTTCAATCTTGCAGTGTCCTTTCCCAGTGACAGTAGGGGCAGCAAGGCACGTATTGTATTGTTGCCATCGAGGATAAAAAGATGGGGTTTATGTCATATTGCTTGAGTTTATCCCTCTATATGATGTCATCTTGCTTAATGCGTTACTCTGTTCTTATGAACTTAATACTCTAGATGCGTGTTGGATAGTAGTCGATGTGTGGAGTAATAGTAGTAGATGTAGAATCATTTCGATCTACTTGACACAGACATGATGCCTATATTCATGATCATTGACTTAGTTATCTTCATAACTATGCACTTTTATATTAATTGCTCGGCAGTAATTTGTTCACCCACCGTAATACATGATATCATGAGAGAAGCCACTAGTGAAACCTCTGGCCCCCGGGTCTCTTTCTTATTAAATTGCATCTCTTTTATTATCGCATCTCGTTTACTATTTTGCAATCTTTATTTTCCAATCTATACAACAAAATACCAAAAATATTTATCTTACTATCTCTATCAGATCTCACTTTCGGAAGTGACCGTGGAGGGATTGACAACCCCTTTATCGCCTTGGTTGTGAGGTTCTTGATTGGTTGTGCGGGTACTAGGTGACTTTTGTGTTGTCTCCTACTAGATTGATACCTTGGTTCTCAAAAATAGAGGGAAATACTTATGCTATTTTGCTGCATCACCCTTTCCTCTTCAAGGGAAAACCAACGCATGCTCAAGAGGTAGTAATCGGCTCCTACAACATCATCTTCATACCCACCGTAAACACGGACGGTAACCTCGATGACACCATTGTATTCCCCTTTCCATTACCTTGATACCTTCTATCCCTTTTGCGTAGCTTACCCATCGATACTAGCTTGTTGAGTATTGTTGGCCCACGCCTTTAGTGCACCATTAGTGTTACATCTCTCCTGTGCATATACTACTTGTTATCTCGCATTGTGGCTCGTATATCAAGCATTGTGGCATAGTCAAAAGGAAGAAAAGCTTTTAAGCAAAAGAGAAGAGAAGCAAGAGCTTGTAAGCAATAGCATTGAGCCACTTTACCTAGTTCGTCATCTTGGTTCATACATACATAAGCACAGTTGGGATAGTGAGACAACCCGTTTCTCTCAGGTTGGTGCACTAGCATATCTATCCCATTAGAGCAATCGAGCTAGCATCTCTCTAGTATCCGTAAAACAAGAGCACTTTCCGTGGTTCCACATCCTAGAGCTCACCCCTTTGTTGTGTGGATCCCATTTATCTTCCGTGGTGCGTTCCTAGAGTTATCCTTGGGTTTGATCTATTTGTCTTACTTGCCATTTGTGAATCTTCTCAACTTTTTCAACATCTTGACTAACATTTGCTTGAATTATTTATGACACTTCCTAACCGAGCTCCTCCATAAGACTTTTACTTGTAGGTGTGAGAAACAATACCCGGTACCAATTCTTCTATTTTAGCATCATGTGGGATCGTACTTGTTACATCCACAATCTTCAGAAAAGGTAACTTTGCTTTTTTTCCTCTCATTTTCCTACTCACCACCACTTTCACATGATGGATAGGCCGAGTTCTTCTACCAACCCACTCTTCATCGAGCAAGATGACGACATGACCTCCTATGTCACCAAGCAACACCTATTTGGTGCACAACGAGCGTTGCATCAAGAACAACAAGCAATGAACGACCGCATCGATCATCTTGCCACCGACTTATGCCTCTCCTAGCAATGTACAAGAGACTACTTTGACAACAAGCTCGACGAACAAAAACAAGAGAGCAATGCAGGAATGGGCGAGATTTGGGCCTTGTTGATCAACCGCTCTTCTACCTCGCCGTCCTACTCAAGATGGAGCCGCTCGAGTCGACACTCCTATGACACCATCTCTGTCTCAAGTACTCCAACATCTAACAATCTTCGAGGAGTCGTGTGCCAAGACCTTCAAGAGAATCGAATCCTCTTCACGGCATCGATCCTCAAGAGCAACTTCTAGCGCAAGAACATCGACATCACCAAAACTAAGCTACCTTTGTAGAAGCGCAAGAAAGGCAACGCCAACGACAACAAGAGGAAGAACGGGCGCGCCAACACCAAGGGGAGAAAGACGCCGAAGGACTTCTACAACAACAACAACAACAACAACAACAACAACAACAACAACAACAACAACAACAACAACAACAACAACAACAACAACAACAACAACAACAACAACAACAACAACAACAACAACAACAACAACAACAACAACAACAACAACAACAACAACAACAACAACAACAACAACAACAACATCAACAACAACAACATCAACAACAACAACAGCAATAGCAACAACAACAGCAACAACAACAGCAATAGCAACAGCAACAGCAACAGCAACAACAACAACAACAACAACAACATCATGAAGCTCAAGCTCAAGCAGATCAAGACGCACTTCGAGAGTCCACTCGAGCCATTTCCCAACGTAATCGTCAAGTACGTGAGCAAGAGGCCGCTCTTCGTCGGGACATACAAGAAGAACAACAAGAAAGGCGAAACCTACACATGCCTTGTCCGCCACTACGCCAATAGCGCAACCACGTCAACAATCTTCCTCCTCGCCAAGAACAACACCAAATGGAGCAAGTGCGTGAAGACCCTCCTTGCCAAGAGTGACATCGATATCGTAACTATGATGAAGAACTCCGCTACGGCAAGCTCAAGTTCACCATGCCCAAGTTCTTCGGAAGCAATGACCCCGAGGAGTATCTTTCATGGGCATTGAAAGTTGACAAGATATTCCTTCTTCAAAACTACGACGAGGAAAAGAAGATCGCCATGGCATCACTCGAGTTCCAAGACTATGTCCTCATTTGGTGGGAACAAGTGATTGAGTGACGTCGCGAGAAGGACGAGCCACCCATCACAACTTGGACACACATGAAGGATGTCATGCGAGCACGGTTCGTGCCTACACACTACACGTGATATCTCTTCAAGAAGTTGCAACTCCTCAAGCAAGGCGCAAAGACGGTTGAAGAATACTATCAAGAAATGGGGATTGCCATTGCCATGATACGAGCCAATGTCAAAGAAGATGATGAGCAAACAATGGCACGCTTCTTGAATGGACTCAACCACCTAGTCCGGAAGATTGTCGACTTCAAACCTTATTCCAACCTTCTCGAGCTAGTTCATCAAGCAACCAAGGCGGAACGACAAGTACAAGAAGACTTCAAGTACGCCAAGTAATCATCCAAGACCTATGGCTCATACACTCAAGCTATACCTACCTCTACTTCGAGACCTCCTACCTCGACTAGAACATCACCAAGTACCAGCGACAAGTCAAGTTTCAAGCAAGCGATGCCTTTCTCAACTCATCCTCCGGCAAGCAACTACAAGAACAAGACTTCTTCTTCGGCACCACCGGACGATCCCATCAAGACAAGTTCTATCAAGTGCTTCCAATGTGGTGGCCGTGGACATAAGTCTTTCCAATGCATCAACAAGCGAACCATGATCGCCAATGATGATGGCACGTATGACTCCATGAGTGAAGATGAGATGGAAGCTATCAAGCACGTCGCCATGCACTACCAAGTGAATGAAGACGAAGATGCTCAAGTCTATTGTGACAATGATTCAAGTCCCACTCTCATGGTCTCCAAGGTCTTGACGCTTCAACACAAACAAGACGAAGACCAACGGTGTCACATCTTCCACACCAAGGTTGGCATCAACGGGCGCTCTGTGAAAGTCATCATCGATGGAGGGAGTTGCCATAACTTGGCAAGTGAAGAGCTATGTTGCAAGCTGCAATTGGTCAAGAAGAAGCACCCTCGCCCCTACAAGGTTCAATGGCTAAGAGACTCCAGCACAATTCAGGTGGATCACACCGTGCATGTTTCTTTCAAGATCGGCGCCTACGAGGACACCATTGAGTGCGACGTGGTTCCTATGTCCGTGTGCCATCTTCTTCTAGGAAGACCTTGGCAATTGGATCGCGGCATCATCCACAACGGGAGAACAAACCACTATAGCTTCAAGATGAAGGGAATGGAGTATGTGCTATGACCTATGTCTCCAAGCCAAGTGATCACCGACAAGCAAGCATCCACCCATCATGGAGAGACTAGTGAGAGAGTGAACCACCAAAAAGAAAGTGAGCGCCACAAGCCAAAATCGAGCGACTCTTCGCCACGAGAGAAAAACTGAATCCTCCTAGCCACAAAACAAGAGATGAGAGAAGTGTGCGAGAACCCATCGAGTGTCATCCACTATGTCCTAGTGTGCAAAGATGAGCTGGCAAAGACTAACACTCCTAATCCTCTACCTTTAGTGTTGTCTAATTTGTTGCAGGAATTCGCAGATGTCTTTCCTGATGAGCTACCTGACGGTCTTCCTCCTATACGTGGCATCGAACATCAGATCGACCTCATCCCCGGCACACCCCTTTCTAACAGAGCACCATACCGCGTCAACCCCGAAGAAACCAAAGAAATACAAAGGCAAGTCCAACATCTCATAGACCATGGACATGTGCGTGAAAGTTTGAGCCCTTGTGTCATACCGATCATTCTTGTGCCCAAAAGAGATGGTAGCTTTCGCATGTGTTCCGATTGTAGACCTATCAATGCTATCACCGTTCGCTATAGGCATCCCATTCCACGCCTTGATGATATGCTAGATGAGCTTAGCGGTGCCACTATTTTCTCAAAAATTGATCTTAAAAGTGGTTACTATCAAATCTGCATACAAGAAGGTGATGAATGGAAACCGCTTTCAAAACAAAGTTTGGTTTGTATCAGTGGTTAGTTATGCCTATTGGCTTATTGGAAGCACCCGATACTCTCATGCATCTCATGCATTATGTGCTTCGACCTTACATTGGTGTGTTTGTTGCGGTCTACTTTGACGACATTCTTGTGTTTAGCAAATCCCTCAAAGAACACGTGACTCATATTAGGGCCGTTTGGCAAACGCTTTGAAAAGAAAGTCTATATGCTAATATGGATAAATGCACTTTTGGTGTTGACAAGATCATTTTCTTTGTCTTTGTTGTGTCTTCCAAGGGAGTTCATGTAGATGAATCTAAAATTCAAGCAATTAAAACTTGGCCCCAACCCACTAATTTGCAACAAGTGCGTAGTTTCCTTGGTCTAGCAGGTTTTTATCGTCGCTTTGTGAAAGACTTTAGCACTATTGCCGCACCGTTGCATGCTTTGAGTAAGAAAAATGAACCTTTTGTTTGGGGACCATCTCAATCTACCGCATTTGATGAGCTCAAAACTTTGCTTACACATGCCCCAATTCTTGCATTACCCAATTTCACAAAAACTTTTGAGGTTCATTGTGATGCTAGCGGTCATGGGATTGGTGGAGTTTTGATGCAAGAAAAGTGAGTTGTTGCATATTTTAGCGAAAAACTTTCCGGTCAACTTAACTATCCTATATATGACAAAGAATTGTATGCTTTAGTGCGAGTATTACATGTTTGGGAGCATTATCTTCGCCCACATGAATTTGTCATACATACTGATCATGAGACACTTAAGTACCTAAAAGGTCAAACTAAGTTGAATAAGTGACATGCTAAATGGAGTGAATTTGCTGAGTCTTTTCCTTATGTGGTCAAGTACATTAAGGGCAAAGAAAATGTTGTAGCGGATGCTCTTTCCCGCATATGCATGCTTGTTACTCAACTAGAGTTGAATGTTACTGGATTTGAGCATATTGAAGATCTTTATGCGAATGATCCTTCCTTTGCACTTCCTTATGCTAAATGTCTTACTCATACTTGTTGGGAATTTTTTATCTCAAAGATGGCTACCTTATGCATGCTAACAAACTTTGTATACCCGAGTCTTCTCTTCGTTTGTTGCTTTTGCAAGAGGCTCACGGAGGTGGACTCATGGGACATTTTGGACACGACAAGACCTTCGCCACACTCTCCTTCAAGTACTTTTGGCAAAATATGTTCCGCGACATGGCACGCTTCACCAACAAATGCTCTACATGTCGCAAAGCTAAGTCCAAAGCCCAATCTCATGGTTTACATATGCCATTTCCAATTCCATACCAACCATGGGAGGATATTAGTATGGATTTCATGCTTTGTTTGCCTAGAACTCGCAATGGAAAGGATTGCGTCTTTTTTGTCGTGGACCTATTCTCGAAAATGGTACATTTCATTCCATGCAACAAGATAGACGACGATTCACATGTTGCTAATATTTTTTGTAGGGAAATCTTGAGGTTGCATGGAGTGCCAAGGACAATTGTGTTGGACCAGGATGTCAAGTTCTTAAGCTACTTTTGGAAGACCATTTGCGCCAAGATCGGCATCAAGCTTCTATTCTCAACGGCCTATCATCCTCAAACCGATGGCTAAACGGAAGTCACCAACCAGACGCTATCTACTCTCCTACATGTGTTGATCAAGAAGAACATCAAGGAGTTAGAGGAGTGCTTACCCATCGCCGAGGACACCTACAATCGAGCTCGACACACTACTACCGACAAGTCCCCCTTTGAGGTTGTCTACGGCTTCAACCCATTGTCCCCATTGGACATTCTACCTCTTCCGCTCCAAGGACGCGAAAACATGGATGCAAGTGCAAGGGAAAGTTTTCTCAAGGAGATGCATGAAGATACAAGGGCAACAATCGAGCGCCAAGTACACCGCATCGGCACCAAGCTCAACATCAACAAGACACCAATGGTGTTCCAACCGGACGATCTTGTATGGCTTCATATTCGCAAAGACCGCTTCCCCAATGAGCGCAAGTCAAAGCTACTACCACAAGCCGATGGACCATTCAAGGTGTTAGCACGCTACAACGACAACGCTTATAAGATTGACATCCCACGCGACAAGTACAACATAAGCGACATCTTCAACGTCAAAGACTTGGCCAAGTACCATGGTGATGAAGATAACGATCCGTGGACGGATCTCTCCCAAGGGGGGGTGATGCAGAGCATCCTTCAATCATCCCCATGGACTCTACACCAACACTTCAAGCCCCACATGGACCTATGACAAGAGCTAGAGCACGTGCATTGGAAACTGAGGTGAAATCCTTCCTACTTGACATGCATATGGACACGAACGGAACTTGGGTGCTACCTCACAAATATACTCTATGCCTCATTAGGTACGAAGAGGAACACCACCAAGCAGCTAAGGAGCACCACCAAGTCCAAGGAGAAGCGCCCCAAGTCACCAAGGACGATGGAGTCCCCAAGAATCTGGACAGAAGGTCCCAGATGACCCCGTGCGCACGGGCCCCCGAGACCCCGTGCCCATGACTACATAGGGAGCTACGGCTGTAGCACCCCGTGCGCACGGGGCCAACTTACCTGTGCGCACGGGGCCTACAAGATGGGCGGCTGAGATTATTGTTTGGCCTCCACTTCACATCCACTTCGTCTCCTACCTCCCCAAGCCCATATAAACCGTACCTAGGACCATGTTTAGGGTTAGCAAAGTATTAGATGAGATATTTGTGAGCTTTGCTCCTTCTACCTTCCCTCTTGTGGATCAAGACCCCTTTAGGGAAGAATCCTTGTGGATTTCAAAGCCCTCCACAAGGAGAAGACTACCTTCAAGACCTCATCTCCATGGAGTGGGAAGAACTCTATCATTGTATCCTTCCTTTGATTGTGTTTGTGAACTTGTGGATCTTGTGTTTGCTATTCTAGTGGATGTGTAATTGGGTATTGTTGGAGTGATTTACTCTTTGTGTTCTTAGTATTCATCTCCCTTCCCCCCTCCAACTGTAAAAAGATCCATCTTAGGGTTTCACCCTACAACACATCCCCAAACTTTAAGAAATGACAGCTTAGGTTTCTTGCCAAACCATAGTTCATACGGTGTCGTCTCAACGGATTTAGACTGTGCCCTATTTAATGTGAATGTGGCTGTCTCTAATGCATAACCCCCAAATTATGGTGGTAAATTGGTAAGAGACATCATATAACACACCATATCCAATAAAGTACGGTTACGATGTTTGGACACACCATTACGCTATGCTGTTCCAGGTGGCGTGAGTTGTGAAACAATTCCACATTGTTTTAAATGAAGGCCAAACTCGTAATCAAATATTTGCCTCCACGATCAGATCGCAGAATATTTATTTTCTTGTTACAATGATTCTCCACTTCACTCCAAAATTCTTTGAACTTTTCAAATGTTTCATATTTGTGTTCCATCAAGTAGATATACCCATATCTGCTCAAATCATCTGTGAAGGTCAGAAAATAATGATACCCGCCGCGTGCTTCAATACCCATCGGACCGCATACATCAGTATGTATTATTTCCATTAAGTCATTAGATCGCTCCACTGTTCCGGAGAATGGAGTTTTAGTCATCTTGCCCATGAGGCATGGTTCGCAAGTATCAAATGATTCATAATCAAGTGATTCCAAAAGTACATCTGTATGGAGTTTCTTCATGCGCTTTACAGCAATATGACCTAAACGACACTGCCACAAATATGTTGCACTATCATTATCAACTTTGCATCTTTTGGCATCAATATTATGAATATGTGTATCACTGCGATCGAGATTCAATAAACCATTTGCATTGAGTGCATGACTATAGGAGGTTTTATTCATTTAAACAGAACAACAATTATTCTATATGACTTAAATGAATAACCGCATTGCAATAAACATGATCTAATCATATTCATGCTCAACGCAAACACCAAATAACATTTATTTAGGTTCAACACTAATCCTGAAGGTAGAGGGAGTGTGTGATGGTGTAACGCCCCGAGACCGATGTGCCAGGTGTCTTCCATTTATTCACTGTTGTTGCCTTGTCATTGCTTGCGTGTCATGCATCTCATATCATGTCATCATGTGCATCACATTTGCATACATGTTCGTCTCATGCATTCGAGCTTTTTCCCCGTTGTCCATTTTGCAATCCGGCGCTCCTATGTCCTCTGTTGTCCCTTTCTACCTCTTTTCGTGTGCGGGTGTTAAACATTTTAGGATTGGACCGAGACTTGTCATGCGGCCTTGGTTTACTACCGGTAGACCGCCTGTCAAGTTTCGTGCCATTTGGACTTCGTTTGATACTCCAATGGTTAACCGAGGGACCGAAAAGGACTCGTGTGTGTTGCAGCCCAACACCCTTCCAAAGTGGCCCAAAACCCACCTAAACCTCCTCCATCATCTCGGTCGTTCGATCATGATCGCGTGGCCGAAAACCGCACCTCATTTGAAGTCTCCTAGCTCCCTCTACCTATATATATGTGGCTTCCCCGAAATTTTCGCGCAGTCTAACCCTAACCTTCGTCCTCCTTGCGCCGCTGGACACGTCCGCCTAACGGCCGGACATGTCCATCCGGTCCGGCCACGTCGCCCGACCAATGGCGCGCTGCCACGTCGCCCCCGCCGCCGCTCCCCTCCACTCACGGCGCGCCACGTCAACAGCGCCAGCGCCGCGCCTCCTCTCTCTTTCCTCCCGCGCCGCCAGGCCCGCGGAGCCCGCGGCCGGCCCGCCTGAGCCGCTCCGGGCCCGAGCTGCCCCGCGCCCGTGCGTCGGCGATGCGCCCCGCCGCCGCCGCCAGATGCTGCGACGCCGTCGCC